>NC_136920.1:6000000-6600000 GCF_949752795.1 Hyperoodon ampullatus
TGTGTCCCTAGCGTGGCTGAGCAGAGGCCTTCAACCCCGCCCCCCCACCCCCACCCCCCCGGCTCTCTGTGTGGGCTCCTTGGGCTGTTTCTGTCAAAGAGGGGACCAGGGGAGGGAGAGCTTGTAAGGTGGAAAGATGCGCGGCTTGCCTCCTGCACGCAGGCGACCTGACCTCACGGGCCCGGGAGATGCCCGCCGCCGCGCGCGCCCCTTGCTCCTGCAGGCAGACACCACTGCACTCTAGACACATACCTCCCGCGGCCTCCTCTGCCGTCCGGCAGCTCCGCCCGGGCCCGGGCGCAAGGCCTTCCTCAGCCTGCGGCCCCTCGAGGGCACTCAAGCCCACGTGCTCCTTTCTTTCCCGGACTTGGCTCGCAGAGAGACGCCCGCGGATGTGTGTAGCCGGTGCCCCTTTGGAAGGTAGAGAAACTTTCTTCCCACGGATCCTTTACCCTGTCTCCTCCGACGTGCACCCGTGGTTCTCTGGCCATGAGGTTCCTGGCAGTGGTGGGTTGTCCGAATGGGATCGTGCCCAGCTTTGCTTAGCTTTCTTTCTTTCTTTCTGCAAATCTGTTAGCATAATCCCAAAGTGGCCAAACAGATGTCACATGGAGTTAGTCAAAGCACAAAGTCACGATTCCAAGGAGGAGGGAGACCTGGCCGTGGGAAGCAGCCGGCGTGCAGCTGCTGTGCCCAGAGTGTCCGCAGGAGGGGAGCCGCTCCCCAGGAGCCGGGGAAGGGGCTTCTCTGCCTTTCGGCATTTTTTAAAATCGAAAGCGTGTTGAATTCTGCAAAGGTCAGAGCAGGCGAGCAACCAGTTCGACACGCAGGATGCCACAGGGCTCACGGTGGGCGTGCGCCGCGGCCACCCCCAGTTCTGAGCCCGGCCAAGGGGAAGAATCGCAGCTGAGACAGCCCCTTTGTCCCCCCGAGGCCAAGGAAGAGGGGATTTAGGGGCTTCTCCCCTTTTCCTCTGAGCGTCCAGGAATCCCACCAGCTTGTCTTAATAGTACAGCAGGTTTTTTGAAAACGCAGCGGGTATGGCGCATAGACAGAAGCCAGGGTGAGGGTGCAGTGCAGACGAAGGGAGGGCAGAGCAGGGGGGTCTCGTGGGCGGCCAGTCTGGCCTCTGGGGAGGCTTGCTTGGGCCCCGCCGCATTCCTTCCCCTGGAGCCCCTCCCCTGTCACAGTACCTCTAATTTCCAAGGGAGGTCGCCACTGGCACACGAGCCACAGGACACCCAGTCAGGGGTCAGCATGCTCTCCCACGTGTGGAAGAAACTCGAATGTCAGGTGTTTGGCTTTTATTATGATTTCAGAACTAGCCTAGCCCATCTCTAATTATAAAAACATGATTTTTTTTTCCTTTTTTTCTTTATGCTCACAATCCAGTGTCTGATTAGGTCTGGAACAGCTCTAGAATGAATACGTAAAATTTAGCGATTTAAAATCTCTTTCTTTACTGCAAGTTTAAATAGTTGTACAGATAGTTTATAAGCACAATATTTTAAGAAAAAAAAAAGTGGCTGGTCTACTAGGCAGCCTTTGTGCCACTTCAGTGCTAGAAAGTTAAAGAAAAAAAAAACTTTTGTGATTTAATAATACTATTTCTGTGGAATAATTATAAAAGTATGACCTTTTTAAATCAACCTTATTTGGATGCATCTGAACCAGCAGAGCTGTGTTATATTTTCTATCTTTGCTAGAACTTCGTCATCGAAGGACAATTATTTCTTCAGAAGTGGTTGTAATTCACAATGCAGCAGTTTCTCCAAAAACAAACACACTCACCACACACACCATCTTTCCAGCCACACGCCCCTGAATTGGAAACTGAGTTTTGGACCTTCTGTTCCAAAACCTTCTGCAGGTCCATCTTTGTATCTGAATGATCCATTCCAACTTGAAATCAATTGAATATTAAGGCGCTTTACTTCCGTATACTTTCAATTTTTCCATCATGAGATGAACAGATCTTACCCTAGAGAAATTTCAAGCCAAGATACTACAGGTGGCCTGCTGAGGCTGCCCGATAGATCAGAAAATGTAAAATGGTGGTTTGGCCATTATCTGTCTTCCATTTGGTGATACTGCAAAATCCAGTAAGTACACCACCTCACCGTGGCTCTTTTCTCCTTTGCCTACTGTTGGTATTACCTCTCTGCTCGGTGCCAGGCAAAATGCTAGACAGACAGGACGAGAGTAAAGGAGGCCGCGGGTAGACAGTAACCAACGGCAACTCGGGGGCGTTGGGGTTACTGAACTTTGGTAACCAGAAGGTGAGAGCTGGCTGCTACTCCCTTTCTTAAAGAGACTTCAAGTCACGTGCAACTGACCGGAAGCAAGCAGACTGAGAGACAAAAGAGCTGATGACATTGGTTGTTTCACACTGTCTTACTGTAGAAAAGTAACAGGACCCATCAGAACCTGCCCTGACCGACAAAATAAACACATTGCCAAGATGAATCAGTCTCTAGCTCTGTTCGCCAGGTTTGCAACAGAAAGCAATAGTTCCTCATTTAAACCACCGCCCACTGTTCTCCCCCTTGGGACATGTCAGGACCAGGCCCTACCCTATGCCCCTCTTTAATGGTGAAACAGATGTTAAACTGCTCATATAAAGATCATGTTAATACTATTCCAGGTTTTAAAAAGATCCACTTTTGTTATATACTGTAATTTAAATAAATTGCATTTACATGCCTAGTTTCTGTAATAATTGTGTATACAAAACCAAAATTGCTCAAGATGTAAATTATGTATACCTGCCAAGATACCTTCTCCAGGGTGTCTGTGCACATTTTAAGTAAATCCATATAATATAAAAATGACTCAATGTGACTGTTGATTTGCTGAACTTTACATATCACAAAGTGAATTATTTGTGGCACTTTAGTTAATAAAACGGTGATTTTTTTTTTTTTTTTTTTTCTGAGTTACTGAACAAGCAAGCATTACCCAGGGTGATCTGGCAATGACTTTGCGTGTGGGCCACAAATATTGATTTTTTTTCCCATTAACAAATTTTTTTTGTTTTTTTTAGAAATTAATACTTTTCACACTATAGTTTGTGTAACATGTGTTCGCATTATCTATGTTTCTGTTACTTTTGTGCTTTTATTCTTTTTAGACCTTATTAAAAACAAAAAGGAAAAACAAGCTCCTGTAATTTGCACTTTCTCCCAATCCTTAAATCTCTTGTATGGCAACCAAAATTACTGTTAAAAAAAATAATAAATATACTATTGCACTAAGGTTGTGGTTCTGATTGCAAACAGTGAAAACTTTCTGAATCAAACAAAAAGTTGCCAAGCTTACAATCCAGCCACTTGACCTCTGTGAAGCTGACCAGATGGTAGCCTTCCTCAAAGAGTGAAGATTCTCCTTTCGGTGAGCTAATCTGCCCTGGTTCCACTTCCTTAAAGCTTTCTCAGTGTATGGGTGGAAACGAGTATTCTTTCAGAACTGGGAAAGCGTCACGGCGGGCGGACGTCTGCGAACGCTGGCGCTCCTGTTTGGGACGGAAGCAGAGGGGCCCGGAGGGTGAGCCTGATGCAAGCCTTCCCCCCGAGGGCACAGGCTCCTGCGCACCCGTGGCGGCGGCGGCGGTCTTCCTGCCGTGGGGTCTGCACAACCAGCCAGGCAGCCCCGCCGGCTGACACAGAGCCACAACGTTTCGGTGAACGAGGCAAGAGAATGCGTCTTCTGGCCAAGAACTGAGCCCGGAAGACACGGGCTATCCCTTCAGCTGGAGGGAAGCATATTTTCAACTTCAATACTGAACCTCTTCCGCCTCACAGCAGTGAAAAGTCACTGTCTTTAGTTCCTGAACAGTTCCTTCTGTTCTGGCACATTCTCCTCTTGAACGGCAGCCACTCTGTTTCTATGTTCCTGAAAACGTCTCAGCCTCGTACCTTTTGTAGTTTACCCTCCCTGAAGTCCCCCTGCTCCACCATCCAATGGTTCTTCCCAGACCCTAGCCACCACCCCCATCTTCACTGTCCAGTGGTTTCTTCCAGACCACTTCTTCCTGATGAATGTATCCGTTTGTCTTGTTAAGAAAAAAACAGACACTGGAAGACTTTTTCTTTTATCTGTACTTTATTTGATGCATTTTAATAACCAGTGAACTGGAATGTCTTCTGTATCTGTAGATATCCACGTACACACGCAAGTAGGTGACAATCCCACAGTGGCTGGGTGACCACAGCGGCTGCATGCATACGGGCCTGCCCGTGCTTTGTGGGGAAGCGGGTAGTTTCCAGGCTTGTTTCTCAGACTTCAGCAGATCTGATCACTTCAATTTATAATCCACGCTGTATCAGTGGTTTTGTTTCTTTATTGTTCCTGTAACATGTTTCTACATTTCACAGTCTTTACTGTGTTATGTTTAAAATTACAACAGTCACTGTCCATTGCTTCTACTCTGGAACTCTTTGTTTATAGCAATTCTGAAACTTTAATATGAGCCTTCAAATAAATACAGAAACAAAAAAAAAAAAAAGGAAAAAAAAGTAAAGTGTGTGCCTTGGGTGTTTTGAACCTGATCTGCATAAAACCATATTGTACTCAAATGCTGTATATTTAATGAAAGGGTAAATATACCTTCACTGTATTAATGTAGCTGATAAAATAGTTATAGTGCCTTGGTTTCTGAACTGAGAAGCCCATATCAATGCACAATGAAAAGTAAAAAACAGTTCGAGAAATGAAATGTTGAGAAGACCTAGACATGATTCTGGAGCCTTCCTCATCAAAAGACTGTGGGATATACACAGTCATTTAAGTTAAAAAATAAAAAGAAAATTGAAATAAGATTGTGTTATCAATTAATTTTCCATTAAAAGTGCTCTCTACTATATCACTTTCAGTATTCTCATTTAGTTGAAATACAAAACATGGTTGAGAACTTCCAGGGAAAAGAAAATGACATTTTTACCAAGAGTCCTGGGCTTTCAGACCTACTTCCCCGTGTGTTGTGTCGCCCCCCAGTGGTACTTGTTGGTAATGCTTATGCAAGTCAGCAGTACCGATCCATCATCTTCCACGTTTTGTGAAAAATAAACGAAATGTTTGTTTTTGGTGATTGAGGCCACTCATCACAAAAGAATTACTTCCATTTTTCGTAAGCTATAGGCGTGGCAACACACAGTCTGTTTGTTTTTTAAAAGAAAGACGATGTGAGAAGTACATCCGTCTAGTTCTCAAGGCCGTCGTCTGCATTCGCTCCAAGTTAAGATGTTACCCTGCCCGTCAACCGTGCAAGCTGGGTGTGAGGTGCAGGAAGAACGGCCGCCCTGCCTGGGGCTAGATTAATCACAGCAACAGTGAGGCCCGCGCGGCAGTGCCGCCCATCTTCTGGGGCCCCTCGGCAAGTGGGTCGGACCCTTCCGGAGGCAGGGCAGACACCACATGCTGTGTCCACAGCACACCTCTGGCTTCTTCCGCCAGGTGCCTGTGCCTCTTCACCTCCCAAGACTATCAGTGGTGCTGCTGTTCACCGGGCCAAAGGCAACCAGATACCCAGGCTTTTTCATTTCAGTCAACAAACGTAGCCGCCATGGGAGAACCTGAACGGGGTGGCTGGGGAGACACCACCCAGTTTCCCAGGGGGCGCTACTGCACACGCTGCTGTGGCCTCTGCTGGAGGTATGTACCAGCCCAAGAGCCAAAGGGGTGAGCCACCGACCACGGCTGCTGGGCAAGACAGACGGGCAGGCCAGCCCTGGGCCCTGCGTGAGATGGGGGCACCGGAAACAGCCAGGTGAGCAGGACTGAGGTCAGAGACATCTGATCACATGCCTGCGTCTGGCGGCCGGCCCACCTGTTCTGATGCTCCAACACCTCAAGCCATCCTGCCACTGCCCACCCAGAGTCTTCCTTGGCAAGGAACTTAAACGGAATTAGATGTGTTCTTCAAACCCCAGAACACAGAGAGCAGGAAGGGAACACAGCCCTTAAAGCTCCAGAGAAGAGACCACAGCACAAGGCAGAAATCCATTATTTCTGCGCACAGTCCCGAGAGGGAGTACAAGCTGGAAACAATAGTAAATCTCTCCGCGCCAGGCACCATTCAGAGCACTGCACCTCCAGTGTCTAACAGAGCTGTGAGGCAGGAACAAACAGCCCCATTTTACAGATAAGGAGACACAGTCCTGCCAAGGTCCACAGCGACTGCAGGACCAGGACGTGCTGTAGAGCTTCCACAGCTACACCCACTTGCAGGGAAGAGCCCCGAGGGGTGCTGCTTGTGTCAGGATCCACCACTGGTGACAAGGACACAACACTCTGCCCCCCTCCAAATGCATGTGCGAAGAGCCAGGGGCCCAGGAGGCTGGGCAAGCTGGGGGCTCCTCCCAGCTGAAACCCCTCAGGGTTGTGAAAAAGGGAGATTTAATTCAGAGGCAACCCGATACCTCACTTCCCTTGGCTAGAACCAGGGAGACTGGACTTCAGGATCCCAGGCTTTCACAGAGCAAAGACATGATATTTGTAAAATGACCCCCGGCTTTGAGCCACGTGACATGTGGCATCTGCTTTTATTCCCATCAGAATTCCCACTCAAAGCTGATTATCTGGGCTTCCCTGGTGGCGCAGTGGTTGCGAGTCCGCCTGCCGATGCAGGGGACACGGGTTCGTGCCCCGGTCCGGGAGGATCCCACATGCCGCGGAGCGGCTGGGCCCGTGAGCCATGGCCGCTGAGCCTGCGCGTCCGGAGCCTGTGCTCCGCAGCGGGAGAGGCCACAACAGTGAGAGGCCCGCGTACCACACACACACACACACACAAAAGCTGATTATCTCCTTTACCGACAAGGAAACAGAGGCTCAGAGAGAGCAGATGCCACCTCCCGTGGGACACAGCAGCTGGAGACTGTGAGTCCTACCGAGGGAGCGGCCCCGGCCCATCCTCCCATTAAACTCCTCCTGCCCTGGCCCTGAGCTACCCCAATTCCTCCCAGCGCGCTCCTCTGTGGCCTAAGTCAGTCCAAGCCCGTCTCTGTTGCCTGCAGCTGCAGCTTCCTGGCTGACACAGCACCTGACGCCAATGCCAGTGTCTTTTCTCCCACACCCTGCAGCCTCCTTCTGCAGTGAGAACTGGAGCAGCCCCCTCCTCTCCCTTCACTACCCCCCTCAGTGGCAGAGACAAAGGCCAATTGAAAAGGAGTCACCGAGCTGCAGAATGGGTTTGAAAATGAGTCTAACAGGCCCACATAGCTTTGAAGCTTCACATAAAGCCAAAGGCAGGGAGCAGCGGCTTCCTGCCTTGGCCTTGGAGCCTGCCATCTGGGCAAGCTAAAAATAAAGGCTCCTTTTTCAAGCAAGAGTTTATAAATGTGACCACAAAGGCCCTGATGAAGACATCAAGGCCCTGGAGAAAACCACATGGCCTGAAACCTTTAGCACCCCACAGGCTCGCCAGGAAAGCCCAGCTCTCCCTCTCCCACACAGGCACCAGTGACCAGCTTTTTCTGGCAGCGACCAGGAGAACGAAGTGGAGAGTGTGGGGCCTCTTTATGGTGGCAGGGAAGGAGACCATAAAAGGAGAAGACTGGGTATAACACGAAGTACAGGCCGCTGTGTATTCACAGCGGCAACACAGAAACAGAAACGGCCACGCCGCTCCCAGGCCTGCCATCCAGCCGCGCGCCCCCAGCGTCCCAGTGACCTGGGCCCGCCCGCCTCTCCAAGCCTTTCCTCCTTGCTCACCTTTTGCTCCAGCTGCATTCCCACCTTTGGGCCTCCTCTGTGCCTGAACCTGGAATGTTCTTCCCCCTCTCTGCGTGGCCGGGACCACCAGATTTCGAGTAGAATCGCCCCGATTACGCGCTCACATCTCTCCATTTTCTCTTTTCATGGCGCTCATTACTACCTCAGATTGGCTTATTAATTTGCTTATTGATTATCTGCCCCTCACAAACACACACACACACACTTCTGGAAGATAAGTCCCACGAAGACAGGAGCTCTGCCTACCTCATGCCCTGCTGTCTCCCTGGCAAAGGCAATGTCTGCACAGGACTTCTTCCAGAGGCCCCTAGTTGCCGCGCAAGCCTCGGGCCCACCACAGCCATCCTGCAGCCACTCCGGCTCCGGAAGCTTCCATCTGGTCCTCAGAGACCTGGTAAAGACAGAGACTTCCCTAGTGCCCCCAGGGACTCCTCCCAAGCGCTGCCTGCCCCTGTACTGACCCTTCTTTTTTTTTTTTTTTGCGGTACCCGGGCCTCTCACTGTTGTGGCCTCTCCCGTTGCGGAGCACAGGCTCCGGACGCGCAGGCTCAGTGGCCATGGCTCACGGGCCCAGCCGCTCCGCAGCATGTGGGATCTTCCCGGACCGGGGCACGAACCCGTGTCCCCTGCATCGGCAGGCGGACTCTCAACCACTGCGCCACTAGGGAAGCCCTGACTCTTCTTGACCCCTGGCCCAGAAAGTTACTGGGAATCCTCCCGCTGGCCCATCCATGTTTCTGCAGCCCGCGTCCTAACCGCCTGCAGCCCCGCCACCCCGTGAAACCAGGCACCTCCTCTATCTAGAGCTATATGCCTCCCAGGTCCTGCCCCAGTAGCACCTGCTGGGGCAGAAATCAGAGCCGTTCCCAGGTGGAGGGGGTGGAAGCTTCTCCCCAGGGAGGCGGTGGGTCACCAGGTGGGGAAAGAGGCACTTCCCAAATCCCTCACCAGCGGCTAAGCAGACGGCGCTGGGCCGATGCCCGGGCTCAATCGCCTCCTGCCCTCTCCCTCTCCCGCCACGGGCCTGTCACACAGGATGGGCCGCACCAGGCAGGTGGAAAGCACCAGCACCATGGGGGAACTCGGGGGATGGCTGGGGGGAACAGAATCCCCCAGGGCCGGGGCTGGGAGCGCAGTGACTCTCCCAGAACCGGGGGTGTGGCTAACTTACCTCAATTCCCAGCTTCTGGAAGAAGGCGCCCGTTCTGCCGTCCGCTGGCGGAGAGCTGCTCCGCGGACCACAAAGGCGCCCGGGGTTGGAGGGGCCTGTGCCCCAGGTAGCCCCGGGAGCCGCTGCCAGGCTCCGGGTGGAAATGGGCCGGAAAACGGAGTGCAGAGGGGTCACAGGGACCGGCCGGGCATCGAGGGGCTTCGCGCGCCATCTCGTCGGCCTCCTCCACCCCGCCCGCCCTGGGCACGGCCTATGTCGGAACTGCCTCCAGCCTGGGACGCCTGTGCCACCCCAGCCGCCGTCCCCAGGGCCTGCACCAGTGCCGCAAGGCCCCGGCGCACCCAGCGGAGCCAGTGGGTCCAGCAGGCCCGCAGCCCGGCCTCCCAGGCCCGTCGCTCCTGCCTTGCGCGGGCGCTTGAGCAGAGTGCAGAGAACGCTGGGCCCGCGGGACACGTGCCCCTTGTGAACCAATCACGACTGGCAAAAAAAGGACCGCGGGGCACGTGCCCCCGTGAACCAATCACGACTGGCCAATAAAGGAGAGCGGGGCTCGTGCCCCATGGGGACCAATCATGACCGGCAAAGAAGCGTGAATCCATGATTAGCCCACCTGAAGTAGGCCGGGCAGCTTCTGACCAATCCGGAGACCAGGAGGCGGGCCATGGACGAGGCGGCCCCGCCCACCCGGAACCTCGGCTCTGGAGACATGGGCTTCTTGGCCTTCCTAGGCGCAGCGGGGCCTGGCAGCTACAAGTGCTCTCCAGGAGCCAGCCCTGGGGGAAGCAGGGAGAGCCGCTGCGGAGAAAACCGAGAGCTCCACCCTGGCTCCCTTTCCTCGGCGAGGTCTATGTTCCCCCGCCCCCACGCCCACTCTCAGCTGCCAGGCCAGGGAGACTCCTGTGTCGTGGGGCTCAGACAGCCGTGCGACCCCCGCTTTTCCATTGGGAGGAGCACACTGTTGAGGGTCATTGTCTTAACAGATGTGTCGTTTTGAGTTTCAGGGCCTCACAACCACAGTGGGTGTATATGGAGAAAGAATTACTGCAGTCCTGCCGCCAGACCTTTAGCACCTAGGCGAACATATCCCCTTCCCTCTTCAACACCCATCCCCTTACCTTTCTCCAATCACGATGCGCTTGCACTATATTGCTTTCCCTTCCCCCAAGCCTTGTTACAGGATTGCAGTGTCCCCAGCTCTTCGTGGTAATAGCGGTGAGATATTCTTCCCTGAAGAATAAACTTACCCGTAACCCTCCAGCTGTGCAGCGTCGGGGTGCAGCTGAAGTGCCACAGTGTCCTATTTGGCTGTGTGGCACTGAGTGCATGCCCCTCCCACTCTCCCAGGGGCCGTGGCCCTGCAGTTTGCAGAGCCTGCATGGGGACACCTCTGAGGGCAGCCCATCCGGCCACACCGAACACCCAGAGGCCGCCTCCATCCTCCTGAGCAGAGGGGCCAGTGGTTTTGCCCTGGGTGACCCCCCAAACCATGGTTTACTCTCCAGGGTGGGACCTCCTCATCTGGGAACCAGCCGCCCGGTTCCTACCTGCACCAACCACCAATGAACCAAGCAACCTCTGGGCTTCTCAGTGTTTCCATCTGAAATATGGGCTGACAATCCCTGCGGCCCCAGGACCTTCGTGGGGGCAGATGAGGTCCTGCCTGGGAAATTCTTTGGCAATGCAAAAGGGAATAACCACACACAGGCTGAACTATTTATTTAACCAGGAGGTAAAAATACATGTGGTATAAAACTCAAATCAGGAAAAGGCATGTCTCCCTGCCCCACTGGGCTCCCCAGACTTGGCGCCCCACCCCAAAGCCTATTAAAGATTCCTTGTGATTCTTTCCTGGCCGGGTGCATACATCTGCAAGCATATGCGTATGAATCATTAAAAAAAACCCAAGTATATCTCACTCTACACACTGCTGGGTACTAGTCTTGCTCTTTTTAAAATTATTATTGGACACGCCAAAAGGATGGGGAAAAAGGAGCACCCAGGTCCCCACCCAAATGGAGACACCAAACACCACAGGTAGCTGTGGTGTTTGGTGTCCAAGACCCTTGCACCCTCCCTCCAGAGTCTACCTCCTTTCCTCCCACCCAGAGGTAACCACTGCCCTGAGCTTGGCGTTTATCATTTCTATGGATGTTTATATGTTTATTGCTTGTGTATGTGTCCATAAACAATATGTAGTATTATTGTGCACATTTTAAAGCCTTATGTAATTGGTCTCTACTTCATGCATGATAAACCCGTAGTCCTTATAAAGATTTATTCATTCACCACGCAGTTGTGTCTGCTGCCATCATCAGTGATAGTATCCTGATTATTGGCATTCATGAACTCTGCAGCTGTTCCAATACGACTTTTGAGATTCATCTAAGATGACAGATGCATCTCTAAATCATTTGTGGTCACAGTTGAGTAGTATTTTATTATATACACATATCAAAATTTATTTATCCATTCATTTGTTGATCCATCTTATAGAGTAGTTCCTTTTTTTTTTTTTTTTTTTTTTTTGCTATAAAAACAATGCTTTTGGGGCTTCCCTGGTAGCACAGTGGTTAAGAATCCGCCTGCCAATGCAGGGGACATGGGTTTGAGCCCTGGTCTGGGACGATTCCACATGCCGCGGAGCAACTAAGCCCATACGCCACAACTACTGAGCCTGCGCTCTAGAGCCTTCGAGCCACAGCTGCTGAAGCCCGTGCGCCTAGAGCCCGTGCTCCGCAACAAGAGAAGCCACTGCAATGAGAAGCCCTCACACCGCAACAAAGAGTAGCCCCTGCTCGCCACAACAAGAGAAAGCCTGCATGCAGCAACGAAGACCCAGTGCAGCCAAAAATAAATAAAAAATTTAAAAAAAATCTTCATCACCCCAAAAGGAAACCCCATGCCCGTTAGCAGTCACTCCCCACTCCTCGTCGTCCCCCAGCCCCCAGCAATCACTAGTCTGCTTTCTATGGATTTATTGAGGCTGTCTTTTATCTCTACGTGACCAATTCTTATGCAAAAAGGCAAGTATAGTCAGTCAGCCTTCCATATTCATGGGTTCTGTATCCTCAGATTCAACCAGCCACAGATTGAAAGTATGTGGGGGGAAAAGTTCCAGAAAGTTCCAAAATGCAAAGCTTGAATTTTCCATGCACCCAGCAACTATCTTCATAGTATTGACATTGTATTAGGTATTATATGTAATCTACAGAGATTTAAAGTATATGGGAGAATGTGCATGGATTATTTGCAAATACTACGCCACTTTACATAAGGGACTGGGGCATCCACAGATTTTGGTGTCCGTGGGGGTCCCGGAAGCACCCTCCCCCCTCCCCGGGATACTGCGGGACAACTATAGTGGGAAACAAATCACTGCTTTGCTCAGAGAGGGCAACCAAGCTGTATGGAGTTCTTGGCACCATCTAGTGGTCAGTTTGAGGAAATGTCTTGCTAAACCTCCTCAGGCCCTTCTCTATTCCAGCCACGCCCCTTACAGGATCCTGCCCAAGCTTGCCCTTTCCAGCTTCTTCCAACAGTCATTAATCTCCTTTAGGCAAAATCTCCACCAAATACCACACAACCTCTTCCCCCACCCAGAAATGAGGACTAGACAAACAAGTGATGTCAGTATCTCTCTTTGCCAGTGGGAAGATTTTTCACAAACGCCGCTGCCACCCTCTCCTTGAGGCAATGTCCCCTTACGGACCCAAGCTCTACTCACGTCCTCTGTTCCAGCAGCACACCTTGCTGGACCTAAAGCCTCATCTCCTGCCGCATGTGCCTGGCAACCCCCCTAGGGCCTAGGTGCAGGTACTGACGCATCAATGACCTCGTGGTAATTGGGATGTCAGGGCTAGCTTTCTGTTCTGTGTGCCTGCTCCCTCTTCTGTTTCACCCCTCAAAGATGTTCTTTACCTTCTTACAGGCTGGACTCTGCATTAACAAGATGCTTGTTAAAATTTATCTAACACTCTTGGTATTTTATGGCAAGAAGGTTTTCATAATGTCCAGTCCCAAATATTTCCAGAATTGAAAGTCCTTGTTTGAATTTCCCATGAGCTTGTAGAGAATCATTTGTGTATTTTTAAGAAAGGAAGCAAACAAAGGAGAAAAGGAAGAAAAAAGGGAGCCATTCACTGGAAGTAAAATTAAACACAAGCAACAACAAAAAAATATGTTTTCACTTACTAGATTGTCAGAGATTTAAAATTTTTACAATACTCATATTTGGCAAGAATACGAAGAAACACGCTCTCCTGTGTAAGCTACAGCAAACCTATTTACAGGGAAATTTCCTCCTCATTGACCCAGTGAATCAACTGGGAATTGTGTTTGCACTTACAACGGATACTGAAAATAACAATGGTTTAAATAGAATAAAAGCTTTATCAAGTTAAAACACACACGCACACACACACACCTGAGCTGTGAGTTGAGTTTCACTCAGGTTCTCACTGAACTGAACCTGAACTGGAGACCACCTCTCAGATAGCTCTGACGATCTGCTCTGAGAGGAAGGGGGAGGGGCCAGTCTGTATATGGCCAGCTACAGAACATGCACAGCCAAGCATCTCTCTCAATAAAAGGTCACTGTTGGGACTTCCCTGGCGGTCCAGTGGTTAGGACCCAGAACTTTCACTGCCAGGGGCCCAGGTTCGATCCCTGGTTGGGGAACTAAGATCCCTCACGCCACGTGGTGCAGCCAAAAAACATTTTTTAAATAAAAATAAAAAAACAAAAGGTCACTGCTAGTCACGAGCAACAGGTATCCATCTCAGTTAATGATTTGTGTGTGTGTGTGTGTGTGTGTGTGTGTGTGTGTGTGTGTGTGTGTGTGTGTGTGTGTTTTCTGTGTATGGGAAGATGCAAGAATCTGGGTTCATTACAATTCTTCTGAGGTATCTACGGGGCCTATCTTTCCAAAGTACAGAGAGCCTCATCCTGTTCTTTGTCCTGAATTCCTCTCAGGGTGCACTGTCCATCAGCAGCTGCAGTGACTAATGATTTAATCCTTGTAGAACTGGATGGTGGGCATCATTCTTTATTTTAGCTTATTTCTCTGCCTCATTAAAAAAAAAACAAAAAGGACTGAAGCAGGCAAGACTAGTGTGGCAGCTCCATGACGTCATCATGAACCCAAGCTCTGTTTCTGCTCCGCCATCTTCAGAGGGGACCTTCAAAGTGCCTCATAGTCCAAAACAGCCGGCAGAATGCCAGCCATCACACCCATATTCCAGACTATAGAAAGGAGAAACAGGGGAATGGGGACTGGCTGTGAATGGGCATGGGATCAGGACCTCACCTACGAGGAACACTGGCCGAGGGGAACGACTTTGATTTGAAGCCACTTCTCAACGCTCACACCACGGCATCTTGGGTCACTCGTTCAGTCACTGCATCAGCTGCAGATCATCGATCCAGCGCAATCTGGCAACCTGATATCGGCCTCGTGGGGGAGGAGAGGGAAAATAGGGACCCTGCTCTTCAAAAACAGCCTAAGGACGGGAGATTAGCTCCCCGTGGCAGCTGTCACGAATGACCCCCGAACCTACTGGCCCAGAGCAACAGAAGTCTATTACCCTACAGCTCCGTAGGTCAGCATCCAGCGGGGGTCTCTCTGGGCTAACACCAAGGTGAGGGTGGGGCTCGTGGCTGCAGGAGGCTCCCGGGATGAACCTGTTCCCTTGCCTTTTCCGGCTTCTAGAGGCGCCCCCAGTCCTTGGCTCGTGACCCCTCCCTCCACCTCCCAAGCCAGCACCGGTAGGTCGAGTCCTGTTACAGGCCATCACTCTGATACCCCTTCTGTCTCCCTCCTCCACTCTTAAGGACCCTTGGGATTACATGGCACCCATCGGATAACCCCAAACCAAGGCCAGCTGATTAGAGACCTTACTTGCCCTTTGCCATGTAGGGTGACACAGTCACAGGCTCCCAGGACTGGCACCTGGACATCTTTGGGAGATCACTATTCTGTCCACTCGAGGGTTATTATCAGGCCTACAGAAAACATTCACACACATCTCCTCACACAGCCCACTCGGGAGGTGGTGTTTCCATTTCTTTTTTTTTAAAATTTATTTATTTTATTTATTTATTTTTCGCTGCGTTGGGTCTTTGTTGCTGCACACGGGCTTTCTTTAGTCGCGGTGAGCGCGTGGGCTTCTCATTGCGGTGGCTTCTCTTGGAGCACGGGCTCTAGGCCTGCAGGCTTCAGTAGTTGTGGCATGCAGGCTCAGGAGTTATGGTGCACGGGCTTAGCTGCTCCGCGGCATGTGGGATCTTCCCAGACCACGGCTCAAACCCGTGTCCCCTGCGTTGGCAGGCGGATTCTAAACCACTGCGCCACAAGGGAAGCCCGGTGTTTCCGTTTCGAATAGGAGGTCTGATCAACAGAGAAAATATTGACGTTAATCTAGAGATGGCAGATGTTAGTGGGAAATCTCTACAGCTCACAAATGACAACTCAACTGTCCCAGGTGGTTTTGAGCATCACTGAAAGAACAATATTATAACTCTGATAGTGGGTAGGAAAAAAGAAGCTTCTCAGCCAACCTATTTCTATTTGCTCACGTTCCCTTCCATTTGTCATTTTCACAATCACAGATGCAGAGTTTGTCTTCCCAGGGTAGAACAAACAGGTCAGAAGAAATATCCAAAGGGATATTGGGAGAAAAAAAAAAAGACAAAACAGAATTTAAAACCTGGGTCTGAGAGAATAAGATTAGGGTCTCCTAATGTTTCAGGAAAAACAAATTCCTAAAACGTATTGTTATGTCTTACTGGTAAGATGCATACACTCTACCCATCAGATCCTTAAGGTGCATCCTGGCAAAACACTGCAAATTCAAGTATGGAGAATGAGTCCTGAAGCCCCTGTCTGGGAGGAAAGAGGACGCCATTTTTAATCCCTTTTTCAGATGAAGAAATCAGAGCGTAAAGTCAAGCAGGTGCACGCTCCACGCGGCACGTCCAGGGCACAGAGCATCTGAACAGGGCATCCTTTCCCGAGAGGCCCCACCTGCCCGCCAGGCTCTGCGGTCAGCAGGACACACACAGACACGTCACGCAGACACGGCCAAGAGGTGGTCACAGGCGGAGACGGGCTGGGCAGACGCTGGGGCCTTCCTGCCCCTGCCTTTGTCCCGTTCTGCCCTCACCCCATCGTGGGGAAGCCTCCCTGTCCCGTTGCTTCAGGAGCAGCGTCCCCCGCAGGCGGCTGCAGGCAGGGCGGCCCGACTCCCAGCACTGGGGCCTCCCATCGGACCCCACCCATTGCCGTGGGGGGAGGGGGCCTCTCAGGTTTGGGTCCCGCGAGCAGAGCTGGCCAAGGGGCAGCACGAGTGTCCAGGGGGCAATGGTGCTACCTCCAGGCTTGAAGGGGCTCAATGGGGCAACTCAGCACCACGAGAAGGTTCCACAGGGGGGTCTGGTGGGAAGGAAATGAGCCCAGGAACTCAGGCTCCCAGCTCCCAGGTAACCCAGGTCAGCTCCCACCAGACCCGGGGAGTCAGGAACACGATGGGGGGCAGCCAGGGCTGACTTCCAAATTCCTGAGTATTCAGAGAGCGCCACTGTTAACAGTCCTCCAGTCTTAGCTTGAAAGCAAAAGGTCACCACCACCCCTGCCTGAGGATATAGGCAGCCCGCCAGGCCAAGGCCCTCAAGAGGGGGCTGGGGAGAGCACATCTTCCAGAAGCTTCGAAGCTCTCGTTCCGCCAGACAAGCCGCCTGCAAGGGGAGCCCTGCCTACCGCCTTGGGAACCGGGGAGCCAGGTTAGCACGCAGCACGCCCCACCCCTCACCGTCGGAGGCTCCGAAGCAGGAACCTACACAACTGGGAGCGGACCACCACTGAGCAGGGCGGCCTGGACGTGTCAGTCCTGACACTTCTCTGCTGCCGCCCACGACCTCCGGGGCTTCTCAGCTGACCTGGCAGCTGCGACCCCTCTCCCCCCGCCACCCAAGCCTGCCCATCCTCTGCTCAGTGCCACTGTCTCCTGGACACGGACTGCTGCGCCCCAGAGGAAAATGATACCTTTGGCTACACTGCAATCACCTCACAATGTATTTTGAAAACTGTAATTCAGAAATGAGTTTTAAACACAGCATTTTCCGTCTTGCTTGGAATCCTTGCACAAATGATTGATAATCCGAGAGTTAAAACATTTCATCTCCTAAAAAATACCTTGTAAGGAGCGTGCCTCTTCAAAAGGGAAGCTAGTTGGCCCAGAGCTGATAAATACAAGGCTTTACCTCGCTGGGTGGTGACAGCAAAGCCATCCCCCACTGTAGAATGAAGCGACCAAATGCAGACTGAATCAGCAGCAAGTGGATCAAAAAAAGTTTATTTTGAATACTTAATTTAAAAAAATCATACCTATGAGGTGTGCTACAGAAATTCAGATACAAGAATTGCATATAAAACCCGACCTAATCGTGGTAAAGCAAATGCACTTCAGGAAAGAAAACGTGTACCTCACGGTCACTGGCGTCCCAACACCAGAGACATTTCCACGTGGTCACCGGGAGGACGCTGCCCCGACCACGTGCGGGAGCTGGCGGGCCTCGCGGTCTCTCCCGGGGGATGGGCTCCCCGCAGCGGCCACGGCAGCGTCTCGGGCCACAGCACTCCCTCCTGTTCACCTCACATTCTCAGCCAAGTCGATCCATCAGATTTTGCTGTCACTTAACATGGTATTTTGGCAAAAACATCACAGCCTCCTTGATGGGAAGCGTTTCTGCGGTTCACCACGGGGAAGGGACCTGCCTTCCCCCAGCAGCAGCTGTTTCCCCACAGGGCGGACACAGGCCAGCTGCCCGGGGCTGGGGACAGCGGGAGGGACCGTCTTTAAGGGACTGGTGACACTGCGGGGGGGCGGGGGGGCGCAGGGGCAGGGGCCCCGCAGCCCTCCTGGAGGCCGGGCATCGGGGGAGGCAAGAGAACGAGGACGAGGAGGGAGCCGCGGAGAAAGGGGGGGTCTTGGCTGAAACCCAGCAAAGACTGGGATTTCACAGCGCGAGAGGCTTCTCCGACTGAGCGGGCAGCTCCCGTACTTTCTAGCGATTGCCCGCAATTCTAACTTCCTGTCAGGCCCTCCCTCTTCTTCCAAAACCCTGGGCGGGGACTCCTGCCCCCACCTCGTTGGAGCGGAGGGCGAGAGGTGGGCAGGGACAACACGCACACAGGACCAAAGGTCCCCGAAGTGGCTCCAGGCAACAGTTGATTTGGCAAAAAAAAAACAAAAAAAACAAAAAACAAACAAACAAAAAAAAACTTAAATGCATAAAAACAATCACCGAGTCCTCCAAGGAGCATGATTACAATATATTAGCAAGTTCTGTGGCGTAAACACTTTCAAAAGCATCAGCAAAAGTATTAAAGCAGTATGCATACTCCCCTCGGCACCCTGAAGAAAACACCAGAAGGCAGGCGTGGCCACAGACGGCGAGGGCGTGGCCAGCTACGGCGAGGGCGTGGCCAGCTACCTACTGCCGCAGCTCCACGTAGTTGGCGGGGAAGAGCCCGTACCTGCCCTTGCACAGCCCGCGCCACCAGCCATCATCAATCATCTCGATGTTGGTGATGATGTCGTCGGGGTCGAAGGAGATCTCATCATCGCCCGCTAGGGAGGAGGGCACAGAGAGAGGGCAGCGGTCACACTCAGCGTTCCCTGCTCAGCCACCGGAGGAAAACCCTCCAGCAGCCCCTCGAGCTGGCGGCCTCCCACCAAGGCTCCATGGGGGTGCAGGGTTCTGGGGGTGCAGGGTTCTGGGGGTGGAAGCTCCATGGGGGTGGAGGCTCCTTGGGGTGGAGGCTCCTTGGGGGTGGAGGCTCCTTGGGGGTGGAGGCTCCTTGGGGGTGGAGGCTCCTTGGGGGTGGAGTGTTCGCTGTCTCCCCTACTCTGTGAAGGTGGCTTTGCACGCACAGGGGCGGACACAGAGACAGGGCAGAGAGAGCCCTTCGAACAAAACCCTAACCCAGAGCAGATGAAGTGTGGTTGAGGTAGATACAGGAATTCCTTGCACTGTATCTGCAACTTTTCTATAACCTTGAAATTGTTCCAAAATAAATTCTTTTTAAAAATTGTAAATAACGCTCTGAGAGCCAGACTTTGAAGAGACGAACCACCGGAAGCCCCGGCCCCACCACTCGGGGCCCTCGGGGCGGTGTCTCACCAGCCTGGTAGTCGTAGAGGGCGACGGCTGTGATCCCAAGGTCGTTCTCATAGTCCCCGTAGGCGCCCTCCTCTAGAATAAACCAGAACAGGGCCTGAGAGGGAAGCAGAGCTCCACGCTCACTCCCGTCAGACGCCCCTTCCTCAGGTCCGGGTGGAGGAGCCAGTCAGGAGAGGACGCTGCAGGGGTGCCGAGCGAGAATCGGGCGGATGCGCCGTGGGCCGTCGGGCACCTGCTCCCAAGGGGAGGACCCGGCTCCAAGGAGCGAATCGCGTGTGATGATCTCGATAGAGGCACTGACCGTTTTCAGGGTATCATTTTTTACATTTTAAAGACTGAGCACTATTTTTAGGAAAGGTCGTATCATGAACAAACGAACGGCAAGCAGGAGACGGCCGATCACACCTCACGCTGTGCTCAGGGAAGGTGAGAGCCCTGCCCTGGTGCGGATTCTGATACTGATTTTCATGTCACTCCAAGCGGGAGAACGGGCTTGTGTTACATCTGTCCAAACACATTAAAGGAAACCTCATCTCTAGAAATCAAAGACCAATTTGAGTGTTCATCCATCTGTAAGATTTTCAGAGTGTGCAGAAATCTCCCTCTTCAGAGACCTCAACGTACTCTGGCTTCCTGGAAGACCTCACGAGCAGAATCTACTCTGATACAACAGCAGCAGAAGCCCCTTCCTCCACGCCCACCCCTCTCAGCGCCCTCAGCACAAGCAGGGATCTCCTGGAACCCCCCGGGAGGCCAGGCCAAGCCCCCTGGGGTCTGGGGCCCGCAGCAGGAGGACAGGAGCCCCGCAAGCACGGCAGAGGCGGGGCAGGTCGGCCAGCCGGGGAACAGAAGCAGAGGCGGGCGGATGCAGGAGACCCATGTACCTGCTTGGTAGTGGCCCGGGGCCTCCGTGCTTTCGTAGACGGCCTCCGGGGCATAGGCCTCCTGGTACTCGGTGGTCTCCGTGCTATACACCGGCTCAGGCTCACTGGTGTAGCTCGGCTCGGCCTGGATCGGAGCCGCGGCCTGGGGAAAGTCAAGGAGACGGTTCCCGTGGCCCGTGCCGGGTCACGACCATGGCCACACGGCCAAGAGAGACACGCGGACCACTCTCAGCCCCGGCTGAGACGAGACAGACACAGGGATGGGGAGGCGTCACCTGCTCACACCCCGCGGACGCCTGGGTCCTAAAGGGTCCCGCAGTGCTGAGGGCCAGGTTCCTCCTCACAAGCCTGTCCTCACACCCCCAACACCCTGAGTCCTGCCGTCGCCAAAGACCTGACGGCTGCGAGAGCCCCACTTTCTTGGGGCAGGTCTGGCCCGTTTCCTCTTTGGGTCCCAGCCCTCCCGGGCCTCTGCCGGCAGCTCCACGGCATCGCCCCACCCCACGAGCTAAGGGCAGGTGGGCCCGCGGGTGGCGGGTCCATCCTCACGGAACCCTCCGTGGAGGTGAGTCAAGGGGGTGACCAACCAGTCCCACGCAAGAGGGCATCAAGAGCGCGCTGCTGACAGCCACCTGAGCCGCGACCCCAGGTCCCAACATCCACCACCAACAGTGGCTTCAACCAGCGTTTCCGACCAGGGTCCACCTAAGGGCACCCTCGTGGGTCAGGAAAGGCAGGCGCACACGGAAAGCCCCAGGGAGAGCCGGTGGTCAGGCCTCGGCTTCCCACAGAGGGTGACAGAGGGGTGCGGCAGGCCGGGAGCGCTACTCCAGAGGCCACAGGGCAGGGCTCCACCTGGGCCGGGCACCGGGCGCCACTCCAGGGCTCAACAAGGGAGTGACGGACTCCTACTGGCAATTGCCCGTGGAGGCGAGAGGAACAGATCGGAGGGTGAGGGGCCACACGGTGTTGCGGGGTCGCGCGGAGCCGCTCAGCGGTCAGGGGGTCACCCCGAGCAGGTCACTGCAGGGACACCGCACACGGCCGCCAGCAACGCCCTAACCTCCTATCTTCCCGCAGCAGCCCCTCCGCCCACGCCCACCCCTCCCGTCACGTGGTTGGGCAGGGCTCCCTGCCCCCCCAGGACAACGTGTCATTCCAGCCTTCTCAAAGGACCAACTGCTAGCGTCGGGCCCAGCAGCGGGCCCCGATGGGCGGGTGCACAGGGGGCCCTGTCCACGGGATTACAGACTCTAGGACCGCACCCGCCATACCTGTCACACCCGCCAGGCAGAGGGGTGAGCCTACGGAGCACCCCGGGCCCCAGGCCCGCCCACGGTGCTCCCGCACCCTCAGCC
Source organism: Hyperoodon ampullatus (assembly GCF_949752795.1). Classification (NCBI taxonomy): domain Eukaryota; kingdom Metazoa; phylum Chordata; class Mammalia; order Artiodactyla; family Ziphiidae; genus Hyperoodon; species Hyperoodon ampullatus. Next base: position 6,021,321 of record NC_136920.1, read on the forward strand.
CCTTTAGGCCTCAGCCGAGCTGAGCCAGTTTCAGTCCCTTGTGACTCAGTGAGCTCTAAGTGGTGACGTCCAGGTGAGGGAAGACGAGTGAGTGAAAGGGACAGCGGGACACAGGCGACTCGGGCTGGGCCGGCTGAGGAAGGCAGGGGCCGAGCTGCTCTGGGAGGGGGGCCCGCAGAGCCTGTGGAGACCCGGCCATGGGGAGGGGGGCAGGTGGCTCAGTGACCCAGGGGTCAAAGGAGCAGGTCCCGGGGGCTGAAGGCTGAGGAGGAAGGGCCGAAGACAGAGTCTCCGGAGAGGCCAGGGGAGGGGAGCCGAGGGGCGGCGGCCGGGCGGGGACGAGGGTCCTGGAAGGGAGTGTGGTCCCCGTCGAGGGCAGCAGGGAGTGGGTGAGGCAAAGACCCGCACCGGCTGACCCTTGGAGGCTGACTCAGGAGAGTGCCGTGGGGCCCGCGGGCGGGTGAGAAGGCCGGTGCGGAAGCCGAGGCGGCGAGAGGCCCCGCGCTCAGGAGGGCTGCCCTCCGGGCACCGGGCAGCGCAGGGAGGGACCCCGCCCACGGGGCGCTGAGCTGGGAAGGGTGTCTCCGGGGCGTCAGGGACTCACGGGCAAAGTGGATAAAAGCACCAACCTCGTAGACGGGGCTCGAAGGCGGCCTCTCCTGGGCCAGCTGGGGCGTGGGCGACGCGGGGGGCGTGGGCTTCTGGGCCCGGGCTTGCTCCTGGAATGCAGAGACAGCGGCAGTCAGTGCGTCACCAGGCCTCCCCGCGGTCGCGCCCGAGCGTGAAGCGCGCTCGCTGCCGCTGCGGGAGGAAGGAGAGGCAACACGGAGCAGAGGTGGGGCGCCAGAGATGTCCAGGGCGCGTCTGCTCTGCAGCCAAGGTCACGCGGTCAAGTCTTCTCAAGACACGGCCCCGGTGGCCCACACAGTCCTGCCCCCAGGGCTGACGGAACCAGCCGGAGGCGGCAGTGCCCCCCCCCGCACACCTGATCCGGACGCCACCACCTGGGCTCCGAGCTGATGCTGTAACGGATTGAGACCGCCGGGGACCTTCTAACGGAGTGAAGGGATTTTGCACATAGCACGGACGTGAATCTTGGGGAGGCCAGAGGGTGGACAGCGGTGGACAGATGCTGACATCCCAACCCCCAAGGTCCTGTGAATGTATGACCTTACAGGGCAAGAGGCTGCAGCCATGACCAAGGTAAGGACCCGAGACAGGAGGTGACCCTGGATTACCCGGGTGGGCCCGGTGTCATCACAGGTCCTTACAAGCGGGAGACAAGACAGTGAAAGCAGAGCTTGGAAGGGGCCACAAGCCAAGGCGGGGGCGGGGGTGAGGGGTGCGGGGCGGGCTCTAGAAGCTGAAAAAGGCAAGGATGCGATTCCCCTCTGCGGCCTCCAGAAGGAAGCAGCCCCGTCACCCCTCCCAGGCCTTCCGGCCTCCAGCCTCTGAGGCGGTAACCGTGCGCCGTCCTAAGCCATGGCGCACGGCCCCGGGAAACCAGTGCTGACGCCTGTGAGGTGGACTTTCTCCACGCCACCGATCAGGAACCTGACGGCCTGGGGAGGGAAGTCGCTCCCCCAGGGACACGACAGCTGTCAGCCTAACGCGCGTCGGCGGCGCTGCCCTGTGGGAAACCAACCCCTCCGGAGACCACGCAGCTCTGGACGCCAGGGTGGCTTTGCCTGACCCGCACCAGCAGGACGGTCACGAGTCCTCACGGCGCTGGCAGCTCACCCACGAGTTAAATCCCTGAGGCAGCATGATTCCCCGAAGGGGCCGGGCCTAGGCCGGGCTGAGCATGGGCTTCTGGAGACCCGGGCCTGCGGCCCACCACACAGCGGCACGAGGACCCGTGACAGCCCCCCTCCACCCCGCCACACCCCGATCTGGCGGGGAACAGAGACGTTCCTTCTCGGGGGCACCCTTGCTCCCGGGAATGTGTGGGTCGAGCAAGCGTGGCCGCCCCACCTGCCAGAGGGAGCACTCGGCCACGTGCGGGCCGCGTCCTGCCCCAGGAGAGCGCCTCACAACCCAGAGGGCTCTGGCGCGAGCGGTACCGTGCCCATCGATGGGAGTCAGTCACTCAGGGGACAGGCGGGCGGGGAGAGGCTGGCAGGGGCTGGACACAGCGAGGGACAACACGGCGGAAGGGACGGCGAGAGAACCTCAAAGGCAGAGGGGCTGGACAACGGCGGCCGAGAGCCTCCTTCTTCTCAAGCCCTCCAACCCTTCTGCAGCTTTCAGACTGCAGGGGTCCAACTCCGAGCCATAAAACGAGGAAGGCGTTACGTGAAAACGAGACCAAGTTATCGGAAAAAATGCCTCCTAGTGTGCACGTGTGTGTGTCTGCAACAAAGAAAAACTTACAAGCGCCTAAGTAAAAACTTAAAGGAGAGAAAGCTTTAAAGTTTCTGGCAATTAAGGAACGGTATGTGGTAATTATACACGTTTGCTATCATCCCGACTTCACCACATGTGATAAAAACGTGTTATCAGGGCTTATTTAATTCCCGGCTCCAGCGCCCAGCATTTCCTGACCGTTGCATGTTAACTACCTCAACCGCCCAACTCTCCCTTGATGGGCTCTTCAGAGCCCTAACCCACTGATTTGAGGAGGAAATGTCCTTAAGTTTAAATAGAGCTTTACAATCTATAAAACAACACACACGTTATTTCAGATTCGACTTCCTAGCCACCCGAGTCGTGGCGATTCCACACCCGTTTCACGGGCAAGAACGTGGGCCACGGGACGGTGGCTGCTTTGCATCAGGCCGCCCGGTTGGTAGGTGACGGAGTGGGACCCGGGCCATCAGACATCAGTCCATCTACAGGAGTTTTAGGAAGGAGTCCGCACCCTCCTGCTCACCCCTCACAGCTCCCACTTCCACCTTCTCCAGTGCAAAGACAGTTTGTGAAGAATCACAAAAACACCTGCAGACCCGAGCTCCAGAAGCAAGAGCTACAAGAGCCAGCAGACAGCCTTCTTCACAGGGATTCCTTCTGTGTCCTCAACCTGCCACCCAAGGAGACAGCGGGTTCCCGAGGGTGACGGGTGGGAACAGACTGCGGGGGAGACGTGTGGACGGGGGCTGGGCCAAGGGCATGGGTGCCGCCAGCCTGACGGGGGGAGGACAGGCCCGCAGTCGCCCAGCGCTGGAGCAGCACGGCTGGAGCCGGGGCGGGTCGACTGCTCGTGTCTGGTGGCGAGAGACTGGATCGTCTGTGTGGCTGAAAGCTAAGTTCCTGAGAGCACAGCTTCCGGCGCGAGTTCAAAATGCTTTCTACTGATAACTTCCTGCAGCAGACGCAGGAACGAGCCAGACACGCGGCCCTGAGCACGCAAGGGGGGCCCGGGTGCCACCCGCACTCACGTCCGGCTGCCTGCGCGCCGCCTCCTGTTCCCGCTGCTGCTTCGCCATCCTCTGCGCCCGCTCCGCCTCTGCCTCCGCCTTCCGCCTGTCCTCGTGCTCCTTCTCCCTCGCCAGGTTTTCAAAGTTAGCTCTGATGTTACTGGTTTTGCTGCTCACTACAGAGGAAGGAGAGATTTACTCAGGGCACCACCATCTCCCCCAGACCGGGCCTGCACCAGGGCGGCCTGTCCCTTGGGAGGCGATGCGCCCCCTCGGCTGCCGGCTCAGCCCCCACCAGGAACGGCCTTCACCGTCGCGTGTGCTGCACCCACAGCGGGAAGACGGCACAGCCCTGCGTCTGGAACGCTCTTACGTTCTGAACACCACTGTATTCTTTACCACCAGACACTCACAAGGAAAAAAAATCCCCCTAAGGATGCCCTTGATAAAACAGTAAAAAGTACTGATTGTGAGTAGATCTCAACCCTTTTAACATTTCGTGTGACAAAATGGGAGGGCAGAGCCCACTGCGACTGCCCCTGTGGATGTGCCGTGGGGCCTCCAGGGAAAACACGTGCTACTATCTGAGATGCAGGCCGAACTGATTTTTCCTGGAACATCATTGTCCCTGAAATGACAATGGACAAACTACGGTTACACCATTTGGGTACGTGCCAGACCCTTTCTCCGAAAGGAACGAGCTAAGCCTATCCTGTTAAAAAACAACTACAGTATTTGTTGTCAGTGGGAAAACTCAAGCTTTCAAGCAAAATCAGAATTTTGGAAAATCCGTGTCCACTGCCACGAGTATGACAATTTCCCGGTTTTACTCAGAGACTCCGCGACAAGGTTGATACTATTACCGGACGTGACCTGGGAGGCGCTGTATAGTGAAAGGTGCCAGTGTGTGGAACATCAGCGTGACTCGGTGATTAATACTCTCCAGTGGCCCTGACGCGATGTCACAAAGTCTTGCTGCGCAAGAGAGACCAACCTTTAAGAAAAACACTGGACGGCCGCCTGCTGGACTGGGGTACAGAGAACACGACCAGAAACGGCCAGTAAAATACTCTTCCCTTTTCCCACTGCTTATCTGGGGAGTCCAGATTTTCTTCACCACCCTAACGTGTCACGAGAGACTGAACGAGTGAGAAGCAGCTAAGAGAGCTCAGCTGGCCGACACGGAGGAGATTCCACAGAAACGGAACACAATGCTGCCCTGGAACCTAGCCAGTATAGTACAATAACTGTAAACAGAGGATAATCTCTAAAACTTTTGAATCACTAGGTTGTACATCTGAAACTAATATTGTAAATCAACTAACTATACCTTAATTTAAAGAAATGCTACTCTTCTGCACTTTCTGGTTTTGAAAATGTAGTTATTTTTTTCATAAAAAGTATTATGCTAATATGTGAGTTTCACTACTTTTAAATGTTTAAGTAATAAAATGGTAAATTCTTCTCGTCTCTGTTTTAATTCTAACACAGTAAAGATCAGAAAACATAACCCACGTAAACAAAAGTTCTTTGGGGCCTCAGCAATTTCTGCCAGTGTCCTGACACCAGAGTGTGTGGACTGCTGACCCACAGAGCATCCACAGGAAATAAATGGTGATCTCCACGTGCTGCATTTAACTGACCACTTCCATCACGTGTAATAATTTCCCCAACTAAACGATATTCTCTTAGGCTGGCCCATGTTTAACGGTTCCCCAGCAGACACCAGGACCACAGGAGGCCTACGCATGCAGCAGGCACCGGAAGGGCAGGTTGCGGGCAACCTGGTCCTCACCCGCGAGTGAGGAAGGAGAGGGCTGCCTTAACTCATGCAGACGCGGTGACATGCTGCTCAGACACGCCACGGCCGGGGGAGCGGCAGGTACCACAGGGACCTCCCAGGGCCTGGGCCCCGGCAGTGAGCAGGGCCCTTGAGGACGTGCAGTTAACCTAGCTCTGCTTTGGAAAGCACCCCCCAAAACAGATCCCCGCCGCCAGAGAGCTGCAAAGCCCGTGTCTGAAAGGGGCCTCTGAACCTCTGCAGGAACAAACAGCATCAAACAGGTGATCAGCTGCCGTCCCCGAAATACACAGATCAACTACGGTCTCCGTTAATGCTTCATCTGCTCCTGCCGACTCTCCTTTCCCCCTTAGCACTGTCCTGGGGACACCACACAGCGTGGAACTTCTCCCAGGAAAAACCACGGTGCTGCCAGGGGGTCTGCTAGGACTTACCTGCTTCGACAGGGACAGTCTTCTGGTAAGTGGAGGCCACCGTGGCAACGTCCTCAAAGGTGGAAGCGTTCTACCAAGACAGGAAAGGGGAGATCAGGAACGTATTTTTCTTTCTTCCTTCCCTCTCCCTGCACAAAGGCCTGCCCCAGATCTTCCAAAAGAACCAACCAGAGAGCCCAAAGATTTCATATCCACCCGTTCTGCACATTAACAGAGGCGTGAAAAGTGTGTTGATAACACATTGGCTGGTGACCATACGGGTCAGCGTCAGAGAAGAAACACACCTATGGGAGGGTGAATGGGCAGGGCCAGGCTGTTTAGGGCAGTGAGAAACTACTGTGTAGGAATCGACAGTGGCAGATACGAGTCACTACACGCCTGTGCAAACCCACAGAATGTATGATCCCAGGAGAGAACCCTAAAGCCGACCTCAGCGTTGGGTGCCTACAATGTAGGCTCAACGTAGGTTCACAGATCGATCGTAACAGATGGACCACTGGGTGGGGGAGGGGTGGTAGGGAGTATACGGGAAATCTCTGCACCTTCCTCTCCAATTTGAGCAAAACTGCTCAAAAAAGCAGAAAAACCAAAAACCCTACCACATGCCTCCATTTCACAACCATAGACCAAGCACGTGTTCCTCCCAAGCTCTCGCCACAGACAGAATTTGCAGGGGAGCCCAGAAGCCTCTGCTGCACTGGGAAAGGACCCTGGGACGTACAAAGGCCCCCCAATCGTCCAACTCTCCCAGTAAGCGCGACTCTAGTTTGGTTCTGCAGGGACCCAACTCTGTGAGACTAAAAGGACAGCGACAACCGTCCACATAAAGGTTGACACGGGCGTGGACTGACAGCTCAGGGAAGCACTGGCCGCCGGGCACAAACGCTTCCCAGGGAAACACGCCGGGGGCTCAGGACGGTCACTGCTTTCCTGACACAGGAACTGGAAGAAAGGATGCGCAGAAGGAAGCCTGCCCTGCGGCCTGGGCAGGGAAGGGGTCAGCACCCCCCCAGCTCCTGGGCCATGGCTCCTGCACACCCGCTGCCCGTCCCGTCCGGCCAACCCTCCAGCACAATGCTCAGAGCCGCCTCTCTGCCTTCGCCCACAGGCTTCCGGCAAACACCACGACCCCAAGCCTCTCGTTTCCAGCTGTGGGGTCCCCACCACACTGCACCCCCATCACCAAGACCCGCCCACCGACTACAGCCTTCCCCTCTCCCGCTGGCCACCCTCTTCCACCTGGACCCAGCTCCCCGCTCCCCACCGTCCAGCCTGACCAACTCAAGGTCTCGGCCTCTCCTGGGGCTCACCTGCCCGGAACCTCTCAGCTGCTTCCACCACCCACAGGGACTATGTGAGACCTGAGTTCCTGCGCCACCCATGCCCAGGGATGATCTCATGCTGCCGCCAAGGCTGAGACCTGGGCAGGTGCCTCACCCTTCTAAGCCCCAGGCTTCCCAAGCACACAGCACAGACCACCAGCTGGCCACAGGGGCACCCCATGCCCCCGCCATGCCCCAGGGTCTCCCTGCACCTCCCCGTCTATGGCCTGGGCTCCTCCCACCTTAAAACAGAACCATTCCCTCGGCTGACCAGTGCCCAGCTCTCCCCGATCATGGCCCAAACGTGCCAACGCCACGGCTCCCTCCCTCCCACAGCCCAGACCCCTGCCAGACGCCAAGCGCCACCACCTGGCTTGCCCAGACAGGACGTCCCCAGCAACGCCTCGGGGCAGAGATGGCCCCTCCCACCACCACCACCACCCCGCAACTCTCCACCCTCAGACCAGCACCAGTGGACCCTGTGGGCTCCCCGCACCTCGCCAGGTGCCCTGCCCAGTCTCCTCTGACCAGCCTGCCCGCTGCATGGCCTGTGGCCCCCTCACCGTTCTGCAGGCTCCCCAACTCCATCTCCGTCTGCAGGCACCCCCCCCACACCCTCCCTCCGAACTACCTGAGCCGCCTGGCAGCCCAACCAGACGTGCCCACGGGGAACTCATCCCACCCGGCCCTGCCCCTCCCCCCGAGTTCCTGAGCTCAGCAGACGGCCCCACCATCCACCCGGGAGGCCCTCACCCTCACCCCTTAAACGAAGGGGCTTCGGCACCCACGCTGGCTCAAGGAAGCATCTCTCTCCCTCCGCTGCCATCCCCAGGCCGAGCCAGAAGCACCAATCAAAGCGCTGAAGCCGCCTCCTAACCGGGGCCACAGCCTGGCGGCTTCCCCCGCGATCCATTCTCCACCCCGAGGCAGGGGGGCTGCTCAGTGCACGTCCTATTCACGTCATTTGCCTGTCAAACCCTTGCAGGGCCGCTCAGAACCCATCTGACGAAACACAAAACCTCACCGGGGGTCCGCAGGGCTCCCTGAAGTGGGTCGTCACCGGCCCCCCTGCAGCGGGCCCCGCCTGGCTTCTCTCAGACCTTCTGTATCTGCGACGACACCTACCCCAGGCCCGCAAGGTCCTCGGTGTCCCCGTCCCCACGCCCACACACACACTGGCCCCGTCCTCCCTGGTGAGCTCCCACCACCCGCAAAGCCGAGCTCAGACTCTCACCCCTCAGGACACTCCTGGCCCCGCGGCCAGAGCTCTGTGCCCTGCCGCTCGCTCCCAGGGCCCACACGCGGTCACATGACGGGGTCCCCCGAGGGGTCAGCTGGGAGCGTGATGGACAGGGAACTCCACGGGGACCAGCCCTGGCGCCCAGACACCCGACTGGGCACGGTGGCCTCAACCTCGGTCCGGCTGAACCGACGGGAGACAAGGCCACGCCCGGTCCCCAGCGAGGAACGCTCCACGCGGCTCGTGGGTCTGCTCCTCTGACGCGGTTGGAATTTGGACCAGAAACCCAATCACCTGACACGCTGAGACTCTGAAACCAAGCAGGAGGGACCAGCTGGGCAAGGGCACCCCAGGGAGAGGCGAGCGTGGAGCCGCGCGGCCGTGTCGCCCCGCCTCTGGCTCGGGGCGGACGCCGTGGGGACTTCCTGCAGCGACGTGCACCTTCCAGATCCGCCTTCCCCAAGAGGGCAGGCCCCACGACGTGGCCAGCGTGACCGAAGAGCTCGGTTTCCAGCTGGGTTCACCACCACGTACAGTCACAGCCACGTGTCCGGGAGGCGCTCGCGACGGCGGCCCAGCGCTGCGCCTGCCTGGCCGGGGACCCCGCCCCACCCTAAAACGTGACAGGGACAGAAACTGCCTCACAGCGTGGCCTCGAGGGGTCCAGGAGAGGACACCCGTGACACAGGAGACGAAGCCCGGCACGCGTGTCAGCTACTGGCACCGCCGCGGTGATGACACACACCTGCCTGAAATGTTCGCGCTCTGCAAACACGCGCCAGGCGCCCCCCAGAGACCAGGGACCACCCAGGGAACAGGCCTCGGCCCGCCAAGAGCGTCAGACGCCCGACCCTCTCAGCGGACAACACTGAGCCCCGGCCGGGAAGCACTCACCTTATCCATCCGGTCCTTCTGCACCCCGTACTTCCCGCCGAAGCCTCTGGAGTAGTCTGCAATGTGACAGCACGGCACTCAGTCCCGGGCTGAGGTCCGCCAGCTGCCGGCAGCCAGGCGCATGCAAACAGGTCCAGAAAGAGCCCGAGAAAATGCACCCAGGGCAACAGAACGAGAACATGGAACGATGAGCCTTTGCTTGCAAGGCGAGTTGGGCTTCTACCCGTGGTGCTCGGTAGCAAGCAGGTGAGAGGCAGGAAAGAGGTGCGGCATGCTCCCCGCGTGCTCCCGGGGGACAGGGGTGCGGGTGGCAGGCAGGGCGCCACCTCCTAGCACAGTCTCTGCTCTGCGCTCCTGCTCTACTGAGTGCTAAAAAGAAGCTCAAGTGCGGGGATTCTCTTGTTTTACTTATTTTTTTTCTCTTGCTTTTTTAAAAGAGAAAAAGTTTCCCGGAACTTCTACCAGCCAAATACTTGGGTTGCAGCAACGCAGGTCTACATGACAGTCACACTGCCGTGCAGTACCAACGCCACATCCATGCGGTCTGCCGGGTCAGCCCGAGGTGATTCTCTCCCTGAACACTGGGGCTGAGCGCCTAAACTCAGCCCCATAAAATGAGGACACGACTCTTTGCCAACTGTGTGTCCCGGTTCTAATGACCAAGCCTGAATTTTGACAGACATTAGATAACTGCTCTGAGCAAAACCACGTTTGCCATCTGGACTCCCAATATATGCACCCAGAAACCTCCTGTCGAGTTCCAGCTTTGCGCACGTACTGTCTGGTTCTGTGTGAAGGAGTCACACGTAGATGGTGTCATCAAAAAAAACTAGCAAAAACCAAAAAAACACCACCACAGATGAGACACAGAAACCACGTGGACACGCCTGCCCCACGCCCCTGGTCCAAGGCCAGTGATCGGGCGGAACCAGACACGTTTCTCCCGGTCTCAGAGGAAGGGAGGCGGCCTACTCAACACTCACAGGAGTCCCAGCAACAGCAAGCGCTGCTGCAGAAGGCCGCCGGAGACCAGAGACAGCCCACTCCAGGAGCGAGGCACGTCACGGGGTTAGAGTGACCTGCACCTCACGCCACCTTTGACCAGACACACACCCCAACGGTTATGGGAGAGAAAAAGTCAACAGGGAAGAAAGGGTGCGAGTGAATTCCGCTCCAGCACAGCATTGGGCTGGAAGTGCCCAGGTGCCCCTGCAGGTGACAGCGGGTGACTCGGAGGCTGAGCCCTGAAGTCTGTGCTAGAAGTGGCGGCACTGGGCGGGGCTGGGGGGAGCCGGGGAGCAACTGTGCCTTGCTGGGACTCGTGCTTGGCCAGTCTCTCCTTGTAATCAAAGCCCACAGCACAGGGGTCCTGCCTCTCGGACTGAACACCAAATCTGCCTCCGAAACCAGTCTTATAATCTGAAGATCCACAGGTGACAGTGGAGAAAACAACCGAGAGGAAACACAAGTTTGGTTAGACTCAAACACGTCGCCTGGAGGAAACAAGGGCTGCGCCGAGCTCGGGGACGACAGAGCCAGCTCCCAGTCTCACCAACGGTCACAAAGGGCTCAAAAGGTTAAAGGACAAACAACGTCTGAACACGCGGCCCAGGCCCGAAAGCAGGTTAGCGACTGTGTTTGAGCCCATTCGGAAAAGCCTCCCCGTGCTCCGGGACTCTCTGCGGGGCCCCGCCCATGCTGCAGACAAGAGCCCGCGTCTCTGCTCACTTGAAGAAAGAGACACGTTACACGCATGGCCCACCCCACAGCCGCGCGGCAGCCCCGCTCCCCAACGTGCTGGCTGCGAGCCCGGGGCCCCAGCGGCCACGCTCCCAGGGACGGGGCGCCCCTCGGGCTGCGACCACAGTGCCACCCCTGTGGCCGCCCGGAGGGGCAGGCAGCAGCCCCTCAGGAACACTGCCACAGCAGCTGGGGCTTCAGGGCCCAGGCGAGCACAGGCGCCCTGCCCCGCCCAACCGCAGCCCCCCAAGGGGGAAGGGGGAATCAGTACGGGCGGAGGGGTCCTTCCAGAGCCGTGGGGACAGAGGACCCCCTCCCCCACTGAAGACAGGACAGCACTGCGACACAAGTACCGTGAGGCCAGGCACACGTGGACCTGTAAACAGAAAGGAACTTCTCGAAGGGCCTCGCGGGCGAGCAGCCAGCGTGAACGAACCTTTTTGGGATTCGTGCAGATGCAGCTTCTCCTGGTGATCCCAGCCAAGGGCACACTTGTCCTGTCTGTCTGTCTGCACACCGAACTTCCCTCCAAAGCCTTTCACGTAGTCTGCGTGGACAATAAAAGGCCATAATCGAGTATTAATGGGCAGCCTGCGTCAACAGGGAGAAAGCAGGTTTTCCGTGAAGTTCAACGTACACGATTCACTAAACCATCCTTTCTTTCCCCGACCTTTGGTGAAACTTCAGGTGACATTCCTTAAGAGGACCGCCCCGTAGTGTGTCGGGAAAATAACCTCATCTACCATCTCGGCACCGTGGATCAACACCGACGGGACCCCCTACAGGAACCCCCGAGGCATGCAGTGTCACAGCACGGACACGCCATTGGGTCTCACCATGTACACAGACGTGCAACACGCGGCCCCTGCTACAAGCCACGCCACTGCCGTGTTCAAGCTAAAAGAGCTCTAAGGACTGCCTTTCTTAGTTAACAGCTCTATTTTTGGATTTTCTGTTTTAAAGTTCAATGTTTAACAGAAAGAGACATCCACCCTAAGGGTTCCCGGGTACGTTCCGTTTTTCCATCTCTGTTCTGGTTATCACCCATCACGTGAATAGCTGCTAGCTGGACAATAAGGGAAAACGGAAGCCACCTTTCTGGGACTCGTGCTTCTCGGTTCTGCCCTGATACTCAAAGCCGACCGCGCTCTTGTCCACCTTGTCCTTGTCGATGCCGTATTTGCCACCAAAACCTTTGGAGTAATCTGCAAACGAGAAAAGTACTGTTCACAAACCAGCCACAAGGTCAGGGAGCACGCTGTGGATTTTCGCAGTCTTTAAGGGAGTATTTTAATCACTCAATTTAAAAAAACAAACCTCAACTCTCGGAGGCTCACTCCAAGATCACTTACGTAGGAAACATTTAAAAGCATTCTTTGTAACGATGGAACTATGAAGTGCAGCAAACAGAGCAGACGGACAAGTGTGGCGCCCCTCCTTCACCCCAAAAGACAGCGTGAGGTAACAGGTGACATAAAGTTTCTGGATTCAGGATGAGCCACGGGAGCAAGCTCTCAGAGGGGCAGCCCACCTCCTAACCAAAGCTGGCAGAGCTGTACCGGGGGCACCGCCAAAGGAACAGGATAAACACGGACTACCTTCCAGAAACGTCAGTTCAACTCAAAGCTAATTTATTATTATACTGAGTAGCTATCTTTACACTAAGGCATGACTCCATCACGGACACATTGACGGAGCAGAACGCACGCAGAGATCAAATCCCTTCCGGGAACGGCTAGGGCTGCTCCCGGCACTTCGGCCTCTGCTCCCCGACTGCCCAGAGGCGTATTTAGTCGCCTTCAAGGACATCTCGGGGAGAAAATCTGGTAAAAATGAACGGGATCCAACAGCGGGTGCTGACTGGCAGCGGGCATACGGGGCAAAGGAGTACAGGGGTGTGCCTAGCAGAGAGAGAAGGCAGAGTTTAAAGGAACCCCATGCAGCAGGCCCAGCGGCCTCAGGGCAGGCAGGCCCCGCCAGGTGTAAGGGAAGCCAGGCCCTCAGCAAACAGGAACCCCTCAGGCCCAACGGCCATCCCCTTGGGGAAATGCCAAGCCCGTGGGGGTTTCCAGTGCTGGCTTTCATTTTTGTTTCTTAAAAAAAATCTGGGGTTTTAAAAAATACGTGAGCTCTCAGTTTATACGCTGGCCATTATTCAAATAATTTACATGTGCAGGCCAAACAAAACAAACGATGCAGAACCACCAACAGATCAGGAGCTCTGCAGCGGGGGTTGAATCTTTAAGTCAAGCTCCATAAACACACACCTCAGCGGGCAGAGGGCCGTAACTGATCACATACATCACAGTGAAGGGAAAGTCAGGATGGCTTTTAAGGACAATCTAGAATGCTCTATCAAAATTTTAAATTCAACGTCTTTTGACCCAGCAACTCCACTGCTAGGAATTTATTCTTTTAAATAATCACTCATGTATATAACAGAATATTCACTGCAGTCAATTTTTTTTTTTTTAAATGAATTTACTTATTTTACTTTCAGGTCTTCAGGTTTACTTCGGGTTGGGTCTTTGTTGCTGCGTGTGGGCTTTCTCTAGTTGCGGCGAGCAGGGGCTACTCTTGGTTGCGGTGCGCGGGCTTCTCCTTGCAGTGGCTTCTCTTGTTGCGGATCGCGGGCTCTAGGCACGGGGGCTCAGTAGTTGTGTCTCGTGGGCTCTAAAGCGCAGGCTCAGTAGCTGTAGCGCACAGGTTTAGCTGCTCTGTGGCATGTGGGATCTTCCCGGACCAGGGCTCGAACCCGTGTCCCCTGCACTGGCAGGCAGGTTCTTAACCACTCCACCAGGGAAGTCCCTGCAGGCAATTTTTAACATCAGAAATTGGAAATAACGTAAATTCCACATTCCAGAGAGGAACAGTTAAGTGGACCACGGAACAGAGGACTCAGCAGTCATCAAAATTACGACAAACCGCGACTTCCTTGGTGGTCCAGTGGTAAAGAATCTGCCTTACAACGCAGGGGACGTGGGTTCAATCCCTGGTCAGGGAGCTAAGATCCCACATGCTGCGGGTCAACTAAGCTCGCGTGCCTCAACTAGAGAGCCCACGTGCCCTGGAGCCTGCACGCCACATCTAGAGAAGAGAAAACCCGCATGCCACAACTGGAGAGGAGCCCGCGCGCCACAACGAAGAGCTCACGTGCCACAACCAAGACCTGATGCAGCCAAAAATAAACAAAATGGATACGTAAATCTTTAAAGAAAAAAAAATATGACAAACCACCTACACCGTCCAGAAAGTAACAGGGGCATCCAAGCACTTTTAAGTTAGAAAAATTATATAAATATAACATAAACCGATCTGCATCAGGGAGAAGTCCCCTGGGTGTGTGTCGGTGAATGCATGAGAAACGACGGGGCCCGGGATGCCTGACGGGCAGCAGGGCGCCACTGCGGCTCACCTCTCTGCGACTCGTGCTTCTCCGTCTTGCCCTGGTAGTCGAAGCCCACGGCGCTCTTGTCCACGCGGTCAGACTGCACGCCGAACTTGCCGCCGAAGCCGCTCGAGTAGTCTGGGGACACAGGGCAGCGGTCAGCAAAGCGTGTCAGGCCAAGTGCCACCTTGGTTAAATGAAGCAAGACTCACCAGGAGGTCAAGCACGCATCTTAAAATGTACAAGCTACCCGCTGTCACACACGGGTGACGCTGGACGCGTCTATGTGCCTCTGCAGTCTGGTCCCTTTCAACTGCTGGAGGTCAGAGGTGAGCTGCAGGCCCACTTTGGGAAGTAACCGTTCAAATAAAGGTCAGTGTATAAAGACAGCTACGCAGCTGCACGGGTCTTTCTAGAAAAGACCCGACCCCTCCAACACATCGAGCCAGGTGGGCTGGGTGGACCGGCGGCGCCTAGAGCACTCCCAGGCCGAGCTACTTCCCTGGGTCATCGGATGACCCGCAAGAGGCAGAAGTAAACAAGCTTGCAAAAAGCACCTCAAGGGACGTCCCTGGCGGTCCAGTGTTTAAGGCTCCACTGCAGGGGGCACAGGTTTGATCCCTGGTCAGGGAACGAGGATCCCACAGGCTTTCATTTACAAAAAGGCTTTACCAGGGAGCACTACCTCATTAAGATTAGCCTACGCTGTGTTAAAGACGCACGTACACGCTGAAAACGTCGGTAATTTAACGGCTCTGTTTCCATCCTCAGGGGAAAGTTAGTTTTGCCAACCAAGTTAGAGAGGAAAGTGTTCGGGGTCAACGCTGCATGGATGAGGGGAAGCAGCTTCTGCTGCCACACGGGAGGTGGCACGGGGACACGAGACGCCAGCGCTTCGTGGGCTGCGTGGCGGGGACCCCACTGTCACACCACACCCAGAAGACCAGACACCTGAAGACAGCAGCTAACTGCCCGTGGCGACACCCCTGCCCCCAGGAAGAGGCCTCGAGTGACAACGTGCTCCTGCCCTCCAAAAGCAGGCGGGGCTGCCTTCCCGGAGTCTTTCATATCTCACCTTTCTGCGAGGCGTGTTTCTCAGTTTTCCCCTGGTACTCAAAGCCCACAGCAGACTGCAGTCACAGAGAAAAGGGAAATGCAGTTTTAAATGCCTGGATCCACGATGCATAGGACACTTTAAAAAACATGAACCATGTTATCTTTTGATCTTTGATCTTCTAAGCCATTAACACCCAAAGCCCTGCTGTTTTGAATTCGTACCCCGTGAAACGCTCACGGAAGCCCGGGGGCTGCCCGGGCCAAGCTGTGAGCGTAGCGGCCTGTCCCTCCCTGCCTCCCCCCCGGTGGCCGACCCCGCGGCCGCAGGACACCGACCTGGGCCGACTCCCATCGGCCCGCTTCTCAAATGGGGTCCCCAAGAGCCACACGAACAGCAGGAACAAGGCCCGGCACCGAGGTGGGCACCACGCACGCAGCCCGGGGGAAGGGCAAACGCGGGACCGTGGCCACACACAGCCTGGCCTGACCCCCAAGCCCAGGCTCTCAATGCCAGGACATAAAACAAAGGGGCTGACGGCCCTGAGCCAGGGACTCGAGAACAGTGGAGCAGCATCCGGATGCTCAGCACAGCGCGGTAAGCGGGCGGCCCTCTGCCAGTCCGCTCCGAACACCCTTGGGGGATCCCTGTCACAGTGACATCCAGGCAGGGACAGTGGGTGTAAACAGTCCCCGCTGGCATCCTGGGACAAATCTAAGGCTGTCCCGGAGTCATCGGATGAGTAGATACCAACATGGGGGTTTCTACAGCAATCAGTTAAAAAAAAACCCTTACACTTGACTGTTCTTTTGTTTGTTGGTGTGTCTGGCCGCACGGCCTGTGGGATCCTAGTTCCCCGACCAGGGATCGAACCCGGGCCCCTGGCAGTGAGAGCATGGAGCCCCAACCACTGCACCACCAGGGAAGTCCCTGTTCTCGCCTCTTAAAGAGCCAATCATCTCAAAGCAACTGGAAAGGGGGGCCCTGTGAGCCCTGTGGTCAGGACGCCCACCCTGCAGTCCCACGGAGTCGAGGCCCGGAGCACACACACCTGATGGTGTGCTCTGACCTACGAGGACTGGCTCCCGTGCCCTCCCCGGGCGCCAGCTGCCCAGGATGCTTCACTCACCTGATCAACTCTGTCCATCTGGACACCAAACTTGCCTCCAAACCCCCGGACGGAGTCGACCTGCGAGCAGTGCTTGGAAAGCTTCGACTGATACTCATGGCCGACAGCTGACTGGAACAGGTGGCAAAAATGAAGTGTCAGACTCCCGCCGGTATCCCCACATTGCCCGCCCCCCATGCGGGGTCTAAGGGGGCAGCCCGTACCTGTGGTCAGCGTGGGTGACCCTAATTGAAACCACTCAATGTGGAAGTTAGCCTGGGGGGAGCTGCCTCCCGGGGGGCATCGCAAGCCACGGCCACCGGTCAGGTGTTCCCCGAACTCTCTCTGTATAGGCCTCCCTGGAAGCTGCCCAAGAAGCCCGGCCACAAGGGGGACTTCTGACATGACTGGGCATGGAGAACCAGGAGGCCAGGCCCCACCCGGAAACCGCAGAGCCAGCAGCCGGCAACGTGACTCCTGAGATCCAGCTCTGGGAAGACTGCTGGCAACAATCACCCTACTCAAACGGGACACTTTCACACCACAGGACCCAGGAATTAGGACACAACATGCATTTTGCTAACAAATCGAGACACAGACAGGTGCGCTGGAGTCACGCCTCGCGTTCAGTCAACAGCCACTGTGCGCCCAGCCTGTCCGGGAGCGGAGTGGGCCCGTCAGCACGTCATCAGCCCCACGGACGGGCAGGAAGGGAGTCTGGTGACATCGTCTCAAGGTCACGTGCCGAACAAGCAGTCCACCCCGGGGTTTCCACAGCGTTTCCCACGGTGGAGTCAGCAAACCATGGCCCAGGGCCCACGCCCGGCACTGAGACTTTTTGTAAATAAAGCTTTTCGGAACATACCACCTCTATGCACTCACAGAACGTCTACGGCTGCCTCTGTGTCTCGACAACGCAGCTGGTTCGGGAGCTGCCTGAGATCTTGCGGCGGCCGCAAGGCTGAAAACACTCCCCGAATTCTGAGCAGCCCCCGTCCTGCTCCAGCCTCCCAGGCCCCTGACCCTCAGTGCTCGGCACCAGGGTCCCAGGCTCCCTCAGCAGAATGGACAGTGGTCACGGACCCCTTGGCGGACATCGAGGACACAAGACGCATGCCTGCCACATGACCCAGCGCGGGGCGAGAAGGCACATCCAAACCCTGGTTAACTATTACTCCAGTGAGCCACCCCGCCTCGGGCCCCTCCTACAGTGAGGGACCCGCTAGCGCACCGTGGACCCCCTTCCTGTTTATCTAGAACTTCAGCAGCTGGGTTTGGGATCCAACCACTGCAGAGTCACCGCCACAACTGAGAACTCTGCAGGCCACTCGGAGTGTGCATTCTTTCCACAGCCCGGGGAGCAAAGTAGGTTCTACTTTAAAGTTCGGAGCTGTTTCTTTCTCTCCTTTCCGGGTTGGTTCCGATGCCCGTAGCTAACAGCAGATCCACAGCACAGCAGCCTCGGAAAACCTCTGTGGCAGAGACCACCCACCCGCAGCTTCTGGGGTCTCATGCAGAGAACGTCAGCAGAGTAACACGGAGGCAGCAGCACGCAGAGAGGATTCCCCAACTTGACTCTTCATCACAAAGAAGTTATAAGGACACTGCTCTAAAATACGGCCAGTGACAGCTTATTAATTTTTCCAACTTTTTGATCAAAACAGATTTATCCCTCAAACTGCCCTTGATCTTATGTTGACAAGACCGTATTTATTATTGAACAGTCAGCACCGGGCAGAGCGCTGCCAAAAGCAGGAATGTACACTGGTCCCGAGATGTGCCCGGCGAGGAACAAAACCTGCATCACGGACCACGGCCCCCTCTGAGCCCCGAAAGAGGCGTGCGAGATGCTCAGGCCACAGCGCAGATGGGATCCCGATGGCTGCTGCACCTTCCCAGTCCGCAATCCTCTCACAAGTAGGTGCCTGCCCAAGATGCGTTTTTTTCTGGAAGTCTCTATCACACAGTCTCAACACGCAGATCTCAGGGCTTTTTTTCAATTTCTGGAAAGGACAAGTTATGAATAACTTCAGGGTTATTTGTTTCGGTTTGGAACCTTAGTGATTTCTGATGACAGGCTGGTCCAGTGGCGCTCCAGTGAGCTGCCAGGTGTGCAGGGAGGTGCAGGGGGAGGAAGCGCCCGCCGACCGCGGTGCCCCCGCTGGATCCACCTGAGGAGAACCACCGGCTGGAGTGAGGGCTCGGTTCCCTGAGCCGTCCGGGTGCCGTCAACACACGGCTCCAGGCACTCACACACCGTCCGCTGAGCGCCTTCACGGTGCCAGGCCAAGCACGAGGCGAGGACAGCTCGTCCAGGCCTCGACGGGAAGGACAGCACGACGCAGGAGTGACGCTGACAGCAGGCAGCGCAGACAAAGCACGGGGAGAGGCAGCCGCGGGCCGGCGGGAAGGCTGCAGGACCAGAGGGGCCTGGGCTGGGGGTGCCAGGGTGATGAGGCTCAGGCGGCACAGCGCAGTCCGGCAGCAGCCAAAACAACTGTTTCGTTGTCCTTACCCAGAGCTTCCTGGATGCATCTGCAACGTTCTCCCCAACAGGTTTTTTCCAACCCAGAGCTGGGGACCCAGATTTATACTGAACGTCTCTTTGCTTTCACTCCCGTAACCCTGAGAGCCTGGACTCCGTTGGGTGGGAAAGGCTTCTACCTACATGATGCTTTCATTGCCCGAAAAACATGGGGATTTTGCCCGTCTGTGCTCCTAAAAGCCACCAGACTTTCTAGGATCCAAAGATGGTTTCTGCTCCCCACGCCCCTGTGTGCTGTCCGGACGTCTCTGGGAGTGACGGGGTCACTGGGGGCGTCCCTGTCTCTCTCCTGAAGCCTGCCCTTTATAGACTGCGTCTCCAGGCTCATTTCAGACCTGGCTTGGGGTGCCCACAGGTCCCCATGTATCCACTCTGTGGTGACAGAGCCCAGACGGCACACTGTGACACAGCTGTGTCATTCCAGGCCCAGCTCAGATGCCAAGTCCGATCCAGGCACAAGGGGGACAGGGGTGGAATTACAACCCAGAACCCGACCCAGATGATACCTCTGCACAGAATAAAGGCAGACGTCTCGCATTACCAGCCTGGGAAACCTACCTCTCTGGGGACGTCTAAAGACTGCAGACCTGCTTCACTGCAAACGCGCTACGGACTACCGTCCTCTCTGCAGGGCGGACACCAGCCCCACCAGCTGATCCAGTCCCTTCTCTGAGTGCCAGCAAAGGCTGCTGCATTGTTAACAGCTTCCATCTCCACCTACTTGGACTTGCCTGCCCCCAGCCTGGTGGGCAGTGGCATAACGCCGGGGACCAGGGTCCTCTCTGAAGTTCACTCAATGTGGGAAGGACATCAGCACGCCTGGTGGCTGAATTTCCACCCTTGACATGAAACAAGGCCCGCAGACTCGGCTCCGGTCTGCAGATGGGTAGCATTCAGGCCGCAGGCTGAACCGCCCCGGTGACGACCACACCCATACCCGCCTTCCAGGCCTCCGTCCTGGTCACAGAGCGGCAGAACCGGATCTCCCGCTCCGGGGCTCCCGACACACCACCCACTCCCCAGCAACTCAGCAACTTAAAAGACCTTCCAAAAACGGAAGCCCTTCACGGGTAAGGTCAATGGAGAGAGGATTACTTCTGGCAAATCCGTCCTCAACAAGTGGACTCCCAACTTTTCACCCAAGGGGGAGGTTCCTGAGTGACCACTCTGCCGACCGCGGTGAGGTCAGGCACGCCAGGGCCCCACCACGACGCGGCCGCGCACTTACTTTGTCCATTCTGTCCTGCTCCACACCAAACTTCCCTCCGTAGCCGTGCGAGGCTTTGGGTCCCGTTTCGAGCTCCTTCTCCTTGAGGGTCTGGTGTTCTTGAAACACATTCTCTCTCAGCTTGTGTATGCTTGGGGGGAAGAGATCAAACAGGAAGAAACCGGTCAGACAGACGTGCGTCCTTGCTTTCCAGGAGGACAGACGAGGACAGGACGTGTCATCTCGGCAGATCTGCAAGGTTTCACTACTCGGTGGCTCCCCAATCCCTGTCTCCCTTGTGTTTGCTTTATTATTCCACCAGCTGGTCCCCCAACTTAGCAGTTCTCAGAGTCAGATGCCAGTTAACAGAAAAAAGAAACTAATCTGAACTCACACAGTGAGTCATCCCAAACCCCCCGCCGCCACACACACACACACACACACACACACACACACACACACACACACACAGAGTTGTGCTGAAATGTGGACTTCCTCCCTTAAGGGGAAAAGCTCCTCGGCCTTTATCAGACACCTGACTTGGGAGAGCTAGTTCTGTGAACGTCCCCAGAGGCAGAGGGGAAAAGCAGAGTCCACAGCCCCGCACCCCAGGCAGCCCTAGGACAGAAGCCCAGAGACGCAGAACCCTTAGACGGCTGCTCTTTCCCTGGAGTACGCCAGCTTTTCATTCAAAGGTGAAGTGAGAGGTCTGCAGAATTTACAATGTGAGCGCCATTTTTACTTTAAACACTGGGAACAGTGGGACACATCACAAGATGTGGCCAAAACCAGGCAGGCCAGGAAGCCTCTGCAGCTGTCTCCATCGGGAGACCCACAGCAACACGACGGCCACCTGATCCGGCGCCTCTCTGCCCAAGGGACAACACGTCCACACCTCAACGTTTGGACAACAATCCCAGAAGTTCGGCTACAAAACCAACCAGGCCTGGCCACCTCCCGACCCCCTGACGAGCACGGGAGGAAGACCAGCCTCCCAAGAACACAGAAGGACCAACAGCCGTCCTGTCCCTGTGTGCTCTCTGAGCTCTACCCACCCGGAGGCTGCCTGACGAGAGCGAGCTCCTTTCTCCTCCAACCCGCCCTCCCCAACGTGTTCTGAAGCCACGGGGAACAGCAGAGATGAGAGGCCCAGATGGCATCAAGTCAGAAGGCAGCCTGACCCCACAGCGGGTGACCCGAGTCAGCCCCTGGCACCACCTCCTCCGGCCAGTCCCAGGCCCTTCTTCAGGGGCTGTGGGGAGAGGGTGGGCTCAGCGGCTCTGGGAGGGAGGAACACTAGTGTCTAAAACGCCCGAGCTGCAGACTTCACCTCCTTTTCGGGACGATCTACTGAGTCTCTCAGCCAAGAACAGCTTCATTTTACTGCAAAGATCCTAAGGCCAAGCAAGACCAGCTCTCTGCCAATGACCAAAGCGGGTCACCAGTCTGTGAGGACACCTTCACAATCAGGGCACGGGAGCACACGCTCTGAAGCCGGCACAGACTGAGCACATTCTAAAAGGTCCCTTTATCTACACCTCCTGACAGGAAAACAAGCTGCCCCAGAGGTGGCCAGTTTCAACAGTGCCGAGTCAGACAATGACACGCTTCAAGCAGCTCTCCTATTTGAGGCTTTTATGAGAACACAATGCTTAGAATTCAGCTCATGGCATCCAACTGATGACGATAAAATAATAAAAGTATAACAAAATAATAAAAATTAAAGAAGGGTGTTTATGGTCTAAAGTAGTCAAAGACATCCCACGCTTTAGAAACCTCCCGTCAGCAGAGAGAAGAGCTTAGGTAACTGTGTTCCTTGATGAAAACCACAATACTGAAAAACAGACTCTAGAATTAGAAGCATGAAAGTCATTTGCGATGGGAATTTTTTAGTTACTGAGCACATGTGTACAGGTACACAAACATGTAGATATATACGTCAGGTCTTACGTGCACCTACTGTATAAATATTGAGTCACAGCGTGCAGCAACGAAGACCCAACGCAGCCAAAACATACATACATACATAAAATAGAAAATACAATGAAAATATCGAGTCACAAAACAAAAGCGATCCCACCGTATGAAGCCATGACCTCATCTCGTATCCCTGCCTTATCTCTTCATCTTTCAGAACATCACTGTCACACAAATACTGAGAAAGGCTCTTACTTGATGTGCTCCTGGTGCCCAGACCCCTGGACGGTTTTGGCCCCCCATCGCTGCTCTTTTTCACTTACGTCATTCTGAAAAGAAAAACAAATGACGAGTGCACCCCACAGCCTGGACTGTAAGACAACCACCCACCCGCCCACCCAAACCCAAACCCTGGGGCAATCCACTCCGGGAGACGTGGAAGGCAAGCAGACTGGTGACTTGTACCACAAAATCAGGGTCGGTTTCCCAGTCGTCGGCTCCCGCGTCGTCCTGGGTGATGGACACGGTGTGGCCGGCCGAGGCTTTCCACATCTGGAAGAGCAGCGCCGCAGTTAGAGGCTCGAGAGAACCCTGCGCAGAGGCCGACGCAGACACCTTTGCCTGGGACCCCCAAACCCTAGAGGGCACAGGGCAGGCTGGGGGGCTACAAGCTCAAATAGTCACTCATAATCCCCGTGCCTGAGTGACACCCGTAGGAACAAAAGAAACGCAACATTTTTTAGCTCTAATACTGCTGTCAACCGGCATCAGAAACACATAAGAAATGCTCCTGGCTTCAACTCAAGTGAGGAAATTTTCTGGAAAATAAAAAAGTCACGTGTGCACTTACTTCACTCATTGGGAAGATCTTCCTCTCCCACTAAGTCTCATGACAACGATACCGTCCCACATTGGGAATGCACCGAATGTCACCAATGGTAAATTCTGTTGTATTTTATGACAATTTTTTTTTTTTTTTTTTTTTTTTTTTTTTTTGTGGTACGCGGGCCTCTCACTGCTGTGGTCTCTCCCGTTGCAGAGCACAGGCTCCGGACGTGCAGGCTCAGCGGCCATGGCTCACGGGCCCAGCCGCTCCGCGGCATGTGGGATCCTCCCGGACCGGGGCACGAACCCGTGTCCCCTGCATTGGCAGGCGGACTCTCAACCACTGCACCACCAGGGAAGCCCCGACAATTTTTTTAAAAAGCACCCATCTTAACTTCAAACTGGAAATTTGGAAATTACTGGGAACCTAATAATGATTTTAACTCGGACTCTGACAAGTCAATAAATATTTCAAGCGTTGTTTTGCCATCTACTTGGGGAAATAGCCCATAAATGCCAACCTGTCCTCTACTAGGCAGCTCTGAAGACTGGCCACCTTGCTTCCTCAGTAGAGTCCTGAAATTCTGTATATTTTATCTAGTGGACAGAACAATGGTGCAGCTTCACAACTGCAAAGGCAAAATCTAGCTTTTAAGGGTTTCAAAAGAAAACTATGTATAAGAAGAATGGATTCATTCTCCCCAAAAGTACTTATAAAATTTCACATAGGCCAGGAAGCAACTGAAAGCTTATTTTCATCTAATCAACCAGAAGCCCCATCCCAGCCTTTGAACTGAGGACGAGCAAGTCTCGCTTTGTGGGGTCACTGGGCTTCTGTGTGAATCCAGGCTGGACGAGAGCCCTTCACAAGCCTGAGACTCCCCTGTCCAGGTCCACCACCACCCGCCAGCTCTGCTGGGTCACAAGTCCAAGGTGGTGGCGGGGGCGAATCAGGGTGCAGAGCTCTCAGATTTCCAGACGCAACTCCCGCCACGTCACCTGGGCAGGGAATCATGTGCCACCAGGTGGGACAGGACCAGCAATGTCCCTTCATGGCCACTTCAAACCTTGCTCCCCTCTGACCAGGTATGGCAAAGCATGGCAACCATTTCCCAGACGTGGACTTCCCTGGTGGCTCAGTGGTTAAGAATCCGCCTGCCAGTGCAGGGGACACGGGTTCGAGCCCTGGTCCGGGAAGATCCCACATGCCGCGGAGCAACTGAGCCCATGCACCGCAACTACTGAGCCTGCACTCTAGAGCCCGCGAGCCACAACTACTGAGCCCACGTGCCGCAACTACAGAAAGCCCACACGCGGGACCAAAGACTCAACGCAGCCAAAGATAAATAAATAAATAAAAGACCAGTTTCTTTTGAGATTAAAGTAAAACATAGAACTTAACCAAGAAATAGTTTCTTTAAAAAAAAAAAATTTCCCAGACGTGAACTGCTTTTGGCACAGTTTTCGTGAGCCGACGGACTAGCTTCAGCCCGACCAGCGCACCCCTTCACAGACGGAGAAACAGCTGCCTGAAGCTAAATTTGGTCTGCCCTCAGCGTCTGACACCCCAAGCCACGTGCGCCCCATGACACCACACTGTCCCGGAGAAGGTGCCGCCCGCCTGCAGGACTCCAGCTGCCTAGAGTTCCAACCACTGAGGAGACGGTCACACACAAGACGGGGGTCCCCAGCGAGGCTCACTTCCCCCCAAAGGCAAAGATGAAAGCCAATGTCCCGGCCTGAGACTTTTCCAGACTCACGGGGCTAGAGCTAGCAGAGCCCACTCTTCACCCACCTTTCCCAAAACCAGCTTCACTCGTGCGCAGGCGAGCACTTCCAGGCTCTCCCTAACGTCGTGCCCGCTGCCTCCCCCGCCCACCATGGGACAGGAAGAAGGCGC
This sequence comes from Hyperoodon ampullatus, assembly GCF_949752795.1. Lineage (NCBI taxonomy): Eukaryota > Metazoa > Chordata > Mammalia > Artiodactyla > Ziphiidae > Hyperoodon > Hyperoodon ampullatus. The sequence continues at coordinate 6,046,052 of NC_136920.1, forward strand.
CAGGTGGCTGCTCAGACAGGACAGAGGTGCTCCAAGTCCTGCACTCTAGAGTTCTGCGGAATCCCCTCCACTTCCTAGACCACGGGCAACACTGGAAATTGACTTTATTTTTCAAACAAGGAAATTTCCTCCCAGACAGTTATCATCCCAATCTCTGCAAACCCAGCAAAAGAACACCCCTCTCATTCCCCGTCAAAGGAGTTTACCTTGCCCACCCGTGGGAGAGCACAGGAGAATGTTCGCAGTGCACAAACCTTTCTTTTCCAAGTAAAGATGAAAGATGCTCACAAATCTCTGTTTAAAACACGGGAATCCAACGAGGAATTTCCAGGCATTTGTGAATGATTCTGTCTGTAAAAAGATTAAGAGTAAAAAGCTCAGAAGGATATGTGCTGACCGGCACCCAGGGCAAATCTTTATGTGTGGAGATCCTTTTAGAATACCTCTGAAATCCTCCCAAACATAACGAGGTTTTTGCAAAGCAATCTGAAAGGAGGGTGGGAAGAGTTGCATTTTACTAACCAAAAAACTCAACGGATTTTCAGGCACAGTGAGAAACTACAGAAAATAAAGAAGTTCCAAAAGATTTATAACTGTTTGAAGTTTCTTCTTAATGCAAACAGAAACTATTGCCTCAATTGCTAACATACATTTCCTGTTTGCTAGAATCCTGACTGCTTTCCATTTCTGGTCCATCCTAATTTATGACTCTACTAAAAATCATAAAATTCTATTACCCTGGGTTTTTAAGAAACAATAACATAAGAGAAGCACTCCCTGAAGGAAGGGATCATGATGTGGCTGGGATAAAACCAAGCTTGGCGACAGCTACTGGAATGTGAAGAGGGGCGACTCGGGGAGCAAAGGACAAGCAGGCTGCATCTCTGATGCACGGGTACGGTTACTGCACAGGACCAAGACTCCAATTCCCCAAGCCACCAGCTCAGCACCTCTTGACTGGACACTGCACTGCCAGACATTACAGATGAATACAATCCCCTTGTTCTCCAGGAACAAACCAGTCACAGGTACACACCACTTGTATTGGCACAGGGCTTGCCATGCTTTAGGAGCCAGAGGGGTGATGCTGTGCTGGCCCTCCTCACACTCAATTTCCCCTTTGGAAACCCTAACTTCTGCAGGTTGCTTAGTACATTCTGGCAGTTATCAGCCAGCATCTATAAAAGTCTACCCAAGGGCAGCTAGTGATAGGCTCAAATCTACAATAATTTATTACCCTCTCAGTACTTTTAAGTTTTTGAAAAATCATGGAAACAGCTGTTTGAAAAATTAAAAGCCTGGGTTTTTTTGGATCCAGAGGTAATGCCTCTGGACCCCTACCTCACATCATACACAAAAACTAACTGAAAAATGGATCAAAGACCTAAATGTCTGAACTAAAACTATTAAACTCTTAGGGAAAAAAAAAACACATAAGCATAGATTTTTATAACCTTGAATTTGGCAATAATTCTTAGATATGATACCAAAAGCACAAGTGAAAAAAAATAAATTGGACAAAGTTTTAAACTTTGTGCTTCAAAGGACACCTCTCAAGAAAGTGAAAATAGAGCTTCCCTGGTGGCGCAGTGGTTGAGTCCACCTGCTGATGCAGGGGACACAGGTTCATGCCCCGGTCTGGGAAGATCCCACATGCCACAGAGCAGCTGGGCCCGTGAGCCATGGCCGCTGAGCCTGTGCTCTGCAGCGGGAGAGGCCACAACAGTGAGAGGCCCGCGTACCGCATATATTTTCAAATCATATAGAGAATATATAAAGAACTCTTACAGTTCAATAATAAAAAGGACAATTAACCGTATTTTTAAATGGGGAAAGGACCTGAACAGACATTTCTCCAAAGATACAGAAATGGATGATAAGCTCAAGAAAAGACAGTATCATTAACCATCAAGGAAATGCAAATCAAAACCAATGAGATACCACTCCACACATTCTAGAATGGCTACTATCCAAAAAACAAACAATAATAAGTTTGCTAAGGGTGTGGAGCAATCAGAACCCTCTTATGTTGCTGGTGGGAAAGTAAAATGAAAAAGTCTGGCAGTTCCTCAAAAGGTTAAACACAGAGGTACCGTATGTCCCAGCAATTCCACTCCTAGGTATACACCCAGAGAAATGAAAACTTCCACAGAAAACCTGTAAAGGAATGTTCATAGCGCATTACTCCTAACAGCCCCAGAGTGAAAATAACCTAAGTGTCCATGTTATGTAATAGATACACAGCAGGCAGTCTATGCATACAATGGAATACAATTTGGCAGTAAAAGGAGTGAAGCACTGACACACGCTACAACACGGATGACTCCTGAAAACATTATGCTAAGTGAAAGAAGCCAGACACGAAAGACCATATATTATACAGTCCCATTTATATGAATGGCCAGATCTGGCAAATCTACAGAGACCAAAAGTAGATTGGTGGTCGCTTAGTGTTGGGGGGCTGGGGGAGGGGGACAGGGCTTCTTTGCGAGGTGATGAAACCACCCACGCACAATTAGCTTTCCATTAACCTCGCCCTCTCCAGGGCAGCAGGAAGCCAAAGGGAACAGAAAGGCATCTGAGCAGCCAAAAGAGATATCACAAGGCCCACTCTCTGCACCACAATTGCTCAGAGGACTCCCCTCCCACCTGGGCCTCCTGCAAGGTGACTCAAAGCACCGCCTGCCCAGTGAAAGACGAGACCCCTGGTGGACAACGCGGCACCCCAGGATGTGGGCCACTGCAACACAAGGCAGTCCCCGGGGCTCACCACCATTCTCTCCCTCAACCATGTGCCTCCCCAGCCCCTACTGCGTGCCACGGACCAAAGATCTGCATCACCAATGCCGTTCATCCAATTTGTTTTATAGATACGTCCCGCAAAATGTTTCAACTAAAAGTCACAGACAGTGGGGGCAAGCTGCCAGTTGGGGGGGGGGGGGGAGGGGCAGAGCATCAAAGACAGCCCTGAATCCCCGGCTCTTCACTCTTGTGTCCGGAGGGGCCTTTAGGACCCTTCCTTGCTCCTTGGGCTCCGGGAGTACCTTCCATCCAGGAGAGGAGCGGGCCCGCCTGCGGCAACGGCGCGGTGACTCACCCCGCCGTCAGGCCCGGCCCAGCGCCGGCCTGCGGGGCCGCCGGGCCGAATCACGCGGTCGGGCCCCGGCGGCTTAAGCCCCAACCAAGCTCCGCGGGGCCAAGTCACCGCGAAGCCCCAGCGGCGAGCGCTCGCCCGGGACGCCTCCGGAGCTGCGTCCAGCGGGAAGAGGATTCCTCGCCCCGGAGCCCGACGCGGCCAGATCCCAGAGGGAGGAAGCCCTGTCCCCCTCCTCCACCCGAGACCCTCCGGCAGGGCCATCCAGCTCGCGTCGGAATACTCCCCAAGAGCCCCTTCCAGCCGATTTCCAGCACACCCAGACGAGGGGCTGTTCCCAACCCACAGCCTCTCAACTCTGCAGCTGCGCCGGTCGCTGCATTTCCACTGACCTGATTGCAACACCTCCCGCTAGGTGCGGGCCCGGGAGCGGGGTGGGAACTGCCCCGCCCGGCCGCCGGGAGACCCCAGCCCCTCCGCCCCTGACCCCCCCCCCCGGGTCCCCTTCCTGTAGGGCTCCTCTCCTACCCTAGTCCCCCTCAGCCCTCCGCCCAGGCCCCTCCCTCTCGGCTCTCTGCCCCCGTCTCCTAACCCTCCAGGTCCTGGATCCCCTCCCCGTAGGGCCCCTCTCCTCCTAGTTTCCCTCGGCCCTCCGCCCCCTTCCCCTAAATCCTCGGGGCCCGACCTCTCCCCCTAAGCCCTCTCTCTGCCCCTTCCCCCGACCTTGCGGGTCCTGCACCCCCTCCTGGAGGGCCCTTACCCTAGACCCCCTCGGCCCTCTGGCCCCTTCCTCCTAGGGACTCGGGCAACCTCCCCTCATACCCCGGACCCCTCCGCCTCTGGTCCCTCTCCTCCCCCTTCCTGCCCGCAGCCCCGGGCCCCTCCCCCTCCATCGCCCCCCGACCGCTCAGAACCGTGTGCCCTTCCCCCTCAGGCCCCGACCCCTTCCTCTTCCCCCAACCCGCCCCCTTTCCTCTGACCTCAGCCTTTCCCTCCGGCCCAGCCCCTCCCTCAGCCCCCAGCCAGCCCATCCCCTTCTCTCCGACCTCAGCCCCCTGCCCCGGGAAGCCTCGCCCGCGCTCCCCCCGCGCCCGAAACCGCGAGCGGAAATGCGGCGACACCGCCGCGGCCGCCGCTTCCTTCCCGTTTCAGGACCCGGCGGCGCCCCGGGACCGCAACTGAGGAACCGGCCCTCCCCGCCTGGCGGAAGGCGCGCTCGCTCACCACCGCTGGGGTCGCTCCGGTCCGGCCCAGCTCCGCCCTGTCTCCGGCGCGCCCCCCGCTCCCGCCGCTCCGACCGCTGCCGCTGCTCCTAGGCGCCCCTCTCCACTTCCGGTTCCGCGGCGGGGGGGGGGGGGGGGGGCGGGGGCGGGGCCGCATCCGGGTCCCCGAGGCCACGCCCCCGCCGGCACGCCCCCGCCCCCGCCCGGTCAGAGACCTACGGCCTTGCTGAGACGGCGGGGTGGGAGCCGTGGTCCAACCCCGGCTGACCGGCCCGCGGTCCCTGCCGCTTCCCTCGTCCACGTGGCGCCGGAAGCGCCCCCCGCTGGCGCAGGCGCGAGCTCCGCCCAGGTGCCAGCCTGCAAAGCATGCTTGAAAGTTAGATGACTGTACAGAGTATATTTAGGCCCACCGTGCGCGGGCCAGACTGTGCTCAGATGCACACAATCCAAGGTGGTCATACTGAATTCATAGCACAGCCCGAGGGAACAAAGGGAAAATGAGCCGGGAAAGGGGACAATGCCAAGTGCGCTGAGCCCTGAGGACACAGGAGGTAACTGTGACGGCCAGTTACCTGGAAGGAATAGCGCCCTCCTCATCCATCCATGTGACCATCCATTACCCATACGTACATCATCCATCCATCCATCTTCTCCATCCATTTTCCATCCATCATCCATTCACCCACCTATCCATCCACCCACCCATCCATCCACCCACCCATCCATCCACCTGTCCATCCTGAGAAGGCCAGATAGGTGTCACGAATAGAGGTCAGCAGAATAAACGTGGTCCTTGCCCTCAGAGACCTTTCAGCCTAGAAGAGGGGTCAGGCATTAATCGAATAGGTATATACTTAGGAAACAAGGTATATGCTATAGAAGAAGTCAAAGGTCATGAGATTATATTGGGGAGAAGATGGGACCCGAGCTCATCCAGGAGATCGGAGGTTTCTGTGAGCGATTAACATTTGTGCTAAGATCTGAAGGCCAAACAGAAGTAAACAAGGTAAGAAGGGAAAAATTTTCCAGGCAAGGAAAGAGCCTGTGCGAAGGCCCTGAGGCAGGAAAGGTCTTGCCACGTGGGAACTGAAGGAAGTTCAGTGCAGCAGAAGTGTGGTGATGAAGCAGGGTAGTGGGGCCAGACGGGGCCAGGTCATGTAGAGATTGGGAGGGCACAGCAAGGACCTTAGTCTTTATTCTAGAAGAAACAGGAAGTCCTTGGAGGAGATTAAGCAGACGGGAGACATCATACAGTTTGAACTGTAATGAAATCCCTCTGGCTGCTGGGTGGAGAGTGGACAGGAAGAGGGCCAGGCAGGATCCTAGTATCCTACTGGCTACCACCAGTTCAGGCAAACTGGTGGTAGCAAGTAAGATGGAGAGAAGTGAGTAGGTACAAGATACATTTAGGAAGTTAAATTGTCAGGTTTGAGGATGGACTGGGGGTATGGGGTGGGGAAGGAGATGTCAGGGGTCAAAGGATAATTTTTTAAAGATAAAATCATGATTTTCATACGCATGTAAAATGAGCACATGTCAAAGATCTTATTTCACTTCATAATAAATGAAGCAAAAATGTGTTACAACTTGTTCAGAGGAGAAGTCGAAGGCATGCTGAAATGAAGTTGCAAAAACCGGTCTATCCATAGGGCAATGTCAGTTGTATTTCATTGGACACAGGTAATTTGCCTTTCTGTGGATGCAAATTGTTTGCACTGCTGTCTGTTTTCTACAGGTTAACTTCTGCCTCTACAGAGGTACGGAATAATCAAGGCAAAAATAATAAAGGCACACATCCTGTAGAATCATGTTTATCAGAGGCTCCAGCATTCTGTTAAAAGAATGTCTAAGAATCATTTTTGCCCATTCTAAAGTCTGGAATTTTTCCTTACAAAAGGATGACTCCTGGTATCTGAGTAGATGCTCAGACAGGGCAGATGGGCAGGGTGGGGAATGAGGGTTGGAGGGTGGGGGAGAAGATGCACCAAGATTGCGGTGGAAAAGTGAGGATACCTTTGTGGACTTGATACCTTTGAGGGGCCTGTTGCATGTCAAAATGAGGTCCACGAAGTGATGCTGGAGAGATGGCTTTTGAGCAGGAGCTTTAAGACTAAGCAGGATAAGGACGTAAAAAGGTAGGAAGGCCATCCCGGGAAGAGGGAGGGATTGCGGCAAAGGCACAGAGGTGGGAAAGAACGGGGTCCGCATAGAAAACCTTGAGGTCAGATGGATAGAATCGAAGTGTTTTCACTTCCATCATTACAACGGACAGTGCAGTGCTATGTGCAGTCAGGCCTCAAGCTAATTGCTTGGTGGACTAAGGGAAGGCTCCCTTTTGATATAGGACTTTAGGCTCTGGAGGCAGAGGGTCTGACAATAGATCCCAACGCCGAGGCCTACTAGCTTTGTGACCGTGGCCAGTCACTCCGTCTTTCTGAGCCCCGGTCTCCCCGTTTGTGCAGCTAGCTGTTGTCTCCTGGAGATTGTAATATGCAGGTCCCATGTTGCTTGGTTAGCCCAGGGCCCGGCCTACAGTAAGTGCCCAGTAAGTGTTGGCCCTGTTGACTGAAAAAGGATGCACAACATGAGAGTTGTGAGTTAAGTTTTATTTGGGGCAAAATGAGGACGACAGTCTGAGAGACAGCCTTTCAGATGGCTCTGAGGGACTGCTCCAAAGAGGTGGAGTCGGGGGGGGTCAGTATACACATGATTTTAGTGCAGGGAGGGGTACATGCAGTCAAACACACATTCTCACAGAGACTTGCTGCTAGCCACAAGGTGCAGATGTCCCTGTTAATAATTTTAGTGCTTTTCTAGGTATGAGAAGACGCAAGAAATTGGGCTCAGAAAATCTTCTCCTGAAAATATCTAACTATCTGAAGACCTGTTCTGCCAGCTTTTCCCGGAGTACAGAGCGCCTCATTCCTGATCTCCACCCTGACCTCCTTTCAGGGTAGGTTGAGGGTCAGTGACTGCAGTGGCTCATGACCTCATCCTTGTAGAGGCAGAGGGAAATATCAGACCTGGAATTAGGGGAACTAACATTTGGGGACAGCCTGGCTTTGTCAGACACCACTGCGAGATTTTTAAAGTATGTGTGATGTTGTGATTTATAAGAAATATGGGGACTTCCCTGGCAGTCCAGTGGTTAGGATTCCGGGCTTTCACTGCTGTGGCCCGGGTTCAATCCCTGGTTGGGGAACTGAGATTCCCGCGAGCCACGCAGCACGGCCAAAATAAAAAATTTTTAAAAAGAAGTATGTATTTGGTCATTCAGATGACCAAATGTATATTTCTTATATATAGTTGATCTTCATTCACAGTTCCTGTTTTACAGCTCCCCAAACCCTTGGAATTTCCTAACTGTTAAGAGCATAAATGTGTCTCGTTAAATGAATGAGCTGACTTTTGGAAAGCACCTAAGAATGGGAGCTGGTTGCCAGGAGAACCAACTAAGTGACTAGAGGGTTGGAAATTTCAGTCCCACCCTTGAGCTCTGGGGAGGGGAGAAGTGAAGAACAGCGGGTGGAATTAATCGCCAGTGGCCAATAGTTCACCCGTGGTGCATGTGTAACGAATCCTCCATAGAGACCCAAAAGAACGGGTTCTGGGAGCTCCCAAGTTGGTGAACGTGTGCAGATTTGGGGAGAGTGCTGCTCGGAAAGCATGGAAGCTCTGAATCCTTTCTCACACCTTGCCCTGTGCATCTCTTCCATCTGGCTGTTCCTGAGTTCATAACCTTTTAAAATAAATCTGTGATCTAGTAAGTAACAAGGTTCTCTGAGTTCTGTGAGCCACTCTAGCAAATTCATCAACCCCAAGGAAGGTTGGGAACCTCTGACTTATAGCCAGTGGCTTAGAAGCACAGGTGACAACCTGCACTTGGGGCTGGTGTCTGAAGTCCAAGGAGGAGGTCGTGGGAACCTCCAGTCTGTAGCCGGTGAGTCAGAAGTGCAGGTAGCAACCTAGACTTGCAGTTGACATCTGAAGTGGGCGTGCGGGAGTTGTGCGACTGAATCTGTAACCTTCAGGCTCTGACGCCACCTCGGAGCAGGTAGCGTGAGAACTGAGCTGAATTCTCAGGCGCCCTGCCGGTGTCTGAGAATTGTTTGTTGGTGTGGGGGGACTACCCCGACATTAGAAGTGGAGTCTCAGAACACCAATAGGATATTTCATTTTCCCCTCAAAACAGCTTTATGCGTTGAAATTATTATTATTATTATTTTGTTGTTCTTGTTGTTGTATGCGGGCCTCTCACTGCTGTGGCCACTCCCGTTGCGGAGCACAGGCTCCAGACGCGCAGGCTCAGCGGCCATGGCTCACGGGCCCAGAGCCGCTCCACGGCATGTGGGATCCTCCCGGACCGGGGCGCGAACCCGCGTTCCCTTCACCGGCAGGCGGACTCACAACCACTGCGCCACCAGGGAAGCCCTGAAATTATTTTTTAAGAGTAGTTTTTATTGAGCTATAATTACATAAAATACAACACACCCACTTAAAGCATACCATTCAGTGGTTTTTTAGTATTGTCACGAGGTGGTGCTGTTACCCTCCAGGGCTCTTGGCCCCCTTAATCAATAGAAATGGATCAGAGGCCAGACAAGAAATTCAGGCAGGGCTGTACTGGGGCCCCTGCAGCAGCAGGGGGGAGCGAGAACAAGTAACAGGTTCCCTTGCTTGCTCACTTCCCGAGGGGAGGCCAGCTGGTTCCTTCTATGGGGTGAGGGTAGGGGTGTGTCCTGGGGTCGGGCTGGAGGTGTGACTTAGGGGGTTTGCCCAGCCCTTTGGTCGTGGTGTGTGCAGGGGGCCTGCGCAGTACCCTGCTTCTGCTCCCAGCTCTTCGGAAGCGGCAGTTGGGTTTTGGGGCTTTTTGTATCTTCTTGTCCATAATTTGCCCCCACTGTACATGCATGCAGTTATTTTTAGTCCCTTAAAGCTCCTTTGTATTTTGTTGCTCAAGGAGATGTTTGTCCAGATGTAAGCACTGCAGCAAAGGGTCCCAGGTCCCAGGTCCCAGGTCCCAGGCTGTCTCAGTGCAACCATCACCACAACCGACCTTTAGAACATTTTCATACCCCCCGAGAGGAGACCCTGCTTGTTAGTGATCAATTCCTAACCACCCCACCCCACCCCAAGCAACCACTCATCTGCTTTCTCTCGATGAGCTGGAATTATTTTTTTTAATGTTTATTATATTACATAATTATATAATACATACACCACATTCAATGAGCTGGAATTACTGCTTCCATTGTCTAGATTAGAATAACCAAAGCTCACAGGAGACTGGTCAGCAGGAAGGTGGCATGAGCTTTGTGACGCACAAAGACCACTGTGGCTGCTACGGGGAGGACAGACCATGCTTCAGAGTGACTTCTGGGGAAAAGGTGTGGCAGGCTCCCCCGCTGAAGCACTGTTTCTGTCCCTCAGGAGGGTGCGGGAAAGACCAGCTGGCCACCTAGCAACTATAGAACCGATGTAAACTTTCAAAAGCAAAAAGGTGCAGCCATGCTCCAAGGTGAATACCTCTGTGGACCAAAAGTGAACAGAAATGCAAAGCAGTGAGGAGGCTGAGGCTGCGGGTCCACTTACACATGGATTATTTTCCAACAGTAAATGCGTTAGACCCACGTGGTTCAAGGTTTGTTGAATCTTCAGCTGTGGAGGAACCGCGCCTACAGAGGGCCCACTATAAATTATACTCAGATTTTTGACTTTGAGGAGGGCTGGCACCCCTAACCCCTGAGTGGCTCAAGGGTCACCTATGCACCAAGAAATACAGTAAAACTGCAAACTCTCAAGAATCAAAAATCATAAAAGCTACCAGAATGAAAAGACAGATGGTTTGTGAAAGGATGACAGTTAGCCCCACTACAGACATGCCCTCTGCTTAAAGGGTGTCAGGTGACAGTGGGCTAATATCTTTGAAGGGTTGAGAAAAAATAACCATCAATATGGAATGTGATAGAGTATTTCCGAGAGTGTGTTGTAGATGGTATAATAATGAGCCTTATTATGGACCGAATGGTGTTCCTGACCCCCAGCACCTCAGAATGTTGACTGTATTTGGAGATGAGATAGGGCCCTTAAGGACGTAACTAAGGTTAAATGAGGTCATAAGGGTGAGGCCCTAACCTAATAGGACTGGTGTCCTTATGAGAAGAGGAGAAAAGCACACAGACACACAGAGGGACGACCCCGTGAGGACACAGGGAGGAGACGGCCGTCTACGTGCAGAGGAGAGAGGCCTCAGGAGGACCTGGCCCCGCCCACACCTGGATCTCGGATTCCAGCCTCCAGGACTGGGGACAGTGGTGTCAGTTGGTTAAAGCCCCTCGTGTGTGATATTGTGTTGTAGCAGGCAGACTCATACAGCCCTCAGTGTGTCCACACCTCTTTGTTGTGTGACTGACCTAGCCGGTTTGGGCTATAATAACACAATACCTTAGGCTGGGTGGCTTATGAATTTATTTATCACAGTTCTAGAGGCTGGGAGTCCCAGATCAAGGTGCCAGCAGAATTGGTGTCTGGTGAGAGCTGGCTTCCTGATTCATAGCCGGCCAGCTTCTCCTTGTGTCTTCACGTGGCGAGGGAGCTCTCTGGGTCTCTTTTATAAGAAAACGAATCCCATTCATGAGGTCTCCACCCTCAGGACCTAAGCATCTCCCAAAGGCCTCACCTCCAAATACCATCACACTGGGCATTAGGTTTCAACGTATGAATTGGCGGGGGGAACACAAACATTCAGTCCACAGCAGTGATGTAACTGCTCCGCTTATCAGGAAACAGATCTATTTCTCCAAGCTTTTGAATCTGGACTGGCATTGTGACACTCTGATCAATAGAACATGGCAGAAATGACATTGTATGAATTCTGTTTTTTGGGGGGGATCCCCCCACACCACACAGCATGTGGGATCTTAGCTCCCTGACCAGGGATCGAACACGTGCCCCCTGCAGTGGAAGCATGGAGTCTTAACCACTGGACCACCAGGGAAGTCCCATTGTATGCATTCTAAATATAATGTTAAGGATCCTTAACATTACGATGTTAGCCCTTACGATGCCTTGCTGCTTCTGGTCTTGCAATCTTGGAACTTGAGACTACACTGCTGTGAAGAATCTCCTGGAGTGTGAGAGATGCCACATGAAGGAGAAGCCAGGCCTCCCAGCCAAAAGCCAGCACCAGCTTCCAGGTACTTGACTGAGACCATCTCGGACTTCCCAGCCCCACAGGAGCTGTCAGGTGACTGCCATCACGTAAGTGGTTCCAGGAAAGGCCAGCAGAGGAACCACCCAGGTTGCCAGTCCACCGAATCAAGAGAAACAAGAAATCATTTTTTTTACCACCAAGTTTTGGGGTGGATTTTTACAAAGCAACAGATAAGATAGCAGATGGTGATCTTTCAGGGAACTGTGAAATCAATTTTCTGGGGGAGGAAAACAGCATAAAAAGTATATAAGACAGCAGAATAGAATATATGAGTTCATTTCATACATAATAGTTGCAATTATCTATTGCTGTGTAATAAGGCACTCCAAAAGTTCATGGTGAAAAACAACCACCATTTTATGCTGAAACTTCATGGATCAGGAGTTTGGAAAGTGCAGGGGGTGGCTCATCTTTGTTTTTGATGGAGCCTCGGCTGTGATAGATCAAATTTTGGGCTGTGGCTGGATGAACTGATTAGGACCGTATGTCTGGGGTCTTGGCTCTGCTGGGTGCGTTCCTCGTTTCTTCTCCCCATCATGTCTTCAGGAACAGGAACGTCCAACTTGGCTTCTTCACTTCCAATAGGCTGGCAGGAGCCGTGAGGATCTCGCTCTGCACAGCTCTCCATGGGGCCAGCTTGGGCTTCCTTACAGCACGGGGGGCCTGGGTAGCTGGACTTCTTACTCGTTGGCTGGTTTCTGCAAGGCTTCTGCTGACCTCGCTTCAGAGGTCCGTGAACATCACACCTGCTACATTCTTTTGGTCAACCACGTAGGTCACTGAGGCCAGCCCAGGCTTAAGGAGGTCCGGAGGTGGGGATTAAGACCCCACCTCTCAATGAGAGGAGCAGCAAAGGATCTGCAGCCTAGGTGGTATTTTGTCACATACTGTATTTCTAAGATGTCATTGCTTGTAAGACACATCCTGACTTCACGGGTAAAAAAATGTGAAAAAACGGTCTTAATAAAATTGATGAAATGTACTGTATACATGCTGAGCTGTGGTGTAAAATGTTTTCCACTGTGGGTTGCTTAAAAGTTCAAAACTAGGCTAAATTACATTCCAAAGTGAGAGCCAAGAAGCAATTTCCAGACATCTAGTCCAGACTAAGACAGTTTGTCACATGGAGGATGTCCCTAAAATAACTATTAAAATTTTTGTTATGCTAAAAAAATTCACACGAATGCAAAAGTAGATTAATATAATAAAACTTCATGAAACCGTTACCCATCTTTTTTTATTTTTTAACATCTGTATTGGAGGGTAATTGCTTTAAAATGTTGTTAGTTTCTGCTGTATAACAAAGTGAATCAGCTACATGTATACGTATATCCCCATATCCCCTCCCTCTTGTGTCTCCCTCCCTCCCACCCTCCCTATCCCACCCCTCTAGGTGGTCACAAATCACCCAGCTGATCTCCCTGTGCTATGCGGCTGCTTCCCACTAGCTATCTAGTTTACGTTTGGTAGTGGATATATGTCCATTCCACTCTCTCACTTCATCACAGCTTACCCTTCCCCTCCCCATGTCCTCAAGTCCATTCTCTATGTCTGCATCTTTATTCCTTTCCTGCCCCTAGGTTCATCAGAACCCTTTTTTTTTTTTTTTTAGATTTCATATATATATATATGGAACACATATATACGGTAGTTGCTTTTCTCTTTCTGACTTACTACACCCCGTATGACAGACTCTGGGTCCATCCACCTCATTACAAATAACTCAATTTTGTTTCTTTTTATAGCTAAGTAATGTTCCATTGTATGTATGTGCCACATCTTCTTTATCCATTCATCTGTCGATGGACACTTCCATCACCCATCTTTAACAGTTATCTCCCGACAGGGTCAATTTTGTTTGATCCATATCCTGACTTATCCCTGCCCCAGGATTATTTTAAAGCAAATGCCAGACACTGTATTATTGCATCTGTAAATACTGGGGAATACTGTCTTTCCACGTGCCTTTTTTGTTGTAATCATAGTAATCCATTTGGCTTGGCAATAAATAATATTTACAGCCTTATTAATGGAAACAGTGGGCATGGATTCAACCAACTTTGATTTAACTGTGTTGGGAGAGAAAAGGGCAGGGCAGAGGAATGCTAAAATTCCCATCTACCATAAAGAGTTGCCAATCTGCAAAGTCTAAAATTGGTGAATCAAGGGTTTCCCTGATGGCGCAGTGGTTAAGAATCCACCTGCCGGTGCAGGGAACACGGATTCGAGCCCTGGCCCGGGAAGATCCCACATGCCGCGGAGCAACTAAGCCTGTACGCCACAACTACTGAGCCCGAGAGCCACAACTACTGAAGCCCACGAGCCTAGAGCCCATGCTCCTCAACAAGAGAAGCCACCGCGACTAGAGAAAGCCCGCACGCAGCAACAGAGACCCAACGTTGCCAAAAATAAAAACAAATAAATAAATCTATAAAAAATAAAAATAAATAAAATTGGTGAATCAAGAGGCCACATTAAGCACAAATTATTTAGGAGTAAGGAAGCAAATAGAGGAAAGAGTTAACCCAGTTGTACATGGACCACAGAAGGGGGAGTCAGAGAGTGGGGCCGCTGGGGTTTCACTTAAGTGATATACATGTTATTACTTTGATTAAAATAAAACATTAAAAAGAAAATAAGGTGGGGACTTCCCTGGTGGTTCAGTGGTTAAGGCTCCACGCTCCCAATGCAGGGGCCCCGGGTTCGATCCATGGTCTGGGAACTAGATCCCACATGCATGCCACAACTGAGTTTGCATGCCACAGCTAAGGAGCCTGCCTGCTGCAACTAAGGAGCCTGCCTGCCACAACTAAGACCCGATGAAACCAAATAAATAAATATTAAATTAAAAAAATAAGAAGTTGGAGAATTGATGACTAAAATCTCTTTGGCCCTATAGGTAGTGTAATACTACAATTCCTCAGTTACGTTGTTTTTTTAAAAATAAATTTATTTATTTCATTTATTTTATTTTTGGCTGCATTGGGTCTTTGTTGCTGCGCGCGGCTTTCTCTAGTCGCAGCGAGCGGGGGCTACCGTTCGTTGCAGTGCACGGGCTTCTCATTGCGGTGGCTTCTCTTTGTTGCGGAGCACGTGCTCTAGGTGCGCAGGCTTCAGTAGTTGTGGCGTGCAAGCTCAGTACTTGTGGCGCATGGGCTTAGTTGCTCCGCAGCACGTGGGACCTTCCCGGACCAGGGCTCAAACCCGTGTACCCTGCATTGGCAGGCGGATTCTTAACCACTGTGCCACCAGGTAAGTCCCCAAACCACTTTTTAATAGAGCAGAGCCCGTCTGTCTACCTTTGCAGCTAGGGACACTCGACACACTCCAGTTGGAAGAATACCTCTCCTACCAGTCAAACCTGTTTGCACGCCACGGGTCATTTTGATTATTTTAAAATATTTTCCATGTTCTTCCTGGCCAGTCTCTGCCCGCACCTGCCAGGTCACTCTGAGCCGTCTGACGCTCCTTCCCCCACGTCCCAGCCCAGCACCCTGCTCTCTGCTCACAGCGCGGTTCACGGGATGTCGAGGGTCCAGTCTCCACTAGAGGGCAGTCCCTGGGGAGGGCCAGTTCTACCCATCCTGGTATCTCCAGGGCAGCAGGGTCTTCTCCAGAGTGCCTAATGGTGGTGGTCCCACAAAGATACGTCTGTGCACATCTCTGGAACTGGTGAATGTGACTTTATTTGGCAAAGTGATCTTTGTAATGTAATTAAGGATCTTGAGATGAGATCGCCTTGGATTACCTCGGTGGGCCAATGACAAGTGTTCTTATAAAGAGACAGAAGATGAGACACTCAGAGGAGAGGCCACGTGAAGACAGAGCAGACTGGAGGGATGCGGCCACGGCCACGGAAGCCAGCAACCACCGAACACAGGAAGAGAGAATGGACCCTCCCCTCGAGCCTCCGCAAGGACCTGGCCCACCTCCTCTCCCACTGCACCTGCACACCGGGCGGAGGGCTGCACACAGTGCTGGGCTCAGACAGCAGTACTTGAAAAGGTGCCCCGCTGAGTCCAGGACATGAAACAGCAAAGGCACCAGCTACCCATTCTCACCAAGGGATTAAGCCAATGAAATGTAAGAAACAAAAGGATCTGCTATATTTAGAAATGTATTGAGGACTTCCTTGGTGGCGCAGCGGTTAAGAATCCGCCTGCCAGTGCAGGGGACACAGGTTCGAGCCCTGGTCCAGGAAGATCCCACATGCCGCGGAGCAACTAAGTCCATGCACCACAACTACTGAGCCTGTGCTCTAGAGCCCGCGAGCCACAACTACTGAGCCCTCGTGCCACAACTACTGAAGCCCACATGCCCTAGAGCCCGTGCTCCGCAACAAGAGAAGCCACTGCAATGAGAAGCCCGCGCACTGCAACCAAGAGTAGCCCCCACTCGCCGCCACTAGAGAAAGCACGCACACAGCAACGAAGATCCAATGCAGCCAAAAATAAAAATAAACAAACACATTTATAGAAATGTACCGGATGCCACGTGGGTAGTTACAACAGCAGCTGTGGTAGCACTTGGATGTGCACCTACTCATCTATCTGGCAAGAACACAGGAAAGACGGACTCTTCCGGATGCCCCGGAAACCCATCTTGGGTGAGGAGAGGATTTAGCTTGCAAAAGGCAAAGGACAAAAACCAAAACCACAGTGACCTCAAAAATGCATGACGTCAAACTTAAAGAGAGATCCTTAAGGGTAGGATATGTAGCAAAGAGAGATCCTTAAGGGTAGGATATGTAGCCTAACAAAGAGTTTTTAATGGTGGGAAGAGTCAAGATCCTCTTTAACGTGACCACACCTGGACTGCAGACTGATTTCCCTCCCACCCCCGTGATGGGCAAGCCCTGGGCACTGGCTGTGAAGTGGAGCAGACCTAAGAAGCACGGCTAATGAGTGTTCTAAGAGAAGCAAAACTACAGAAACATCTCCTTACTGCTTTCTTTGGGTATTTCTCCATCGACACTAGTTTTTTTTTTATTTGTTTTGTTTTGTTTTTTGCAGTACGCGGGCCTCTCACTGCCGTGGCCTCTCCCATTGCAGAGCACAGGCTCCGGATGTGCAGGCTTAGCGGCCATGGCTCACGGGCCCAGACGCTCCACGGCATGTGGGATCTTCCCGGACCGGGGCACGAACCTGTGTCCCCTGCATCAGCAGGCGGACTCCCAACCACTGCGCCACCAGGGAAGCCCTCGACACTTGTTTTTAAAGGCCTAAGTGGAATCAATGAAACGAGTTGTCATAAAACACCTGCAGCTTATGAATCATGCATGACTCTGTTTCCAGAATCTTTCAGATACTCAAGGCTCGCTTGGCTTTGGTCAGACAAAAATGGAATGTGAGATGAGAAAAGCACTCTGTGGTTTTAAATCTCACACTTAAGTTAACCCTGAGATCTAGGACATGCAGAAAATAAGGCTGCCCCTAAGTTAAACTGGAATATGAGCAAGCACAGGTTCTAAAGAGGGAAACACACAATGACCTGACAGTTATGCTGGCAGAAACAAGCCGGAATGCATTCATCCACATAAACAAAACGTGCCATTCAGAAAGGGAGCCCATCAGCCCTGGAGGGACAGTCGGGACAGGAATGAAAACCGAGGCCATGGTCAGCAGTGCCCACCCAACAGGGCCCAAGTAGGGTGGTGGCAGTCACCAGGCTTGCTGCGTCCCCAGACCTGATGGCAGGAACACCTTCGTGGTGGTGAGGGCGGGAGACATCACCTAGTGAGCTCAGGCGTCCGTGCTGTCGTCCTCATGCCGCCTGCAGTGGCCCTTTGTGAGCAGCCACCTGCACCCACCCTGCCACCCACTAGTGCCCGGCCGTTCCCCTGGGGATCCACTTTCAGCCCTCCAGCTTGGGTGTTCCCACCCCTCTGTCACACTGAACCCGGATGTGACTCAGGACTTGGCTTGAGCTATCACAGAGGCCATGAATCTGGAAGGACACAGCTCTGGGAGCCTTGTGTGACCACGTGGGAAGAGCAGGACACCAAGCCTGCACAAAGGAAGCGGAGCTGAGGAACGCACGCGCGCACACCGCCACCAGCACGAGTGCCTCTGCTTTGCCACTTGCTCTGGCCCTCCGGCCTCACCTCAGCTTGAAACAGAGCCCAGCTGCCGCTGCTCCACCAGTGGCTCCTAGAAATGCACCTCCCGCAAGAGCTGCTGTTCCGGCTGCCCAGAGTGTGCCCAGGGCTGTGGCGGCACAGGGGCATCGGACAAGTGTGGCTGCCGTGCCTGATGCCGGGGGAGCCTGCTGTCGGGGGGAGCCTGCTGCCGGGGGAGCCTGCTGCCGGGGAGCCTGATGCCGGGGGGAGCGCCTGCTCCCAGACGTACCCAGAGCCGTGATTACGAATCTGCATTAAAAACCTTTTTTCATACTTCCCTAACTCCCTTGCTACATTCTCATTTCTATGGAATGTGTGAATAAAATTTGCTGACTAAAAAAAAAAATTAAAAAGCACCCACACACATACACATGCA
Organism: Hyperoodon ampullatus; assembly: GCF_949752795.1. NCBI lineage: Eukaryota > Metazoa > Chordata > Mammalia > Artiodactyla > Ziphiidae > Hyperoodon > Hyperoodon ampullatus. Next base: position 6,064,076 of record NC_136920.1, read on the forward strand.
TGCGAGCACACGCACACCCCCGGGTCTCCTCCTTCGGGTCCAGGTCTGGGTTGCCCTCGGCCGCCCCATCCCTGGACTCCACAGGTGAGCCTACGCAGCTCCACGCTGTTTCCGACAATCGGCCCGGTGCCTGTGGCAGCAGAGGCTTCCAGGGCCCGGCTCCCCGTAGGTACTGATGAGAGGGCGCCTCTGGTCTCCAGAACCGAGGGTACGAACACCTGGTCACCCTCTGGAGGACACCTGACCCTACACTCTCATCGTTCAGCCTTTTTAGTCTGTCCATCCATTCCTATAACAGAATTTCCATATGACGACACTGGCTCCAATCAGTCGGCCTGGAGCGGGAGATACGACAGCTGCGGTCAATTCTCAGTAGGAGTACAGCTTACCCTCGTACTCTGTATTGGCAGTGGAAAATTTTGCTTCAGTACTTTATTGAAAGAAAGCAATAAATAATACTGTGATAAAAATAGTTCAAAAGTAGACTGTACATACTTTGTTACATAATCAGGAAGTTCACAAAAGATGAATAGAAAAACAGAACGGTAACAGTGAACTGTACAAGTAAATTAAAGGCAGAGCCCAAATGTAAAAAGACACGCCATCTCTGTCTACCGGTACATCAGCTGCGTAATAAATAATGCACCATGATCTGAACACATCTCTTGCTGGCTTTTTAATATGCCATTTAAAAAGTAAAAGTTACATTTGCTACTTATACAATCCAAAATGGCTATATCGTCAAAATCTAAAAATGTACGACTAGGTCCATTCTTTAAACATGTTTACAGACAAATGTAAAAGGATGATTTACATCAGAAAAATAAGGCCTTGATTAGAGCTGCACTACATTATTTTCAGGATCTCGTGCCTTCACCTTCCGCGTGCACCAGTGTCTCCTCAGTGAGTGCAGTGCTTCGTGATTGGTCCTCTAAGAGTCGGCGCCCTTGACCCGGCTTCCCAGGAGGGGGGCGGGGAAGGGGGCGGGCGCGGCGGGCTGCGGGGGCTCAGGCCCCACCCCCCCCACCGGAGTCGCTTTTCCCCCAGCTCGTGGCTTCTGCCAGTCACCCAAGACGAGGTATCCGGATCCACAGAGACCAGGCTATGGAAGAGTTCACCGGTCCTACGAGATTTTCATAGTGTTCTCATGATCCTTTCAGTCCAAATTTGATTAGAAGCTGATATTTAACACCCCGTATTTTTAATCTCTTCACGCTACAGAGTAAAGCATTTCTTGCTAGAAAAAGTATAGCTAAGGTCAGTCATTAAAATACAACAACAATTGCTTGAAAGTAAGTTGGCTTCTTTCAAAATGATTGTTGTAGGGCTAGGTTACACTTCGTAAAGGATATGCACACTGTGTGTCATGATGATTTTACAAACGCAGTAAAATCCTTTTCTCTGTCATGGTTTATCATTAAAAAATTAAACAAGAATAATTACAATAAATGCATAATTTACAAAAGCCCTATATTTGTTCACAGGATTTATACATACAAGCATTACAGTACATCCCTTTGAAAGACTAAAATCAGATATAAGAACATGAATTGACCTGAAAGGATATTTATAGCCTGGATATACATGAAAAAGTAAGTAACTATATAAATGAAGTCATAAGTTTACATAAATATAAGAAACATTAAATTCTAAAATATTTTCTCTATGGTATTCATGAATTTTTCACTAATTAAAAACTCTGTAATAAAATATCTTAGGGTCCATATAACAAGTATTAACAGATTAAAGATTCCATTGAGCTCAAAATGTAGTCTTCGCTGGATTCAAAATGCTGCATAATCATCTGTAGAAGTAGTGTGGGTAAACTGGAAAATAAAATAAAAGCAAACGAGTCAGTCTTGAGACAGCTTCAAGTGCCCGAGCTCCTACCCCTCCACGACCCCCCCAAGCCCTACTTTCTGTGCTTTGGCTGCTTTTAGAATTTAGGTAAGTATCAAGGACCAAGGAGATCAAGGAGAGAATTCCTTGGCTTTCTTTCGACATACATCTAAAAGCTGCTAATAAGAAAACCAATCATGCATTCCAGCTGAGACGTGACAACAGAACCCTGAGAGCAGCGAGGGGAGGGCTGGGCTCCCGGGCCCACACCCACCCAGAGCACCACCTGCAAAGCAAGGGCGGCCCCTCAGCAGAGGCCGACCCCGAGATGCCAGCGCAGTTTCGTTTTAAAGACGGGCCTCTGGACTGAGAGGCACACGGCGGTGCAGCCTCGTGAACCCTGATGCTTTGGGTCTTGTTCCCTTCGAGAATGTGCACGCAGGACACGGTGCTCCAGCACTGCTGACGCGGGAGCGACACCAGCACGCAGGGCAACGCGAGGGAGACCCGGGCCGTGCACGGACCACTCCCGGCGGCAGCTAAGCGCCAAGGTCACCTTCCGCTCTCCTGCCGCCCCGCCCCCCCGACGCTCCGGCGCCAGGGCGTGGCCTCCGCGCACCTGCGGGGCTGGGGCCGCCCTGTACTCACCCGCGGGGGCTCAGCAGGAGTAAGTCCTGACTGCAGCGGAGTCCAGCCTCTGCGCTCCCGCCACGCTGCCTGGTCCGACAAGCACGGGAGGAAGCGTGCAAACACAGCGTGCGGTTAGTGGTGGGACGCCACACGGGGGCACGAGGACGGACACGCACTCACATCCACAGCGGCCACCTCCTGAGGGCTCTGGGGGAAACCTCTAGAGGGGGAGGGGCGGACGAGCCGGAGAAACGGAGCCTAAGGGCCACCACGTGAGGGTTCCCTTCACCTCCGCCACTCTGGGGGGCACGGGGAGGTCACGCTACAGCAGCAGCCGCAGTCCCATGACAGAGAAACGCCTGCACGGTGGGTGACGACTACTCAGCGTGACCGCGTGGTCCCTCCTGAAACCCTCTAGATTCAGAGAGCGCCTGGACTTCTCTTTCGCTGTATCCGCGAAACAGGACGGTAGTCGGGCAATAGTAACAGCGGCCACGTGACGGGCCCCGTCAAGGGGCCTGAAGCCCGGCACCCATGGCCTGGAGGCCCCGCGCTCTGCTGCCCCAGGGGGACCCGCCTGCTCTCTCTCCCCGGGGAGTCTTCCCCAGCGGCTTCGACAGTGGGCAGAGGGCAGAGGATGGGGACTTAGCTAACAAAGCGGAAGCCCAGTGTCAGTTTCCACCCGAAAGGATGTCACCACTGACATTTTTTTTCTTGTCAAGAAACAGGCTGCAGGGCCCAATAGGTAAGCCCTCACCCCGCTTCAAACTGAGTAAGAAATTTCCATAACCCCTAGCAGAAATCCGCTGCTCCCAATTCAACATTTTTCGTTTCCCCACAGGTCCTACCAGGAACACATTTGACCGGTATTTGGCCGCGGTTCCAGGACGGGCTTAAGACAGCTGGCGCTCCTGATCAGAGCAGATCTTTTTTTTTTTTAAAAAGCCATTGATTTGGACGTTTTCTTTTACTTTATTTATTTATATTTGGCAACGCCATGTGGCACACAGGATCTTAGTTCCCGACCAGGGATCGAACCCGCGCCCCCTGCATTGGAAGCGTAGCGCCTTAACCACTGGACCACCAAGGAGGTCCCGCAGATTATCTTTCTAAATCCTTCTGATCCTAAGAACCCCAGAGACCTGCTGCACTTTGCCTTCAAGAGCCATGAAAACAACCCATTTTAATAGTTTATGCCTTCCTTATCACACAAGCGTAAAAAGTCATCTCCCACATGATATAATGCCTACACCTCTTTCTAGGAGTATTTTTATCAAAACTCTAATGTTAACATCACTGTGAGCATTTAACAGCGAAATGCGATTTATAACGACGAGAATGGAAATGAAGCAGTGAGGAAAATAAGAAAGCACTCATTTAGACTATCCAATAAATTGAAGGCCAAGCTACGGTTAAAATCTGTAAAAATGGGGCTTCCCTGGTGGTGCAGTGGTTGAGAGTCTGGCTGCCGATGCAGGGGACACGGGTTCGTGCCCCGGTCCGGGAAGATCCCACGTGCTGCGGAGCGGCTGGGCCCGTGAGCCATGGCCGCTGAGCCTGCGCGTCCGGAGCCTGTGCTCCGCAACGGGAGAGGCCACAACGGTGAGAGGCCCGCGTACCGCCAAAAAAAAAAAAATCTGTAAAAATGAACTGCATGCTCCTTGAAGAAAAATGCTATTTAAAAAAAAAAGTTGCTGGGTTCCCCCTGGGTTCCCTCCCACCCCCACACCGGGTTAAGCACATTATTGAATTCCGGCACCGAGATGCAGCTTTTTTATAAAAATGATGCCCTGTAAGCCACCCTCACTAAAGTGTCCAGCTTATTTAGCAGAAGGCTTCCCTAAATGTACTTTGCTCTGATTTTCATACAGGCAAGTGAGAGTAAAATTACAAACCTACGCATGGGAAGGGCTGATAACAGGAGAAAACTGCAAATCCCGTCAGCACACTTCGAAAACCCCTCGCTCTCCTGACGGCAGGCGTGGGGACGGCCTGAGTAACAGCAGCGCCACAGCGGCCCTAAGGGCTCCGCCCTCACGGGACTGAGGATGCGCCAGGCGCTTTCCTGAGCCGTGACCCGCTCTGTGAATCACTTGTGTAACCAGCACAGCCAGCCGGGGAGGAGGGCACCCCAAGACGACCCTTTCCCAGATGGGAAACTGAGGCGCGGTGCTCAAGGCGCCTCCTAGGCCGCAGGGCCAGACTCGGACCCAGGCCATCTGTCTCTCGATTTTGCTGTCGAGTGGGGACACAGCAGCGCTGAGAGCCCACCCTTAACTAGCGGTGCTCTCTGGCAGAGCGGTTGTCAAAGGGAAGAGCAGAGCTGGGTGTGAAAGGACTATGGGCCCAGCCGTGCTCGGGTGATGACTTCTCTCGGCCTCACCTTCTTCCTTCTCCCCGGCGTTCTACAGCGTGCAAGGGACAAATAACAGTGAGGACGGAGGGAGGACAGGAAGGCGGAGGTTATTTCAAATGGACTCAGTCATCCTTCTAGCGTGAAGAGGAGTCGAGGGGCAACTGGGGAGGGTCTGAAGCTACTACGCTATTTTATGAAACAGCTTCTGAGCGCTGCCTGCCACACACACATCGTTACGAGCATGGGTGTCGATCTAACGCTCTGAGAACACACACGATTCTTAGTTTTATTAGTTAGAAGAGTATGCTAATATTCAACCAGACAAGAACTTAAGAATTAAGACTGTAATACTGTTAAACTTTTATAAACAGATGTTAGGATTAATTTTAAACATTTACACCTGGCCATGCAACAGTACTCAAGTGCCTTGTCACATATTAAGTAGGCCATTCTAGATCATTATTAACGTTCCAGTCCCAGAGCTGCTCAAGCTGCCTACAAGCGGCTGCGGCAGCACTGCGTCACCTACCGTCCAGCTGCATCTTCTTTGGCTGCACAGAGGGCGAGGACAGAGAGGACGGGACCCGGAAGTTTGCGGGGAGAGTCTCTGCTGACCCAGCAGCTAAGCCACGAACATCCTTTGGTCTAAATTTTTTTCTCCAAGAAGGTGCTCTCCTAAAGCTTTTATCATCATCCTGGTGAATTAAAGGACAGAAAACAAGACAGATTTAAAAATAAGGGACAAAAACATAAAGTTACCAGCCCTTTAAGATGACTGAGCTTGTTACCGCATCTTTATTTCACCCCGTTCATGACAACCATGTGATCAGCTGGGAACTGTGGAGAGCGGCCGGGGACCCGGTACCACTGACGCTGGGACCCTAACTGAGCATCAAGCAGGACCGCCTGGGCCGCCCGGGTGTACGTTCCTCCTGACAATTACCAGGCTTCACTTCTTATCTTGAAGGAATCACCTTCTTGCTATATAAGATAACACGTTTTTATTTGTCTTTAAAAACAGTTTTCGAGCTGTAAACAATTCTGTCTCATGCTGGGACGGAGCCAGCAAATGCTGCTTTAGGTGCCCTTCTACTCTCCTTGTCAAACTCAAGTCTCCTTAACGTCCAATGAAGAGAATAACAATAGTGTGGGAATAAATGAGTCACGGTTTTGTGTAAGGGGAAATTAATATTTTGTGCTTTTCAATATACTTATGAAACAGTCCCCCAAAGCACAGGGGCTCTGGATGAGGGTAAGACATCCGGCTGGTCACCAAAACACAACTTAGACTCCATTCCTAAGCTGAAACTAGTGTTTGACGATATAAAAAAAATACTTTTGAGGGGCATCAAAAGTTAAATAGTGAAAATTAAAAAAAAATACAAACCCCTATCTTACTGAAGACATTCATTTTTTAAAAATTAATTTTATTTATTTATTTATTTATTTATGGCCATGCTGGGCCTTTGTTGCTGCCCACGGGCTTTCCCTAGTTGCGGCGAGCAGGAGCTACTCTTTGTTGTGGTGTGCGGGCTTCTCACTGAGGGGGCTTCTTCTGTCGTGGAGCACGGGTTCTAGGCGCACGGGCTTCACTAGTTGTGGCTCGCGGGCTCTAGGGTGCAGGCTCAGTAGTTGTGGCGCACGGGCTTAGCTGCTCCGTGGCATGTGGGATCTTCCCGGACCAGGGCTCGAACCCGTGTCCCCTGCATTGGCAGGCGGATTCTTAACCACTGTGCCACCAGGGAAGTCCAAAGATATTAATTTTTTAATAGCTCATTTGTTAATAAATTTTTAAGAGCAAAGCTTAACTTGTAAAGTAAAACTGTCTCCACATTTAGAAGAAATACCCTGACTACATGGTTCATACAAGTATGATAAGATAATGACTTTTAAAGTTGCATTAATGTAAATTAAGCTGAAAACTTACTTCATCGAACCTTCTGTCGGTCCCCATGACCAAAAGGTTGTTAAACTCTCTTTCCAAGACAGCACGAGCCTGAAATCATAAAACAACACCACCCTACAGCTTTCAACAATCTCATTTGAATATCAGCATATCCGGACTGTTTTTTAAACCAAGACTTTAAAAACAAAACAAAACAAAAAAACTCAAACTCTGATAGTATTTTAAATCAGGGGTTTAACATGGAGTCCATAGATGGCCTTTTGGGGAGAGGGATCCATGACCTCTTGGAAATTATATACAAAAGTGTGCTCTGTGGGTTGGTGCTGGTGGGAAGATTGGGGGTACTGGCAAAAGATATATAATCTTCCGCAGAAGAATAAAAAAATTTCTTCATTCTCAAATGAGCCCACAAGTCAACAAGAATTGCACAGGGCAATTACACGTAGAAACAAAATTAATAAAACCTTCATCTGACATACAAAGAGTATTTCTCTTTCCACGGAAGAACTAAATCTTGATACACGTCACTCTTACCAGAGTACTGACTTGAATGAAAGTTCCCCTTAATTTGTTTACCGTAAGACTCTCATGCTTCCAACGGAAAATGAAAAGTCAATAGGCAAAAATACTGAGGAATGTAGCGTTACAGATTTTGAACTATTATATGACGGATTTGGTATGAATGAGATTACTAGTGGTCTGAGATGTTGTTAAATTTGGTCTCCATTCAGATAGGCAGCTACATGTCTGCCTGGGGAGAACGGACCACACACTGCGCCCATGAAGGCCCGGCGTCTGGGCTGTACCTGTGTGTTCTGCGTAGGGATCTGTAACAAGAGGGCCAGTGCGCTGAAGTCGAAGGTTTCGTCTAAGGCCAGAAGGGCGCCGTGCACACCGCTCTCTACGAGATTGTTTGCGTATTCCTTGAGACCAATGGAGAGGATCCAGCGAATCACTCGATCGTTGCTCCAAACAAGCACATCTGCAGATGAATAAAAACAGTTTTAAAAGTGGCCTCAGAAAGCTGTGTTCATCACGTATACCCTGCAGGCATGGCGGAAAGATCCCTACTGTGAAGCTGACCCTTCAGTTCCTGACAAAAGCTGGGAGACACCGCTAGGCGGGCAGCCAACTCCTACTGCACTGAGACGCTGATGGCTTGGCCCTTCTCCACTCCAGTGGAGACTGTCCCATGAGAACTCATTCTTCAAGGGAACCCAAGAGGAATGAAGTTATTACGTACACTTAGTTTCTAGAGAATAGAAAACGAGGATCCGGGGATCAGAAACAAAAGGACACACAAGGATGTGAATGCCCACCAGGTACGAACACGTTTCAGATACAGACTTGAGAGTCTTTTTTGTGTGTGTGTGTGGTACGCGGGCCTCTCACTGCTGTGGCCTCTTCAGTTGCGGAGCACAGGCTCCGGACGCGCAGGCTCAGCGGCCACGGCTCACGGGCCCAGCTGCTCCGCGGCATGTGGGATCTTCCCGGACCGGGGCACGAACCCGTGTCCCCTGCATCGGCAGGCGGACTCTCAACCACTGCGCCACCAGGGAAGTCCCTTGAGAGTCTTTTGATGTACTTTCTTCCCATCCCAAGGAGGAGCTGGCACCGTATCTGGACACCTTGCTCAATTCAGCATCAACCTCTCACTTACAATCGTGAAGCCTTTTTTCTTGAAGCCATTTTTGTTGTCTCTCTTTTGTTAAAAAGAGAGAAACTTAAAGATATTCTCCAGCATATTAGAGATTTGGAGGGAAGATTTCATATTAAGCCAAGTCATAAATGATTAAGTCTGCGCTAGTAGAGAGCTAAAAAGAGCCACTCTGTACAAACACATCCAGCTGATCACCGATTACTTTCAAAGACAGCTTCTGTCAACCGTAAAAAGATTTAAACCATTTAAACCATACAGAAAACAAATGAAACAAGATTTACAGATTTCATTTCCAATGCCCTTTTCTGGATAAAGGTACAGAATATATAAATGTTGGTTTCTGGCTTTTCTCATGATTCAAATTAACTCAATCACAACTCAACTATCCTTCAAATGGGCTGTCTCCCCAACCCTATTTTTACCTTTAGTTTCCTTCTTAGTAAAAGCTGGGGATGAAAACAGCACTTACACTCACAGTGCTGTGGTAAGGATTAAGTAAAGTAACCTGTGAAAGTGCCTGGACTTGTTCCATGAGTCTTACTATTATTATTAATATTATTAGATTTATTTTCTGAAAATTCTGGGAGGTTTTACATTGAGCTTAATCACTAACACCTTATTTAAAAGCAGTCTATCATACCTGATCATTGAGAGGCGCACAGAGTGAGAAGCTCCCCCTCGGAGACAAGCATCTGACACCTCCCAGTTGGACAGCCCACGTCCTCCCAGGCCTCCGCACCCGCCTTCTAACTGAAACGCCTCTGCCCTCCTCCCTGGCTAAGTGGCTCCCACTGCGCCTTCAAGGCCCGCTCCCTCCAGCCTGGGAGGAGGGCCACGCGCTGCTCTCCTCAAGTCCTTTGACAAATGGCCAGAGCAGCATTTTTCACACTTAAATCAAATGAGTGAACAGCAGGTCTCGTTCTTTTCAGCTCTGAAATTATCTACAGTGTGTAGCAGCATTTTTGAGTGAAACAGGACACATGTCATAGTAACAGGAAATCTCTAGAGTCATGGGGAAAATGTTTACCTTGAGACACTGAACCTACAGACTGAGCACAAGGACATAGGCACAAGTGCTCTGGCCACAGAGGAGGACCTGAAAAACACTCCCTCCTCTGTAATGATGTCAGACACGTTCTCTCCACTTAAAGCATTTCCTGATTTTTTTCTTTAAAACAGGAAACCGCTGAGGCTGCTAGTACACTGGGAAGCAAGAAACACGACTGTACTAGCCTTTTAGTTCATTCTGGCTTTCTTCTCTTTTTCTTTCCAGTTCTTTCCGGTCATAATTTAACCTTCGCAGGCACATAATTCCACACTGGAAACTGTTTCTATTTCCAAGAGAAAAAGAAAAAAAAGAAAAAATTTAGACCTGGCAACGGTCAAACATCTCTCAGCCAATTAGCAAGAACTTGCGGCGACTAACCTGTGAAAACTATCAACCATTTTCAGTTGCCCGCGAAGGTCTTTCTTGGTCAAGTGGTCCAGCATCCGCGCGTCCACGAGGCACTCCATGAAGTAGCTCCGGTACTGCGGGAGGCCCAGGCTGGGCAGCCACTCGTTGCCGATCCACTCGTGGTTCATGTCCCCGTATGCCAGTGTCTGCTTTCAATAATCAAGGACGATCAGCTCAGGAAAAAACCCATGAAAGCAGCCACAAGGACCGTTTATATCATCTTTAAACTGGATTTTTAATCTGTTACATATTCTCAAAGGCTAATAAGCTAACGACAACGTGGTTGCTTGTAATTTCAAAATAACTTGATCTCTTATTTACTACCTTGTAAATTTGCTGGCAAAATTTTATACAAAAGGAATTATGCCATTAAAACTCTATGACTCTCTTGTGTGTATAAATTTAACCTATTTAACAACCACGATAAAATTATAACTGACTACACATTACTTTTCTGAAATAGCTTTTGTACATAATAATACATCAACAAAGAATGATCACGACTCATGAACAAGTTTGAAGGATCAATCTAACTCTACTCATTAACAATATCTCTGGCTGTCTTTAATTTTATATTTAACACATTGTTTTCCAAATTTCCTTAATGAAACATGTTAATTTCCAAGTCAGTCCAGTGAATTAAAAAATAGTTTTAAAAGAAGCGATAAGCAAAGCAGTAACTGACAGGCTGAAAGGAAAAAGAGACAAACGCACAATTATAGTCAGAGACCTCAACCCTCCTCTCTCAATTATTCAATAACTGATTGAACGAGGAAGCCAAAACAGACAACCAACCAACCCCAGTAAGGATACAGAAGCCTTAAACAACGCTATCAACCAATCTAACCTAATTGACATTTTATGTAACACTCCATCCAACAGCACGATACATTCTTTTCAAGGGGATATGGAACACTCTTCAAGACAGACAGATCTCAGCACACTTAAAGTGACTGAAATCATACAAAGTATGTTCTCTGACCTCAACAGAATTAAATTAGGAATGAATGAAGCAGAAAGAAGAAAATAAATGAGCAGAAATCAATGAAATGGAAACCAGAAAAACAGAAAATAAAACAATGAAACTAAAATCAGTTTCTTCATAGATATCAATAAAATTGACTAACCAGAGTGACCAAGAAAAAAGAGAAGACATAAACCACCAATGTCAAGAATGAAAGAGGGGACATCAGTATTATAGATCCTATAGCCATTGAAAGGATAGCAACAAGGGTCAACTGTGACCAACTTTAAGCAACTTACATAAAATAGTCTAATTCCTAGAAAGATACAATTTATGAAAGCCACTCAGTAAGAAACAGATAAGCTGAATCTATTAAAACTCGAATTTGTAGTCATAAACCTTCCTACCCACCCATACATGCACACACATAAAATCTCTATCCTAAATGGCTTCACTAGTGAATCCTATCAAGCATTTATGAAAAAAGTACCAATTCTACACAAACTATTCCAAAATAGTGAAGAAAAAAATGCCTAACTCATTCTACGAGGCCAGAATTATCTTGATACCTAAACCAGAGAAACATATAATAAGAAAACTACAAACCAATATCCCTCAGAGACACAGATGCAGAATTCCTTAACGAAGTATCAGGAAATCAATAATCAATTAAACAAACAGGATACCATGACAAGTAGGGTTTATCCCAAGAATGTAAGGTTGGGTCAACATTTGAAAAACCAATGAAATTCACTGTATCAATGGACTGAAAAGAAAAACCACAATATCATCTCGAAAGACAAAGAAAAGGCATATGACAATACTCGTCATTTATATATGGAAATCTCAGCGATCTAGTAATGGAAGAAAACTGCCTCAACCTCATATAAAGAGCATCTACAAAAAACGGAGAGCTGACAACATACAATGCATTCTCCCTAAGATCAGGAACAAAGCAAGGATGTCTGCTCTCGCAACTTTTATTCAACACTGTATTGGAACTCCTAGCCACTGCAATAAGATAAGAAAAAAGAAGTCAAATCATATGAATTGGAAAAGCAATAAAACGGTATTTGCAGATAACCTGGTTATTAATGTCGAAAATGAATCTGCAAAACAGTTACAAGAATAAAAATGAGTTTATTAGCAAAGTTGCAGGATACAAGGTCAACATATAAAAATGCACAATACTTGTAAATACTAGAAATAAACTGGAAATTGAAATTTTAAAAAATACCACTTATTATAACATCATCAAAACCCATGAAATCCTCAGGGATAAATCTAACAGAATATGTGCAAGGTCTGCACAATGAAAAATAAACACATTATATGTATATACACACATACCAAAGAAAGGTACTTGATGTTCTTCAGTCCAAGAAGACTAAGGTATATTCAGAGGAATTCTGTACATTATGGAATCCCTGGAAATAGTATCTCTCGACTACCACCATGGTCTGTCTCAAAAATATGGCCTCTAATCTATTATTAATACCAACGAAGCTGGAAGGAATGACTCAGACTCCAGCAAGAACACTCAAATTCTATTAGAAAAAAAAAATGTTTCTAATAGAAAAAAAAAATTCTATAAATAGTCATGAGTGGAGATAAACATCAAACATTTTTGGGACATCATCACAATATCATGTTTCTTCACTCTTTCAAACCCAACTCTCATCTCATAAGCCTGACACTTACAGCATGAATATCTGGTATTATTTTCTTGCTTGTGGATTATGTGTTCTTAAAGAGACACAAGGTGCAAAGACATTTCTAAACAGAGAATTCCGTGGAAGCAGAAGCTTCCGTATCTTTGTTTACTCCTTAGGTACTCTAGTCACACCTAAATGGTCGATAATATAGGTTTCTGGGAAAATCAGGCTCAATCCCAGGGAGACCCACACCTCCTAGGCTGTCATCACAGCCTCTGAAAAAAAGCACACAATGGGGCTCTCTCATGATCAGAGAACATTTGGGATAGAAGAGACTCTATAGGGTCTATTTTTCCATCCCTGAAATGATCACAAATACAAATCAGTTTTCTGAACTCTGTACAAGGTGAGAGTGATGGCACGGATGCGGCTGACCTGTTCGATCCTGTACCACCAGTGGGCAGTGTAGTCTCGAGCGGACAGCTGGGTGATGCTACTTGCTAAATGAAGGCATCCAAGGCTTTGACAACGCCTTGATGTCTTCTTCCCCTGAGTGCCCAAGGGCATCTCAAACTTCCCCTTGGGTTAGGAGCTGGTCACTGTGCTAATACCACAGGGAATACGCACTGTACGCCATCTGCCCCTGGCAGCTTCACGGACACCAAGAAGCCTCTTTGCTTTCCTCTCCTCTAGGAGAGGGGTGGAGTGAAAGTGGTCCTTGCTTACGCTGAGGACCGAAAGTTGGCAATTCTGGTGTCATCGGCAGGGCTCATCCTTGTTTATATTTCCGTTGCGAAAAGCAAACGTCCAGCTTATTTAATTTACACTTCGTGCCCCATGACGCAGGGAACTTTATATTCAAGTGCTCACCAAGTTCTGCTTCTTAGTGTAAAATATACTGATGTTTAAGTAATTATGAAATGCACTCTTTCAAATTCACTGATAGTCATTAGTGACTAGGTTAAAAAATTAATGAGGATATTTATCTGGAGTAGTGGCACAGAATACCTAAATGGTGGCGGGGGGAGCTCACAGAATCATATTATAGCTTTTCCTCTTCTGTTAAAAAGTGATATAATTGGCTTTATTTCAGGAGTACAAATAGAGGGAAGCAGGTGTTTCAACCAACAACCTGTGATCAGGAAAATTCTGATTTAAAATTCCTTTGACTTTTCGGTTAAACAGTTAACCTCTCAAGGTCCATGAACAGGTGCCACTAGTGAGTGCCTCAGGGAAACTCCAGCCACACCCGGCAGGCTCCGACTTGTGCGAGTCACCGGGCAGTGTCAGTAGGATCACACGTAGGGAAATCACTGTTTTTAATCAACGGGTCTCAAAGTAAAGCTGAAAAACAGCTGTGACAGAGCTTTTCTAGAGCTGAACTGGGGACCTAACAATTCACATACGTTAAGCAAGAATGGGCTCAGTTTCTGAGAATCCCATCAGTAAGAAAGCCTTTGGAACAACACTGTATTAGGACACTCTGTAGACAGAGGTAGAGTCTCTATGGCAACTCTTGTGTTGGAAATTTATTAGAACACGATTTTCTCATCAGTAGATCTTGTAACTAACGCTACCCCCACCAGGGACTGAAATACATCATCTCAGGAGCTGCCAAAGCCACAGGGCTTTGTAGGAAAGACCATGTGTCAAACAAAGTAATTTACTCTAATGAGAATGAACTACCAGGGCACCACACAAGAAATGTTCAAAATTGTCCATGAGACGTACTCTTTAATCCTGTGCTTTCTTTGGCTAATGCTTTCAAATCATTAACAATATTCTATGTCAAGAAGTTAAAAACGTCAAGAAAAGTAAATTACAAGTTTTCATACTCCAATTCTTTTTGTTGCTGTACATATAGTGAAGAATACATTATAGAAAGTCTCCAACCTGAGCCCAGCTTCCCTCCTCATCTTCCTGATGTTACGTGGTTAGGGATGCAAAAGAACATAACTGTTAGTGTTGGTGAGCTTAGTAATGCAAGCAAATTAACTTTGCAGGGCGTTGAAGCTTAACTGGGTGAGAAGGGTCAAAGAATCAAAGCATCATGCAAAACTCATGCAAAACCAACAATTCCCATGTCTCATGCAAGGAGCGGACTTCCCACGGCAAGCACACCCGGAAGAGGAGAAAACTAGGGCCAGAGGGCTGAACTGAGGGCTCCCCTAAAGAAGACAGCAATTAAGTCTATTCTACATGGAGCAAGTCTACCAACTTTAAGTTCCTGAAAAAAATATAAAATAAGATGAAATATGGATTGTGCTTCACACATTTAACTAATACCTAAAGGAAATACTTAACCAGAACAATCGAACGTAAAACGACATTTCTGTTTTCCACAGAAAGGCCAAGAACGGCGCCAACCTGAGGTGGGGCTGCCCGGGGAGGGGCGGGGGTGGGGGGTGAGCACGGGGAGGGACTGACCGTCTGGGGCGTGGCCGTGAGCGTCTCCATCTCCTCGTGTGTTAACCAGACATTTCCTGTGGTCTAGGGGCACCCCGTGACCGGCCACATCCAGGGCAAGGGCAGCGGTGACAGAGGGGAAAGGCGGCAGACACGTCAGCCAGGGCACGGGAGGGGAGCGGGTGGGGCAGAGGCCGTCCCCACCCACCTCCCCGTCTGAGATGCCCACAGCGAGACACGGGCG
Source organism: Hyperoodon ampullatus (assembly GCF_949752795.1). Taxonomy (NCBI): domain Eukaryota; kingdom Metazoa; phylum Chordata; class Mammalia; order Artiodactyla; family Ziphiidae; genus Hyperoodon; species Hyperoodon ampullatus. The sequence goes on from NC_136920.1 coordinate 6,079,192, forward strand.
GGCGCTCGGCCCTTCTGCTGGCAGGACCCCGCGTTCTTAAGGAGGACAGCCCTACAGCTTCCTGTGCCACGCTGACACCTGAGCTCTGGGGGATCTAAAGAGCTGTTAAGCCATTGTATTTGAGACGGTCTCACCTAGTCAAAGCACAACAAAGAACAGGACGGAAGTCCGGCTTTGGGCTCTGGGGAGACGCATCTGAGCAGGTGCCGGCCGGTGACCGGGCCTCTGTCAGAGGCCGGGCGCAGGGCCACCAGCGTCCCAGTGACGGCACCGCTGGGTGTCCCCGCAGCCCCGAGATGGCCGAGACTCTGTGGGCGGTGGCCCCGCCTAACGGTGGGCAGGTTCCTCACGGGAGGCCTGTTCGTCTTCACCGTCCATTAAACTCAACTCATAAGACGCTCCCTTTACCGAGATACTTGATAAAAACTGCGGGAAACCCCCCAGCACCTTCATTTCTGAAAAGGCAACTCTGGCGAAACACCTGGGCACAGAGCAGATCAGATACACTGAGATCACACGCACCTGTGCAAGAGGTGAGGACACGGGCTACTGTCATCACCACGACACTCCCACTGAGAAACAACAGAAGACAAGCGAACAGAAAAGCTTTCACGCTTTTCGTGTAAAGTAACCGTGAGCCCTGAATCAGGTGTTGACCTGCTACTCAGAGGACGTACGTCTGTGAGGCTTAGTTTCCACACCGGTTTTTCTCTCCGGAGTAGGCAGACTGAAAGCAGAGTGGGAACTGAGCCGGTGTACAGAGTCTGCCCTTGAGAAATGAAGAGCTGGCCCACCCTGATCTCCCAATTATAATTCACGTTTTCATTACGTTAGTTTTTGACTTTTTCAATGGGAGGACCCTCTTAAAGGACTTCCAAGGTCTTCCCACGTGGAGCAAAACTGGATGAGCACAAACACTACTTGGGAGTACACCTGCAGGTTTATGGACTCTTAAAATCCCAGGGTCTACAGCTCCCAAAATGGAAAGCGCCAACCGGCTGAACAAGTCAAACGAGGGAACCACTGCTTACAATGCAACCAGGGGTCTAACCTTTTTCTCCTTCACTTTCTTTAAATTCATAGTTAAATTTGTGATGATTACTTTTTTACATTTTCAAAGACTCCCATTTCTATATTACAATGCCACTGTAGCCGAGCTGTTATAAAAGTATTTAATGACATATCTTTTAACAAGCCAATTGCAGCAAATTAAAAGTTGTCATGTCTTTGAATGCTAAACCTTTAAACTGGAACACTGGATGTGTTTATAAAGAACTGCGGAAGCAACACGCATAGGCGATGAACTCTTTGTACGGAAACGTACCGTTCTTGACGTAGGAGGGGCTGACGGACTTGTCAGGGACATGATCTCCTGAATCGCCAGCCTCAGCTTCAGCCGGTGCAGAGGGTTGCTGATGCCGATCTCGCGCTGGATCTCCGTGTCCGACAGGGCGGACATGATGGCCCCGCTCTTCACGTTAGCTCGGCAAGCAGCCACGTACCAGGCTGGCATCCCGACCCAGAGCTGGAGACGGGAGACACGGGGGCCAGAAGGTTATGCGTGGCGTACGGACAGGCTCGTACACTCGGCCAGGATTCAGAGAGGGGCATACGCACCTCCAGCCAGACGACAACAGTCGGCCCGTCCCACTGTGCAAAGGGTAAGCCTTGTCTCCGGGCTTCTTCGAGCAATTCATGCCTACAGGTGACAGATGTTCAGACCTTCAAGAGCCACACTACACACAGGCAAAGCGTCCTCTTTATAAAGTTCACCAAAGTGTGATGCCACACATCTCATCATCGTCCTTCAACCTTCTAGACCATCCACTGAAGGGCAGTTTGGAACACATCACACTGAACGCCTGAGTAATGAAATGCTGAAAGACCCTCCACGATTCTCTACAGAATCGTCTCCTTCCAGGAGTAAAGAATTACTACCAACTTTAAAAGACCCAGCAGAGGGCTTCCCTGGTGGCGCAGTGGTTGGGAGTCCGCCTGCCGATGCAGGGGACGCGGGTTCGTGCCCCGGTCCGGGAGGATGCCACATGCTGCGGAGCGGCTGGGCCCGTGAGCCATGGCCGCTGAGCTTGCGCGTCTGGAACCTGTGCTCCACAACGGGAGAGGCCACAGCAGTGAGAGGCCCGCGTATCGCAAAAAAAAATTTTAAAAAAGTCCCAGCAGAGTCTTCATATCCAAGGTAGGATATTCAACACAAAACATAATCACTCATCCCTTTCTAAACAAGGAGGACAAATCTGCAGGAAGAGGAAACCATACCTAGGTCTGAACAGAGGAGTCTGCCTCAGAGAGCTTCAGGAATGCTCAACATTTCACAACAAAAAACACAGAGAACAATGCAGACTTTTAACACTAATAACGCTCTAGTATAGCTAGCAAGGAAAGGGCTGGATTTTGGCTGTTTCTATTCTGCACGGCTATTTAGCTAAGTAGGTATTTGCTAACTTAAGATATTGGGTCATCTTTTTTGGGGGGGTTATTTAATTAATTTATTTTTTTTTTGGCCACTCTGCACGTCTTGTAGGATCTTAGTCCCCCAACCAGGGACTGAACCTGGCCACCTCAGTGAAAGCGCGGAGTCCTAAACACTGGACCGCCAGGGAACTCCCTAAAGAAACATAGCGGCTTTTCATTATATTCAAGTAGCATTAGACTTAAGACTGTGAAGTCTATGTACAATTAAAGCTCAAAGTGTTTCACATAAAATTTCAAGTAAGTGTTCCTTTAAGTCAACCTTAGGTTTCCTGGGAATAGTAAATACTGTATTATCCAGGAATAATTATACCAGAGAACACAACATGTATCTTAATAGCTCAAGCGGAGTAAAAAAAACAGTAAACTTTTTAAATGAAAACAAACAAAGCTATTCATAAATTAACAACTGAGTCCACACGAGACTGTGATCATCTTGACACAGGATCCCGAGGCTGGACGGAGCAATGGGGGCAGGAAGGGCCTTGTCAGGCAGAGTGAGCCGTCAGCCGCTGGATCAAACGCTGCTTCCTGCTCCCTCAAGATGACGCCTCCGCAAAGACAGCAGCTACACCTTATGTAAACAGTCACGGGAGCCACACAAGCCTCTGAGCGATGCAAACGAGGCCTGGGCCGGTCAGCCAGGGACAGCCCGAGCTCCAGAGTGTGGCCCCCGGACCGCCAGGCCGGCCGGGGGGCGGTGGGGCGGCACCTGCCAGGCCGGGGGCTTCCAGAACCCCGCGCTCTGAAGGGAGCCAAACAGGTACGGAATCCTTGGCACTTTGCCAGAGACTTCATTTTTTAATATGCAACAGATATTCACTGTAGACAAGAAATTCAGGGTTTAAAAGGGCCCACTGATTCCATTACCCGGAGACTGGTGCACATTGCTCTGACTCTTTTCCAGGCGAGAGTCGTTCACTTTCAGAAAAAGCCTTTTCTACTATGGATGTATTTCTGGGATTTTAGAGCTCCGGTCCAGCGCCCTGATGACACTGGGATACGGCGACGGAGGCAGGACAACGCGGCTGAGAGACGCGGGAAGGCAGCGAGAGGGCGAGGCGGCCCATGGCCTGGGAGCACGAGCCCCCTCCTCCCCGAGGTGCCCGTCCCCCGCAGGCGGGCATCAGCGGCAGGGCCCCCACTCCCGCCCCGCCCGCCAGTGGGGCACAGGAACAAATCACCGCTCCTCTCCCACCTCATCCAGGCACCCACTTCTGCCTGCTGCCGACAGAACCCGCGACTGCTCCGAACGAAATGCCACGTGCCCTGGGATCCTCTGTTTCTACTCTCTCCTGTTTCCAGTTCTTCTCAACTGGAAATGCTCACGCTGCCCTCGGTGGAGGCCCACCTGCTCCCGCGACTGCTTTTCTCCGGCACACTCTTCTGCACCACAGGGCTCTTGGCTGCCTTACGACCAACTGCTGAAATTTTATCTGTTTGAGATCTGGGGACTGCCAGGGCACACACAGTTTTGTCTCCCTCACTGACTCCCATCATATACAGTCTGAGAAACCAGGGGATGAAAGCAGCTATTCGGAGACTATTTGGGAAGCTATCGATAAATCCTCTGCCAGAAGGAGAACACCTGGTCTCTGGTAATGGAATATCGGTAACAAAAGGCCAGGAGGAAAAGACTTTATGACAAAAAATGGTATTTAAAAAACTGTTGAGTGGCAGAATAAAATCTGTTCAGTCCTTCACTTAGGAACAAATGTGTTTCTTTAAAAAAAAGTACCGATATCAAGAACAAAGAAATAGATAAATGCGAAGTAGAGCCTACCAACTCGCCCATTCACTCACATGACCACTTTCTAATAATCAACAGAACCGTCTTTTCTTCCTTCTTTACTACAGCTACCAAAATAAGCATGACAGGCATTTAGTCCTCAGCTAAGTTAACTGCAAGGGAAGGAGGTATTCCTTCACAGGTCAATCTTCTAGAAAACAAGAAATCTTCTGGTCATTAGCTCCCAAGCCTAAAACACGAGCCCTAAGGTGACAGGACTCCAAATGCCTTAAATCTACCCAAAGCATCCAGCTCTGTTCTGAAGAAGCTGAGCTACAAGCCAGTATCCTGCGGGAATGAGGCGTATGCCATCTGCCGGGATTCTGCGGCCCCAAGCCACAGTCCAGAAGCAAACAGAGGACTCGCTCCGTTTCTGCTGGGATTGATTTCCTTCCTCTGCATCACTCTCTGCTGTCACTGTCTCACTCTTATCTGTGACCTCAGTTTACAGAGAGGACTGGGGACACGAGCCCAAGGGGGCTACCTCCCCTGCGGGCCAGCTGGGACCAGGTCAGCACTGTGCCCACCCGGCTCGGGCCACGCGTGGGGGGCTACTCGGCTGGGACTTGATCTGCCCCCTCAAGGATCAAATTCTAGACCCCAAGTGGGACTTATTAAATACCTGCTCTAGTAGTCGACTGATGTGGCACACTTCCTAACCTCAGAATTAGAGTCACAGGAGAAAGACGTTCAGAAATACGCTGAATTCTATGGGGAACGGACACGCCTATGAGAGAAAGGTCATGTCACGTGTGAATGACAACATGCGTTTTAAATGAGGACAGAAGCACCATGGTCGAGCTGTCTTTCGGAACAAGACGGTTGTGTGAGCTTCTGCTGATCACATACCGTATGAGCGGCATCCTCCAGACAACAGACAGGGCCTCATTTCTCTGAGACTGACACTCTGCACACCCCGGCACCTCCTACAAAGGCTCACTGGGCTTCACTTCACCAACGCAGCCGCCCGGGCGGGAGGACTGCAGTGCTGCTTCCCGTCAAAAGCAGTGCAGCTCGGAGCCAGTAGCTGGCGATGGGCAACGCGGAAGGTTTCAGGACACACACAGCACAGCAAACCCCACGACTCAGCTTCCCCTGTGAGCGCACAACAGCGTCGACCAAGGGGAGGTGGAAAGACAGCATTTAAAGCACCAGGTCCTTATTAACGGGGTCGAGTTCAAGAGCCGTTGGGCAAGTGCCCGCACACGGGGAGCCCGTCTGGAGCCCAGGCCACCGCGATGATGGTCAGGGACGCCGACTTCCACGACAGCTGCAGCCTCCACGCCTCACCGAGCACGTCCAGCACCAAGTATGCCCGCCGTGCTCTCTCATGTAGCTTTCATGAAACCTGAAAGTCTCATCTTCACCAAATCTTGAAAATTCTCTAAAAAAGTGGAAGCACTGGCAGTTAAAAGAGCACCTCTGAGATAAATTGGGGCTTGATAAAAAGAAAATATTTCTGACAAGCGTGGTTTGATTCTCCCATCGATAATGCCATAAACATTAAACTATATTCAAACAGTATCTTTTCTGGAAAGCTAAAATATGTTTTTCACATTTATAAATAAAGCATTCTCCCTAAAGTCAATTGTATCTCTGGTTAATTGACAGAACTAAAATTACCCACTGTAGTCAGAAAACCTTCGGACCCTGCATTGTTCTCTAAGTTGCCAGTACATGTTAGAACCTGCCACGCGTGACGATAAAGCGGAGAACAAACTGCTCGTGCACTCTCAGCCATGGTAACATGGATTCAGAAGTTCAGCCTGAGCACCCTAGCTCCAGAGGAACCTGCCTAGCAGACACACACACCAGTGCACAGAACTTCATCATACGCCGGGCAAGTAACCCAGCGACGTCTGCCACATGCAGCCCACCACCCAAGCTTCCTCCTGAGGAGTACAAGACAAATGGAGAAAACACAGTGGAAAACTACGTTTGATGCTACGTGAAACAGCAACGCTCAGGAGCAGAGGGTGGGAGGGCTGGGCGGCATAGCCACAACCCCTCCTGGTCTCTAGCAGCTGAGCGGGAGGGTGTGAAATGAAACGCCCCAGCAGAAATCTAGGGCACAGAAGTGTCCTGGCATGACTCCAGAAGGGCAAAAGGCTCTGACGTTAAGTCCCCATAAACGAACGGCAATTACCTGAGTTCGGGTACAACACTCTGTTCAAAGACAGCAACACTCAAATCAGCTTTTGCTGTTGAGTGGTTTCTACAGATTTCCACTTCCAGGGAAGCAAAGACCAAGTATTCCTACGGTGTCGTAAGCAATGACCGAAAGGACAGCATTTCCCCCGGAACACAATCAACACTATGCCAGGCAAGATAACTGTGATTTCTGAGAAGAGAGCTAAAATGAGGCAGATTTCACAAAAGAAAAATCAACAGACAACCTGAGGGGCTAAAGGCAAACTGGCCTCTCGTGGAGAGGGTCCCCATGGGCTCAAGGGTGGTCCTGGGGTCAGTGCCTACAGGCCCCGGATTCCAGACCAGTGTTGGTTTCTCAAGGTGCTTGACAGTGGCCGGATGACCTTCCCCATCGTCAGATTTATCACAGAGCCCACCCAGCTTCCCCCATCTCAAGGGCCAGTATCACCACCGTATCACCACCTTCCCCACTCTCAGGTTCGTGCTCACCTGAGACTACAAAGCGTTCCGTCTTATTTCCCACTTGTCAGTTCACTGGGACAGTCTCTGCCTATCCAGGTCATCTACTTAGCGCTGGTTTGGGATGTGGTCACCCGACACACAACCTGTCCTGGGTCAGAAAACGTCTCTGGACCCAGAGACACGTGCACACGCTATGTGCCTCTGTGTCTGATCCTGGGGCATCACAATGCCCGAGCTCCTTTGTAGAAAACCATCCCTACTGTTATTGCTTATTTTCAGAATCAGGACAACTTAGAATTAAAATTTATTAAGATTGCAAAACTGAGAGTCTGTTTAAGATAAAAATACAAAATCTACCAGAGGAGGGAAAAAACGGGCAACATGGTAAGTGACAACTTCCTGACGGATCGCTAGTGTGAGCAGCAAATGCCAAGTCCCCGTAGTGGCTGCAGTTACACGTGCGTCTTCCCCAGTGCCGGCACTGTTTAAGGAGCCTCGTGTACATATACGTAGATGTATCTGTACAGCTAATGCTCGTAAAGGCCCCATGGGGTATGTACTACTATGACTCCCATCTCACAGATGAGAAAACTGAAGCATAGGAAAGCCAAGTTTCCCAACGCCCCAAAGCTGACTTGTGCAAGAGCCGGCATTCAGATAACAAACGCTCTGTGGCTGAGCACGACTCGGCACCGCGACATGTCCTTGCCAGAGAACTCTCCAAAGTGGACTAGGAACCCATGTGTGAGTCCTTCCTAAATTCACAGGTGTTCTAAGTCCTCCGGGAAGTACAGTTTAATAAAGGCTTTGGGTTAAGCTTTCAGAAGATAGTATATATACAGAGCTGGATATCACATTTAATCAATAAACATTAGTTAAAAATCAGGAACAACTGAAAACTGTTCAGTGAGATCGACAAACAACGAAAACCTTACTTTTTTTGAAGTTTACGATTTTTTTCAGCCTGTCCTCCCAATTTGCTGAGTCCCAAGGCATCTTGAGATGAGTTTTCTGTCTCTGAAATAATAGCTACGAGGAAGCAGAGTGGTCGAAACATTGAGAGAAAATCAACACGGCCGAGTTAGGTGTTTCTGTAAACAGGTGGAGGAGTTTTTGTAGGGAGAGTGAAGAAAATTCTAAAGGTGAACTTTCCGACCAGACGGCACACGTGCACGCACGCATGCACACACACGCGCATGCGCGCACACACACACACACACACGAAAACGCTCAAGAGGCAGGAAGGCTGACGCCTGGGAGATGCTGAGCTGCTAAAGGCAGGTGGACGTTACCCGTGCTCTCTGGGCCGTGTGTGGACCCACTGGGGAAACAGACCCGGGAGAACACCCAGCTCGTGTGAGAGGAAGCACGCGGTGGCAACGGGGAGGCGGAGGGGCGCGCAGAGGTGCGCGTGCAGCCCCTTGCCCGCTCTGAACACTGAAGGGTTGGCTGGAAACCACCCACCTTGTCCCAGCGATTCCTTGCCAAGGGCCCCAGGTCGGCCCTTCTCTTTCTTGCCGAACAAGCGGCCGATAGAGGATTTGATGCCCTTCTTCTTGGGGGCTTTGTGCAGCGAGTCCTGGCTGCTGTTGCTACTGCTGGGGTTGCTCGCGGGGCCGTCCTGCGAGCCTGTTGAGCTTTGGGGACAGAAAATGACCTTTAGCGGGGGGCCTCGTGCAACCACACCCCCTACAACGCTCGCTCCCCACGCCACGCGGCAGACGGGGCTCCTCGCGGACCGCGCCGCGCACAAGAGGTGCAGGCTCCCCACCACGGACAGCTGCTCCCGAGAGGCCGGGACTTTCTGACGTGAGCTCTCCTCTGAAGAGGGAGGGGACCGACTCTAGACCACCCAGTGCAGAGGGCGCTCCGAGCCCCTCAAGGTAACGGCCCGACAGGTGCAGACGCCCCCGGGGCCGGGGCAGGAGAGCGATGGTCCCGTGCAGGGGCGCTGGAGAGATGACCACACATGCCCTGCATTGAGTGCTGCCTGGCTCGGGAAAGGAGCTCAGCAGGTGGTGGTCTGAACAAGGCCAGGGTCACGGAACCGCGACTGACGGTCTCCTGAGAGGAGGCACTGGGGGAGCGTGGAAGGATGGGGTGGGACACCGCACAGCTCGGAAAGGACAAGAGCGCATCCGAGAGCCACGGAGTGTCCTATGGAGGGGTAACGCTCAGAAACAGAGCCCGCGCCGGGTGGAGGCTCCGGCCGGAATAGGAAGAGAGTTCCCAAAGGAGTTAATCTGTAGAATCTGAAGAAACGAGGTGTTTCTAAAATTGCTGATATCACTTAACTCTTTTCTTGCCAAGCTGACTCTGTCCAAACAGAAGGCACCTCCTGCCGGATTTCACTACAGCGCCCAGAGCAGGGGTCGGCACCCTAAAGTCTGTCACTTAAACAAACACGCTGAACTGAGTGGTATTTCTTTAAAATCATCATTCTGACTTGTTTTTCAAGAGAAGATGAACAGATTTCCTGAGAGTGGAAGGAGGAGAGCAGGGCCCTTACTTGCGTGCGTCCCTGATGTCCTCGTGGCTGGCTGTGTGCAGCGCCCCTGTGTGCAGCCGGTCCAGCCGAAGGGACCGCGGGGAGGAGGGGGGCGAGGTTTCACATTTGATGGTCGTCTTGTCGTCTCGTACCTCTTCTCGGGAAGCTGGCAGCTGAGGGATTGAGATAAGTGTAAAATTAGGTGACAACAGACTGTGACGGATAAAGGAAATCACGGAGGCTTTACATTATAACCAGAAACTTATTTGAAAACCTATTAGCTATGCTTTCTGCCAGTACAAAAAGGCTTGATCTAGCCTCATGCCACCTTAAAGGGCTGTCTTGTTCATGAGGAGCAAGGCTGTCAGCAGAGGGAGCAGAGAGCAGAGCCGACTCCCGCCGGCCTGCCCCCGCGTGAGCGTGGACACCTGGACAGCAGCCTCCCCGTGGCCTGCTGTCCCTAGAATCCAGGCCACCCGGACAGCCCCGCAGGGGCAGCAGAGAGCTGAGCCCCGCCTGAAGCCACCACCATCAACCATGCATGGCATTAACCGCTGCGATGAAGAGGACGACTGTATTTATCTCCTGATGCCGTTCAACAGAAACGCTAGCAAGGGTATAAGACACCTCTCCGGCAAACCTGTCCAGACCTTTCTGTTTGAGAGGAAAAAAGCAATAGCTTGTTCTAGGTCTTCTTCAAAAGATGATCTCTTCCAGACTCCCAGCTTTTTGGATTGTAATGGGATGTGAGTATGGGAAGCAGGGTGGTGGTTACAGTATGGGGAACAGATTAACCCCTTCAGGGTCCAAGCAGATCTCCCTTATACATTTGGGTTTTGTGGTTAAGCCAGGTTAGATTTTATGAAACATGCACGGCAAGCATTTGTATAAAGAATGAGACTTGAGCAACCGACCTGTGCCTTTTTAATGGGACTCTGTAAAGAATATTGATCCACTGCAGCCCCACAGTGGCTTGGTGACAACAAAGTGACCCAGGGCAAAATATAGCTGAACTCATTTAAGCGACAGCTGGATAAACTGTGTCCTCTCCTGATTTCTAATTACAGTCATCACATAGCAAAAGGCTAGAAGGGCTAGAAATCATCAATGTGAAACTTAACAGGGATCGATCTCAAGTTCAAGTGAAAACAATCCTTTATAAAAATCAAACGGGTCAGGGAAGTGACACAGGTCTGAGTTGACTATGGACTCCATGGAGACAAACAGCTGCTCTGAAGCCCAGTTAACACAACAAGCCCCTTCTCAAGGGCCTCTTCCTAAGGAAGTCCTCCGGGCCCACCCAGCCTGGCTGTCTCTCCCCCTGCACCTCCCCCGGGATGAGAGCCCACTCCACTGTGCCCATGTGACTAGGACGGGCAGCTGCACGCAAGCTGGGCAGGCGTCTCGGCATCCACCTGCGACGTGGAAGAGGCGGCAGGTCCGCCGGTGCCTGGTTCTTGGCACGCACATGCCAAGCCTAGAACAAGGCCCTCTCAGTAGCCAGTCAGCAAGCTCAAGCTACCGCACACAACAGACCAGGCCACCCGGCCGGGATGTAATCAACAGGCCACTACCTTTATTGAGAAAGTCTTGCCCCCAAGAAAACTACAAACGTATGCAGCAGAACTGCGTCTCACTGCCGACCTGTGGACTGTGCAGGGACGGCACAGCACGGTCACCCCGAAGGGCACGGGTCTATCGCTGTCCTCACTTAACAGCAGGGCAAAGCCGGGCCCAGTGCGGGTGGGCGGCTCACCCAGGTCACAACCGATCGGTGACAGAGCCGGGACTTTAAATTGCTGCACTGCTGTGGCCTGGCAGAGGGGTGCTGGCGCACTGGGCGGCTGGGCTGCAGGACGGCGGCCCGCGTCCTGCACGGCTGCGCGGCGAGTGCACGCTCGGGGGGTTGTGAGCCTGAGAGGGAGGGAGGCATCGTGGTCAACAGATCTGGCCCTCAGCGCACCGTATTACCTCCAAGAACAGGGGCTCAGTCCAGGGTTATCTGAGAGGAAGGAGCCCCGAGCACCCTCCGTCAGGAATGCTGTGAAGGAGACAAGAGCTCCTGGTGGAAAAGCGGGCCGGATGGCGCCGGGGCTGAGGTTCCAGGTTCTGAAATCAGACAAAGCCACACTGCGCTGCTGACTGTGTGAGCCTGGGCACAGCGCCTGGCCGCTCTAAGCCTCGGCGTCCACGTCTGTTGAATGGGGATAACAACAGCACCTGGACCTCACGTGGGTGTTTGTGGGATTAGGGAACAGACTCGTAAAGACTCACGAGGCCTGGCACAAAGTAACAGCCTACCGAACGCTACTACCTGTGACTATTAAAACTGCTTTCCCCCAAATCTAGCATCTATGGCTCCGCTTCCATCATTTCCTTTTTTTTTTTTTTTTTTTTTTTTTTGCGGTACGCGGGCCTCTCACTGTTGTGGCCTCTCCCGTTGCGGAGCACAGGCTCCAGACGCACAGGCTCAGCGGCCATGGCTCACGGATCCAGCCGCTCCGCGGCATGTGGGATCTTCCCAGACTGGGGCACGAACCCATGTCCCTTGCATCGGCAGGTGGACTCTCAACCACTGCGCCACCAGGGAAGCCCCCCATCATTTCTTTTTAAAAAACACTATGGAGAATTCCCTGGTGGTAGAGTGGTTAAGGACTCAGCGCTCTCACTGCCTGGGGCCCGAGTTCGATCCCTGGTTGGGGAACTAAGACCCCACAAGCCTCGCAGCACAGCCAAAAATAAATAAGTAAATAAATAAATAAAATTTAAAAATAATAACAAAAAATAAAAAACACTATGTCTATTATAAATAAGCGTGCAACAATTAGAAGGCAAACAAGCGGGAGAAAGGCAAACTCTTACAATTTGTCCCAGTGAACGACCTATTTCCAGCGGAACCATCAGCATATGTTAAGTGGAGGGTGAGTTTCAACACTTCCATTGAAACGTCAATTATTCACCAGTACTCAACCACATAGTGTTCATTCACGTAAAATGACAGGGACTCTTCAATACTTCACAAAGAAACAAAGGCATGCTAAATTACTAAATATTTTACCTTTCTACGATGTTTCCTTAAATCACTAGGCTGACAGATGCATGCAAAGAAATGAAGAGAAACCAGATTTACTGCACACTTTGAAGTTAAAAATTCAAGGATCAGTACAGGCAAATATATTAAAAAGAAAATGACAGAACACATGTAAGTGAGATAAGATTTAGAGAAAATGTAACTGGAAATAGAACATCTTTTTGACCACAAAAGTTAAATATAATAAGCTATTCAAGATTTCCTAGAGAAACACTATAAATTATTCCTCAGGAAGATACAATTCTATTACAACATACTCAATTTCTTATAATATGGCATTCTGTATAACAAAGGGCCCTAACAGTTGTCTATTCTAAGCCAAACTTCTCTATAACTTAGTTTTTCTTAATAAGAAACATGTTATACTTTAAAATAGCAATCTAACTGATGAGGAAGTAATTGCAATACCTATTTTAACACTGAACAAATCTAACCACCTACTGGACATTAATGTAAAATCCTTACCTAGAATTTGATTTAAAACTTCTCAAAATAAATTTATTGATTAAAGCAGGTACCCTGTGAAAATATGTAAGAATAAAAGCTAGCATAATGGCAGATAGTCTTTACATTTTATGATTCATAGAAGATAATTTAATTAAAAATAGTCTAGTAAAGACATTAACTGTGCATGTTTAATAAGCTGATGAGAGTTACCATCTTAAATAATACAAGCACCAAAACCAGAAAGTACGTTGTGTCAAAGAGCCCATTAATTCTGCACTTAGTGGGTCATTTCTTTATATAAGCAACATCTCACTTATGAATTACACGTATGCTATACAGTGTGAGCAGAAACACTCTGATCCATCTACATCATGCCTGTAGCCATACCTATTACGCAGTGATACACTAAATAAAACTTACCACTATGGGGGAAAAACACTGTTTAATGAGAAACGAAGATAACGCAGAGACCCCACTAATGAGCCACGACCAAGCATAGACACACACTGTGGACCACAGAGTGGGGTGGACAGGGAGCGGAGCTGGATGGTAAACTACAGACTCGGCGGTGGGGAGGCTGGGGTCTGGATTAACAATGATAAAACAAAGGATGATACAGGGAATCGACACCAATGACAGAAGCAGACACACCGTCAGCCAGTACAGAGAACCATGTAACAACAAGGAAAAAAATACACAGAACTGTTTTTACAAATTCTCTGAAAGAAACTAAGCATGAAACCACAAATGAAATCATCAGAGTTTTAAATTATCAGCTAATTAGCTAATGATGTAAATTATAAAAACAGTATGCCAAAATACCACAAAATGGACTAGTTAGCACTTCACGTCACTAAAATGATTCACAGTTGATTTAATTATACGCTGGCTAACAATGCAGCTAAAATGAAAATAGGTGGTAACAGAAAAAAATTATAATACAAGTGCAGTTAAAAAGCAGAATATTGTAAATATGATTTCATGTGGCAAACAGCAATGCACTCACAAAACCTAAAATACACAGGAAAGTTACAGCGTGCGCTTCAGAGCTGCACGCTGTCACCGCCCGGTCATCGCATTTCCAGAGGAGGAAGCATGAGGAAGCCCGTTTGCTTCCCTGGGAGCCGCGGGGCACCAGCTTTTTTTTTTTTTTTTTTTTTTTGCGGTACGCAGGCCTCTCACCGTTGTGGCCTCTCCCGTTGCGGAGCAGAGGCTCCGGACGCGCAGGCGGACCCTCAACCACTGTGCCACCAGAGAAGCCCAGGAGCACCGGCTTTTAACCTGGTTTCACATGCAGAGCTGGCGTGAGTGCGCGGCCAGGTGCCTCAGCAAGAGGACCAGTTTAGCTTTTTTGGTGTTATTTTGACCGCATGCCCTGCCCCCTCCAGTGAGGCATCCCTAGTGTAAAGGAAGACAGCATTGACTCGCTGTACAGTTTTCGAGATGCCATTAGGGCTGCCTATGTTTACTCTTGCTAAGCTGTCTATTCCTGAAAAACAAAAACTTTCCTGTAGCTGCTGTGCCTTGCAGAGGCCATGCCCAATGTTACATAAAGGAGAACTTTGGATGAGCTCATGATGACATGCTAAGCTGGTGGTCCAAACATTAAAATTAATTTGCCATTAATTGGGGGACTGATTAAATACTAGCTGGCTTTAAAAATCTTGAACCTCTGAGCATAGCAAATGCACCTGATTTTCTTCTAGGTTAAAGCAAGCAAGCAAGCAAGCAAACCAGGTGTGCTGGGGGAGGGTGCAGCAGGGAGAAGGCAGACACTTACCAGAGTCATGACGCCTAGTCTGTCCACTTCCCTTGCCGGGCTGTGCGGGGCCCTTCGAGGGGTGGGCCGCCCGCTGCTGGGAGGGGAAGAGCTGGCCCGAGAGGAAGCAGGGTACGGGGGGATGGAGCTCACTGATCGAAATCGACCAAGGCTGTCTAAGCTCCCACTGCCCACCCTGCTCTCAATCTCCTCTGCCCGCTGCTCCGTGTTCTCCTTTTCTTCTTGTATCAACCTGAAACAGAATAACACCGTCGCCTGCCTTTGTCAGGAAACAGAGGAACATGTCTGGATAACAAATCTGGGTTTGTATTCTGTATCACGATTAACGACTTACCACTGAATCTTACAAAGCTGCTTCCGATCATTCACATTTGATTTTACTTATTTACACTAAAATTCTGATGGGGGCTGGGTGGCAACTCTCACTGCATAATGAGATATTTAAAATTCACAACTTTTACCTTTCCTGTTGTTACAGCAAAGCTGCATACCTATCAACTTTTTCAACTGGAAATCGGGAACTCTGATATAATCAAAAAAGCAATTCACAAAGCAATTTGGAGTTTCTAAACACAAGTCTCTAGACCAGATGAAAATGCTGAGTTGATTTTTTTTTAAGGTTGAATTTGAACACAAGTATTATTTCATAAAGTTCTCTACCAGCCTCATGTGAGTTTCTTTTTTTCTGTTTGTTTTTTTGGGTTTTTTTTTGTTGTTGTTCCCCAACCAGGGATTGAACCCGTGCCCCCTGCAGTGGAAGGGCAGAGTCTTAACCACTGGACCATCAGGGAAGTCCCTCGTGTGCGTTTCTGGATTCATGTCAACCACGCTGCATTACTCTGGAATTCAAGGTTAATGTTCTTCTCTCTGAATGTGTACTGGATGGTTAAATAGCAGTCTAAACATTTGACTATGCAAATACAATTATTTTGATATTAAAATACCGGATCCTTGTCGTAACCTTTCCAATTTAAGTTCTACTTATATATCCTGAAAGTATTTTCTCATTTTTGATAACAAGTCGATGGACAGAATTTACCATTTATATCAGGTCAACCTGTTGCATAAGGAAAAAATCACTTTTACCTGGCAACACGCTATAAAAATAAAAGTATATAATCGTTTCATAGTTCCCGCAGGGATGGGGAAAGACAGTCTTTCAGAGCTCATCTGGGTTCAAACACGGCACACGAAGAAGCCAGTCTATGAATTCAAAAGTGCAGGCAGCACAACCTACTTGTACCATTTTTGCCGTTTATTCTGCGGCGTTTCCTCTCTGGCCCCCATTCTCTGCAGGTGGGAATGGGCACCTCTGCCTGTGTTAATGTGACTAGAGCAATCTGAGCAGCAACTCTGACTGGGTCCACCACGGGGTCACCGGCCTGGGGCTGCTCTGCACGTGGACTTGGGACAGGAGGTGTGGCCATGGCAGATCTGACACCCGGCAGGCCTCAGGGTACCCGGTCACACTGCTGCCCCCAGACCTAAGGCCTCCTGATCACTACAAGGCAGTCCTTTGGATTCTATTCCCTGTTTTGCAACATAACTATTACAGTTGCTATGACAGTTTCTAAAGAAAACATCTTAAATATACTGATGAGACTAAAAAATACTCAAAAACACATCCTTTGACCTCTGTCTTACAAGAACCAATTTTCACATTATGTTAATTTAAAAGCAAAACGCAAGTCCGAGTGGGAGTCTGCCAACCTGAAAACCCCAGCTTTTCTGTTTCCGGTGGCTTTGGGACACACTGCAGAATACGCGAGGCTCCGAGGGACCCACAAGAGGGCGACCCCTCCGTGCCGGAGGATGCATGGGCTGCAGGAGGGCATCACCTCGGGGCTCAGAGCTGGGGGGACACGCCGGCTGGCAGAGGCTGATGAAGGGTGCCCTCACTTGCTGCGGCACGCCCACCCTCACCTGCCCCTGCGCCGAGCTTTGGCCTTTCTCCTGGTCGGCCACCCCATCACCCAGCCCTGCCCCGGGAAAGGAATCCGGGGAGCCAACTTGGCCCCGACTCCCCGGCGCCATGTCTCCGCTCTGCACCCCGGACGGACATGGCCTCAGCTCTCTGCACCCCGCCATCTCTCTCCAGCTGTGTCGGCAGCTTCCGGGGGTAGGGGCTGAACGCCTCTCCCCCTTCCACGACATCTCACACGGTGTGCTGACACCACAACGGTGGGGACAATGCCCTGCTTAACTGAGCTTTATAATCAAGGGCAATCTCAGGACTTAAAATTCTTAAAACGGAACCGAAGTAAGTTTTCTTATTATGGAACACTTAGGCTTTTCTAAGTAGCGTCCACCCTCAGAGACACCGTGTTTCCGGGGAGCCAGGCACGGGCACACGCACCGGATCTCTTTGTTGATGGCGTCCAGCTGCTCCTGAAGCATCATGGCCAGGGTCTGGGCATCGGCCTGCCCACTGGGCGACAGCAGAGTGGCCGAGCTGAAGAGGGTGTCCCTGTCTCCTTCACCGTCAGACACGTCCAAGTCGCTCTCAAATGCCTGGGCCACGTTCGCCAGCACGCTGGCTTGCTGGGCACGCTCCCAGTCCTGCTCGTTCAGGGTCTGCACCTGTGCACGAGAGGCCACGTCTCAACAGCAACAGTCACGGCAACTTCAATCTACCAGCAACTTGAAACAATTCTACACAGAGACCCAGAAGATTTTGGAAAAACGGGTCACGCTTAGAAGCCACCGACATCTGTTAAGTGAGCAGCATTTAAGAAATGGGCAGGAGGAGAATCTATTTCTTAGACGGCCTGGCAACATTCACATCCTAGCCTGGACGGGAGGCAACTGTATGACGTTATTCACAAGGCTGACGCGACCGCATCAGAAACAAAAACCGAAAATTAAAATAATTAATTCCGTGCCACCATCAGCCAGGTTGAAGGGAAGTAAAAAAAACCCCATCAGATCCAAAGCCGCTGGGTTCAGCTCAGCTGCCATAGCTTTTACCAGCGCCACCAAGTACCAGGGCTCTTGGAGGCTCCTCAGCGCTCCCTCTCCTGAGGCTGGTCTGAACACGAGCAGACACGAGCGGCAGCAGAGGGGAGACGGGAGAGCCAGCCCCCCACAGCCCTCAGGGCGCGGGAGCCGCAGCGTGGCGGGGCTTTTCCAGGGAACTGCACTCACGTTGCAAGGGCACCTCTGTGCGGAGCCCAGACGCCCTCTGTGCTGCCATCAGAACATGCACAGAAGAAACGTGCTCGCCGGGGCTCTGTGCTGCCTCTCCTCTGGGGCCGTCTCACACCCCTTCCCTCCCCAAACCTCCTCCCGGGCCCCATCCCCACCTCCACGCTCAGCCCAGGGTCCTGCCTCCCGTTTCCCAGACGCGACCTCAGAGTAACCACAGGGCAGCCTCTAGACGCAGGCTCCCCAGCCCCCTGCCCCTGGGGCCTGTGCCCACGCACTCGTCGTCTTCCTCTCCGACCCTCCCCAGGGCTGGGCCACCCCCTTCAGCTGGTCCAAGATCACCTGTCATCACTCCTCCTTCCCTGTGGCTAATCCACGTCCTAGGGGCTCATTCCAACAGCCTCAGGATGTCCACTCCCTCCTCTCTCCTTAAAAGCACACAGCAGCAACCACAGAACTCTCCCTCCAGGGCTCCTTCCAGCAACCACCGCGTTTCCCTGAAAGCTCCCCAGGGCAGCCTCTACTCCGCCCCTTCCCTCCTCCACCCGTCTCCCACTCTCTGCAAGCAGGTGTGGCTCCAGGGGGCTCCGTGGAGCCCGCACGCCTAGGTCCCCTCCCCCATGCTGCCCCAGCAGAGCGCTGGAGCCTCTGGCTCAGCGGCCCCGCCCTCCCAGGCTACTCCTCACCTCCTGCTGCCCTTTCTCAGCCTCCCGACCTCTGAATCCGGGGTGCCCCATGGTTCTATCCATGGACCTCATCTCTCTCTCCACAGGCACCCACCGGGTGACCCTATCTGGCTCATGCCTTTAAATACCACCTGTATGCCCATGACCCCAAGTCTACCTCGAGTTGAGAGCTCTCCCGGGTCCAGGCCGGAACACCCAGCTGCCGACCTGTCCACCTGAACAGGACCGAGGCCCAGATCCCAGCCTCCCCGGACCCGGCTATCTTCCTCACAGAAGGAAACAGACCCCAGCCTTGAGCTGCTCCCGGACCGCCCCTGCCCCCGTAGCCTACGTCCACTGCACCGGCCCGTCTGGCTGGCACGACCGTTACCTCCGAATGGCTACTTCCCCTCCCCTCCTCCCTCCTGGAGACCCTCGCTGGCCACCCTGTTTAAAAATTATTATTCCCCTCCTTGTTTGGCAACTCGGGTACCCTTGGTTTCCTTTCCCTGCTTATTACCATCTGACAGGCTGTGGTGATTGAAAAATACGTCCATGAATTCTTTAATCCTCCTCCCTTCAAGAGGCAGAGGGCAATTCTTCCCCGACCCCCGTGAGTGAGGGCAGGACTTTGCAGCTCACTCTAATGATCAGAACGCAGTGGAAGCACAGGTGTGCAGCTTCCGAGACTGTGGCGTGAAAGGGCTCTCCCCCGCTCTCTCTCAGAGGGAGTTCTGAGGAAAGCCAGCCCCATGAAGAGGTCTGCACGGCAAGGACCGGGGACCCTCTCGACAACAGCCAGGTGAGGGAGTCTGAAAGCATGCCACCCAGCCCCGGGGGAGCCTTCCGGTGGCGGCGACCTCAGGAGGCCCTGAGCAGGGCCCATCCCACTAAGATGCTCCCACGTGCACACGAACTGTGGACTATTAAATGTTCACTGTGAAGCCACTAGGCTTTGCAGTGACTGGCTGTGTAGCAGCAGATAAAGGACACACACGGCATGTTTTACTTGACTTTCCATTCACTGCTGCCTCTCTCTTCTCACTAGGGTGTGCACGTTGGGGGTGTGTGTGTGCAGGCATTTTGTCTGTTTTTAATTCTCTGCTGGAGCCCTAGGTCTGAGGATGCCTGGCCCAAACCAGCTGCTCACTGAATATGGGAGCTCAAAATACAGAGACATATATAAAAAATATATGCCGTGAAACGCACAAAAATATGAAGGCAGTTGAACTTGCAAATGAGAATTCTTCTCACTACAAGATGATGAATGTGTGTATTCGTTTACTCTTCAGGACGACCTCAAGCCTGTGCTAATCAGCACGGGGCTGTGCCTTACAGTAGGTCACAGGTTACCAAAATTTGTTCTTAAAAAAAAAAAAAGCTTGCCTTAAAAGTAAACTCTTAGCCAGAAAAAGGAAAATGGGGGGAGGGGAAGAGAGAAAGCGACCCATCAAGCTTTGTTTCAAAACAGTCTCCAAACCGTAGGGTGAGGAGGCAAGTATCTCACAGAGCGCTTGCCCCGGGGATAGGGGGCGGGGCGGGGTGGGGCTGGGGGGGGCCTTGCCTTGGAAGGCTCGTCGCGCAGCGCTGCCAGCCGGCCTTTCTGGGGGCGTCGCAACACCGCGCTGCTGCTGAAGGAGTCCGAGGGCCCGTCTGCCACAGGGAACCTGAAATCTGGGACGCTGCCCAAGTGGGGTCGGCTGAAACACGGGGGAAGAAAAAGGTCATTATTAGGAGAAAACTGACCTCACTTTGTTGGCCAAGCCAGAACCTATCAACTTGGAAAATAAGTGATGTCACAGGAAAAGGTCGCCCAGGAGGGCACCGCTCTCCCGCTCCAACAGCAACCCGCCGCCTGCCCCAGCAGCTGGAAAACTTCCACATCCGGGAAAACCAGTGCAGACACGAGGACATGCAAGTGACAGGGATGGAATCCAGCTGTCTGCGGTGTACAGGGGTCTGTGGTCCACCTGGGAACCCGTCCTCAGGTCAAGGTGTTGGGCCCGGCACCTGCTCTGCTTTTTCCTTGACATCCACACCTCCCCTCTGGCCTTCAGCTGTTCTCTCCTTTCCTGTTTGGGCCAAGATTCCCAGTGTGAAGCCCATCAATCACAAACATTCCTCTACCTGAAACACCGTCTACACCACTCACAGCGCCTCAGACAAACCAGCAGCAGAAACCCCTCTGAACCACGGCTTAGAGCTTAGATGGACTGGTGTTTCCGAATCGAAAGCAGAGTCCTGGGTGTAATTAGATTAACGATCAAAGCTCTAGGCTGAAGAAGTCCCAGAACAGGTGGTTGGGGCCCTGAGCATGACGACAGAAACCGGGCATGGGTGTCAGGAGACACCCCGGTCAGCGGAGGCGTGGCCCAGCCTTGACCATGGGCCCACCAGCACCGCGGGCCCAGCCCAGGAGCTGCTCGGCCCTTGTCTCTGGGAAGAAGGGTGGTGCCTTCTTTTGCAGGAGTCCTGAAATCCGGGAAACAGACCCCACTCCCCTGAGGAGAGTAAGCACTCCTCACACCCTCTGCAGAGCGGGCCAGGACCATGTGCTAGCTCAGCCCCCTCTGGTTCACGCACTGCTCGACACTTTTAAAAGAAATGTCTTCCCAACAAACACATGAAAGAATGCTCAACATCATTAATCATTAGAGAAATGCAAATCAAAACTACAATGAGATATCATCTCACACCAGTCAGAATGGCCATCATCAAAAAATCTAGAAACAATAAATGCTGGAGAGGGTGTGGAGAAAAGGGAACCCTCTTGCACTGTTGGTGGGAATGTAAATTGATACAGCCACTATGGAGAACAGTACGGAGGTTCCTTAAAAAACTACAAATAGAACTACCATATGATCCAGCAATCCCACTACTGGGCATATACCCTGAGAAAACCATAATTCAAAAAGAGTCATGTACCAAAACGTTCATTGCAGCTCTATTTACAATAGCCAGGACATGGAAACAACCTAAGTGTCCATCATCGGATGAATGGATAAAGATGTGGCACATGTATACAATGGAATATTACTCAGCCATAAAAAGAAATGAAATTGAGCTATTTGTAATGAGGTGGATGGACCTAGAGTCTGTCATACTGAGTGAAGTAAGTCAGAAAGAGAAAGACAAATACCATATGCTAACACATATATATGGAATTTAAGAAAAAAAAATGTCATGAAGAACCTAGGGGTAAGATGGGAATAAAGACACAGACCTACTAGAGAATGAACTTGAGGATATGGGGAGGGGGAAGGGTAAGCTGTGACAAAGCAAGAGAGTGGCAAGGACATATATACACTACCAAATGTAAACTAGATAGCTAGTGGGAAGCAGCCGCATAGCACAGGGAGATCAGCTCGGTGGTTTGTGACCACCTAGAGGGGTGGGATAGGGAGGGTGGGAGGGAGACGCAAGAGGGAAGAGATATGGGGATATATGTACATGTATAACTGATTCACTTTGTTAGAAAGCAGAAACTAACACACCGTTGTAAAGCAATTATACTCCAATAAAGATGTAAAAAAAAAAAAAGAAATGTCTTCAAGTGTTGCATAGGATTTATCCCTTGTTTGCAAGAGATCAAAGTCTGGAATCTCCCTTGAACCACAACCGTCTCTCCCTTCCCCTCTGGCCTCATTCCTAAGGAAACTGCTCCTTCTTTCTCAGCATGACTTCTACCCAACTGCTTGGGGGCCACAGCACACTTCGAAATCGGGTGAAAGCTGTGACACAAAATCCTGCATGTACTTCTGGTGGCTGGTGGATCCTCTGAAGTCCACAAACGCCCCCGGGTTGTGTCGCCCCGCAGCAGTCATTTCCCAGTCTCCTTACGGAGCGAGCCACCATCTTTCTCCCCCACTCGTCAACCGAGGCTGGCTTTCCTCCCAGAAGATCTCAGAGACAAGGTGACCGATTTCACTGTGAAGTCCTGCCAAACAAGCCGAGGCTGCCACGAGCCATCTTCTCAGTCCTCCCTCCGCACCCGAGGCCCCCCTCCCCACCTGCTGTGATCCGCCTTTTCCCATTTGTACAGCTCCCGACCACCTCTCTGCTAAGCCACTTGACATTACACCTCTAGAACTGCCTCCTTGAAACATCCCCTCCCGCAGTACCCAGCCCCTGCAGCCCACTGTCTGAATTCAGAGCACAGAGTTCGCCTACAGCCCCAGCGGCGCCATCAGAGCACAGAGCCCCCCTCCCGCCCCCCTGCGCCATCAGAGCAGAGCCACCCCCGCCCCCGTGCACCATCAGGGCTGAGCCCCCCCCACTCCACCCCCCTGCTCCATCAGAGCAAAGAGCCCCCCCACCCCCTGCGCCATCAGAGCACAGAGCTCCCTCCCGCCGCCCCACCCCGCGCCATCAGAGCAAAGAGACCCCCCGCCCCCCTGCGCCGTCAGAGCACAGAGCCCCCCTCCCGCCGCCCTGCGCCGTCAGAGCACAGAGCCCCCCTCCCGCCGCCCTGCGCCGTCAGAGCACAGAGCCCCCTCCCGCCGCCCTGCGCCGTCAGAGCACAGAGCCCCCCTCCCGCCGCCCTGCGCCGTCAGAGCACAGAGATGCCCCCTCCCGCCGCCCTGCGCCGTCAGAGCACAGAGCCCCCCTCCCGCCCCCCTGCGCCATCAGAGCACAGAGATGCCCCCTCCCGCCCCCCTGCGCCGTCAGAGCACAGAGATGCCCCCCGCCCGCCCCCCTGCGCCATCAGAGCACAGAGCTCCCTCCCGCCGCCCCACCCCGCGCCATCAGAGCACAGAGCCCCCTCCCGCCGCCCCCCTGCGCCGTCAGAGTACAGAGCCCTCCTCCTGCCCCCCTGCGCCATCAGAGCACAGAGCCCCCTCCCGCCGCCCCACCCCGAGCCATCAGAGCAAAGAGACCCCTCCCGCCGCCCCCCTGCGCCGTCAGAGCACAGAGCCCCCTCCCGCCGCCCCCCTGCGCCGTCAGAGCACAGAGATGCCCCCTCCCGCCGCCCTGCGCCGTCAGAGCACAGAGCCCCCTCCCGCCGCCCTGCGCCGTCAGAGCACAGAGCCCCCTCCCGCCGCCCCCCTGCGCCGTCAGAGCACAGAGATGCCCCCTCCCGCCGCCCTGCGCCATCAGAGCACAGAGCCCCCTCCCGCCGCCCCCCTGCGCCGTCAGAGCACAGAGATGCCCCCTCCCGCCGCCCTGCGCCATCAGAGCACAGAGCCCCCTCCCGCCGCCCCCCTGCGCCATCAGAGCACAGAGCCCTCCTCCCGCCCCCCTGCGCCGTCAGAGCACAGAGCCCCCTCCCGCCGCCCTGCGCCGTCAGAGCACAGAGATGCCCCCTCCCGCCCCCCTGCGCCGTCAGAGCACAGAGATGCCCCCTCCCGCCCCCCTGCGCCGTCAGAGCACAGAGCCCCCTCCCGCCGCCCTGCGCCGTCAGAGCACAGAGATGCCCCCTCCCGCCCCCCTGCGCCGTCAGAGCACAGAGATGCCCCCTCCCGCCCCCCTGCGCCGTCAGAGCACAGAGATGCCCCCCGCCCGCCCCCCTGCGCCATCAGAGCACAGAGCCCTCCTCCTGCCCCATCAGAGCACGGAGCCCCCCCGCCCCCCTGCGCCATCAGACCACGGAGCCCCCCTCCCGCCCCCCTGCGTCATCAGAGCAAGAGCTGCTTCCTCGTCCTTCACTTTCACTGTCACACATGGCTCTGGTGACCATGCCCAAGGCTTTTCCATTGAAAACCCCCACAACTGTGCCAGCCCTTCGGTTCTGGCACCCACGCCCCCTTCATCACTCAAACTCCCAAAAGAGTAACAGGCTGTGTCCACCTCCTCCTCCCTCCAGGTACCCGCACGGTCCTCCTCACACTCGCCTCATCTACCCCGTGAGCAGGGCTCTGCCTCCACCTCTGACCTCACCCTAGAGGACCTTAGCCAGCAAGTCCAGCGATGCCGCTGTCCGGATCTTCCTCCACCCCACCCCACCCCCCCCCCCACCATCTGTAAGCACACACACTCTCCTTGAAATTCTACCCCCCAGTGGTTCTGGAGACAGGGAAAGTTTCTGGCTCTGCCTCTATCTTCCTTGATTTCTCTTTTTTTCTAGGAGATTCAGCAAGGACCCTAGACCCTGACGGTTCCCTACGTGTGCAAATGCTGAAATATCTGTACAGGCTCCGAACTGTCTCCTAAATCACGATCCAAGCAGGAGCCTCTTTCCGACAGACGAATGAATGTCACCAGTTAAGCTCTTCAATAACTTTGCTAAAGTTTAACTCTTACTTGATGACCATTTTCCACAAAGAAAGCAAAGAAAAATTTAAATAGCTTAATAAGAATTATTGCCCCTATAATGACAAGTAAGAAAAAAATCAGGATGCTGAGTGATTTGCTCAACTCATTCACAAGCCAGGTGATTCCTCCCACGGCAGCCAACGCCAAGTCACGTCTCAATAAATTTTAAAATGACTACAAGTCATTAACCTTCTGCGACTCTTAAGAAACATCAGTGTCACAGTCTGTCAGGTCCCTCAAATGAATACACCCAAATATTAACGAGCCACCCCTCCCCTTCCAAACCGCCTCCTGTGGTTTTGAGTCTTGTCAGTAATGTGACTGCCACTCTCCTAGGTACCGAGTTCTAACCTCAGGAATGATGTTTTACTCTTCCCTCTAGCCTGCCACTAAGCTACAGGCTCCTTGAGGCGCGACCATGAGCTATACCCACCCAGTCACACTGTCCACACAGCCATGACACGCCCTTGTATACACACGACAGTGCTGAGCAGAGCTGTGACCTGGGGAGCGTCCTACCTGTGGTGTAGGGGAGCCCCTCTCAGCCCCGTCTGGTCCAGTTCAGCTCTCAAGGCTTCCAGGGTTAGTACGAGCTGATCCTACAAAACAGCAAATGACAGAACACTGTGCCTATTGCTTTCAGGACATAAAATGACTCGCATCAAAATGTGCTCAAGTGCTGAACAAAACCATGACAGGTTACATAAGCAGTTATAAATTCCAAACATTTTAGTTCTGAGAAAATTTTCTCCAAGAGTCCTATAGCAAACATAAACGCTCAGACCAGTATTAACTTTACAAACCGTAGTGAACAAAAAGTTACGTCTTGGTCGTAGAAAAGCTCTCAGAAGAGAAACACCAAGCCATTAACAATAATGGATTCTGAGACAAGCTGCACGTGGGGCAGGGGGGACACACACGCAGGGTTCACTCTCCGTCACACTGGCTCCCCCGCATTGCTTTCAGCTGTCTACATCGAGCACACATCCACTCATGTGCCATTTCTACTCCCAGCGTCACTTCCTCACAGGGCAAAGCGACGAGGCAGACTGCCAGAGTTTCTGAGTCAATGGACAGCCTTCCTGCTCTGCGCTGTGGGCCACAGCTGCCACTCGCCTCACGTGGCTACTGAGCGCCTGCGACAGGCCACCCCAAAGCGCCAAGTGCTGTGACGAGAAACCGCACAGCAGGTTTCAAACCACACCGCAGGTTTCAAAGACTCAAGGTGGAGAGAAGAACGTAAAGTAGCTCATTTGTTTTTAGAGCAATTATACGATAAGATAACATTCTGACGACATAGGGTAAAATACAATAAAAATTAACTCCACCTGTTTCTTTTTACTGTTTTAAACGTGGCTACTAGGAAATTTTAGATTATACATGTGGCTCTTATTATCTTTCTGATGGATGGCACTGTTCGAGATGAAAGGCTCCTGCTTTGTTTCAGCTTTCAAACGAACCCAGAATTCTGAACCACACGCACCTGCTGGACTCTAAATCCATCTAAAATGCAAACGCGTTCAACATACAAATCCAGGAGTGCTATATGTTATAGCAGTGGACTAGCCATAAAGAAAATGTAACTCAACTTCTGCTAAACAGCTGTAGTAATTATGATAACAATGAACCCAGCTCAATTCAGCTCTTAACAGATTTCTAAACAATCTAGAGATTGAAGCACCTTATCATGTTGCATTTCTTCTAATTGCTTTTTTGCATTTTCAACTTCTCGTAGGAGGGAATTCTGAAAAAGATATAAATAGCCTTTTAGTGTTAATTCTTAAAAATGTTCCATGTACTATAGGACGGCTACAATTCTGTTTGAAACAGTAAAGCACCGCGGGAAGGAATGGGCCACGTGAACACACTAATGGGCAGATCACGCTCCCAGAGTAAAATGCCAGCCATGAGGCCAGATGACACCTTTTAATAATAACTTGTACATATAAAATTTCCTTCTTCACCGACTGATTTTCTAGATGTAAGGAGGTCAAGTTCATGGGGTAAGTTAAACTGGTTTATACCAGCTTTCAGCTTTTGCAGTTCAGTGGTCACTCGGGAAACCGGCACAAGTTTCACATGCAAAATTCAAATCTGAGACAAAAATATTCCTACCTTAAGGCCGGCCCGCAGATCAGGGAGGAAGTGAGGTAACTGCCCTATGTGGTCTCTAGTAATGCATTTCATCATGGGTTTTGTGTAAAATAAAATGTGCCACCTAATTAGTAGTCATCACTGGTCTCTCCCAAACAAGCGTCATCCCAGGTGCCAATCTCAGGGAAGACTCTTGGGCCTCATCCTTAGGGCACTGGTGCAGTCGGGACAGGTTTTTTTTATCAAACCTGAACCAAAGTGTCGCCCATCAGAGCTTCTCTGACATAGATTCTTGGCTACTCCTTTACTCTGGTTACAGCTAAAGTAGTTCCATGATGAGAGTAGCAGGAGTCCAGGCTTAGACATTTTCCAAACCAAATGAAAAGAGAGAAGGCTGGAGTTGGAATATGAGAACACTTGTTTTTAGATGGTTAAATCTTTTATATTACATCACACACACGAGACAGAAATAAACCTCTAATGCAAAAGCAATGAAGGGGTGAGGGTGGACCTGGAAAATTCTGGCGCAGGGGCTGATAAACTCGTCCCATCAGCCAGGTCCGGCTCACTGCCGGCTCCTCTAGGTTTCAGTGGCACACAACCATGTCCATTCCTTTACAGATTGTCTGTGGCTGCTTTCATGCTACTTAATTGATCAGCATGAACTTCTTCTACTCAATTACTCACAAATGGTAAACGCCTAAGATATTTACTACGTGGCTGGCCTGCTATGGAAACAGCTCTCCAACTCTTGTTCTGGAGAGTAAGAATGATAGGCAATTTCCCATACGCACAGCCTGGGCAAGGACATGCCACTGGCGCCCCTTTTGCAAAGGGGCCTTCAGGGACGTTGCGCTAGCGCACCTTATCTTCCAGAGCTGCCATTCTCTCTTTAAGATGAAGCTGAAGCCTCTCGTTAGACTCTGAAAGAAGCTTGTCAACAGTGTCTGATAAACGTTTATTGTGTTCTTCATTCATTTTTTCTCTCTGCCTTGCCTAAAATAGGAAAAACAAAAACTTATAAACTTCAAGAACAAGTATGGTCATTATTTTAAAAGCGCCAAGGAGCGACGACGTGACTGGCCTATGCCCTGGCTCCCAGGCTGCCCCTCCCAGTGCCATCTCCCGTGGACTCTGCACCGTCGCCAGAACTGACTGGATCACCAGAGTTGACTGCAGGTGCAGAGAAAGGTCCCTCCCACTGCTTCTGTTCAACAAAGCACCCAGGGGGCCTCATTAGTGTCACCAGCCATTAACTGTCACATGGGCTCAAGGAGCAGATTTACATGCAGAAAACAAGCATATTTTAAAGGGGATCAGCTTACACACACACTGGAGGGGGAACTTCCCAGCATGTAAACAGAAGCTTGAATCTGGATTAAGGGGGTAAAATGAATTCAACTTATAAAGCAAAAGGTAAAAAATTTCATTTTGGGAAAAAAACCCAGTGGAGACAGACTTTCACATGTCTTTCTTTATACTCTTAACATCACCTGAATTCTTTGTAATGATAATTTATACTAAAAAACTAGAAATAATTACCGCAAGTAATTTTTAAATGTAATAAAATTGGTAAGTCTGTGTTCTATAAAACTAGCATCAACTTCATGGTTTCAAAAGCTTATTTTCACCCCATACCCTGAATGAACACAGAAGAAAAGTGGAGGGGACAGGAAGTGCTGACAGGCAGCACACGTCAGGGCAGGTCCCCTCGGCGGGTCTCCCTTTTCTCCTAGGTTGTTGGAAGCACTACGTACAAAGCGCTCAGAATCACGCCCAAAACACAGCAACCACCATCATCTAGAAGAGACCCAGCTCACCGTACGATAAGGCTGTCAGCATTCAACTTTTTTTTAAAATAAATAAATTTATGTATTTATTTATTTTTGGCTGTGTTGGGTCTTTGTTGCTGCGCTCAGGCTTTCTCTAGCTGCGGCGAGCGGGGGCTCCTCTTGGTTGCAGAGCGCGGGCTTCAGTAGTTGAGGCTCATGGGCTCTAGGCGCGCAGGCTTCAGTAGTTGTGGCACACGGGCTCAGTAGTTGTGGCTTGCAGGCTCTAGAGCGCAGGCTCAGTAGCTGTGGCACACGGGCTTAGTTGCTCCGCGGCATGTGGGATCTTCCTGGACCAGGGCTCGAACCCATGTCCCCCTGCACTGGCAGGTGGGTTCTTAACCACTGCACCACCAGGGAAGTCCCTCAAATATTTTTAAAGCAAAACCACTTAGAAGTTTGCTTTGAATTGCCTTAGTCACAAACAGCATCCCTACCGCAACGAGTTCTGGAAGTAAAGAAGTGCACCCCTCAAGCGGTGAGAGTCGAATTCTCTGCCTAAGAGGGGAGAGCGCGTGCCTGTGTCGGGGGCAGGGGCGCCTGGCAGGCGGATCTCTTGATGGGAGGCAGACGCTTTCCTTCCTGGAAGCTCACGTTTGATGCTCTGCAGTCCAGGCCCAGGAACGGCGCTTTCTGGTGGTGACAATATTGATGTCGCACGCCTGGACCTGCGGCCACCACTCGCTCTATTTCCTGGATGTTCCATCTCGCCGTGTGACCAACTCTTCCAGGAAAACCCTCTCAGGACTCAGCTGATGTGAGCCTCCACCACCACGCTTTCCTGATGCTCCTTTTTATCCCAGCTCAACTACGGTTTTCCTCCTGCTCAGGAACGGCCATCCCTACGTCTACCTTTGTGTCTGGAACAATACTTTGGGATTCAGGACAGAGATCAGGCCCGTGACCTGAATCTGGGACTCCAGTGCCACACCCCAGGCAAGCAGACCCAACACCTAGGATGCTGTGCCTTAAGTTTCATGGGCACCCCGGGCTGGCACCTCAGGTTTGTTTGAGGGGGGCCTGTAAGGTCCCACCTGTACCTGGAGCAGCTCCTGCAACAGGCTGGTCAGAGCGGCAGGCGGCCTCCTCCCCGCTACACACCGCCTGCGGGCAACCATGTGGCGGGTGCGCCAATCAGCAGACAGCACGCAGATGAGGCCACACACTGAATACACACGGCGGGTAGGGGGGTGGGGAGTGGCAGAGAAAGGAGGCGCCGTGCCTGCTCAAGCCGCACCCCCCAGGCCCGGGCGCCCCCCAGGCCCGGGCTCGGCCTCTCTGCCCGACACGTACCCGCTGCAGCTCCTGGTGCTTCTCCTCCAACTGTGCCTCCATCTGGCGCAGCCTCTCCTCGATGTTGCCGTGTCTCTCTTCGGCCTGCCAGCAAAGAATGGTGTCAATTCAGCTCACAGTTGCCCTTTCCTGACAATACGCGGGGTACGACTGCAGTAGCAACAAGCAGGACGTGCTCTGCGTGGACCACGCGCCCCGTGCTCAGTGGAAGGCACGCGCTGACGTCTGCTCATATGTCCTGCGTGGCCCCATGCGTGACACCAGGAGGCAATTCACCCTCTCGGGCAGGTGACTGAGGCGTGACCGGCGCTGGCGATCGACTTGTGAGAGAAGATGTGCTGTCCCCACCCCAGGTCCCACGCCCGTGGGCTGTGTTTTCGCCCCAGCGTCAGACTGCTCTGGGCGAGCCAGCATGGGAAGCAGGAAGCAGCAAGCACAGCAAGAGCAATGTACACATTCTACCTTCCTAAGCTGGGAAGTAAGTTCGAACAGTTTAGCGTCCTTAGCGGCAGAGTTTCCAGAAGACAAAAGGTCAGACTACAAGGCCGACCCGGGACAGAAGAGACGACAGGGGAGAAAAGAAACCGAGACTTTAAATGCAGATCACGAAGGAAAAGGGGCGCTTCTGTTACAGCTGTTAGCAATGAACTTGCTCTAAAGAAGGTCTGCCAGCACCTGAGGCCATCTGCCCACCCCGGGTCTGTCCGGCCCCCTCAGCAGCTCACTAAGCTCCAGGCAGGCAACACAAAACTCCTGACGGATGCACCAGCACAGGCCAGGGCCCGCTTCTCTGGGCCTGGCCAGCGCCTACTGGCAGTGCAGGACCATGCCTCAAAGACTGGGCCGTTGGCTGGTTGTGCGCTTCCTACCCCCGTGTGGACGAGCCGCCCCCAGCGCCGCTGCGTCACCCGGACACCCCCTCTCACCTGCCGGCTCTCCAGGGACGGTGAGGCTGTGAGGGCAGGGGCCGGGTCTTGCACATGCCCCACCATGATTTGTTGAACCAGTGAATGAATAAAGACTCAAAAACTTGTTTATTACAAAGTTACTTTGGCGGCCTTCAAAAGAGAGTGGGATTTTCCTACTTCTGAGAAAAACTATCCTGCTCTTACACCAAGCTTCTACCCCAACCTTGGAGTGGCTGACTTAAGTAGCTCCAAGCAGCAGTGACTCTGAGCTGAAGCACCCTGGGGACACACAGAACACATCTGACAAAACTGGAGGGAAAATAACGTGGGGATGACACAAAAGCAGGGATAACGTCTGACATTCAAACTTGCTCCAGTCTCAGACAGTACAGCACTGAAAACAAGTCTGAGCTGCTTGGTGGATTCAGGTGTGCTGACAAGACCACAACAATAAGGCACGTGAACAAATCACCCTCAAGACCCAACTCTGGCGTCTGCCCCGCAAGGAGACCCAGGGCAGCACCTTGGAGAGGGCAGCCACCCGCTGGGCCAGCTCCGCCTCCACCTCAGGGAGGGTCTCCGCTCTCCGCAGGGTCTGCTGCAGCTTCTGCTCCGCCAGCTCCAGGCGCTCTTGCAACTGGCGGTTTTTATCCTCAGTCTACAAAATGAGAGCAAAGCGTCAAAACGGGGCAAATGGTTCAGCCATTTCCATTTCTAATAGTCTACTAAATTAGTTCTGATGGAAGCACAGCTGTTTTGGCAGCTGCTTCACAGTGAATTTTTTCTTTCTGTGAAGAGCGCACACCCACTTTCTTGGGCTTGATTTCAATGTGCAAAACACCTCTTGCCAAAGTATTTGCTCTTCCTAAATACCTCCAAAGAAGTCTTAAAACACACACACACACGCGCGCGCACACACACACACACACACACACACACAAGTTCCTATACATTAAAGCAAACCCGTTTTCTGTAGGAGCTTATTTATTCTTATTGACAAGTTAAGGAGAGAAGGGTTCAGTACTAACCCTTCTTAAAACATCATCAGAATCATCACTTGAAGGGAACCCTACTGACAACAGGCTGCCACGGGCATGTAAGCCAAAATACAGCGTTCATCTCCTTTGAAATCCAGACCTGCTAAGAGTGTGCCTAAGGGAATACTGGTCGGGTTTTAGCTTTGTAAACGTAGGGTCATTCTTTTAGAAAATCCTCTTACGCTGAGAAATTTTCAATGTAGAAAATTTAGAGAGATTTTTCTTTCTTTAAAAAAGGGAAAATGTTAAATCATCTATAGGCTCAGTTCCTGAGAGGTTAACACTTGTTTCTATGCAGCTTTCTTCTTTTTTCTGTGTGCATATATCTCTACGTACATATACAAACAACAGATTATGCTTTAAAACCCTCAGAAAATAACAGCACATGGTACATAGTATTTTCTGATCTGCCTGTTAAAGTCATTATTTTGAACATTTTAATGCTCTTAATTAGCATTCCACACCATACGTTTTAATGGCTTTCTAGTATTTTATTTTTATTTTGGGGCCAATGATACACTTTTTAACACACCAGACAAACTCACTTTGTTTTTCAGAAGCCAGGTTTGGTTTCCCTGGTTAACTCTTGGTTATCTGAGACCACCAAGAAACAGGAGCAAGTGAGGCTAACCAAACCACAGGAGGCACAAACCTTACTACTCAGACTGCGTCTCTCAATCTGCCATTTACCACACTGACCCCAGTTACCAACAGGCAGCCAGCTGCCTTGAAGTTCTTTGCCACTCTCTGCTCTTTTGGTAAAAATGCTAACAAGCAACAAAAGAGTCAGGAGGGTAGCTCCACAAAATGGTTAAACCAAATCCTAAAAAATGAAAACCTGTAAGTTGCAGTCACCCACAATTTTTTAAAAATTTATTTTATTCTAGTACAGTTGATTTACAATGTACACCACACTTCTGAACATAATATTCTAAGATCATAAAAACTTTACACTGGGACTTGATTTCCAACATGGAAGTCACAGGAAAAGGTCTTCCCCCCTTCATTAGTAATTAATTAATAAAATCCAGACAAAATTCGATAAAAACCACTACCTGTCGATGCATAGACTCCTTATTTGCAATTTCATTTTCCAGTTTATCGTTGAGGTCGTGCACAGAGGTGGCTTCACGCTGTGCTGCGAGGTAGCGTTTCTCGAGGGTAGTGACTCTCTCTTCCATGTCTTCCTTCTGGGCCATGGCCTATGTCGGGTATTTCAGAGGGAGAGAAGGGAAGTAACCAATACATAACAGACGGGTGCACTCAGAGAGAGAACAAACTGGGCTGAATCCTAAGTTTCAAATCAAATATAAAATTACTGTCCTCGGGGCTTCCCTGGTGGCGCGGTGGTTGGGAGTCCGCCTGTCGATGCAGGGGATGCGGGTTTGTGCCCCGGTCTGGGAGGATCCCGCGTGCCACGGAGCGGCTGGGCCCGTGGGCCGTGGCTGCTGAGCCTGCGCGTCCGGAGCCTGTGCTCCGCGGCGGGAGAGGCCGCAGCGGTGAGAGGCCCGCGTACCGCAAGAAAAAAAAAAAAAAAAAAAAAATTACTGTCCTCAAAATTAAATTGATAGACATGCCAGTTTTCTCTGATGTGAATGAAAATGCACCTACCTCAAAGATCATAAATATTCACCAAGTAATTAGCACTCATCTGTCTTTTTTATTATTTTTTTTAATATATTTATTTATTTATTTATTTTGACTGCACTGGGTTTAAGATGGGAAATGCAGGATCTTTGTTGCGGCATGTGAACTCTTAGTTGTGGCGTGCGGGATCTAGTTCCCCGACCAGGGATCGAACCCAGGCCTCCTGCATTGGGAGCACGGAGTCTTACCCACTGGCCCACCAGGGAAATCCCAGCACTCATCTGTGTTAATGCTATGTCTGGCCACTCAGTTTACCAAGCTTATCCTTTTCTATATAATATTACGAATAAAAAAAAAAAGAACTATAATAAAATATCCTGTTATTGCAAGAATTCCAGGAGGGGGAAGGTATCTGCCATGAAGACAGGACCTCTGTTTGCCTCACGATACAGGTGGAGATACAACAGTGAGACATGTGTCTCATTTTCTTTGGTAAAAGTTGGATGGAATCTCATCCAATTACCACAGAATTAAAGTAATAATATTAACAAATAGAAACAGAACTCAAAGTTTAATACAACTGGGGACTTCCCCGGTGGCCCAGTGGTTAGGAATATGCCTGCCAGTGCAGGGGACATGGGTTTGATCCCTGGTCCGGGAAGATCCCACATGCCGTGGAGCAACTAAGCCCATGCACCACAACTACCGAGCCTGCGCTCTAGAGCCTGTGAGCCACAACTACGGAGCCTGCGCTCTAGAGCCTGCGAGCCACAACTACTGAGCTCGTGCGCCACAACTACTGAAGCCCACGCACCTAGAGCCTGTGCTCCGCAACAAGAGAAGCTTATGCTCCGCAATGAGAAGCCCATGCACCGCAACAGGAGTAGCCCCCGCTTGCCGCAACTAGAGAAAGTCCGCGTGCAGCAACGAAGACCCAACGCAGCCAAAAATAAATAAAATTGAAAACACAAAAAGTTTAATACAACTGGAAGCAGCCTTCTAAAGCCTAATTCTTCTAAAGCAAAATTATATTACACAGTATCAAACGCTGAAACTAGGACCTGAACTTTCTGCTACTGCAATTCCTGTCCCCCAGCTAAAACTCCGCTTCAGGTCCCTCCCTGTTCACTAAGTAACCAATGTTAGCAAAGTCTTAATATTAAAAGTGGCAAGTCTGCATATTACACTCTGCCACCTCACCTCCCCCTGTTGCCAAAGAGTAATGTACACAGGTTATATAAACACACGCAAATATTTGTTTTGGATTCTTACATAAAATTACTCACACCAAGCTACTAAACAGAACGTACACCTGTTCTACATACACGTGAAAGGGGTTCTCTCTGCGGTGGTCTCACAGGGTGGGTGGGGAGGGGGTAGGAGCTGTCTGTTTACAAAGGAGAGGTTACGCTAACAGGAGGAGGTGCCAGAGAAGGCACCCAACGCTCATTTGTTTTTACAGCGACAGCCAGTTTCTCATAAATCATGATACATGCAGAAACGTCTGCCAGAAATGCACACATTTCTACGTATTTTTACAGCATGAGCCTGATGACCCAAATGTGAACAAATGCCACTCTGTCTGACCACCAATATCAATATCGTACATTCCCCTCAAGGAGGAGAACATCAGAAAACTAGAAACACAGCCAATAATGCCGCCCTGGCAGAGCCCACAGCCCATGCTCACGTCTCTCCGAGAACTAGCACTACAGATGTCACCACACTCGCTCAAAGTGTATCAAAAGGAAATCTGAGCATACTCAGGAATACATTCGACAGCCTAGAACTTATAGAAATGAGGAGTCCACACCCAGGGCATTACAGTCACAGCAGCACAGTAGGAAGGGCCAGCTTCATGTCCGTTCCACTGCCAGTGGACCGGTTGGACCAGGCCTCCCCTACCTTTAAAGACCTTGACACAGAAATGGGGCAGCAGCCAAAGTCTCAGGGCACTGTTCTGTCTTGTTCTCACTCATACAGTCATCCAAAGGTTGAAGTAACTGGGAGAATGAGACAATCAAACCAAAACAGCCCACACGTTCAACCCCATGACAACACTGACACGGCGACTGTCACTCACTTCACGAACATCCCGCTGCAATTTTGTGTTCATTTCCTCAGATTTGATGAGGTCTTTTCTGGCCGTGTCCAGATCTTCCTCCAGCTCTGTCACGTGACTAGACAGGGCGGCCAGGCGCTCCTTCATCTGGCTCTGCTCTCTCGACTGCTTGTCTATGATTTCCTGGAGCTCAATCACTTTAGCCAGGTCTTCCTCATGGCTTAGAGAACCATCAGAAGATCTCTAATGGGGGGAAAGAACCCTTAAACAGCCTTGTTTGCTGAGGGAGGAAATAAACCACTTCTGGGAAATCGGTAAGGTCAAAGCTGCTTTCTGCACGCTGTGGGTTCACGTGACTCTCACGGCCGCTCAGGCCGAAGTGGTGCGTTGGCGACAGGTTCCCAACACGCGTGCACAGACTGGACGGGTGGGACGAGAACCAGACAGAGGGGACCAGGGACTTGCCTTTCCGTTCGGGCTGGGCGTGTTCTCTTGCTCGTGGTTTATGTCAAGCACCCCGTCCGTTAGTGTCTTTTTCTGGTTATTCTGTTCTTTAAGAATCATTAGCTAAAACCAAAAAATTGAATGAGAGTAAAGAAATAAGTAAAGGCAGCAAAACTCCATTTGGAAAAACACAACTGAAAAGAAAATACATGGTGATGTTATCCATCCTGAATATAACCAGGTCATTAAAGTCAGAATTTACCTTCTACTGGAGACATGGGTACTTAAGAGATCCTGCAACTCTGAAATAAAAGTCTAGTTTACTAATCATTAAAATGACCCAGATGGGCTGGTCCTCAATCAGAAAGATAAATAACATCTGATATCTACTACTACAGTCTTCATACTTTTTTAAAATGAAGGGATTAAGAATTAGGAACCCTCAGTTGAAACTGTATGACAACTTATCAAGCTTACCTCTTTATGTGTGGCACCTAATTCTTCTTCTAACAAACTACACCTTTCAAGTGCTACTCGTAACCGTTCTCTCACCTGAAAACAAAAGGGATTCAGTTAGTGTGTGTGTGTATATGTGTATATATGTTAATTTAATTCTTATTGCATAGCTATCCTAGTAGACTATTAGTGTAATATAACATAATAGAATACCTTTAATGTCTTTCGTTGATCTTAACGTCAAGAAAACCTGCTTGCTAATAGCTTTAAAAGTTCACCCTAAATAAACTCTATTACCCAATTCCTAACAGCCAGTTGATACACAGAATATAATAAATCTTGAGACATTTATGCCAACTAATACTTTTTAACCATATAGAACTCTGGCTTCTTATAGAAAAACTGTGTTGACAAGAATTCAAGAAGCTCAAAAGTCAACTAAAGTTGCACAAACACCTGCGCTGTCCGCCAAATAACGCAGCACGTGTACAAACCCAGAACTGCCGTGTGGCGGCGGTACCTTCTCATCCAGGGCTTTGTGGTGCTCGAATAACGACTTCAGCGCTTTAAGCACTTCCACCTCGCTGGACACGCCTGCCGGGGACTGCGCCTGCCGCTTCACCACCGTCATCCTGAGGGACCGCTCGTGCCGCGAGACCAGGCACTCCAGATGTTCCAGCAGCAGCTGCACGGCAAGGCCGAGGTGAGCACGGTTTACAGAGCACTTTCAACCTCATATTTGAATCTGGGGCAAATAACTCCTTTCAATCTCACACGAAAGCCAAAACCGTGCGAAGACAGGTCTGAATGCCTCCGGTTCTGTCTAAAGTCAAGAGAGAACTTCCCTGGCGGTCCAGGGGTTAGGACTCCGCGCTTCCACTGCAGGGAGCGTGGGTTCGATCCCTGTTCAGGGAACTAAGACCCGCCCCCGCCTGCCGTGCGGCGTGGCCAAAAAATAATAAATAAAGAAATAAAGTCAGAGAAATTCCCCCTCGAATATATTAAAATTGCATTAACTCTCGTCATAAATTTCAAGCAAGGTATGAGAACCCTGAACTGATCAACCCCAGTCCACTCAGTGGGAAAATGTCGAAAATGTGTTTAAAAACAGACAGAGTGGATCATCTTTTGGGTTTAAAGACAGCAACACGGAGCCCAGTCGTGACCCCGAGGCAAATGTTCACGCAGAGAATCCCCTACTAACCCTGGTGTTGTTCCTTTCCGCTTTCAGTTCAGCGATTTCTTCTTCTCTTTCAAGGAGCTGTTCCCTGCATACATTTAGTTCTTTAGTAAGTGCTGCAAACTCCTAGAAAACAGTTACATAAGTAAGTAGATGTAAATATAAATACAAAAGAGAGCGAGAGAGTGTCTCTAAAGACCAATTCCCCCGTCAAGCCCCTCCAGGCTTCACACAAAGACAACTCCCGCCCTAGGATAAGCGGGACCTCTCTGACCCTCCAGAGAATGAGGGGTCCACCGACCAGCCCAAGACCACACAGAACACCATAACTCAGACCAACCTTCACCCCTCCACCCCTGACCCTGGCACGCACACGGCGGGGAAGGGAATCCAAGCCTGCCTTCTCAAGATCCAGGGAAGTCCAAGATATTTTCCTGAACATAAATCCTAATACCAAAGTGGATAAAGATATTTTTAAGTGACTCACAGGCATGTGACCTAGAACCACTGGGGAGAGTAAAGAAAAAAGGTCTAAAAGGCAACAGGCTTTGGAGTGTCCCCCGGGAAAAAGGCTAATGGTACCCCAAGGCCAGTCTGTTAGCCTGACCCCACTGAAGTCAGCCAGCCAGTCAAGAAACTGGTTAAAACGGTAAATTTATGTTGTATATATTTCACCACAATTTACACAGGTGCGCGTGCACGCACGTATCCACAGTGCTCTTTGGAGACAAGGCTGCTCCTGAGAGCATCAATCAGCTACAGAATGTGAACGACTCTTTACTTCAGTACTTCAGTGAAGACCTGCAAACACGAAGACATCCCAGTAACGCTGGAGAGAAATAATCCAATGTGTCTTCAAACCTGACCAGGATTCTGAAGATACACCTTCAGAGACCTGGCCGGCAGCATCGGCACTGGGCTTTATGGCTGGGAAGCAGGAAGTGCGGGGCAGCCACGTGGACCATGTCTCCTCTCCATGTCCTCGCAGCAAGCTCGTTTCCCTTCCTGAGTTTCTGAGATTTCTTTCAGATGTGCCCATGTTAATTACACTGAATAGCTGGTTCCTCTGGTAAATAACTAGCTGACTGTCAGATCATCTAATGTCTAACATCAGGGAGAGGTTTCCATCTAACCACTAAGACCCTGTATGAGAAACACTCTTCCCGCTACAGGTGAGAGAAAGCCTGACTCAGACTAGCCTAGGCTGAGAGGCAGTTACTACACGTGAGGGTCAAAGGCAGGGCTGGCTCTAAGCTCGTCTGAATTCAGGGCCCTGGATTTTTCTTTGATCACACTGTCCCCCTTTTGCACTGCAATCTGAGTCAGTTTCATGAAGAAAATGCCAATTCACTAAATCTGTCTTTGATTATGTCCAGTCCAAAGTGTATCATCCTAACATTTTTTTCACTGACTAGATTTCAGATTGTTTTTTGGCCAGGCCCTCCTGCTCTTGTTTCATTTTTGTCTCTTCTTGTCTTATGATTTCTAGTTGCTTTTCACGGATGTTAGCTCAGGTTTGAAGCATCTGAAGCACACTTCTTTGACAGTTTTGCCAGGCCCCATCCGCAAATCTCAGATGGAGTAAAGGCACGACTGCGTAAGGAGCTGGCTCTGGGAGGGTCTCTCAGTGTGAGATCTTCGTGCTGTGGGACCTGGGTTCCAGCTCCCCTCGAGTAGGAGGTGATGTTGTTGGTGCCGACCTCCCCCCACCCAACCTAGGTCCTGTGGTTGCCCCTCGGAGCCTCCCGAGGTCTCAGGCCAGAACTCCGTTTCCATGGTGACTGAGGGCCCCTGCTGCCTGCTTCCATTACAGACAGTGCAGATCCTCTCAGAGAACCAACCACCAGACAGGGCCGTGCCTTCCAAGTACTGCTTTCTACCCTCCCCGGGCCCCGGGCTTCCTATAAAGCCCCAGTGTATAGAGGGCAGTTGGCCTCTATACACTGAGGGCAACCCCAGCTTCAGAAAGCGAGTCTGATTCTAGTTCTAATTCGCCTCAATGCTTCGGTTCCTATCACTGTAACCCATGGGAGCCACGTCTCCTGTGCCCCCACCAGCTCGGGGCCTGGAGCACCGCAGGCCAGGGTATCAAGCCAGCTCAAGCTCCCTACACTGGGTATCCTGTTTCTATCCTTAAGGGTATTTTTCTCTTTTAGGGGCCTGGCCATATTTTCTGGTTTATGTTTCTCTGTTTAAATTTATCTTTCCGCTGCTGGGTCTGGAGAAGAGATATGTCAAAGCATGAGCTCATGCTGCCATCCTAACTGGAAGTCACAGTGCATCCGGGAAACGGTTGCACACCTAGTCTGGCTGAACACCAGGAGGTGAGCCCGACCGCTACCCGGGCGCTCTGACAGAACAGACAGGCAAGCGAGCAACGACCCCCGCGCAGTCCGCGCTCTGCGTGAGAGTCACCCAGGCCACCGTGGGAGCAGAGCGGAAGCCATCTCTGATGGGAGGTGGGCGCACGTGTCCAAAGGTTTGCTGCCGGGATGGCACCTGCACTGAATGGCAAGAAGGACCCAGCTGTCCAGCTGGCGAGAGGCTCGTCACGACAGTACAGCACTGGAGGTGGAGGAGGGCATCCGCAGGCAGGAGGAAGGCGAGGCTGGAGGTGGGCAGAGGCTGGACTGTGAAGGTCCCGCGTACCCCGTGAGGAGTCTGTGCTTCATCCTGAAGGCTCTGGGAGCTGTCTTATTTACAGACTTTGAGGGCCCTGAACAGGGAAGGGGCAAAACTCTTCAAAGTTCCAGGCAGGGCCTGACACAAAGGATGTGCTCAAAATGGGTTTGCTGGGTAAACAGAAGTCCCTGGGAGCAGGGCCCAAGCTGGGCTGGAGGAGGTTAAGAGTGAGAAGCCAGCTGAGGCCACAGCAAGGACCCCGGGGAGAAGTGAGGGTCTGACCCGAGACCAAGACTGGAGGGACGCAGAACATAAAAGAATTCTCAGGGCGAAATGCAAGGGTCCCACGTGCCCCTTGCTGTGGCCGTCATCAGCTTTCAAAGGGTCCTCAGGATGCTGTATTCAGAAGAGCCTGTAAGAGGGTGAGGCCAGATGTGGGGAGGCAGCCTGGCGTTGGGAAAGTGCAGGAAAGGCCAGGCGAGCGAGCACACCGCGGGGGGTGGGGGGTGGGGGGCAGGGCGCGCTGGAGAGTACAGCCAGCAGGATTTGCCGACAGATCCAACAAATCTGAGAGAAAGGAGGGTCCAGGACGATTCCAAGGATGCTGGCAGGAGCGAGGGAAGGATGGAGGCCCCATTCTCTGAGAAGGGGACGTCTACGGGAAGAGCAGGCTTTGAAGGGAGGTCTAAAAGTCCAGTTTCGGACAAGCTTAACTGGAGAGGTTCTAAGGCATTCAAGCGGAGCTGCACCTCCCGGTCTGGACTTCTCGGGGGTGCTGGCCGAGGTGGGAGAGTGATCTCATTCCACGCAGACCAACAAGGCACTGAGTGTGGGCGATAAAAGATGAGGCTTGAGCCCTGTGAGAAGCCAACGCTGGACGGCTTGGAAACAAGAGGCGTCAGCAAGGGTGGCCGGGGAGGGCCGGGAGGGAAGGGGAACACCTCGGAGTCCAGTGCTCCGGAAGCAATGGTCAGCAGGGTCAACAGCTGCTGGGAGTCACCTGACTGGTCCCTGGTGGGCGGGTCTGCTGAAATGGAGGCCAGCGGTGACCATGACCACGGCAGGCCGGGAGCCCCGGCAGGGCCGAAAGCCTGGGT
Source organism: Hyperoodon ampullatus (assembly GCF_949752795.1). Classification (NCBI taxonomy): domain Eukaryota; kingdom Metazoa; phylum Chordata; class Mammalia; order Artiodactyla; family Ziphiidae; genus Hyperoodon; species Hyperoodon ampullatus. The sequence goes on from NC_136920.1 coordinate 6,120,560, forward strand.
GGACAGAGGGCGACAGAGGATGGGAGGAGGACGGCAGTGAGCGCACACTCATTCTTTTGAGGGACTTTGAGTTAAGAGTAGGAGAGAAATAGGGCAGTGGTTACAGGAGACACGGGGCCAAGACAGCCCTGCTGCAGGAGGGGGCAGGGGCTCGCACGCCGACGGCCAGAATCCAGGGGAGACGTGGGAGCCAATGGCCACCACCCGAGCAGCCGAGAGCAGATCCGTCAGCTGGGTCCGTGCAGAGGGTGCCTTTCCCGGGGGCGCCCAGTTCACCCACAGTCAAGGGAAAGGCAGTCGAATACATAGGCACAGATCCAGACACACAGGGAGATGTGTGGTGGGAACTTCTGCAAGTCCTCTTCTAATTTCTTCCCATCTCTCTGAGAAAACATATGCCTTTGCATTGAGTGGAAGGGTGCACGCGGTGCACTGGGGAGGGTGGGAGGGGAGGGCACCAAGTAGCCACTGAGCAGAGAGGGGTTGGACACCAGTACCATGACCGTGGGCATTCGGGTCCACTGCAGGCTGGCAGCAACACCCATGGATGGGGAACGGACTTAACGGGAGAAGGCTTGGTAGGGTGTGTGTGTGTGTGCTGAGGTGGGGGGGGGGGGGGCGGGGGTGGTGTGTGTGTGTGTGTGTGTGTGTGTTTGTGTGTGTGTGTGTGTGTGTGATGATAATGGACTACGGAATTTCCGTGGGTAAAGACAAGGGACGGGCTTCCCTGGTGGCGCAGTGGTTGAGAGTCCGCCTGCCGATGCAGGGGACGCGGGTTTGTGCCCCGGTCCGGGAAGATCCCACATGCCGCAGAGCGGCTGGGTCCGTGAGCCATGGCCGCTGAGCCTGTGCTCCGCAACAGGAAAGGCCGCAACGGTGAGAGGCCCATGTACTGCAAAAAAAAAAAAAAAAAAAAAAGAAGACAAGGGAGACGTGGGAAGGGCAAAGGACCACAACAAGGTGGTAGGGTCACAGCCTGTAGGCCCCAGGAGGGTTGAATTCCGGTGTTTTATTTTCCAAAGTCTTACTATCTATCATGAATACATTTCACTGCCTTTAAGTGAAATATGGAGTCAAAGCATAACAAGTGCACACTGCAAGTTTGTGGGCTGGCGGGGGTGGGAGGAGCTTGAAGACGTCTGTACACGCCGGTTACGAGCAACTAGCGACTCACACATTCACCCACCTTGGAACTAGAAGGGACCACCATCTAGCCCCACTTCCATACCCAAGCCTTTTTCCATATTCACTTTTCCTTTAACTCTTTCATCACCAGAAGCAAGCCTATGTCTTTTACATACAAAGTTTCCTTAAGTTTTTCCTAATAGCTCCAAACTGTCTTCATTCACCTATTAAGAGAATATTTAATTCCCATCATTTTGGCTAAATATAAGTGTTTCTTACAATAAATTCAGCAGCTAAAACCATTCTATGATATACTGCTTTGAATATGGTAGAAAACAAATTTACAGAACTTCGATATTATTTTTACTCCTTAAAGAAAAGCCTTTCTCTTTGCTCAAAAGAGAATTCAACTGAAAAAGTATCAAAGCAAATTTAAACTTAGGAGTTTAGATAAACATTAGACAGGAAATTCCAAAGTTTAAGATTCCAAAAGCATGTTCATATGTGCACTGCGTTTGTATTATCATTGCAGAAAAAACTAGTAGAGCCTGAATAAATCCCAAATATGTGCAATAAACGATCTACTCTATTACCATGATAGGAACCTAACTGTCAGCATCTAAATTTTTTTCTCTTTAGAAAAAAATGTCTGTTTAAAAAGTACTGTAAGCCAGTTAAAAGTGACATTCTATTTACTGTAATTAAAGTTTGAAGTATTCTTTGAAACTGAACAGATACAACAATCACTGGAATATTTTCAGTTTAAAATATAAGTCTTCACAATACAGATTTGTATTTCCATTTGACATTTTCTAGGACTGAGACGAGGGAAAATAACATTCAACCACTAAAATCAGTTTAAGAACTTGATTTCACATAATGCGTGAAAATGCCGATACTTATCATTTCTGGATCTAGATAACAGGATCAGATTACATGAACCAGACATGACTGATCAACGTCCATGATCAAGAGACTTTCCTGGTGGCGCAGTGGTTAAGAATCCGCCTACCAATGAACACGGGTTCAAGCCCTGCCCCAGGAAGATCCCACATGCCGCAGAGTAACTAAGCCCACGTGCCACCTACTGAGCCTGTGCTCTAGAGCCCTCGAGCCATAACTACTGAGCCCGTGCGCCACAACTACTGAGGCTGCATTCTAGAGCCCGCAAGCCACACCTACTGAGCCCACGCGCCTAAAGCCTGTGCTCCACAACAAGAGAAGCCACCGCAATGAGAAGCCCGCAGGCTGCAATGAAGAGTAGCCCCTGCTCGCCGCAACTAGAGAAAGCCCACGAGCAGCAACCAAGACTCAACACAGCCAAAAATAAGTAAATAAAAATAAATCAATTTATTAAAAAAAAAATAAAGTAAGTCCTATGGATCAGATGCAACATTTGGTTCTAGAATCGATGACCATTCTCTCTTCCCAGACACCAAGGGAAGTGGGAAGCAGCAGGGTCTGGCCACTTCCTACCCTCACGTGGTCCCGACCCCCTTCGCGTGTTCTTTACCTGACCATCCGTGTTACGGTTCTGCATCTTCTATTCTCTATAATCTCCACCAATAGTTCTGTTTTATTTTTAAATTAGATTTCATTATTTTTGCTAACCCGCTGAAACAAGACTCAAGCTTCGCTGGAGGCAAAAAGTATATGTCCTCTTACTGTAGGGACACGGAGTATAATAAAGAATGGAAATGGGGTCTAATTTTTAGCAAAGCAAAATGAACACCTGAAAAACTGACTTGCAGAACTGACTCAGTTTATCTTCTGACAGAAGCTATTGATATTTGCCACAGTCTTAGGTTTACAAGCATGTCAAATTTTGAACTGAAAGAAAATTAGAAGTTTATACATTAAAATGAATCAGCAAATCATATTTGAAACTCTAATGTGTTGATTAAAATATGCTTGGAACGGTTATGTATAACTATCTATTTATACTGCGACCTAATGATGGGAGAAGAAGGACAGAGGGACACTTAGAAGGAAAAAAGACAAACTTTACACCTTTGCAAAATCTGAGTCATGAGCTCACTAGACATATTTAAAGCCGTGAACGCAATAGCACTGGATTTTCAATCACTGATTATTTGCAAGCAACAGAGCAAAATGCATAAGCAGTTCAAAAGTCCCAATATATCTGATTTATTTCTTCTCGTTTCTAAGAATAGATACTGACAAAATTTATGCTCATACTTAGCATTTGGCAATTAAGCAATCGAGACTGTATACTCTGAACCTAACGAAACATGGTGCAGAGCAGTACTGCAATGCGATCTCAATTTGGTTAAAAGCAAACACAAACTTGTATTTCTTTTTTTGTGTGTGTGTGTGTGGTACGTGGGCCTCTCACTGTTGTGGCCTCTCCCGTTGTGGAGCACAGGCTCTGGACGCGCAGGCTCAGCGGCCGTGGCTCACGGGCCCAGCCGCTCTGCGGCATGTGGGATCTTCCCGGACCAGGGCACGAGCCCGTGTCCCCTGCATCAGCAGGCGGACTCTCAACCGCTGTGCCACCAGGGAAGCCCAAACTTGTATTTCTTATATAAAATATAGATGGACACCCACCAAACTGCTAATGCAGATTATCCACTATGGATGGGAAAGTGGGCTGGAAATGGGTCTTTCTTTTTAACTTATATTCCTGTTTAATTTCAATTAAGTACGTACTCGCTTTTTTTTTTTTTTTTAAAAAAAAAAAAAGACCAGGGACTTCCCTGACAGTCCAGTGGTTAGGCCTCAGTGCTTTCACTGCCGGGACCTGGGTTCAATCCCTGGTCAGGGAACTAAGATCTCACAAGCCGTGCGGCACAGCCAAAAAAAAAAATAATAATAAATTTAAAAATTAAAATAAAAAGAATGAAATCATTAGCCCAATTTATTAAAAAAAAAAAAAAGGCCCATCTTCACTTCCTTTTTCCTTTCTAAACAAGGTTAAAACTACAGGGCACGAGCAGAACACAGGCTGCCTACGTGGACGTAACCTGTCCAGATACTTTCCCCCAAGGTCGCCGTATCTCAATCTCTAATTCTTTCTTCTGCTCTCCTACTCATCACTGCGAGGTGGCCTCAGCCTCCAGCCTCACTGAATGAGCTCCGGCTGACACACCAGCACCACCCTTGTCTCCACTGAACCCAGTCCAGCTTCAGGGCTCGCCTACCCTGTCCTATGGGGGAGCATCTGACCCCTCCTTCCCACTTTCTTCCCCCTTGTCCTGGTCCCTAGTTCTCTGCTCATCTCATAACCGCTGGGGCCCCTGGGACTCTGTCCGAGGTCCCCTGTTCACCCTACACACCATGCCTGTCTGACCTGTGTCAGGCTTCAACCCCCCACGCTGGGTCACTGTCCAACCGCCCACCATGGACCTCCCCTTGGCTGTCTTCCAGGACTTCATCATCTTCCTCCTGGCCCCCAGAGTAGAGGAGACCACATGGCCTCCCTCCTTTTCCTCCATGTTTGCCAACTGCTGGGCCTGCTAATTCGACCTCACACTTGCATCTCCTAGACTGGTCGCTGCCGCCGCCTCCTCCGCCTGGGCTGCCGTGCCGCTCTGCCCCAAAGAAACCCGGACCCATTAGGAGTCACTCCGAGTTACCCCCTGCCTACAACCTCCGGCAGCCACATTGCACACATATGGACTTGTACAGTATTTGTCCTCTAGTCTGCTTTCTGTCTCTAGGCACTTGCCTATTCTGGACATTCCACACATATGGACTTGTACAGTATTTGTCCTCTAGTGTCTGGATTCTTTCACCCAGTGTCATGTTTTCAAGGTTCATCCATGTTGTAGTGTGTGTCAGGGCTTCATTCATTTCTGTGCCTCAATCATAATTCCATTATGTGGATGTAGCACATTTTGTTCATCCATTCACTGGTTAATGGACATTTGGGTTGCTTGTGCTTTCTAACTATCATGAATAATGCTACCATGAACATTCCTGCATAAGTTTTTATGTGGATTTATACTTTGGTTTTGGGGCATACCGAGCAGTAGACATATTTCTTCACAATGTAAATGAGTGAATTGTTCCATTTCTGTTTCTAAATTCCAATTTAAACATCCAGCTATCTTAGCCATCACTCCTTTCTTCTTTGGAATGTATTTTCTTTTAGGCAAAAATTGGGATTTCCTCATGGACAGTAATTATAAATTTTGCTTCACATATTTTTATCTTTCTGCTAAAGGGCAAACCAAAATGTTTTTGGTTGTTATTAGCATGTCAGTATTTAAACACACGTAATTTCTTACAATTAATCAAGATAATCTGAAAAATAAATGCACATGTGTATTTCAAAACCACCTGAATATAAGTATGAATGCATATTTCGTATGTTTTAGAAACAAGTGTATAATGTCAGTGAAATATCACAGGTGAAAACATTCTAATTAAATTTTAAAAACTGAGCCTAGGGGTTGAGGGAGAATCAAACCAATGAAGTAAAAAAACCAAGGGCAGAAATCCTTCATTCAAATAGGAATGAGTACCTGCTGAGTTCTAAAACACTGGAAAATAACAAAATGAGAACACAATATGAAGTATGTTAACATCCAGTTTATATTTATATAATGTTTCAAACTTCCCAATAAAGCCGGTTATGTGGCTTTTAGCACGACTCATGCTTACTAGAGTATAAATCAGTTTTCATCTTCAAATATTTCATTTCACAGACCTATGCATGTCCCAAGACATTACTGAATCATAAAGAAACTGTCTTCAAAGTATGAGAGTACGAGACCAGAAACTGCCTGTCTGACCTTGACTGTCTAAACCATCATTAGGAACAGCGTAGTAAAGTCCATATTTCCACAGAGATGTTTCTTTTCAGCTGTAACAAACTTTTAAAAAACAGTAATAGCAGCAGCAATGGAAGGGGGCTTAGGACAGAGCTTTTTTAACACAAACCTTCAAAAAATATATATATTTTTGAAACAGTAATAAAGGTATACATAAGAAAAGTCTCCCTTCCAGCCCAGTGTGCTCTTCCACACAACAGGTAATTAAAGTCTAGATAAGCAAGTTTCTTGCTTATCTAGAATTTTATATATATATGTGTATATATATATATATATATGCCAATACATACACCCATTTCTCCTTGCTTTTCTTCAGTTAAGGATATAACCTGAAGATGTTTCCATATCAGTTCATGATGTCCTCTTCCTTTTTTATAGCTGCAATGATTGCATATACCAATGAAATCAAAAGCCCTAATTTATTTTTTATTCACTTGCTGATGGACATTTGTTTGTGTTTCCAATCTTCTGCTATCACAAATAACATGGCAACAAATAATCCTGCACATATATCATTTTGCATGTGTGCCAAATATATCTGTGGGATAATCTGAGAATTTCTGAGTCAAAGGATATTGATAATTTTAAAATATACTGTTAAATCATTCCTCACTGGCCAGCAATGTGTGAAAACATGTCTCCTTATAGTCCCACCATCCTGGGTGTTATTAAACTTCGGTGTCAGTTTTTCCTTTTTGGATCCACCCTCCTTCCCTCTGGCCTGTCACATAGAAGTCTCCAAAACCTTTTTCTATGCTAGACACCGAATGTAAGCCCGGGCACCTGGCGTGAGCAAGAGGTAACACGTTCTCCGGAGCACTCCTTCGCTCCCCTGACCCTCTCACGGCCAGGGAATTATGCTGACATTCCTCTTACAAAGAAGGCTCAGCTCATTTGTGAGTTTGTTACACGTCCTCATTTTCTCACCTGACAATCTGTAACACGAATGGCACATTTTCCTTATTTCAGTTGTTATTTATTTTTCTTGGATCACATACAAGTGAGATTGGTCTGTTTTTTACTTATCCTGATACATCTTGACATTCCTATATCCTTTTCTATAGAATGGCTTCTGATCATCATCTCTTAAACCGAAACATCCGTTAGCAGGAACACAAACACCTGACTTATGTCTTCTAGTGCAGTCATGCCCAAACATTTACATAACAAAATACTTTACTGTAAACTGATTTTTAAAATTCACTTTATAAGACAATTAGGGTATTGTACTGATTTCTTAAAATCATGTGTTCAGGTAGATTTTTAAATGGATATAATTTTATGATAGCACAGATTATAATTTAAAATATTGTAAAAAGGAGCTATTGTATTGCTCTAAGGTACACACCTAGAAACAGACCTGCTGGGTCAAAGGGTTATGTAATTTAATTCTCAATGTTTCTAATGTTATAAATTACAGTGTACTAAAGAAATATTAGTTTCACTGCTTTTGACATCTCTTTGTATATTTTATAATTTACAGGGTTTTGATGTCCTGACAAAAAGAAGTAAAGATCACAACAACTATAATTTTGTCCACTGATGATGAAGACTACTTGCACAGCTTCAGCCTGCATGGTCACCTTCACAGTCCTAGGCGAGGTGAGAACTGCATTACTACTTTTTAAACATAAAACATTATTTGCAAAAAAAAATTTTTTTAAGCATTTATTTTGTTCAAATGTCACCACAATTTCTCCACTTAGAATCTTTGCTTTTTTTTTTTTTGTGGTACGCGGGCCTCTCACTGTTGTGCTGTTGTGGTCTCTCCCGTTACGGAGCACAGGCTCCGGACGCGCAGGCTCAGTGGCCATGGCTTACGTGCCCAGCCGCTCCGCGGCATGTGGGATCTTCCCAGACTGGGGCACGAACCCGTGTCCCCTGCATCGGCAGGCGGAGTCTCAACCACTGCGCCACCAGGAAAGCCCAGAATCTTTGCCTTTTCTAACCTCCCCGTGGCAATAAAGGGCAAATTAAAATATTATGCTATTATATAACAGTAAAAATAATCACAAACCTATGATTATTTACCTGAATATCCAAATTATTTATTTAAATATTACATATATAGCATACATACCCAAATATAAGGCAATTTCAAGTAAAATTCAATCCCCCTAGTTTCCCATTAAGACAACTGCCAAAAGATTTTCGGCCATTTTAACATACACTTTCAGGAATGCAGATTAAACAGCCAACTCTGACTCAGGCTCAGTCCTACATATTTATGAAAATAAATAGATAAAACTACTTATTCTAGTTGCATGCTAAGTTATTATATCTAATATGCTTATATTCTATCTACAGTCACATCACATGGACTTAAAACATTTCTGAGAGATCCTTTAACTATGTTTTCTTCTCTTTGCTGGGACAACAGTGGTTCACCTTCTGGTGAGCCATTTGGGAATCATCGACGCCAACCACCACGTGGGCTTCCCCGAGCACCTACGTTAAGGAAACAACACGACACACTCCAGCTGCAGGACACCAGGTGGATCACTGCCCCGTCACTCCCACGGCCAAGCTCCAGAACCACTGGTGGTCCTGCTGCAGCCTCCTGGCAATGGTGGCACCATCAAAACATGGGACAGAGAAATGTCTGGGAGTGATGGGAGGGTGCCATCAGGGTTTGAGGCACGCTGAATTTGAGAAGGAAGCCAATGCCATCCTGGGGGAAGGACAGCAACCTGAGGAACATCTCCACTCCTCCAGTAAGATGACATCATGCTGCTCTCCCCGGCATCGCTCGGGAACTGCCGTACAGTTTACAGCTTAGCAAGTCTCCTGAAAAACCTTATGGTGTGCTCCTGGTTTTTCTGATTTAGTCACAATTTTAGAATATTCCAGGCTTGTCATTAGCTCCTAGTAGCACCTCTATCTTGCAAAAAACAAAAAACAAAAAGCCACAATCAACTCTTTTACATGTGATTAAGCACTCTGTGAAATTCCTTCATGACCTTTATTAACTTAGAACACCCTAGATGTGTTAAATTAGGTGTGGGAGCCTTCGGACCCCACCTTCCAGGGCCCTCATAGTATCAGCAAACACAACGGCACAGAAAGGGTTATAAGATAGAACCTACTCTGTTGCCCTGTGAGACTGCACTGTCGACAGGAAGAGAAATTTCCACCAAATTCCCAGAAGGTACTATTGAAGAGCAGCTCTCTGACACGCAACAGGGTCAGCTAACACTGCACCTGACTCTGCTCTAAAGCTACAATGTGACTCTGAAAGAACTCAGGAAACAATTATGGGGAATCGTGGCCGCCTTTTAACAGACACGGGGGACCGCGACTGAAAGCTCAAGCCTCAGCACACAGAAGACCAAGGACAACCGAGCGGGCTGCTTTCCTGATACACCAGATGGAAGACAGATATCTCGGAGTGAATCAAGGGTCTCGGTATAAAACCATAACTGAAAGTACTTTATTAGGGGTTTCCTCTTGCGGCTCCACTCTGCCTAGTCAATAGAAATACAAGTTTAAGAATGAGTAGTCTCAGAGTATCTACAGCTACATTTATAGCATTTCCTGAAATTCTGCTGACAAGTCAAAGAAACACAAATGCTGCAGTGTTTAAGGCCATATAGCTAAGGCTGAAAGTAGTAAGTACAAATGAACTTGAAAAAGGCTTCTGATTCTCTGTTATGCAGCTTTCATAACAAGAATGACATTGCCTACTAGAAGACCACAAAGCTGATTGGTGGAAATGATACAGATAAAGGGTTGATTGTCAACAAAATGTCTCAGCTGCCTGCAGGGCTGCCCCTCTGCCTGTCCAGAGTCTGCCCGTCCATCACCATCCTCCCCCAGAACCTGTCAGACAACCAGCTCTGCTCCTGGTCACCACTTCCCCAGGAGCCACACCCTCAAGGCCTTTGTCAACCGTTCTCCTCCCACCCCCGTGCTAAGGACCATCCCCACACTGTGACAGGGCCGCATCCCCATCACCATCCTCCTTCCCCACCTACTGACCCACCGGCCCAGCCCCACACCCTCCCGCAGGCTGAACACAGGGTCGCGGGCTGGGCTTGACCACCCATCTCCCGCTTAGGCTCCTCCAGGCCTCCGCCACCGCTTCACTGTGCGGACCCTAGTCTACTCGGGGGAAAGACGTGCCCCCTCACTACTGAAACCCCAGCCCCGCAAAGGGTCTAGCAACACACCAGTGTTCAGGCAATAGCTATGTACGAAACAAATCAGTAACATACTACCTCTGACAGCAAATATTACTACTTTGTAACCTTCTTAACCTTTTGTGGGTCTGTGTATTCATGTCTTGCAAACCAGTCTGACAAGAGCCCCCTGTTACAACAGTTTTACCCTCTAATTTAACAAGAAGACACCTGAGAATGAATCAAAGGCCAGCTACAAAACCATAACTGAAGGTACTTTATTAGGGTTCCTCTGTGGCTCTAGTAAGCTCAGTAGGGTAGAAACACAGGCTTAAGGGTGAGTAACCCTGGACAACACCAGCTGGACAACACCAGCAATTTCTGAGGTGCTATTCTAAGTACACATAGATGTAAATATTAATGGCAATTGCGCTATTTTTGTTTGCTGCTTTTTGGTTTTCAAAGTATTTTCACATATTTTATCATATTTTATTCTCAGCCACCCAGTAAGGTGCTCATAATTACCTCATTTTACAAATTATAATACAGGCCCAGGCAGGTTAGTGAAGTGCAAAGGTCACTCGGTTAATAAGTGGCTTGGGACTGAGAACTAAGATAACACAGTAAGTATCAAAACCAAGGCCACATGTTAGTAAGCAGAGGATCGAAGACTTGAAACAGGTGTGGAGGGGGGTGGAGAGAAGGAAAGACTGGGTGGACAAGAAAAAAATCACTCCGCAGCTAGTGAAAAGGAAGGGACTGTTACAGTCAACCAATAACTTCACCACCATCACCACGGGGAAAGACGGGGGCAGCTACATACCCCCCAGGATATCTTTCTGTGATTTCTCTTGCCCCCCTCAAGGATGACCTTGATATATACCCCATCCTACTGCTTTATCTGTGTTCTTCTTCAAGCTGACGACATTTTTAAAAAGCTGAAGAAAAGGTAAAAGGAATAAAAAGTAAAACCGGCCCCAGGCATCAGACTCCATCTTCTCCTACAGATGGGACAGACTGTGAATCCCAGGAGGAATTGGAGGTGAGAGAACAGACCTCACAGGGCTGACCTCGGCCCTGAGAGACAGGTGGGGTTTTGAGAAAAGGGAGCGGGAAAGGGGCTCCACGAGAAGGGAATGGTGTGGGCCACGGTGTGAGCAACAAGACTGGTGTGGCCAGAACGAAGGGGTATTTACAGAGGGAAGTGGTGTGGGAAAGCTGAAGGAAGCCAGAACGTGGAGCTGTGGGCGCCAAACAAGGAGTTCAGGTTTTGCCTCTGCTGCCAGGGATGGGTGCTACAGAAACCTGCGCACAGCAAAGGTGCAGGTTAACCTGGGAGCTGTAAGAAGTGTGCTGGGTGGACTGGAAAGGGGAGAGGGTGCATCACGGAGGCTCGAGGCATGAGGGCCCAAGCAGCGACACCAGAATACAGAAGAAAAGAAAAACAACATCGGGAAAGAAAAACCGAAACGGCGCTGAGTGGTCCTGGAGGGCGAGAAAGGAAGGAGAGGCGACGCAGGGAGAGCTGGGAGGGGAGGCTGGGAGGCGAAGGCCGAGAGAGGAGGAAGCATGGCGCCACTCTGGGTATGAGATGCCGCAGGAGAGCCTGGGTCGCATCTAAAGGGTGTGACAAAGCTTGCGGCTGGGGCGTGAAACGTGCATCACAAACTTGGGGATGAAGACACAACCGTGGCAGTCACCTTCAGAAGGGGGAGGCCGAGCCCACAGAAGTGGACGAATCTGCACGATGACTACAGAAAAGCGGCAGAAGGCTAGGATTTTAATGTATTTCCTAGTCATGAGCACATGACTAGGATAAAATGAAAATAATTATCCAACTATCTTTGGGGAGCAAGTGCTTCCTTTCCCTCAACTCTTTCCACAGAGGTTTTCCGAACATGAAAAAAAAAACGAACCTAACACCTGCCAGTGAGCACAGGAAATACACAAAGATGAGAACATGAGCTCCCTCTACATTACTGACAAATTTGTGTGTGTGTGTGTGTGTGTGTGGTACGCGGGCCTCTCACTGCCGTGGCCTCTCCCACTGCGGAGCACAGGCTCCGGACGCGCAGGCCCAGCGACCACGGCTCACGGGCCCAGCCGCTCTGCGGCATGCGGGATCTTCCCGGACCGGGGCACGAACGCGCATCCCCTGCATCGGCAGGCGGACTCCCAACCACTGCGCCACCAAGGAAGCCCTACTGACAATTTTTAAAGTTACTTTAAATTAGGATTATGTGTGTCAGATTGTTTTTCTGCAGTATTACTATAAAACTTCCAATGAGAGAATCTTAAGATGAAGTTAACTGAAGCAACACCAGTAGTGTTTCAAAGCACAGGAAACATGCATTCCAAGTCAACACCAAAGAACTTCATTTCTTCGTTGAGCGCAATGAAACCCTTTGAGCAGCAGGATGGGGTGCCAGCCTGGAGGTCACTTACTAAACAGGCTATAGCCTGAGCACTTGCAGGCGCACCAGAGAACATCTCACTTCCTGGCAGCACCGGCCCTTTTAAGAACAGTCATTCATAGTGAAAACACTATTTCAGCGGGGAAACAAAGAGGAAAGCACCGGACATTCAAGGGTTTGTACAAAGCACGCAGAACCTATCAGCAGGAATGTGCTTTCAAGCAATCTCTTAATTCATCGTTAAACTTTTTGGGGACCAAGTATTTCTCTGGTTTGCACAAGAAAACAACCTTGGAATGTACATTCTTTCCAACTTAAACCCTTTGTTCTAACCACCCACCACCCCCCACCATGGATCCTTCTACCGCTCAGGTCATCTTCAGGCACCCTGCTACACACACCAAAAAGGCAGCACTTCTAGCTGGTGAAACTTTCTCCTTGAAATGGAGTAAAGATAATCAGGAACAGGAATAAAAACAACAAGAGACTGTGATAAAATAGAAGAGCTGCCGGGAGGAACACCCAATTTCAATCTCGGTTTACTGTATTCTTTTCTCTCTCCAGCAGGAGGTCGGGGCGAGGAGAGATGGATGCGGCGACTGTCCCTGAAAATCCCAGCCAGGCAGAGTCTTCGCTGCCTGCCACCTAAGCAAACACTGCACTGCTTTCTTACACTGTCAACACGCATGGTCATACTGTTGCCACATGGCACCCATTTTAGCCACCCAGCCTCGTAGCCCCCTTCCTACGGCTGGGAAGTGGTCTGTCCTTGAGGAACGGCATGTGACCCAGAGGAGGAGGCAGAAGCACCAGCTACCTGCTCTCCTGGCCTCGCAGAACAGCCCCAGGCCCACCAATCACAGGCCTGGAGCCCAGACTCCGAACGGGAAGCAACAAGCAGTGCCCAGAGGTGGTCATTCATCCGAGGCTCCGGGCAATGGTGTGGGCAGTGCAGGTGCAGTTTCCGGACAAGCAGCTTCACCAGAGCCTCGCACAGCAGGACAGGGCTCGTGGCCTCCAGGCCTGGTCCCCCCATCTTCCCCGAGACGCTGGAAACTACTCAGTGTGCACAGTCATTTATTTTTCTGCACGGATCACCCAGGCAGTCTGTGACTAAGCCCCTCAACTTAGCATGCTTATTTTACTCAACGCAGAACTTCACCCATTTTCCTCAGTGAGGAGTATAAATGAGCATTAAAAACACCACTGCCTTTCTGACATCACCCCATGCCGTGGGCACACTGGATGGAGGCAGAGACTGTTGCTGTGTGCATCTTACAGTTTATATTGTTTGAACTTCTTGTTTTTTCACTTTCCTCCTTTTTTCCCCTAGTAACTTTGGGAACCCAGAAGGAAAGGGCCCCTCCTCATCGCCACACTCCCTGGCGCTGCTCAGCAGAACACCGGCTGACGCCTCCCGCGCTGCTCGGAGCCCAGGCGCTCTTGGGAGGGCTTCCTGGACGTGCGCAGGGTGGCGTCACCGCAGCCTGTGAAGCAGCTCTCAGCGCAGGCCACAGAGTGAGGGCCCAGCCCCAGAGCCCAGGCTCTTAGTTCAGCACGGCATCCAACTCACATAGTAAGAAAAAGCGGCTCCCTCCACACAGGCAAAAACAAATGCAGTGAAGAAAGTCCTTGCAATTTCCCTCCCATCATTTGATTCCTTGCACAAAACCTTCTCACAAAACCTCCATTCTTACACTCACGGTAGGAATCCCATCCCATCCAAATGCACCAGGACGTTTCTCGTTGAGTGGCTAAAGGACGCGGCCTTGGCCGGGAGGGAGAGACGGCCGGCGGGGCAGAGCGTCTGCTCAGGACCAGCTGTGCCCCCAGCATCACTCCTCACTCTTCAGCCCCAGCTGCGGTGAACACCACAGCCAAACGTCGACCTTTCCTTCCCGCTTACAGTAAAGGGCTGTGCAGGAGCTACAGAACACTGACAGTCACAGTGCCCAAAGGGACACGGAGACCATCTAGCTCCCAGGGCTTCCCAACCATCCTCCCCGGACCCCCGTGTGGCCGCAGGGTCTCGGCACACGAGGCTCCAGGCGGCACCGCGCTCCCTGGGGAGCCGGCCCCTCGGAGACCCTCCAGAGACAGGCTCCTTTCCATAAGGCTTTGAACTACAGGGTCGAGTCTCCTCGCCCCTCCCCATTCTATAGAGATGTGACCAGAGGCTCCAAGAGGTGACCCGGTGACGGAACCAGATCAGAAGCTGTCTCAGGGCTCTGCCGCGCTGCCACCCAGCTACCTGCATCACAGACAGTGACAGAAGACGGGCCTTGCACACCCTGACATGCAAACTGCCGGCTGGTCTGCTGCGTTCCAAAGCCACAGCTCTTTCCTTACTTACTGTTGCAGTGATCCACCCAGACCTGGCGCAGTTCAGTGCATGGGAATCTCACCAGGGGCCGAGAGTTGGCTGAGGGACACGTGCGCACGTGCGCTCCGGGGCCGCCGTCCACAGCACACGTAGACCCCTGGGCACACACTACGGGCAAGAGCTTCTGGGGAAGGTGATGAGGAACAGAAGAGAAACTCTAAACGTCTTGGATTCGTCAAGTGAAAGAGCCGCAAGAATAGTCAGAAAGAGAATTAGACAAGACATCTAAGAACGGATGACTTTAAACATTCTGGGCATTAGAGGAACCAACTGATGGTGTCAGGAAACCATCGTATTCGCCCCATGAGGCTCTGCAGGGCGGCGGGTGCCGTGGGACCACCAGAGGGCTCCTGTTCTGGGTGCTGCCCGCTGCCCACAGGCAGAGCCGACGGGGACAGAGACCTTTTGCTGAAGAAGCAAACCCTGGCACTCACAGGACCACCCCCACGGGCACTGGGGGCATCCTGCCAGCCCCACCTCCTCCTGCAGGGAGGAGCCCTGGAGTCAGACTGCCTGGGTGCAAACAATGACCACCAACTGTGATCTACGGGGCTCTGGGGAGCTCCCCAACCTCAATTTCTTCATCTGTAAAATGGGGTACATAATAGCATCCTGCTTTCTAGTACTGTTTAAAGTATACTCTATAGGCGACTTCCCTGGTGGCGCAGTGGTTAAGAATCTGCCTGCCAATGCAGGGGACACGGGTTCGAGCCCTGGTCCGGGAAGATCCCACATGCCGCAGAGCAACTAAGCCCATGCGCCACAACTACTGAGCCTGCACTCTAGAGCCCGCGAGACACAACTAGTAAGCCTGCGTGCCGCAACTACTGAAGCCCGTGCGCGTAGAGCCCGTGCTCCGCAACAAGAGAAGCCACCGCAGTGAGAAGCCCGTGCACCGCGATGAAGAGTAGCCCCTACTTGCCACAACTAGAGAAAGCCTGCGCACAGCAATGAAGACCCAACACAGCCAAAAATAAATAAATAAAGTATACTCTATAGTATCATTATGAGGCTTCAGTGAGATAATTCACATAAAGAGGCTTAGAGGCTATCATATATCACTTATATGCGGAATCTAAAAAAAAATGATACAGGAATTTCTTGGCGGTCCAGTGGTGAGGACTCCGCGCTTCCACTGCAGGGGGCATAGGTTCGATCCCCGGTCGGGGATCTAAGATCCCACAGGCTGCTCGACGCAGCCCAAAAAAGAAACAAATGAACTTATATACAAAACAGAAATAGACCCACAGACACAGAAAACAAACTTATGGTTACCAAAGGGGAAGATGGGGGAGGGATAAATTAGGAGTTTGGGATTAACATATACACACTAGTATATATAAAATAGATAACCAACAAGGACCTACAGTATAGCACAGGGAATTATACTCAATATTTTGTAATAACCTACATGGGAAAAGAACCTGAAAAAGAATATATATATATGTATGTAAAGCTGAATCATTTTGTTGTACACCTGCAACTAACACAACATTGTAAACCATATACTTCACTTAAAAAAAAAAAAGGCTTAGAGGCAATACATGTTGGCTATTATCTCATTTAATCCCCCTGAACATCCATCCATACAGCCCCTGGACAGTGCCTAACACATGGCAGACACTAAGTATAATACTTGCTAAATAAAAACAAATAGTTACTGTCCCTCACTGACTGATGAGAATGCTGAAGGCTCACCACTGAGGAAACTGACAAAAGTAACCAGGGCAGGAAGGCTGGCCCACAAGTCCGCCAACTCTGCCTGAACAGACTGCTTTCCTCGAAAACGCACCCACCTTGACCTGGGGTCCATGGTGGGGCAGGCATGGGATGGAATCTACCCAGAGAGACAGGCCCGCGAGTGAGAGATGCGGTGCACACCCGCAGGCCTGCTTTAAGCTCTTCGTTTAAGTCGCCGTCAGCTTGAGGAGGGAGCTGCGCTATTGTGTTGTAAAATGCCTTCAGACAGCGCAGGGGTGAAACGCCAGTGTGCTGACAGTCTCCCGTCAGCCTGTGTCTGCGGTGGAGGGAAAGGAGCTGAGCCACAAAGCAGCAAAGTGCTATACAGAACTTCTTTAACCCTTGGCCTCAACTGGATTTCACACTTAGTCACAAATAAAGTCCTTTAGATTTTAATTTGCATGAAAACAAATACCATATCAGACTATTCAAATTAATACTCAGGCTATTTGAAATACTCTTTCCCTGCCACATCTGTTTCTGTGTTGGGGTACAGATGCCTGACCTTACCTGGCATTCACATTTTCCCATGAAAGACTGTCAAGGTGGGGAGAAGAGCGGGCCCTAGCTTCTAACAGCATCTTCCGATTTCAAGAGAGATCAATGGCTCAGAAATATCCATTAGTCTCAAGTAGAACTTAAACTTTTATACCGACATGCCACACATGAAATCAATGATTATGTTACTACTGACAAGGGTTTTAAATTACACAGGCAGAAGGGATAATTAGCCCATTTGCAAAGCAGAAAAACTTGGAAATGCAAGATATGTTTTAAGCTCCCAAATTTATTTTCAGAGCAAAATGAAATTTCCCCCTCAGAATGACATTGAAACTCTGCAAGCCAAGCGTTAAGAACTCTCTGGGTGGACCTTCCCTGCCAAGGACCTGCTATCCAAGCCTCCAGAACTGGGCCAAGAGCTCACTTCCAGCTACAGGGAGAACCTACGAAGTGGAAACATTTTGTCACATCTCTAATTAGCATTAGCAAGCAACAAACCTTCAGCTGTGCTTCATTTCTGAGAGTGAAAGGGAGCACTTGCTAACTGCTCAGGATAACAGGCACAACCCAGGACCATCTCACGCAGACCAGGAGACATGGTCACCCCACCTGTGAGGGTTGGGTGGGACAGAGACAGGAGAAGCAAGATTTCTGAGAATGCCTTTTCCTATAGTTCTGATTTTTGGACCATGTAAATGCTTTATGTATTCGAAAAAAATTAACTCCAAAAGAAAAATGCAAACCCTAAAATTAAGAATAAATAGAGGGGGCTTCCCTGGTGGCGCAGTGGTTGAGAGTCCGCCTGCCGATGCAGGGGATGCAGGTTCGTGCCCCGGTCCGGGAGGATCCCACGTGCCGCGGAGTGGCTGGGCCCGTGAGCCACGGCCGCTGAGCCTGCGCGTCCGGAGCCTGTGCTCCGCAATGGGAGAGGCCACAACAGTGAGACGCCCGCGTAACGCAAAAAAAAAAAAAAAAAAAAAAAAAAAAAAGAATAAACAGAGGGCTTCCCTGGTGGTGCAGCGGTTAAGAATCAGCTTGCCAATGCAGGGGACGCGGGTTCAAGCCCTAGTCCGGGAAGATCCCACATGCCGCGGAGCAACTAAGCCCATGCGCCACAACTACTGGAGCCCATGTGCCTAGATCCCGTGCTCCGCAACAAGAGAAGCCACTGCAATGAGAAGCCCACGCACTGCAACGAAGAGTAGCCCCTGCTCCCACAACTAGAGAAAGCCCACATGCAGCAACAAAGACCCAATGCAGCCAAAAATAAATAAATAAAATAAATAAATTTATTAAAAAAAAATAAACAGAAACAAATGAACTTAACTGTATATGAAATTTTATTTGCACATTGCTTTAAAACCCATTATTCTAACTATATATTCTTAAGATACATTTATTTGTTCTAAGACCCCAAAGAATTGCAAAGAAATTATAAAACTTCATACAGTAGGATGATTATAATAATATGGTATTAAAATGTTAAAAATATTTCATGTATATCATAGCATAAAGAAAATAATGCTAACATCATTAGAAATCAAAACAGTGTAAGACAAGAATTATAAATAGATAAATTAAGGGGAAAGACTTCATTTTAATTTGTTAAGGAAATATCAATATGAAATCCACGGTTTTTAAAAAATGAATATTTTTGTCTAGCTCTGTTCCCTAGGAGGACCTAAAAGATGCTCACCCCTGTGACACGGGCACACCTGGCCCCCAGATACTGATTTCTAAATGCTTCCCCACGAAAAGGAACCAGGGCTCCTCAGAGGAATGATTTCAGATCTAAGGCAGGAAAAACACAAAGTGGGCCTGGGACAAATTTTTGTTCCAGAAAACAAGGAAACATTCAAAGACTAATAGGGCCTTGGCAAAGGCCACAGGAGCCAATCCAAGGGGGACAATATAAGCATCTAAGGAATAATGACAACTGACTGTAATACACCAAATAAATACCAATCCAGTGTCCACAGTGACTGAGAGAGAAAGAATAAAAAGGGATGCTCTTTTCAGAGGAGTATCAATTAATAAACGAAGGAGGACCGAGAGTCGGAGGAATCATCACTCTGCAACTTCCAATGAAAGAAGTGATTTGGCAGGAACACCAAATGGATGCTAAGGTCCTAGGAAGTCCCCTAGTGACCAGGAAGGTCCCTGGGGAGCAGGAGGAAGTGCAGAGAGAGAGACAAAGAGGGGTCAGAAACCACTGCCTCAGCCCAGTGAGCCCACCTCCCACCACAAGAACGGGACCACCACAAATCATTCCCTCTCAAAGTGAGGGCAAAAATGGGGGAAATGAGGTAAGGCTGGGAGGTAAAGTGGGAGACGTTAAACCCCTATGGAACGCGAACTACACATCATTTATACTTTAAAATGGTTTCTAACTGGTGTATTGCTCTTATAATTTTCTAACCAGTAAAAAATGTAAATCATATTTAAAGCTGTTATGGGGAATATCATCATGCATAAGTTTCCTCCAGATAAGAACCATTTCCTTGGGCTTCCCTGGTGGTGCAGTGGATAAGAGTCTGCCTGCCAATGCAGGGGACACAGGTTTGATCCCTGACCAGGAAGATCCCACATGCCGTGGACCAACTAAGGCCGTGCGCCACAACTACTGAGCCTGTGCTCTAGAGCCCGCGAGCCACAACTACTGAAGCCCGCGCTACTAGAGACCGTGCTCCGCAACAAGAGAAGCCACCACAATGAGAAGCCTGCGCACCGCAACAAAGAGCAGCCCCCGCTCGCCACAGCTAGAGAAAGCTCACGCACAGCAATGAAGACCCAACGCAGCCAAAAATAAATTCAAAAAAAAAAACAAAAAACCCTGCTGTATAAAAAATAAATTTAATTTAATTAAAAAAAAAAAGAGATAAGCAACTGGCCTAACAGCAGGCAGTTAATTTGTAGTCAGAAGTAAAATGCAGACCTGTCTAGCTCCAAAATCCATGTTAAAAAATTAAATAAATAAATGAAAGAGTAATCTGGGGAAAAAAAAGAAGAATATGAGTCTTTTTGAGGATCTTTATATACAGGGCAACACTGCTTCTCCAGAAGAGTTAGTTACCAAACTACTTAGCAGTAGCTAGAGCTAAGAGCTAGCAAGCAGAAGACAGGGTAAGAAGAAGGAACTTAGTCTCTGAGAGAACAGCATATTTACAAAGAAACTGCAGGAAAACAAAACATCTCCTGTGAGGAATGACCTACAACCCAGTATGGCTGGTGCGGGACAGAGAGGTCGCTGGGGTCAACCCCTCCTTGAATCAACCTGGTGGAAGAAGAGGGTCCAGATCTCGCCAGTGGACCTCAGAGGCGGCGTCCGAGAGACAGGAAAGGTGCCTCCTCCAGGGCCTGGAGACTAGGAGGGGAGACAAGCGGTCTCCTTGCTTTCTGACCACCTGACTAGGTAGAAAACTGTACCATCTCAGGAGGAGGGACAGACGTGGGGAAAAGCTTGTTTGGGCCCGTGCTGAATTCAAGAGGCCCCAAGTCCACCCAAATGGAGGTGCGCCAGGCGAGCATGTGTGAGCTCAAGCAGCAGAGCGGGCAGGACAGAGGGTCGTGGGAACGTGAGGAAGCCGCCGGCCGAGTCCCCCTGCGCAGACACCAAGCATCGGCCGCTGCTTCTGCTGCGGTCCTGTCCACGCATCAAACTTGGCCAAACTCAACTACACAGAGTCTTTCATTCTCTTTCTCTTTGCACAAATAAAGAGATCTTGGGCCACGGGACCCTTCCTACACACTGAGTATTCAGCACCCAGAACAGTGCCTGACACAGAACAGGCGCTCAGTGAATATTTGAAGATATTAGTGTATATATTATACACATAAGCAGTATGTATACTTTATTAAAATATTACACACATTGTTCTGTGCTCTGTGAGATGGGTGACGTTAAGGGGTTTAACACTTTTGCCTGAAGTACTGACGCTACAGCTCAGCCCATGTACCCCAGTGACTCCTCCGCCAGTGGTTTCTTCCCCATCCCTTCTGGCCCTGCCCCACCCATCCTCCACGCAGCACCAGCATGACCTCTAACAACCTTCAACCAGATGGTGTCAATCCTTCCCCACTGAGGCCAAAACCCTCACCACTATCACCACTATGACCACTACGACCACCATCACCGCTATCTCGAGACGAAATGGCTGCAGAGCTCTGCCTCTGCCACTGTCTCCCAGGAGACCAGAACCTGGAAGCAACTCGGTCACAAGGGGCCCCACGGAGACGGAGGGCTCTGCTCAGCGGCGCAGTGAGTGTGTGCGAAGAGGGCGGGGCCGGTGCTCGAACACGACTTTGAAAGGACACTGTTCCAAAGTGGTACTGAACAGTATTCACTGTTCCAGAAACCAAAAGCACTAGAAATACCCGTGGTCTCCTGAGAGGGGTTTTGCCACCTCCACTTACTGAAAAAGCCGCCAGTGACGCTCACTGGAAGGGCCCCACCTGAAGTCCAGGGCATCCCTAGAATCCACCCTGGATGCGGAGTCACTGAGCCACTTTCACCTCACTCTGATTCTGAGGCCAGTTCTCCCTGACTGACTCACTCACTCAAGCTCAGCAGTGCTGATCCACCCTTGCTAAGGGCACTGACAGTGAAGCCCCACCCCGCTGCGAACTCACCGGTGCTTGAGACAGGCTGGGGATTCTTCCCACCAGAGCCTCTCGACCTCGGCCCTCGGTTGCCAGATAACTGGTGCCGTGGAGGGGGCATCGCAGACGTTCAGGGGCATCCCTGCCCGAGCCTTGACGGCCGTGGCCCCTCAGACCCCACCAGGTGTCACCCCTTCCTCCGTCCCGCATCGTCTCCTGTCCCCTCTCACCCTCCTGGCTGGGCTGCGCTTCCGCCCTCCTTGCGCTCCGATCCCGGCACAGGCTACACTGCTCCCCGCTCAGCCCAAACCTCTGCTGTGACAACCAACACTCCTGACGCAGGCAGACTAAGCTGTGATTTTAGGACCTTAGTCCTTCGGGTGCTTGCAGTCCTGTATCCACCAGTCTCAGGAATTAGCAGACTCTGGCAGAGACAGCGGCACAGTTTTGGGGTCCTGCCCACAATTCAATCTGAACACATTCTCTTTTCTCGGTTCTATATATTGGAGTTCTCTGAGATGTCTTTTTAAAATCTGAACTGTTGCTTTCAAAAAGACTGTAAAATCACTGCACTCAACTTTAAGAATAAAATCTTCATTTTCAACTTTAAAATGAAATTGAAAGGAAGACTAAAAGCGGTAATTTTTTTAAACACTGAAAAAGAAAACCCACATGTGATCAATTCACAGAACAAAGGTCACATAACCCTTCCCACCTCCTCAGCCTTCTCCTGATGCCACCGCCAGCTCGTCATCACCACCAGGCTGGCACAGGGCAAGGGGAAGAGGGGAGACCAGTGCGGGGCTGGGACAATGGCCGCAAGAGGAGCCAGAGTGCAGGTCCTCTGTCTCCAGGGGGAGTGGGCAGCTTGCTCCATCCTCTTTCCAAGCTCAAGTGGCCGAGCATGGGCAAACTGGGGATTCTGATTAGAAACGGAATAGTGGGGACTAAGCAAGGACCAGTGGTCCTTGTTCTCCTGCATCAAATAAAGGTGATCAAATATATTTACTATTACGTGTTGCTTCAGATGGAGAGAACACACCAGTTATTCCCCACTTCCAGTTATGTACGTGAGCAGCTTGTAGGTCAGCCCGCCAAGAACTAGAAAAGCTAAATAAAATACATTTTTAAAGTCTGTCTGAAGGCATCAAAGGGGTACTGAGGCAGCCAAAACTGGAGGGTCCAAGACTCCAAAGAAAAGGGAAGCCCAGTGAGGGAGCGGGAGACTGAGAGGGGCTCTCCTTCCCTCGGGGCATCTGCCCACGCTGACTCTGGGAAGAAAACGCAGTGAAAAGTCAAGCAGAGGGGACTAGCTAACAGAGCTCTGGACAGTTCCATAAGGCTGGGAAGACAAAAATTCTAGTACAGGCCTGACAAGTCAGCCAGGACTTTACGGACTAAGCTCCCCGAGAAAAGGGAGGCACAGAAAATGAGCCCAGCACTCTGCACAGACTGGCTGAGCAGCTGAGTTGCAGTAACCTCATGGTGCTCAGGAGACAAAAACTGGGCTTCTGGACCTGCCAAGGAGGGGCCCTGGGAAGCTTCCAGATGGAGACCCTGGAGGGCTCCACCCTGGGGTTGGGGGGAAGGTGGGTGAAGGCAGCTGAGACTGAGGCTTACAAGGACTCCCAGCCTCCAGTCACTGAGTCCCCGACTGAACCGAGAGCTGTGACCCTACCCTGGGCCTGCGTCACAGGAAACTCTGAAGGAAGTCAGCATCACCCAGAACCTCTACAGTTTTTCATACATAATGTCCAACACTCAACCAAAAAAACAAAAACGGGCGTAACAACAAATAGGACCAAGAGAAAAAAAGAACAGAAATAGAAACAGATCCAGAGGGGACCCATACCAGATGCAAACTTCAACTAGAGTTACCAGATGCAAACTTCAACTGTTCAAAAATATACTTGACAAAAGGAAAATTTTCCAAGAATCAAAACGGATTCTAGAACTTGAAAATAACAGTGATTGAATTTAAGAACTCAATCTATGGGCTTAACATCAAATCGGACACAGCTGAAGAGAGGATCAATGAACTGAAGGATGGATTAGTTTAAAAAAAAAAAGAACTTAGAGGAAAAAGAGTCTATCCAAGGAACCCAAAAGACACTGCAGGACACTGTTAAAAAGATCTAGTGTACATATAAATGGAGCTCCTCACAGTGGAGCAGAGACAGGAAGGGGAATAAGAAACACCTATAAAGATAATGGTCAAAGTTGGTTAAAGAATCAAGCCATTGACTCAACAAAGAAAACCACACATTGGTTTTCAGCAGCTCTTCTGGTGTCTAAGGCAAAAAGAAAATGTTAAAGTGCCCAGAGGAAAAACGGCACTGCCTTTAATGGCACAACAACACTGAGAGCTGACTTTTCCAGAAAAAGGAAGTCAGAAGATAAGGGATTGGCATCTATAAAATGCTGAAAAACAAATAACCACCAACCTGGAATTCTATACCCAACAAAAACATTCTTCAAAAGTGAAGGCAAAATAGGGGCTTCCCTGGTGGCGCGGTGGTTAAGAATCCGCCTGCCAGTGCAGGGGACACGGGTTCCAGCCCTGGTCTGGGAAAATCCCACATGCCGCAGAGCAACTAAGCCCATGCACCACAACTACGGAGTCCGTGAGCCACAACTACTGAAGCCCTCACGCCTAGAGCCCGTGCTCCGCAACGGGAGAAGCCACCACAATGAGGAGCCTGCGCACCACAGGGAAGAGTAGCCCCCACTCGCTGCAGCTAGAGAAAGCCCGCGTGCAGCAACAAAGACCCAATACAACCAAAAATAAAATTAAATAAATTTATTTTAAAAAAGTGAAGGCAGAATAAAGACGTTTCAGGCAAATGAAAATGAGACAACTCATCACCCGCAGACATGAACTAAAAAAAATATTAAAGTAGTTCTTCGAGAAAAAGAAGTCTCTGACAGAAATATGAAAAAACAAGTGAAAAGCAACAAAAAGGGTAACTATGAGAATAAGTCACAATATTAACTGTACAAAACAATGATGATAATGCCAAAAATATATCTAAAATTTTAAAGTATGATAGCAGTGACACAGGAGGTGGGAGGGTGTTCAGGGCAGTTTGAGTGTCAAAGAAAACAGCAGTGTCAGGGGGGCAGTAAAGGCAGGCACGAACCTAGGCTGAACTGTAAAACACGCCCTGTGTCTGCAAGTGTATATCCGACCACCGACACAGGAACACAGAGTTAAAAACACTTCATACTTCTCAAAGAAGGTAAGAGAGAAACAACCCAGAATAGGTGGGACAAACAGAACACAAATAGTAACACTGTGCCTATAAACTGAAATATTGCAATTGCATTTAAATAGAGCAAATACTCTAATTAAAATATAAAAACTGTCAAACTGATTAAAATAAAAACTATACACTATTCACAGAGGTACATGTTAAGATCACAATCAGGCGAAAGGAAAAGATACCCAGGCAAACACTAACAGGAAAGTGATGTGGCAGATATCACTGTCAAATAGTGTCTGAAGTAAGAAGCGTTACTAGAGATAAAAAGGAACATTTCATAATGATACAAGTTCAATCTAGCGAGGAGAATTCTAAATTTGAATGTACCTAATACCATAATCTCAAAACATCAACACATAAAAACGGAGAGAAGTAGAAAAGGAGAAACAGCCAAATTCATCATCACAGTGGGAGCCTTTAAGATGCATCTCTCAGTAGAAGGGGGCTGTCCCGTATGCAGTCACGTGCAGCTATGAGGTAGTGATACTTGAAGCGTGGCTGCTCCACACTGAGATGTGCTGCAAGCAGGAAATGCACAGTGGATTTTAAAGACTTAGTATGAAAAAAAGAGCGTAAAATATTTCATTAGTTTTTTTCATGTTGATTACACACTGAAATGATAATATTTTGGATATCTGTGTTAAATAAAATATATTAAAATTAATTTCACCTATTTCTACTTTATTTAATGTGGCTACCAGAATCTGAATTACATGATTAACAAACCTGATCTAACTGATACACACAGAATACTGCATTCCCGCTGATACGCACTGCTTTCAAGTACCCAAGGAACACTTCACAAAATGAATGAGTATTGGGCCATCAGGAAAGCTCAACTCATTTCAAAGCATTGAAATAATGCAGGGTATCTTTAGGGATTGCAGTAGATAGACAGTTTATGCCCCCTCAAAATTCATCCCCCGCAAGGTGATGGTATTAGGAGGCATGGACTCCGGGAGGGGTTAAGTCCTAAGTGCAATGAGCTCCCTTTTGCCCCCTTCCGCCCAGTGAGGACAGTGACAAGAAGCTGGACATCTAGGAACCAGGAAACAGGACTCACCAAACATGGAATCTGCCGGCACCTTGATCTTGGGACTTCCCAGCCTCCAGTACTATGAGAAATAAATTTCTATTGTTTATAAGTCAGCTAGTCTATGGTATTTTATAACAGCAGCCCAAAAAGACTAAGATAGGGATCTTCATGGAATTAAGCTAGAAATCAACAGAAATAATGAGAAAAACCTCCCCAAACACTGGGAAGTTAAACGACACACTTCTTTAAAAACTTTTTAAATAATAATTTTTGGAAACACAATGAAAATTAGGAAATACTTTTACATAAAAGATAAATGAAAGTTTGGCTTATTCAAATTTGTGGGATGCAGCTAATGGTGTTTAGAGGGTAACTTATAGCCTTAAACACATATACTGGAAAAGAAAGAAGGCTAAAAATCAATTAAGCATCTATCCCAAGAAACCAGAAAAAAGAATAGCAAACGAAACACAAAGCAGATGGAAGAAAAAGGAGCAGAAAATAAGGAAATAGAAAACAAATATGAAATTAAAAAAAGAAAAATCAATAAAGCCAAAAGTTGGTTCTTTGAAAGGACTGATAAAATTGATAAAGGGAAGCCCTTAATTCATGATTTTAAAAAACTCTTAGCAAACAAAGAATAGAGGAAATTTTTCATATTTTCATAAAAATATCTACAAAAAAGCCACAGTAGGGCTTCCCTGGCAGTGCAGTGGTTAAGAATCCGCCTGCCAATTCAGGGGACATGGGTTCGAGCCCTGGTCTGGGAAGATCCCACGTGCCACGGAGCACCTAAGCCCATGCACCACAACTACTGAGCCTGCGCTCTAGAGCCTGCAAGCCACAACTACTGAGCCTGCGTGCCACAACTACTGAAGCCCGTGTGCCTGGAGCCTGTGCTCCACAACAAGAGAAGCCACTGCAGTGAGAAGCCCACAATGAAGAGTAGGCCCTGCTCACCACAACTAGAGAAAGCCCACACGCAACAACAAAGACCCAAAGTAGCCAAATAAATAAGTAAAATAAATAAATTTTTTTTAAAAATTAAAGAAAAGTTACAGTAAATATCATATGTAATGGTGAAATAGTGAAAGCTTTTCCTCCGATACTGGGAATGAGAAAAGGATATTTATTCTCATTACTTCTGTTCACCACTGTATTGGAGATCCTAGCCAGTACAATAAGGCAAGAAAAAGAAAAAGGGTTATAGCAACTGGAAAGAAAGAAAAAAAAACTTATCTGCAGACATAATTGTGTATACATAGAAAATACAAGAATTATTACTAGAAATAAATGAATTTAGCAAGTGAATACAGAAAAACTAATTCTATCTCTACATACTAGTAATTTATAATGGTATCAAAAATATGAGATATCTAATTGAACATGCATAAGACATACAGAAAACTGTAAAATTTTAAGACAAATTAAAGAAGATCTAAATAAATGGAGGACTATATATACTGTGTTCATGGATTATAAGAACTATATTAAAAAGACGTCATTTCTCCCCGCACTGGTCTACAAATTAAATTCAACCTCAATTAAAATCCCGGCACATTTTCTGGGGAAAGACAGCCTAGTGGATTCTAAAATTTATTTGAAAATGCAAAGGGTCAAGATTAGCCAAGGCAATACTGAATAATGACTCAGGTGTAGGATTTAAATTACCAGATATGAAGACTGACTAAATCTACAGTAATTTAGATAGCGTTGCATTTGTGCAAAAGAGACAAAAAGATCAATGCAGCAGAGGGGAGTCCAGAAACAGACCCATACACTTACGGTCACTTGATTTACAACAGAGATGACACTGCAGCACACTGGGGAAAGGATGCTTTTTTAATAAATTACAACTGGATAGCCATACATTTAAAGGAAAAAAAAAAAAAAAAAGGAAGCCTGGCCCCTATCTCACACAATAAACAAAAATCAGTTTCAGATAGATTACAGATCTAAATGTAAAAGATAAAACAATAAAGCTTTTACAGGATAACATCTTCATGCAACTTCGTGATGATATCTTTCAATGAACACAAAGCGCATTAAATATTACTGAAAAGACTGATCACCTGGGGTACATTAAAATAAAAAAATATGCTTTTTAAAAGACACCACTGAGGGCTTCCCTGCTGGCGCAGTGGTTGAGAGTCCGCCTGTCGATGCAGGGGACACGGGTTCGTGCCCCGGTCCGGGAAGATCCCACATGCCGCGGAGCGTCTGGGCCCGTGAGCCGTGGCCGCTGAGCCTGCGCGTCCGGAGCCTGTGCTCCGCAACGGGAGAGGCCACAACAGTGAGAGGCCCGCGTACCGCAAAAAAAAAAAAAAAAAAAAAAAAAAAGACACCACTGAGAAAGTGAAAAGGCAAACACACCCCCAAAAAACCTGCCATACATATACGTACTCAGAATATATAAAAAGAACTCCTTCAAATCAGTAAGAAACAAAACCGACAGCCCAATCAAAAAATGGGCAAAAGACAATTATTTCATCAAAGAAGGTAAGCAAGTGGCCAACGAACGCCCGGGATGTTTACTGGCCATCAGGGAGCAGGTCCCCACCCCACTGAGCTCCTACCGCTCAGCACCACCACACAGCTACAGCCAAAGAACTGCCGATACCGAGGGTCCGAACAACCAACGGCTCACACACTGTGGGGGGCAGGACAACGGTCACGACCACCACCTTGGATAGATCCTACTAAGGCTGAACATACTCCATCACCTGGCAGTGCTACTCCTTTGAACACACCCAACAGAAACACATACATATCTGCACCAAAAAGCAAGTAAGAACATTCAGGGCAGCATTTGTAAAAACTAGAAACAACCCAGATACCCATGAACAACAGAAAGAATAAATTATGGTACATTCATACACTGGGTTATTAAATAGCAGATGAGAACGAACAAACCTACATGGATAGAGCTCGCAAAGATAATGTTGAATGAAAGAATCAAGAAATAAAATATACACGTTACTTTATTTCATTTACATAAAGTCAAGAACATGCCAAGTTAATCAACGGCAGAAAGTTGAGACCACAGTTAGCTCTGGGAGACAATTACTGGGAGTGGGTGGGAGGGGGCTTCTGGGAAGCCTGGTAATGTTCTATTTCTTGGTCTGGGCAGTGGTTACAAGAGTGTGTTCGCTTAATGAAAAATTCACTGCGATGTACACTTATGATTTGTGAATTTTTCTGACGTATGTTCTGTTACAGTTAAGTTTTTCTTAAGTACACTATTACTTGCCTACATAATCTGGCAGGAGTTTATTCACACGCCTACCTGGTCACACAATTAGCCACCAAACAGAAGACAAATGCCAAGAAAGGGAAGGATCCAAAAAGTGTTTACTTAATGGTTCCTGTGTTTCTAAAACGCTGGACTCAGGTGCTCAGGTGGTGAGGTGAGCTGGTGACGTCATCACATTCTCCACTCAACAAAGCATTTCCAGGCTACAACACAGAGCAGCAGCTAGCAACAAATCACTGAGCGACTGTCCCACTGGCTGCTGTGACAACCTCCACTGCATGAGACTGGACTTTACAAAACTCCTGTCCCTTACTTGTTACATCCCTTGTGCTCATCCTTTCAAAAAACTACACTTCAGTGTATGTACCTCAAATTACAAGAAGACAAATACAGTTACGAAAGAAACAAAACAAAACAAAAAACCCAAAGTACTAAAAAGATTTACAAATACTACAATAAAATCCCAGTAAAACATAATTTGGCCAACCCTTCTAAGCTTGTGGTAATAAAATCGGACCCAAACAAACTTGGTAATTTACAAGATTCAAATGAGAAAAAACTTAATGATTCTCAAATTGACCAAGACAGAACATTACAGCACTGACATCAAATTATTGTTGCCAAAAAGGAAATCCAAATGTTTAGCTTATCAATGTTTCAGGAGAATTGACTAAAGCCCAGAAATGCATTAAGGCTAGTAAATATTCATTTACTAATTTACCACTGCAGACCCATCATGAGAGAATAAATGCATGCTTATTCAGGTCTACCTGAAAGCACCAGAAAGGCACCTATTATGAATAGGTAAAATGGCACCTACACAGCTCGTAAACACCCAAGTAACATACACATCTCCCACTGTGCTCTGTGCCACCCAGCGCACACTCTTCTAGCTGAAACCCTCTCCCTGCTCCTATCATTAGATCCTCACTAGGCTCCATAAGAAAAGGCCTTGAAACACTGCTCCAAACACAATATCCTTAGATGAAAAACTTCAGTGACTGTAAGCTTTATAATTCTCATCTGCCAAAGAGAAAGTTCCAAAGGAATCCATCTTCAGTCTTCTATCCCCTAAAACAAACTTGATTTACAAAACACTGGTGTTCTGAGAAAGGTGGACTGTAAAAATATTTTTCCTGTGAAATCAATCCTATTTGTCCAGTAAATTTCATTAGGAAATTGGAAATACATAATACAACCCATGGAAATACACATTTAGGCAAGGAATAGCTTAAGACAGCAAAACCGAAGGCACCACAGAGCTTGGTTACTTCATGGCCCTTTTTCAAAAACTCTGGAGCACTATTCCAAATCTAGGCAGTTCCTTCTGCCGCTCCAAAGGGGAACAAGAGCAACAAGGTGTTTTTACAGAACTTTATGGTACACCAGAGTTTGTTCTCACTAAGAAGTTTAATCCTCAGGAATTTTATCTATATGGGACTTACAAATAACAGAACCACCATTTCACAAGTGATTACGCAAAATACACATCTAAAAATTTCAACATCGTAAAAAAGCGTTTAGAAAAAACTCAGGTGAAAATCACCCATACCTGTGGAAGCGCAGTATTGAGCTGCCTCTGCAAGGAATCTCTTTCGTGACCAACCTCGTGTAACTTCCCCTGGGTTAATGCCAGCGTTTCTTGGGTCTCTCTCAGAGTGTCAAGGAGACGGTCCCTCTCTTCCAGCATGGAGACCATCAACTGTTCAAAATGTGAATCTGCATCTGGCTGTGAAGGGGAGCTGGACCCATGGCTCCCACTTCCTCCTGGGGGGCCTTCTGCTTCACTGATGGTCGGCATCACCTCGCACATCATCTTGAAATGAAAGACCCAGACCATTGTCATCAGGTGCAAAATAAAGGCTTCCACAAAGCTGCAACTTTATAGCTATCTGTAGCTGCTAAGTGAAAGGCTGACAGCCTCATTATTGCCAGATCTGACTGCTATGCTCTGTACAGAAAAAAACTGGGAAAACGTACACATGCATATCCAAAGTGCCCAGAACACACAAGATGAAGACATTTAATACTGACAATAATCCAGTGAAGGGGTAAAGACCAAAGAAGACTACCCTCACATAAAGAACAAACCCTGTGGCATTTTCTCTGCAAAGCTGTACTTTCTAGTTGTTGAAAACAAGTGTGCTTCTGTAACCTTTTTTTTTTTTTCCTTTCTATTTCCCGGTGGGGGAGAGAAAGTCAGAACACGTGCCACCCAATCATTTTTCAGGAAAAGCACAGAAGGAGCATACAGCCAGTAAAACTGACAAGTACAAAATCCATCAGGCATCCTAGAGGAATGTGTGCAGTCAGCTCCTAGGAAGGACTGACGGCTCCCTGAATTCTTGGGCTGGATTTGGTGAGCGATAAAAGGAACTGGACTCGTTAAGCGCGCGAGAAGTGTTTTTCAACGGCTGCAATGGTTGGTCAGTCAACCTAACTTACGTAAATTAACAGACACCTCCCCCCCCCAAAAAAAATTCCACAATGGAAATATAGCAGGTCGAGACAGACGTGCACGGCTAGGAAGGAAGGAAAAGTGAAAGGTGAGATTACGAGAGGCTACTAAGTGTCTCAAATATAATGACGGGGCGAGGGGCAGGGGGCCGGTTCCCGAGGCTGCCGCCGGTGTTCCGGGCTCGGCGGACCCCCGGGACGGAGATGCCCAGGACCGCGTACCACGCACCTGACGGTGACAACGACTCTAGCCCGCTCGCACCCGCACCCGGTGCTGCAGCAGCCCGGACGCCAGGGTGGCGAGAACGATTCACCACGGGAACCCAGCCTGGCTCGGGACTTCCTGCGGCCACAGGTCCTCGCCCCCGCGCCCAGCGCTGGGGTCCCCGGGGGCGCGGCTCACCTGGCGCTGGGGTCAGGGAGGGGGGGCGCACGGCCCTGAGAGCCCGTTCGCCGGGGGTCCCGCGGGCACCGCCCCCTGCCCCCGCGACCCCGGGCCCCGCTGCGCACCCTTCCCCCGGGGCTGACACTCACCAGCCGCGCGGCCCCCGCGGGGAGGGCGCCGGCGCCCGGGGCTCCGCTCCGCCCCAACCCTGTTTCAGTCCCCCTATCCCTTACCTTGCTCGCCGGCGGGAGCGGGCGAGGAGGCTCCGCGGCGGCTCGCGGGCGGCTGCTCGCTCCAGGCGAGCTCGGGGCCCGACGAAGGCAGCCCGCGCCCGCCGCCCGCCCCGCGCCCGCGGCCCCGGGCCCGCCGCCCCCAGTCACTAAGGCCGGCCTGCGGCCGGACACTGGCAGAGCACAGGAGGAGCGGGCCCGGCTGCGCGTCGCCGGCGTCAACGTGCCCGACGTCGGGCGCGTCGGCGCAGCGTCAGCGCCGAGCGCCGCCGGCACGCCCCGCCCCGTCCTCCCGGGGGAGGAACCCAGGGGGCGGCCGAGTGTGCAAGCACCGCCTCCTCAGGGGGGCGGGCTCGCCTCTCGGACGCCGATTGAGTGGATACAGCATAAGCCCCGCCCCCGGCCCCGCCCAGGTGGGTGAGCCTCGGTCGAGTCGCCGCTCCTGATTTCCGGCACCGGGCTCCGGGGTTTGGTCCTTTTCCCGAGCAGCGGCTTCCACCTCGGGGGCTGCCCCCAACTCTCCGCTTACAGCCGCGGAGGACACCGAAGGCCGTTATCGAGCGTCTGCTGGGTGCCAGGTTCTGAGCCCGACACTTCCCGAAGGTCACGGCTACACACCTTACGCCGGAGCGCATCCCAGTGCAAGTCACCTGTTTGCAGCTGGTCGGAGCCTACGGTGTGGCCTCCGGAGCCTCTTAGGAACCGGTCCTTGCACGACTCGGAAGGACGCGGTTTCTACGCAAGACCCATTACCGAGCTTT
Organism: Hyperoodon ampullatus; assembly: GCF_949752795.1. NCBI lineage: Eukaryota > Metazoa > Chordata > Mammalia > Artiodactyla > Ziphiidae > Hyperoodon > Hyperoodon ampullatus. The sequence goes on from NC_136920.1 coordinate 6,153,621, forward strand.
ACCTGCAGTACCGGGGGAGGCAGAGATGGGCAGCGTTTGATGTTGAAGCTCCTGGGCGCTGTGTCGAGAAGGAAGGCTTTGGAGCTAGGCACACCTGGTTCAACTTCCAGCAGATACTTCTCCCTGCGGTGTGGGCCTGGGCACCAAGGGGGAACCCACTTGTAAGATGGGAGAGTGATACAGACCTACCCCAGGGCTGTTATAAGAAACAGAATGTGCAGGAGCACCCAGTCAAGGACCTGGCTGGGGAGGAACTCAGCGAATGGTGGTCCTTTTTATCTTTCTTAGCATTGTTATCCTTATACAGATCCATATTTCATCCTTGCTCAAACTTTTAAAAACCCCTGCTATGTGCCAAGTCCTGTGCTATATATTGCAGATGCAGAGATTAATAAATACACCTTTAATAACTTAAAGCAGATGCTCCCCACTCAAGGTCTGACTCCTGGATCACAAACTCTTGGCAAAACAAAATGTCCAGGCATTGTTGCCAAGTGACACTGGCCGCTGTCTGGCTAAGTCTAAGTGAAGGCTGCATGGCGGGGGAGGGGGGTGAAGCCTTCCAAGGTAGATTCCTTGATTCCCAGTTGTGAGCTCACCAAGAGCAGGCGCTATGTCTGATTGACTTTCTTACCTCCCAAGTCCAGGACCACACCTTTCATCCACGTATTTGTTCACTCAATAAATATTTGAATGACTCCACATAAATATGAATTTGCATCCCTGATCCAGGGTCTGTAACAGAGGAAAACATCCAGCTCTCCTCAAGTACCAGTACCAGCTTAATTCATCCAGCCCATATTGGCACCATGCTCAGAAAGTACCTGCCTCCTAAAACATCAGCGCAATACTAAAATTGTGTTCAACAGAGTAGAATGTTCATTCATTTCATGAACATTTATAGAACACTGTGAGCCGGGCATGGCCTAGGTTTGGGGAACACAGGACTGCGAAAGACATCAACTGCCCCCAATTCACAGCCTGGAGGGGAGAAGAGAAACAGACTATTACAATGTCTGTCCTAGAAACAGCGTGTGACTTGGTGCCTTGGGACCACAGAGGAGGGAGGAACCAACTCTCCATTGGCATCACAGGGGCTTCACAGAGGGATAACATCTGAGCTGGGTCTCAGGATGAGCAGTTTTCCAAGCAGAGAAGGGAGAAGCCCATTTGGTATAGTGGCAGGAAACAGAATCCCAGATTTCACTCATTTTCATGCATTCATTTCATTCCCTCAGATTGCAAAATCGGTTAAGAGGAAAATTGTAAGCAACCTCAAATGGCCCAGAAAAAAAGACTGGTTAAACCATTGCACTGCAAATGACAGCTTGATGACATTCAGAGGTATATTTTAGATGACTGGCAAAATTCTTTATCCTGACTGTAGTGGTAGGTACATGACTGCATGCGTTTGTCAAATCTAACAGAACTGTACATTAATGTGTAAATTGTGTCCTAACTTTAAAAAATTGAAGTATAGTTGATTTACAATGTTGTGTTAGTTTCAGGTGTATAGCAAAGTGATTCAGTTATACATACATATATTTTTTTCAGATTCTTTTCCCTTATAGGTTATTACAAAATGATTGAGTATAGTTCCCTGTGCTATACAGTAGGTCCTTGTTGGTTATCTATTTTATCAACATATACCTAATTTTTTTAATGGGAAAAAAAACTTTAAAAAATACCAAGTGACACACAAGTATATAGAGTGTGAGCCCTAATTCAAAAAAGAAAAGTTGGTGTTTAGTTGAAGTCTGTATTATCTAAAATTTATTATCTTGTATCTGAAAAATTCTAAATATTATTGATATTAATCAAAGTGATACAATTTTAATAAAATGAGTCTTACATGAAATATTTTTGAAAAGTGAAATTCAATTTTAAATCTCAAATTTGTAAAACAAAAACCTGTATGTCTATATGTGAAAACATTGTTACTGAGTTCAATTCATTTCTTACATTTCTCTATATATGTATGTACAGAGATACTCCTAGAAAGAGGTAATGTCAGCCTGTTGGCAGGGGTTGTCTTTGAGGGGGACAACGGGTTGTTTTCACTTTCTTCTTTGTGCTAGTTTGTGCTTTCCAGATACTTTATCATGAATGTGCATTCTTTTTATCATTAGAGAAAAAAACCCCACCAGTGTTACTTTAATAAAACCTAGGCAAGAACAAACCATGGCACATTGCTTTCTGGAAGCTAAGATGACATTCTGATGTAGTTATATCTATATCACTCAACTAAACTCTGTCCCAGAAGTATTCACCTGAAAAATATTTCAGAGGCTCAGTCAGGAAAACAATGAACACGAGAAATGTTTTCCCTCCAATTCTTCCATTAAAGGCTAGATAAAATATGGGAGTACAGGTGGGGGTAGAGTGTTTTTTACTGTGCCCAGAGTTGTGTCTTCACAAATGTGCCTGCCAGCGTTGACTCTCCAGATGATGTAGCTGTCAACCTTGAGCGTGGCCTGGGCCACCTCCCCTTTCTAGAGAGGTAAGGGGCCCGGGAGGAGAGGTGAGATCAGAATGTGGCCTGGCCTCTATCACGGAGATCTGGGTGTGTCCCAAGTCTACTGAAATATGTAAAGCAACCTAATGAATGGTGGTGGGACAATACTACTTGGGGGTGGGGTGGGGTGGAGAGGTCTGAGCTGGGGGTGGGTGATGGAGGATGTGGCTCTCCGTTTAAGAGGAGGAAACTGAAGCTCAGAGATGCAAATAGCCTTTGCCCAGCAGCACCCAGCTAATTTGGGAAGAGCTGGGACTGGAGGCTTGAGTGAACCGGGGTCCTAATTGCTGATCTCATCACTATGCTTGTGAGCAAGGAATGGTCTCTTAAAGGGACCCCCAAAGAGTAAGCACTTTATCAGTGGGTCTCAGTGCTGCCCCAGTAATCCAGTCCCCTGCGGAGGAGGTGAGGCCCTGGGCTTCATTAGCTTGATGACTTTAGCCATTAGAACCAACCCTGTCTGGCTTTCCCACGTATCCCTGCCAAGGTGAGGAGGGGTTGACAGACAAGGAGAAAGGGAAAGAAAGAAGACTATTCGTCTCATTTAGTTCTTAAGATAATTCCCCACACGGCTGTTCCTGTATCCTTCCCACTATACACATGAGGAAACTGAGGTCCCAGTGGCCACTAAGCAGGGAAGATCATCAGCCTGCGTGGTCCAGTTTCCATGGCAGTTCTGTTTCCCACAGTTGACCAATTAGCTGAAGTTTTGGCCCATGACCGAGCCTGTCCGGAGCTTGGTTGGTGTGTGTCCATCCCCAAGAGAGGGAAGGAGAAAAAGCATTTACAGAGAACCCCTAACTCGTGTAGCCTCACTCAAGCCTCACAAGTGTATCTTCCATCCTTTTATGGATGTGAACACTGAGACGCGGAGAGATCAGATTACCTGTCCAAGGCCCACAGTTTATGATTTGGTAGAAGCTGGGGGTCTTGAACCCAAGACTGCCTCCAAAGCCAGTTTTTGTGCTGCTACAACAGAAGGAGTCCCCAGGCCGCCAAAGCTGGGGACAAATCCCCTAGACCAGTGCATCAAGGCACTAAACCTGATGCCCATTGAGGGACTACATGCCTCTCCACCTCCTGGTCTGAAACACGCTCCATTGTCCCAACACAGTGCCGGGCACAGGGAGTTACCAGCTCCTAGAGGAGCTCAGAGCCTCCCACATGGACATGAAGACGTCCATCCCTTTCATCTGTGTAAATTTATTTATTTATTTTTGGCTGCGTTGGGTCTTCATTGCTGCACGCAGTCTTTCTCTAGTTGCAGTGAGTGGGGCTACTCTTCATTACAGTGCGCGGGCTTCTCATTACAGTGCCTTCTTGTTGCAGAGCATGGGCTCTAGGTGCGTGGGCTTCAGTAGCTGTGGCACGCAGGCTCAGTAGTTGTGGCTCACAGTCTCTAGAGCACGGACTCAATAGTTGTGGCACATGGGCTTCATTGCTCTGCAGCATGTGGGATCTTCCCAGAGCAGCGCTCAAGCCCGTGTCCTCTGCATTGGCAGGCAGATTCTTAACCACTGCGCCACCAGGGAAGTCCCTGTGTACTTATATTTAAAAGCAAGTCATAAGCTCCTTGCAACTTGCTTCTCTTGACAACTTCATTATGCTCTTCAGATAGAGCCAATCTAATAAAAACGCCCAGCAATTGGAGGAAGAAGGGCCTGGGCAGGTAGTTCAGACTCTCCAAGGGCTCGGCTGGGGGCCCAGCCCTGACCTTTACTTTGACCTCAGGTGGAGTCCATACCCATACGAAGCCTTGATCTCTTCATCTGTAGACAGGGATAATAACACCACACTAACTATCATGCTGGGATGTTGTGAGACTCATGGCTGGACATGAGAAGTGACCACCCTGGCATCCCTGCTGGTTCCCTGCTGAGTCTGGTCATCAGGCCCCTCTTTGAAAGACACTTTCGCACAGTAGTTATAATTGTAGGCTCTGGAGCCCAGTGGCCTAGTTCAAGTCTTGGTTCTGCTTCTTTTTTTTTTTTTTTTTTTTTTGCTTGCAGTACTCGGGCCTCTCACTGTTGTGGCCTCTCCCATTGCAGAGCACAGGCTCCAGACGCACAGACTCAGTGGCCATGGCTCATGGGCCTAGCCGCTCCGCGGCATGTGGGATCTTCCCGGACCGGGGCACGAACCCGTGTCCCCTGCATCAGCAGGCGGACTCTCAACCACTGCGCCACCAGGGAAGCCCAGTTCTGCTTCTTTTTGACATGGCTGTGTATTCTTAGGCAAATCCTCTCTGGGCCTCAGTTTCCTCATTCCTGAAATGAGGATGATAGAACCGCCTCATGGGGATGGCTGTGAGGGTTATGCTAGTTGGGAAGGGCGATATAGAAGATCTCTATTATCACCTGAGGGGGCCCCTTTCATCCAGGCCATGCCCATCCCTGGAGAGAATCGGGACTGAGCTGAGTCCTCTGGTATCTCATTGCCCTTTGACCCCGAAAGGCTAAGAGAGGGGCTGGACCCTGATCTTGTCAATTCCACGTAAGGGATAGTGCAGGGGCTTGTGGGGTTTTCCTCTCTGTCAGAAGAGAGAACAGCATGGGAGAAAGCCTTGTGGTTCTTCTTCTTATTTGCCCCCTGACCTTCAGGACATGCGGCCAGGAGCTGTGGCAGTGTGCTGAGGCCACAAGGGGAGACACTGCCCATTGGGTTTCTAGGCAGGAATTCTTTCCCACCATTTCTCATGAAAGTTATGTTTTTCCTAATCCCAAACAGAGATATCAGTCAAGACATCGAGACAAAGGGAAAAGCATTAAAATTCTCTTTGGAGAATGAAATAGTCAACATGAAGAGGTTACTGGTTGGAAAGAATCCACTGGTCAGGTCAAAAGCGAGGTCAGAAAGTGCTCTCACGTGGAGTTGAAGGATAAGGTTGAGATTTTGGGAACCAGGACAGAAGCACAGGGGCAATGACCAGCCACTACGGAACCAGTCTGGCTTGTGGCTGCAGCACATTGTAACTGCCTGCTCGGGGCCCTGCCTGTGCCAGGAGTGAGTCATTCATGTGAATAAAATAAACATGAATGAGTTTATACACACAGGATACTTCACACAAATCCTATGAGTGGTGTTCTAAGGAATAAACAAAGTCCTTAAGTTGGCAAGTTTGTGATCCTGTGTAGTGCTATTAAACTTGCTCAGGGATCTCAGTGTTACATGATTTGAATCCAACTCAGCAATACTTGCTGGCACTTCTCAGTGTTTGAATATTCACTGTAGGCTATGGTTTTATGAAGCAGATGAAATAGTTTCACCACTAAAAAAGTGACCTTGTGGGGATGGAAAATGGTATTCCATGCAAATAGAAATCAAAAGAAAGCTGGAGTAGCAATACTCATATCAGAAAAATAGGCCTTAAAATTAAGACTGTTACAAGAGACAAAGAAGGACACTGCATAACAATCAAGGGATCCATCCAAGAAGAAGACATAACAATTGTAAATATATATTCACCCAACACAGGAGCACCTAAATATATAAGGCAAATGTTAACAGATATAAAAGGAGAAATTGACAGTAACACAATAATAGTCAGGGACTTTAACACCCCATTTACATCAATGGACAGACCTTCCAGACAGAAAATCAATATGGAAACACAGGCCTTAAGTGACACATTAGATCAGATGGACTTAATTGATATCCCTAGAGTGTTCCATCCAAAAACAGCAAAATACACATTCTTTTCAAGTGCACATGGAATATTCTCCAGGATAGATCACATGCTGGGCCACAAAGCAAGCCTCAGTAAATTTAAGAAAATTGAAATCATATCAAGCATCTTTTCCAACCACAATGCTATGAGATTAAAAATCAACCACAAGAAAAAACTGCAAAAAAAGTAACCTTGTGGATGAACCTTGAGGACGTGATGCTAAATGAAACATGTCTGCCACGAAAGGACAAATTCCACATACAGGAGGTCCCTAGAGGAGTCAAATCCATAAAGACAGAAAGTAGGACGTGGGGGCCAGGGGTAGGGGGAGGAGGATGGGGAGTGAGAGTTTAATGGGGATAGAATTTCAGTCTAGGAAGATGAAAAAGTTCTGGAGATAGCGAGTGGGGATGGTTGTACAACAATGTGAATGTACTTAATGCCACTGAGCTATACACTTAGAACTGGTTAAGATGGTAACTTTTATATTCTATATAAATAGAATATAAAATAGAATATAAATAGAATAGAATATAAATAGAATATAAATTTATATTCTATATAAATATATATATATATTACCATAATAAAAAAAAAAGCAACCTGTACTCTCCTATTGCCCAACTCGAATAATGCTTTGGACTCCTAAAAATCTGACCAACATCATTGTCAAGTGACAGAAGTTTTTCTACAACTGGCATATTTGTCATGAAACAAAGGCTCAAGCCTATCAGACAGGGCAATTGATCTTTTTAATATCATATATTTGTGGAATTATCTTTAAATTTTTAATAATTTATTTTTGTATCAAAGAATAGTTGATTTACAATGTTGTCTTAGTTTCTGGTGTATAGCAAAGTAATTCAGATACATACAGAGAGACAGATAGATAGATAGATACAGATATAGATATAGATTCTTTTCCAGATTCCTTTCCAGATTCTTTTCCGTTATAGGTTATTACAAGATATTGAGTAGAGTTCTCTGTGCTATAGAGTAGGTCCTTGTTGTTTATCTATTTTATACACAGTCGTGTGTCTCTGTTCATCCCAAACTCCTAATTTATTCCTCCCCCCTTTCCCCTTTGGTAACCGTAAATTTGTTTTCTAAGTCTGTGAGTCTCTTCCTGTTTTGTAAATAAGTTCATTTGTATTATTTTTTTTAAGATTCCACATATACGTGATATCATATATTTGTCTTTCTCTGACTTACTTCATTTAGCATGATAATCTCTAGGTCCATCCATGTTAAAATGATTTTTAATTGGCATTTGTCTTTTGCTGATAGTCCCTTCTTTTTATGTTTTCTGTTATCCAATATCTACATCAGATAGAGATCCTTCCCACATGTTATTAAAATATGTAATATTGTCAAAATATATTAGTTTATAATAATAAGAAGCCACGAGTGTATGATTTTTTTTTTTTTACAGAAAACCTCTGAACCTGCTTACTAGGGTCCATCATTATTGAAATCATATAAATACACAGTGCTTTGAAAAATAATTAGGGTTTGGGGAATTCTGATACCTCATTCCCAAGTCTCAAAGATGACTATCTGTTGGGAATTTGGAAACCGTGACTGCTGACTTACTGAGGAATGAGGATCGCACTGAGAGGCTGTGCCACCCAGCACCCGCGCCCAGGGCCCTGGGAGTCAGAACAAGAAACAAGCGTGTTGTTTGCACTCTTTCCTTGAATGAATGAATGATCTCACTGCAGCCGGCAAAGCCTTTTCTTTCTTCCTGACACTTCCTTAAAATCACTTTAACTTTGACAGATGACATGACAACTGTGGGCCGTGGCCATTTTAATCCATTTCATTCATTTATTCAACAGACGTGATCATGTCGAGCCACTTGATGCCAGGCGCCGGGCCATGCGCTAGAAATCAGACAGTAAATCAGGACGGCAGAGCTGTGTCCAGCGTCAAAACAGACAAGCAAACAAAAACTGCATCTGGTTTGAAAATCATACGTGTTGCGGCCATGAATGGCTCTGGAGACGGGCTCGCATCAGTTGGATCCCCTACATCGAGAAGTAGTGTTGAGGTTGCCCCGTGGCTGAGAGCTCCTCTCTGCCCTTCTGCTCCCCACCGTTACGCGGGACGGGAAATGAGTTTCCCCGGGGAGAAGCCAGAGAGAGGTGGACAGACATGAACTCAGCGTCGATTAACTGATGAATCCGTGTGTCAAGCTAAGAGCTCTTATGTGCATTTTGGATCTTTGCCTTGGAGCGTCTGGTTGTCCATCTTCACTGCTAACACCAAGTTAATTTGGAATCAAAGGCTTAGCATTTCATGCCAAAAAAAAACAAACAAACCAAACCAAAACAAAAAAGCTGAAAAACTTTTTCTTTGAGATTGGCATGTGTTTTAGTTTGCTAGAGCTGCTGTAACAAAGTTCCACAGCCTGGGGGGCTTAAACAGCAGACATTTATTGTCTCCAGTCCTGGAGGCTGGAACCTGAGATCCAAGTGTGGGCAGGGCTGGTCCTCCTGAGGCCTCTCTCCTCGGTGTGTAGACGGCCATCTCCTCCCTGTGTCCTCCCAGGGTCGTCCCTCTGTGTGTGTCTGTGTCCTTTTCTCCTCTTCTCATAAGGACACCAGTCCTATGGGATTGGGACGTGCCCTAGTGACTTCATTTTTCTTTAATCACTTCTTGAAAGACCCCAACTCCAAATACAGTCACATTCTGAAATGCTGGGGATCAGGACTCCGACACATGAATTTGGGGAACACAGGTCTGCCCGTGACACCCTGCCTCACCAGCGTCCTTGGCTATGATGTAGATACACCAGTAATCTCCCCCCACCTTCAGTGTTAACTTCCTGCCTATCACATTTCCATTTACAAGGTCTGACCATTGACTAGTCTAAGCTGGAACGGCCAGGGTGGACTCAAGGACTGCAGCCTACATTTTACCCCATTGAGAAACATGTTTTAAAAATGAATCTGGGGCTTCCCTGGTGGCGCAGTGGTTGAGAGTCCGCCTGCCGATGCAGGGGACACGGGTTCGTGCCCCGGTCCGGGAAGATCCCACATGCCGCGGAGCGGCTGGGCCTGTGAGCCATGGCTGCTGAGCCTGCGCGTCCGGAGCCTGGAAATACCTGAGCTGGGGGCGGGTTCTCAAATCCCCATTTTTTAATGATATTTTTTACTACCATGACTGAAGAATACCTACAGTCGTTTCTTTATCCCACGTTGGTGAGGTTGTAAATGGTTAATGACAATTTGCCTTTATGTGTAGCTTCTGGCAGATTTCTTCAACCTGGCTACTGACGTTGTCTAATTGTGTGTGTGTGGTTCTTGTTGTTGCTGTTGTTGTTTTGGGGGTTTTTTTGGCTGCGCTGCGTGGCTTGTGGGATCTTAGTTCCCCGACCAGGGATCGAACCTGGGGTCCCAGCAGTGGAAGCACCGAGTCCTAACCGCTGGACCGCCAGGGAATTCCCATAATCCTGTGTGTTTATACCATGTTTAGGGAGGCACCTGTGATTTTCTTGTGCTGTATAGATTTTCACACATCTGATGCTCATTACAGGCCACTTCTCTAGATAGCATGTAAGTTTAGGTCAAAATAGCAGATTTTAGGGCTTCCCTGGTGGCGCAGTGGTTGAGAGTCTGCCTGCCAATGCAGGGGACATGGGTTCATGCCCCGGTCCGGGAAGATCCCACATGCCGCGGAGCGGCTGGGCCCGTGAGCCATGGCCGCTGAGGCTGCGCGTCCGGAGCCTGTGCTCCGCAGCGGGAGAGGCCACAACAGTGAGAGGCCAGTGTACCACAAAAAAAAAGAAAAAGAAAAAAGCAGATTTTAGCAGGTGAGTCAGATCCAATGTGAAAGGAAAAGCTTCCCCACATATGAGGCAAACTTACTTCCCACAAATGGAGCCTTGACCGCCTGCTCCAACCCCACGGTGCCCCTGCCCCATCCCACCCTCCTCACCCAACCCTGCCTCAACTCCTCTGCTGCCCACTGCCCAGGCCGCCCTCTGGCCGTACCTTCTCCTGGCCCGGATGAGAAGATGCTGATGGCAGGGGTGGCTCACAGCTTTGCAGGGACTGACGGGGAGCACTGTCACTGTCCTCTCCGGCCCAGCATTCTCAGGACCTGCTGGCTGCAGTTCAGGACGAAGAAAGGGAAACGAGGCCCATTTCTTGGGCAGTGGGTGTGGGGACTTTTTTGGGGGATCAAACTATTTAGGCCTGAGAAAATGCCTTCCTTGACCCAGGCAGCAGCAGAATGTGTGAACACCCATGAGGGCTCCAGGCAGGGTGTGAGGGGCAGGGCTGTGAAAAGGAGTTTGCCAATTCCCGGAAGAAGACGGACAACTGGAACACAAATCCACCCACGCTGTGCTGGGAGGTGCTGCCCCAAGGGATTTCTAAGAGCTGAGCGCCAAAGAAAAGCTGGGCAGGCTCACAGCCAGAGTTCTGGGAACTGCCCATCCCAGGGCCTGTCCGTCCACGGTAATTCACAGCGCTGGCTGGTTTGGGCTTTCACACCGGGCAGGATGGGAACACGTGGAATCTCTTTACCCGGCTTCCCAGCGTGGAAGCTGTAGGCAGAGGCTTTGCACAGGGAGGATGGTGGAGGCATGGGGGAGGGCCCTGGGCAGGGTCCGCTCTCGGTCGGGAGGCAGGGCCTGGCAGCACTCTGTCCCTCTGTCTGTCTCTCTGCCTTGATCTCCAGCACCGAGCAGGTGGGCAGTCATTACCTGTGGAACAACTGCTGTCCCCGGAAGGGTGCCAGGGAGCCCACGTGGAGCAGTTCCTTCCTCCTGGACGGGTCGGGTGCCTCACTGTGACGCAGCCCACCCTGCAGGCTCCCTCGGACCAGGGCGGGAAGGGTCCAGATCACTCACACCCGACCTCATTCATTCGGGGCACAGTGATCTCTCGAGGGCCTACAGGGAAGGAAGGAACAGGCCAGGCAGGATCCTGGGGAGGAGATGAGACTTAAAGAAGTAACTACCCCAGCATTTCTTCAATCACATGGTGAGACATGCCCCACTGGAAAGGATGGGAGCACGGAGGGCTGACGGCAGTGGCAGCGCTGCTCTCACCTAGTCTCATGGAGGAGGGTGGTGGGCAAGATGGCGGTGCCGTGGCCGCCAGGCGTGGGCGGGAAGACCTGGCTGCCCCTCCGTGCTTGGCCCATCTTAATAGGCCTGAGAGGGCTCCTGAGTGAGCTTCCAGCAGCCCCGAACAGACCCCATCTCCTCCATCCCATTGAGCAGCTGGGGGACCTCAAGGCGTTAAGACGTGGTCCCGCCCCGAAGGAGAGGCCATGCCAGAAACATTCCCGCTCTACGGGGCGCCCTAGACTTTTGGATCAACACCTCCCTCGCTAAGTGAATTTTGAGCACCTTCCTCTACGTGACGGTGGGTGGGTAGATCTGTCCGCGTTCTATCCCTGATCCCTGTGAATGCGATCTTACTTAGAATAAGGGTCTTTGCAGATGTAATCAAGTTAAGGATGTCAAGATGAGACCACCCTGGATTGAGGGTGGGCCCCACACAGAATGACTGTGTCCTTATAGAAAGAGGAAAGGACTCAGACACACAGGGGAGAAGGCGTGTGAAGACGGGGGCAGAGATTGGAGGGATGCGGCTGTAGGCCCAGGAGCGCCAAGGGGTTTTGGCCACCCCAGGGAGCTAGAGGAGTGGCATGGGACGGATTCTCCCTCTGAGCCTCGAGAAGGAACCAACCCTGCCCACACCTTCATTTCAGATTTCTGGACTCATTTCTGGTCTTCGTTTTGGGTTTCTGGTGTTGGAGGTGCTTGATCAAAAACTCCAGGGCCGGGACTTCCCTGGTGGCGCAGTGGTTAAGAATCCGCCTGCTGGGCTTCCCTGGTGGCGCAGTGGTTGAGAGTCCGCCTGCCGATGCAGGGGACATGGGTTCGTGCCCCGGTCCAGGAAGATCCCACATGCCGCGGAGCGGCTGGGCCCGTGAGCCATGGCTGCTGAGCCTGCGCGTCCGGAGCCTGTGCTCCGCAACGGGAGAGGCCACAACAGTGAGAGGCCCGCGTACTGCAAAAAAAAAAAAAAAAAAAAAAAAAAAAAGAATCCGCCTGCCAATGCAGGGGACATGGGTTTGAGCCCTGGTCCAAGAAGATCCCACATGCCGCGTAGCAGCTAAGCCTGTGCGCCACAACTACTGAGCCTGCACTCTAGAGCCCGCGTGCCACAACTACTGAGCCTGCGCTCTAGAGCCTGTGAGCCACAACTACTGAGCCTGCGCTCTAGAGCCCGTGCTCCGCAACAAGAGAAGCCACCGCAAGAGAAGCCCGCGTACAGCAACAAAGAGTGGCCCCCGCTCGCCACAACTAGACAAAGCCTGCGCGCAGCAACAAAGGCCCAACGTAGCCAAAAATAAGAAAAGAAATAAAAAAAAAAAAGAAGTCTAGGGCCCCCAGGATAGGAGAGAATACATTTCTGTTGTCATAAGCAGTCCAGTTACTACAGGAAACGAATACATTAAACATTCCCTACCAACATCCTACGTGCGCTGTCAGACCACAGAGCAGCTGGCATAAGGCAGGAGGAACCCAGGAAGAGGGGAAGATAAAAGTGAAATCCGGGGTCGTGGTTACCTGTGGGGTGGGGTGCAGGGGAGCTGGGCATGAGGTGCACTAGAAGGCGTGATTGGTCCTGGCTTGTTTTATTTCTTAAGTGGTCTGTGGTACGTGGGCGTCCATGTTATCTCGTTATTATTTTCACCTCTGTTCTTTTGTATAAATGAACTATTTCATAATAGACGTTTTTTTCAGAGGGCGAAGGATTTGGAGTCATGTGCTGAGTTCATTTTCTGCACATTCCAGCCTGCGGTTTGGGATGCTCACTTGGGGGTAAGTGGTGGTGGGGAGACCGGAGTGCTTGGCTCAGGTGGGCACACCTTATTGGACCCCCCAGGGGCCAGGGTGGGACCCCAGCTCCAGTCACACAGCTGGTCCCTATGGCAGTGCAGGGTCTTTCCAATAAGAGAGGAAAAGATGGGTCCTTTTTGTCAAATAATTTAACACTTGTTTACATTTAACTTAGACCTTTGTGCAAATATCTTAAACCCAGATGGGGTTTAAGACAAAAGACATGCTGTCCTTGTTTAAAGGCTTGTGTGCTGGGGAATTCCCTGGCAGTCCAGTGGTTAAGACTCCGTGCTTCCACTGCAGGGGGCACGGGTTCCATCCCTGGTCAGAGAACTGAGATCCCGCTCAGTGCTCTTTGCGTCCCAGTCTCCATCCCTGTGGGTGACAGAAAAACAGGTTCTCTCGCCCCTGGCCTATTTCTCACTGTGTAAGATTAATATTACCTCTGGGAACCAGAAGCTGAGCTGTGCTTCTGCTCCCCACATGGATGCTTTCCTCCTTGCAGTGCTTTCTGGGAATACCTCCAAGTACTGGCCAGCATCTGCAGGATGGGGGCAGGAGTGGGGACCGTCGTGAATCCCCCTCGAGCCCTGTCCCTCAGCCTCAACCCGACAGGCCACCCTGGCTCAGGAAAGCCCGCCCGCAGCAGTCCAGGCTGAGTCAGGTCGTGTTCCTCCCTCGTTTCTGACACACCTGGAATGAAATCCACAACTCACCCAGCAGCGGTCACACTGGCTGCCTTAGTGGCTCTCAAACCTGCCAGGCTGGTTCTTGCCCCAGGGCATTTGCACTGGCTGTTCCTCTTTTCCCAGAACTCTCTGACCTATCACACAGCTGACGTCTCCCAGTCTCTGAGTTGTCACGCCACAGAGTCACCTCTTCCAGGAGGTCACCCCGCCAAGGAGCCCCTCTCACCCCGCTTGCCTCTCCTGCCCCGTCCCTCACACAGCTCTTCGTGCAGCTCCTGGCTGTGGTGCCAGTGGGGAAGGGGGAAGCCGGGAGCCTCAGTCAGTGAGGCAATGAGCTTGGTCCTGGGAGAGGAGGGAGAGAGAGGTAACCAGGCCAACTCCCGTCCCAGCTACAGCAAGCCTATGAGGTTCCGTGGGCCCAGGTGCCGAGGACACAGGGAGGGCAAGAGGACATGCCCTCGGCCCTCAAGGAGCCTAAATTCCCCGTGGGTATAGACAGAGTGCAGGGGAAAGGAGGTGGTGGGGTCTGGGAGCCTGGGGGAAAGCACCACCTCTGGCCCAGGAAAAGCAGGGCAGTCTTCCTGGAGGAAGCAACATCAAAGGCAGGACAGAAAGGACAAGTAAGAGTTAGTCACGTGAGGAGAGCGGGGGAAGAAGGTCCACGCAGAGGGACCAGCATTGCAGAGGCTGGGAGGAGGGTGTTCGCTGAGGCTGGGGCGTCTACTAGACACTTCACCACCTCTTCCCAAAGATGGGGGGGTACTCAGATTTGCTCTGCCTGAGGGAAGGGAAATTCCGCAAAAGGCAGAGGTGGGGGACTTGCCCGGTAGTCTGGTGGTTAAGATTCCGTGCTCCCAATTCAGCGGGCACGGGTTCCATCCCCGGTTGGGGAACTAAGATCCCGCATTCCGCACAGCGTGGCCAAAAAAATTAAAAATAGATAAATAAATAAAATGGAATTCCCAGATGACAGCCCCAAAAGATGCACTTATATATGGAAGAAAAAAAGAGGGAGAGGGGGCTTCCTCCCTCCCACCCCCTTTCCTGGGGCCCCCTGGGACAGTGAGGCGGGCCCCCGGCCGGCCGCCAGGAGGAGCGGGGGCAGGGTGGGGGGTGGCTCGGCCCCTTTCCCACGCCTGCAGGCTCCTCCCCCTGCAGCTGTGCCAGCTGGGGCTCCAGAGGGGTGTGGGAGCAGAGCCGCTGGCTCCCACCCACTGGCCAAGCGGCAACCTGCCTGGGGATGACACGCTGCAGTCTCTTGTGAGAAAGATGATGAGGACTCCTAATAAAAACTGAAGAAACCAAACCCAGCCAGGGCAGCAAGCCTCACTGGTGCGGCGTGGCGAGCCAGGCCGAGCCAGGAGTGGCTTCCCTGGGCTTTGGGCTGAACTAAGGCCGTCTGGGGCCGACGGTGGAGAAGGAAGGGCAGGCTGACCGGCAGGGCCAAGGCCCCGGGCCTGGGGGACGCTTGCTGGGCAGACACAAGGACCGTGGCAGCCACACGGAGGTCTGGATTCCCAGCCCGCGTGTGCAGGTCCGCTGTGATTATTATTATTACGATGTAGTCTCCCTCATCCCTTCCGCACTCAGGGAGTCGGGGGTAGGGGAAGGGATGGGTTTCCCTCTCAGTGGCTCCACGTGTTGCCTCGTCCTGGGGGTGGAGCGTGAAGGTGGTGAGTCCTGGGGTGAACAGGGTCAGGGGTGCCCCTTCTCCGACACTGGGGACCTCGGACACATCAAAGGCCCAGTGGTAGCCAGGAGGCTGGCCCCAGTCACCGGCTCACTTAACAGGCACTCCCTGAATGCCTGTTACATGCTGGCACTGTCCTGGGGGCTGTGAGTGTCACGGTGAACAAGACCAGGCGTGGGTCCCTAAGCTGGAGGGGCTTCCGGTCCTACAGGAAGCACTGACAGCATCAGAGAAGCAATACATAAAAAGAGCCACTGACTACTCCACTGGCCTCAAAGCAGGCTCCAAGGCCAGTGTGCGAAAGTTAAAACCAAAATCCCGTGCGGTCTGGGTTTTCCCCAAGCAGTCCCCGGAAACTGCTCTCTTCCCGGAATCCAGAGCCCCCGGCTCAGCGCTTCTCTTACTTGGTACCCACGGCCCTCTGCCCTGTTCACCCCACACTCTCCTCCCCCTCCCAGCTGTGGCCAAACCCCCTGGTCCCTTTGTAGGGCTCCTCAGCCTATGGCGACCCCCTTAAACATTGGGATTCCATAAGGCTCCATCCTGAGCCCTCCTCTCCATCTGTACTCCCCGGGGAACCACATCCTTTCCTGAGGTTTCAATGACCGTCTAGACAGCTATGGTCCCTGTAATGGGTTGAATCGTGTCCCCCCTAAAATTCATGTGTACCTGGAACTTCAGCATGTGAGCTTATTTGGAAATAGGGTCTTTGCAGATGCAGTTAGTTAAGATGGGGTCACACTAGAATAGGGTGGACCCTAAATCCAGTGACTGGCATCCTTACAAGAGGACTGTGTGAAGACACACAGGGGAGAAGGTCAAGTACCAGAAGGCAGCAGAGGTCGGAGGGATGCAGCTGTAACGCAAGGTACACCAAGGATCGCCGGAAACCACCAGACGCTGGAAGACGCAAGGAAGGATCCTTCCCTGAGTCTATGGAGGGAGCATGGCCATGCTGATACCGTGATTTCAGATTTCTGGCCTCCTGAACCACGAGAGAATAAATTTCTGTTGTTTTAAAGCACCCAGTTTGTGGTCACTTGTTAGGGCAGCTCCAGGACTCCCATGCAGCCTCCAATCTGTCTCCTACCGTGACCCTGAATGTCACCCCTGCATTTCTACCTGCCTACCACACGCTCCTCTCTCGACATCTGTTCCTATTCTGGAATTCCTCGCCTGGGGAACCACATCCGGGCTGCCCAAGCCTAGAGCCCAGCAGTCCCCCGGACTCGTCCCTGCCCTCTACCCCGACATACAATGACTCACCAAGCCCTGCATGTTCCACCTCCTGAATCTTCCTTAAAAGCCAAAGAGATGCAGCCAAATGCAATCCTGGAAACTTGACGGGTCCCTGGATTTCAAAACAAACAAAACCCAACTCTGAAAGACATTCCTGGAATAACTGGGGAAATCTGAACTCGGACTGGACACCAGATGCCATCCTGTTGAACTTCCAGTGTGATACTGGTCTTGTGGTTAAGGAGGAAAATGACCTTACGCCAGGAGATGCAGCTGAAGGGCCCTGGGACAAAGCATTGTCATGACTGCAATTTCAAGTGGTTCAGAAAAAGGAAATCTACCTGTCTCGCTATCTATCTACTGAGCGAAGGCAAAAGAGGACCGTGGTAATGACTGTTGAATCAAAGTGGAGACCGTGGTCGCCAACTATTCTTCCAACTTTCCTGCAGGATGAAGATCTTCATGATGAAGAGTTGGGGGCAATCTTCTGATCTCATCCTGTTCTCTCGACCCTGCTGCCCGTGCCCTGCTCCAGCCCCCATCACCTTCTCCTGCCCCAGGAATCTCTGCTTCAGCTTTCCAGTGTGCTCCCTTGCACCACTTCTGCTCACCCCTGCCTCCCATCCCTCCAGCCCACTGTCCACAGTGCAGCCAGACTCAGGGCTCCAGACCCAGACCCTTATCATGCCCTTCCTTGCTTGACACCCTCCAAGCCTGCTCTTGGGACAAAGTTCAAATACCTCATGTGACTACGAGGTCCTTTGTCACCTCTCCAGGCCTGCGCTACTCTCCACTTCAAGCTCAACGCTCCATCACGTTCTCCACACTGACCTTACCTCCTGCCCTTCACAGGGAACACACTTCCCGTCTTCACCTGCCTGTGCCACCTTCAGGTCTCGACTTAGATGCTGCTTTTCTGCAAGCCGTGTGCCATCACTGTGTGCTCCATGGCACACATTTACTCTGTACATAATCTAGCAAAGCTCGAATGCTGTATAGTAAATACTTTCTGGTGGTGTCTCTCCCCTACCTGACAGCTGTCCCCATGAGGGGAAGGACTGAGACTGTATTATCTCCTGCCCTGCTGGCAGAGGCCCTGGCACATTGTAGGTATGCAATAAATAATTGATGAGTGGATAGCTGTATTGGGGCTGGATGGGTGGATGGATGGGTGGATAGATGGATGAAATAGGACAAGCAAATGTGTCATGAGACCCTGGAGGAGGTGGGGATCAAGTTTAACTGAAGAAGTCTTATTAGAGGAGCTGAGAGGGCAGCATTTTGATGAAGTTGTGATTTGGTGAGCGCTTCTTTGCTGGACACTAGACTGGGTACTTTACATGTATAATCTCCCTTCATCCTCGTGGCAGCATTTGGAGTGAGATATCTTTCCCTTTTCTAAGTCTTGTTTCATTAGTAATTATTATTTTAATAAAAATTTTATTGGGAGTCACATAGACACACTATATAAAATAGATAAACAAATATATATAAAATAGATATACTGTATAGCACAGGGAACTCTACTCAATATTTTGTAATAACCTATATGGGAAAAGAACCTGAAAAAGAATATACATATATTCATACACACACACACACACACACACGTGTATGTATATGTAACAGAATCACTCGCAGTACACCTGAAACTAACACACATTGGAAATCAACTATACTTGAATTAAAAAAAACTATAAAAAATTATCCAAAAAATCTTTAAAAAAATTTTAATTAACGAACACTTGCATATAACACAGCATTGAAAAGGTACAAAAGGATAGACAGTGAAAAATAAGCTTTCCGAGCTGCTGAATTCCCAGACTGTTGTGGACACAGCAGGATTTCAATAAATATGCATTGAATTGAATGACATTTTACACATGAAGAAACTGAAGCTCAGAGAGCTACGGGAATTTGCCCGATGTCTCACAGCTTGATACGAAGGCAAAGTCAGGGTTATAATCAGGTTCCTCTAACTCCAAACCTGCCCTCTCAGCCTAGGAGGAGAAATGGAGTGAGGAGGGCGGACATGGGGGGAATCACAGACAAAGGCTCAGAGGCAGGAAAGCTGGGGCATGTTTTGGGGGCGGGAGGAATTTGGCCAGAGGAGAGGGCTTGTGTCAGGAAACTGGATGAAGCTGGAGTTGGCACAAGGCCTTGAATGCCAGGCTCAGGAGCAGGCACAGTGCTGGGAGCAGTAGCAGAACCAGGCGGAGGACATGGGCAAAGGTGGTGTTTTTGGAGCGGGGGTGGCAGGAGGCTGGGGCGAAGCAGGAAAGCTGATTTTCCGGAGTGAGGTGAAAACAGCTGCAGAGAAACCAGCCAGACAGAGAAACTAGCCTCGGCTGGGATGCCTGCACCTGGTCCTACCTGCTCATCCTCCCCGCGTGGTCATTAATCACCTCCTGGCCCAGGGAAGGAACACGCCACCCTGCCCACAGGGCCACGGCAGTGCCTGGCAGAGACCGGGCGGCACCAGGGTGGCCGCTCCCTCTGAGCACTGACTCACAGGGTCAGGGTGCACAGCCTGGTTTCGGAGGCTCACGGGGACCCCGCGGCCACTGTGGGAGAGGTGAAGGGTGTCTGAGCCCCTCCGTCCTTCCTCACGGAGGTAGGAGGGTATATTGACTTAGAATTAGGAGTCCTAGCTCCTGGTTCTGGCTTTGCCACCAAACAGCTTTGTGACGTGATCCAGAACAAAGTTCCTTGCCTCTCTGAGCCTCGGTCTTCCCTTCTGTGAAATGGGATGATGCCTCTCTCAGGGATGCCAAGAGCAGCAAGGACACAGTGCACGCGGCACCTGGGAGGCATGCAGTGAGCGTTAGTCCCAGTCTCTCCTCTTCCCTGGGCCTCAATCTCCACCTCTTTGAAATGAGGGTGACGGCTGAGGATGGTGGTACAGCTGTGGGGCGCTGCCAGCTGAGCCCACGCGAGGCGGAGTGTGTGCCGGTTCCGCCCTTGGCAGCCTTTTGCATGTGTGATTTGCTTATGGGGATGAAATCTGCAAGGAGGGAACTTCATAGCGGGGTCAGGGGCTCGAGACTTGGGGAGGGGATGAGGAACAAAGAGCTCTGGGCTCCCCAGGGGCCAGCGTCATCTGGGACAGCAGTGTTCAGGGTGGTTGGGGGGGGACCGTCCCTAGGGAGTGTCTGGGAAATGCAGGGTGGCAGGTTGCTTGTTACGGTGATTGTGGGTTCTACTGGACATTTAGTGGGGATAGGGGCAAGGTGCTAGATTGTTCTAGACACTGCATTTCCGGAGAGTTAAAAGGGCTTTATGGGTGGCTTGTTATAAAAAGCCGGCACTGGAATTCTGACATAGGCTACCCTATGGATGAACCAGGAGGACATGGTACTGAGAGAAACAAGCTAGACATAAAAGGACAAACCCTGTAGGATTCCACTCATATGAGGTCCCTGGAGTCATCAGATCCACAGAGACAGACAGGAGGGTGGTAGGGCCCGGGGCTGGGGGACGGGAGGGGGAGTGAGTGTTTCATGGGGACAGAGCTTCAGTCTAGGAAGATGGAAAGTTCTGGAGATGGATGGTGGAGATGGTTCGCAGCAATGTGAATCTACTTAATGCCACTGAACTATGCACGTAACATGGTTGAGATGGGAAATTCTATGTTACGTGTATTTTATCATAATTAAAAACGTGTGGGCATGAGGTTCGGAACTGCTGATTCTGATGCTCAAGGTCGAGCCAGCAGGGGACCATGGGAGGATTTTACAGTTCGGGGTGACAGGACTGTAGGTAGTGCCCTGTGGAGTCAAGGCCCACCCTGTCCAGATGGCCGGAGGTGCGGTGGGGTGGGTGGGAGAGAGAGAGGGGCCCAGGGGTCTTGCTTGCCCACCTCTCCCTCCACCACCCACCCAAGGAGAGAGTCTTCCTCCTGATCTGTTTTCCCTGATGTGACACAGAGTAAATGCAGCTGGGACCTGCGCAGATTAGAAAGTGGGGGGAGAAGTCATACCTGCGAAATACCTGGTCTTAAATGAGCTTTTAATTTTTTAAAATTAAATTATTTTAAACATTTATTTTATTGTGGTAGAGTTGATTTACAATGTTGTGTTAATTTCTGCTGCACAGCAAAGTGATTCAGTTATACATATATATATATATATATATATATATTCTTTTTCATATTCTTTTCCATTATGGTTTATCACAGGATATAGAATACAGTTCCCCATGCTATACAGTAGGACCTTGTTTTTCATCCATTGTATATAAAATAGTTTGCATCTGCGAGTCCCAAACTCCCAATCCTTCCCTGCCCCCCTCCCCATGGCAACCACAAGTCTGTTCTCTATGTCTGTGAGTCTGTTTCTGCTTTGTAGATAAAGTTCATTTGTGTCATATTATAGATTCCACATATAAGTGATATCATATGGTATTTTGTCTCAGTCTGACTTACTTCACTTACTAAGATAATCTCTAGGTCCACCCATGTTGCTGCAAATGACATTATTTCAATTTATTTCATTCTTTTGTATGGATGAGTAATAGTCCATTGTCTATATGTACCACATCTTCTTTATCCATTCCTCTGTTGATGGACATTTAGGCTGCTTCCATGTCTTGGCTATTGTGAATAGTTACATGCACTTTAAAAAAAATGTATTTAAAAAAAGTTTTTTTAGGCCACACTGTGTGGCATGTGGGATCTTAGTTCCCCAACCAGGGATCAAACCCATGCCCCCTGCACTGGGAGCACAGAATCTTAACCACTGGACCTCCAGGGAAGTCCTACATGCACTTTTTTTTTTTTTTTTTTGCGGCACACGGGCCTCTCACTGTTGTGGCCTCTCCTGTTGTGGAACACAGGCTCCAGACGTGCAGGCTCAGCAGCCACAGCTCACGGGTCTAGTGGCTCCGCGGCATGTGGGATCTTCCTGGACTGGGGCACGAACCCGTGTCCCCTGCATCGGCAGGTGGACTCTCAACCACTGGGCCACCAGGGAAGCCCCTACATACACTTTTTAAAGAGTAAAATCTTTTTCTTTTTTCTGCCATGGTTGGTAAGTCAGAGAGAGGGGCTGAAGGGGCCGCCTGAACCAGGGGGCTGTGGGCAGAACTAGGGGGGTGTAGCTAGGAGTGGTGGTGGTGGTGTGTGTGTGACCTGCAGCTGCTGTGACAAATGACCCCACAAGCTGAGGGTCTTAAAGCCACAGAGACATATTCTCACACAATCTGGAGGCGAGAAGTCCTAAAATTAAAGTGCTGGCAGGGCTGGTTCCTTCTGGAGGTTCTGGGGGAGAATCTCTCCCACGCCCCTCTCTAGCTTCTGGAGGTTGTGGAAAAGCCCTGGCGTTCCTGGGCTTGTAGCTGCATCCCTCCAACCTCTGCCTCTGTCCTCACACAGTGTTCTCCCCATGTGTCTCTCTGTCCAAGTTTCCTCTCCTTAGAAGGGTACAAGTCATTGGACTTAGGGTCCACCCTACTGCAATGTGACCTTTTCTTAACGTAGTTACATCTGCAAAGACCCTATACAAGTCATTGGACTTAGGGTCCACCCTACTGCAATGTGACCTTTTCTTAACGTAGTTACATCTGCAAAGACCCTATTTCCAAATAAGGTCCCATTTGGAGGTCGCAGGTGGACATGAATTTTTTCGGAACACTATTCAACCCAGTAGAGGGTGGATCATGGAAGATACCCCAGGCTAGGGTCCACTGCCTCTGTGGCCTTTCATGCTCTCTGTGATCAGGGATCAGGATGTAACTGACCAGGAGGACCCTATGGGGTCTTCCCGGAACAGACAGCACCCCCATCCTCCACCTGCTTCTCGTTTGTAGAAAAACTTTAGCCCCTGAGGCCTTTTCTGAGTTCCAAAGAATAAATTTAATTTAATTAGGGAAATGAGAATATGCAGAAACAAAGGAAAATAGTCAAGCAAGACAAAATAATAATAGTTTAGCCATTAGACAGAGTCAAGGACCTTTAGTTCCTCCTCAAGGGCTAGAGATCATATTCTGAGCCACATCCTTTGAGCCGTTTTGCAGAGACTGAAACCCCAGCAGGTGGAAGAAGTTACCTGCATGCTGACCACCAGCATGGAGACCCTGACTGGCAGGAACCAGAAGGTTGATGATACTGACTCTCGGTTAGCTCACCACCAGCCAATCAGAAGAGCGTCCACAAGCTGATACACACCCCACAATCCCTTCCCAGCACGTAGCCCCTTCCTCTTTTCCCTATAAAATCTCTGAGCAAAACCTGGGGAGGGAGGAGCTGGTTCTTTGGGACATGAGTCCACCTTCTCCCCAGGATTGCCAGCTTCCTCAGTAAAGCTGTCTTTCCTTCTACCCAGCACTTGTCTCTCAGTGTTGGATTCTTGAGCAACGAGCAGCCAAACCTGAGTCTGGTAACAAAGAGTGCTGCCAAGATGGATCCGGGAAGGCCGTCCAATAAGGACATACTCTGGCTCCTACCATTGACAGTTTCCCTTCAGCAGAAATTTTTAATTCAGTGCTGCTGTGTCAGAGGGGAGATGAAATCAAGCCACAAGGCTCTCCAGGACCTGGAAGGGACTGTTTATGGAGAGGCTGTCACACCGAGGGTGGAGGCTGAGGCCTCCAGGTGGGGCAGTGTGGCCACCACGTGCTCACCCAGTGTAATGGAAATGCCCCTTGTGAACGCCCAGCTCCCATGTGGTGTCGCCAAAGCTCACCTGGCCTGGGCTAAGTGCCCTGGCACTCCTTCCACCGGGCGTAGGGCCACTGCAAGTGAACCAACAGATCCTTACTTCTTCCAGCTGTCTCCTGGGAGTTGATTCCTGTGGATTATGAACAGGATGTAAGCTGACCAAGGAAGGGTAGGAGGGGAGCCAATCAATCATGGTTGTAATCACCACAGAGGTCACTTATTAGGCACCTACGCTGTTTCAGGTGTTGTCCACCTAGAAACCCTCCTGGGCCCCCTCTGAGGCCAGCATGAGTGTTATCATCTGTGGCAACTGTATTTTCCAAAAGAGGGTTGCAACAACATCTCCTGTCCCACAGGCTCTTCTAGAACCTTCCCACTGTCCCACCAAGGAGTGGGGTCTAAGTCCCCTGCCCTTGAACCTGCGTGGGCTGCGGATTCACACTGGCCATGAGCCCCGAGCCACTCGTAGGTGATTCAGCCACCCTCAGGCCGCCATATTGGGAGGAAGCCCAAACTGGAGGCCTGGAACCAGAACCAGTCCACTGAGCCCTCCTGAGTGTCCGACCCACAGGAACCCTGGCAGACAGGACATAACTGGTAGTTTAAGCTGCTAAGTGTTTGGGTCGTTTGTTATACAGGAATAGATCACGGCATCAACAGCCAGTTTCTCAGTGAGGAAGATGAGGCTCAGAGAGGTCAGGTAAACCGGCCCAGGGCCACACGGCAAACGCACAGGAGAGTCTGAATTCAAACCCAGTTTGATGACGTCAAGGCCTGGGCTCCACACAGCTAACATTTTCTCCACCTGCACGTGTGCACAAGTGTGTCAGTGAGGTCACCTGTGCCAGGAAGAAAGCCACTCAAAGCCTTTTGCTGCGGCTTCAGAAGGAACGGTGCTGGGCTGGGGGCGGAGACCTGGGCTGGAAGGAGCAACTACAGGTCAGGGCCCTGGGCCACCTTGTCCTCAGCCTCGCTGTCTTTGCCCATCTGGTATCTCAAACGCTCATTCCTCTATTGATACCGTTTCCTGAAACACCTGCTGTGTGTAGGCTCCTGCTAGGCTAGGTGCTCAGAAGTCAAATGTCAGTTGAGTTTCCTATTGTCAGGGGCCCCCGTCTAGTGAGGAAGACAGGCCCCTAACGGTCCACCACCATCCAACCCCCATCACAGTGGGACATGCTCAATGCAGAGGGTGTCATGCTGCCGGCAGGGCTGAAGCTGTGTCTTCTGAGCCTCTAGAAGGTTACCCTGCCTCCCCAGGAGAGCAGAATCCTCACCTGCCTGGCTCGCCGCTGTAGCGCCCTCGCTTGACATGTAACAACATCAGCTAACTTGTGGGGGGGGGGGCGGGCTTCGTGAGTTCTGGGCTCTGTTCCAAGCACATGATATGTACTGATGGATGTAACCCTTTATGCCCATTTTACAGATGAGCAGGACTGAGGTGGGGAGAAGCTACATAACTTGCCCAGGTCACCCACCCAGCAGGGAGCAAGGCGTGGTTGTCTGGCTCTGGACCTGTCGCTCAGAACCACAAACAGTAGGTGCTTGAGAAACATCGACTAAAGGAAGACCCAGGGGAACGTTTAGGCGGAGGCTGGGAGCTGGGCTGCTGCTTACGGCGGAGCCCTGGGGGAGGGCATGGAAGGGTGGTTCCAGGCTAGGAGCGGGAGTGTCAATAGGCGGCCGTGCAGGCTTCATCCTATCGTGCTGTGCTTTCAGCCTGTGGGGTGTGATCAGCTGTGTGGTTTTAGGGAGCAGTGAGGTAAGGGACCTGGCACTAAATAGCACCGAGTCACATGGTGAGAAAGACGTTCCATTTTCAATTATCCATCAAGTCCTGAACAAACAGATTCAGTCTCAGCCTAATGATGACTAATGTCTTTTTTTTTTTTTTTTTAAACAGAAAGAGCAGCTCTTGGGTTCAGAGCCTTGAAGGGCAGCTGAATCTATCCACAGTTTTAGAATATTATTTTTCGCTGCATTCGCTGTCACCTTCTGCTTACTCCAAGTGACATGGTGTTTCAATCAGTATTGGGTTTATGGCAAACGTCTGAAATCCCCAAATCACAGTGGCCTCCGTGAGAGAAGTTTATTTCTCTCATACAAATGCAGTCCTGAGGTAAGCCTTCCAAGGTCAGTAGGGAGGTTCCATGACCATCAGGAACCCAGCCTCCTTCTATCTTGTTGCTATACTCCCTCATGGTCTAATGCAGCTGCCCATGCTCCAGCTATCATGTTTGCATTCCAGCTAGAAGGATGGAAGAAGGGGATGCTGACGCGCACATCCTCCTCCTTTTAAAAATACTTCTAGGAAGTTCCAACCACCGCTTCTGCTCATGTGCAGAACTTCGGTTGAATGGCCATACCTTGCTACAAGTGGGGTTGGGAAATATAGCCTGGATCTGGGCAGCTAAAAGTCAGCGCTCTAGTGTAAAGCGAGAAGGTGTGAACAGACAGTGGGGACACCAGCCACGTCTGCCACAGAATGTTTTCCTTTTGGGATGAAGACATCCTATTCCCTTTTCATTTAAAATTCAGTGAGGAAAGAGAGTCACTTCGAAGGAAAAGGTAAGTAAATAAAAAAACAGGTGGCACATGGCTAAGGCAAAAATTTCCAAGCTGGCCCTGGAATCACTGAGATTTGGGAAACACACTGTGAAGACAGAAACACGAAGTGAGTCTGTAAGCTGAGAATCAGGCTGGCTCTCAGGACCGGGTGTGGAGAGGGGCCTGTGGCTGGAGAGATCCCAGGAGAGTCGGGGAGGAAGCAAGTGCTTGTTTCAGAAGAGAGGCTGAGAGGGTCTGAGCCAGGCAGCGGAGCTGGAGGCCAGAAGTGTGGGGTGAGGGCAGCCACCTGCCTGCTGAGAAGGGCCAGGAAGGCTTGCAGGCTCCTGCTGGCCTGCCTGTTTGCTTTGGAGGTAGGCGCTGAGGTCAGGGGCCCATGATGGGGTTTCAGAAGAAAAAGAAAGGTTTGGAGCCAAGGTGGTGAAGTTAAAGGGGGACAGGTCGGAGGTCAGTAGCTCAGAGGCTGCTGGGAGGAACCCACGAGTCAACTAGGCTAAGCCCACAGGGGGTCCTGAATAAGTGAATGAACAATGCACTGACGCGGGCGGGACTCATGGCCTTGTCTGCATCTTCTCACTGCGTCCTCACAGCATGATGAACCCGCCCTGATCTGCTCCCCGCCCCAGGCTTCCTGCACCTTGGTCGGCCGTGCTCCCTGCTGTGCCCTGATGCCTGGCACAGGAAGGCCACCGCGGGGACGTGCTGGTGAACGGTGAGTGGGTGACCGACCTCTCCTGAGTCTGTGCCCAGACTCCCTCCAGCAAGCGTTGCATGGATGGAGGCAGCTCCGGTGGCGGTGGCGAGGGCTTGATCTCCCCAAATAAAAGGGGTGGGGACGGAAGTGTGGCTTTCGTGCTCCACCCTGATTCCCCAGGCGGGAAGCCAGCAGACGGGCCCATTTCCAGGACCGCAGTGCTTTCAGCAGAGTATTTTTGGAGCACATGAGCCTTATTTTAGCTTTTGGGGTTGCTCCCACCCTGGTGCTGCCCCCCCCACCCCAGCTGGGCCACTTTTGGGGCCTGTCCGGGGACTAGAAAGTTCTGCAGGGCAGGCTGGCTCTCTTGGTCTGGCAGAGTGACTGGAGACCTCACCCCTCCCCCTTCCTGCTGTGAGACCCCCGTGCTAATCACTAAATTCCTCTGCACCCCCATTTCCTTACCTGTCAAAAGGGGAAAACACCTCCCGTAATACAATTCAAGGTTTCTGTGAGACTAAAACAAGAGGCAAGCCCCAAAGCACTTAAAAAAATCCCAAAGCTGCTATACAGTTTTAACCAGTGCCACCTTCTTCCTAAGGGATAATAGGTGTGTGCTACCACATTTTTTTCCGTGTAACTCTCCTGAACCTGCCTGGAACCAGCCCCACTAATCTACTTGCTGCCTCCTGAACAAACCCTCCAATTTCATGCCTCTTGGCCTTTGCACTTGCTGTTTCCTGTGCCTAAACTGCTCACCATCTGGCAAACTCCCACTTATCCTATGAAACCCAGCTCAGAAGGCCCCTTCTCTGAAACACAGTTAGATGTCCTAGATATTGCATGGGCCTTGGAGTCAGGAGGCCTGGGTTCTAGTCCTATCTCTGCCTTGTGACTTGACAAATCACTGCAACTCTCAGGACTTCAGTTTCTCCACTTATAATTGTTTCTGTTTGTCTCCACATCAGCACCATGTTTTATTTGTCCCAAGTCCTTTTCTTCCTCCCCAACGCCTGAGGCAGTTACTATCCCAGGATAATAACAAATGAGCATCAAGTTCACTGGGCTCTGGAAGCCCCAGGGGAAGGCAGAGTACCCCCAAAATGACTCACGGGAAATGCAGGTTGTGAGTTCAATACCGGTGAGCAGTAAGTGCCTGTAGGCAAAGCTGCGATCCCTTCCTTAGCGGGGCCTCGTCCCCCACGTGGGTCCTGACACTGGATGCTCAGCCATGAGGACCAGAGCCCAGCTGCGGGGACCCAGTGGGTGTCACAGGAAGCCCAGTGTTGCTCTCCTGAGGAGGCTGTGAGCACCGTGCCTCTCCCACTGGATTGGAAGCTCCGTGAAGGTAGCTCCTGGATGCAGCTCCCGTCCTGGCGACGTCTACCCCGTACACAGTAGGTGCTCACTGAACACTAGCTGACAGGTGACTGAGTGGGTGACTTTGGGCAGGCTCTTCACCCTGAACTTCATTTCCTTCAGCTACAACCATTTCACAAGGGATCGTGTCTTTAAACTGGTTT
The DNA here is from genome assembly GCF_949752795.1 of Hyperoodon ampullatus. Taxonomy (NCBI): domain Eukaryota; kingdom Metazoa; phylum Chordata; class Mammalia; order Artiodactyla; family Ziphiidae; genus Hyperoodon; species Hyperoodon ampullatus. Next base: position 6,181,723 of record NC_136920.1, read on the forward strand.
ATAATATTTTTTGACAGGTAGACATTTTTAGTTTTTCATGTAGTTGAATTGATCAGTCTTTCATTTTATGGCCCTCTCCTTCCTCTTCAAGATGATAAATTCTCCCAGGGTTGCTTCATATTGAAAAAAATCCAAATCTTGTATGCATTTGGTATTTATTTTGGTAGAAGGAGGGAGGTAAGGATGCAACGATCTTTCCCAGTTGTCCTAACCCCGATTTTTGAATTTTCTTCCTCACTGATTTGAAACACCATCTTTATGTTCTAAATTCCCTTTTGACCACTATGATGCCTTTCAGTGCATCAAATATCAGAAAATCCCACCAAAGTGTCTTAAAGAATTGTAAAAAGAAGTGTGAGCAGGTGATGGAGCCCAGGGGCAGAGTAAGTCAATTCAGCAACTCAGTGACACATCTCTTGGTTCTGCTGTCTGCTACACAAATGTCATCATGGTTATGACACAGCACCCGGAACAGAGGCTGCAGGCGTCCTTGTACCCACCCTGTGCTTTAGAAGCAAGTCATAGAATGCCCCCAGCATCCCATTCCTTCGAGGTAGGTCCTATAATAATCCATTTTGTAGGTGAGTTAATTTGCCCAGTGCCATGCAGCTGCTAAATAGCAGAGCCAGGATTTGAACCCAGGCAGTTGGCTGCAGGGGATGCCATGCCTCTCATGGCACTGCTCACTTTGTCCCTATTACATCTATCTTATTAATTCTGTTCTCCTTTGCCTCTACAGGGTCCCCCACTGTGTGAGGAAGAAGAGTTGGTCTCTTAGTCTTGTCCGTATACTTACGTTCATTTGCATTTCCACAGTCTTTGGTTTATGGTCTGGGCTGCAGACAACATCAGCGGGACCAGATGACAGAGGACTCCCCTTTCTCACAGTAGGACTCGGTGGCTGGGCCTGGGTCAGGTGCTCCTCGGTGACAGGCACTGGGGCAGGTTCCCCAGGTATCATCTGATGCCTCCAAAGACCTTAGGGAATGAACGTGTGATCCGAGAGTTTCATACCCAGTCAAGCTGGCGTAAAGGCAAGTCATTTTAAACACGTGCCGTCACTCTGGAATAACTACAGTAACGACATCGTGGTCTTTACCATGTGAAAGCAACTCCCAGCCACTCACCACCACTCATCTCCTTGGAGCCTGAAGCAAGTGGGAGGGGGCTGGTCCTGCCAGGTGAGAAAGGGAGGTGGGGCTCCACTGTGCAGTCACCAGCTAGAGGGAGGTGAAGGGCCCCTCCCCACCGCCCCACCTGAGCCGCTAGCCCTTGGCTGAGAACCTACTGAATGAAGGTGTGGACGCATGGGTGGGTGCGTGAACGGACCACACATTTCAGAGCTTCCAAAGCCAAGAGGTGTGTGTTCTTGCGCATGTAGCATCAACCCTGCGCGGGGAGGGGACCCTTGGGGTGGCCGGCGGCGATTCAGGGGGTGGGGGAGCCGACCTAGGGTCCATGGTGGACCTCTTGCTGGGACTAGGCGGCGTGAAGGGCAAATCCTGGGTCTCGGTCACAGCCGGGCACGATGGGCGGAGAGGCAACCTGGTCCCTGCCCTGGGGCCCCTGGACCTGGTCTTTTATCATCGCAGTTCACTCACCTGCTCAGCGGGCACAGTGAGCCTCTGCTCACAGAGCCGCTGAGCAGCTCTGGAAGCCACGGTGATGAGGAAGCCGCGCCTGGTGGGGCACGACCAGGGCAGGAGGGGTCCACTGTGGGTGGCGGGCATCAGGCGAGGCCTCATCACACTGGGTGTCTGAGCTGGTCCTCAGTCCCCCGGGAGGCTGGCATTTGGGGAGCAAGCTGCATAGGGCCCGGCGCCCCTCCTGTTCCTCACAACGCTGAGCCCCAGGACTTGCCCATGGGGGCCTGGGCACCCTGCAGATGGGTTTCTCCAGCTGGAAGGAGTAACAGGGACTCAGACTCCCAGGGAAGGACAAGGTTTTATTTGTAATAATGTCACTTCAACACACACATAGGCCGGAGACACGCTTATGCTCCTAGCCCTCGTAACTTACAAAACGCCAATAAAATTCAAATTAGAGAGAAGTCCACGAAACGAATACAATTTAGATTAATAATATAATTAAATGGTTAATGTGAAGGATGATTTTAAAACTTGTGGTAAAATAATACCAACATAAAATTCACTCACAGTGTTGTCAACCATCATCCCAACCATCTCGAGAACTTCGTCATCTCCCCAGACAGAAGGTCTGTCCCGTGAAACACGCGCTGAAACAAAGTCGTTGCCCGTTCCGAGACTGTCACCAAGCAGGTGTGGGGAAGGGAAGCTTAGCCCTGCCTGGTGCCTGGGTGACCAAACGGCCCACGTTTTCCGGTTTCCAGCCTTCGCTTGATGAGGACACCGCTCACGCACTGACTCGGCCTCTGTTGCCTGGTGACAACTAATGTGGTTGGTACCCACGTGCGACTCTTGCCACAGTGTATTAACTTAGTCACTGACTTAAGAAACTGAGGGCTTCTTTGACGAAAAAGGGTTTCAATTGCACATTTTCCTTGTAAAAGGGAAGCTTTGCCTGATCCGGCCGATGTACGGTGACCGGCCATTTTCGAATAAGCACACGCGCGACCCTGCGTCACGCTTGCCTGTCTGGTTCCAAAACGCGATGCACACAGGAATCCTGTGGTTAGAAAGCAGTCAGCAAGATGACTCAGAATACGTATCATGGGAAGAAAAACACAAAACTGAAAAATATGTGGAGAGAGCTTGCGGTTTCTAGGAATACAGTCGGGAGTCTGCAGCATGACTATTTCTGGCGGCTGACGGGGCGGGGCAGAAGGGGCAGACAGGGGCAGAGGCGGGGCTGTCCTGAGAAGGGTGGAGCCCCCCTGGGGGGCGGGGCGGGGCGGGGCGGGGCGGGGCGGGGGCAACGAGAGAGGCTTGCGAGGTAGGGTCCAGAGGAGCCGGTGCTGCTGCGCACGGGAGCGCGAGCCCCAGAGAGGGGGCCGCGGTCTGCGCCGAGGGCAACTAACCGGGCTGTGGCGCCAGGCACGGAACCGGGCACGCGTGGGGGAATGCTGAGGCGGAGGCGCCGTGCGCTGGGCGGAACACCTGCCCCCACCTCGCCCACGTCCGAATCCCAGAAATCTGTGATCCGGTCACTTGCCTGGCAAGCGTTGCTCCCATGGGTGGGGGGCTGGGACAGGGCACGGATGCCGAAGGGAGCGGCCAGAACAGGTGCCCTAGAGGCCGCACAAACCAGGAGAGCGCACCGTGGGACCGGCAGCCTCCACTCTGCAGTGCACTTTGGGGGTGCCCGTGGGGTCGCCTGGGAAGAAGAGGAGCGGACGGGAGGCGGGCCAGCCCCCGCCCCAACGGAAGAGTCTGGAGTGGTCGGGGGCCCTGGACGGGGAGCCACAGCCCCGGGCGCCCAGGAGCAGGGCTGGCCTCGGCGAGGTGGCAGAGGGAGGCCGTGAAGCCGGGAACCCTGCGGGCCGGGAGAGGGAGCGACCCTTGTCAAGGAAACACTTGTTCCAATTCTCCGTCGCTGGCCGGGAAATCTCCCGCAAAGCACGTACACGTGGACCCTTCTTTCCCTTCTTCTCAAGGGAAAAAGGATTGAGAGCAGAATGTGGCTCAACTTTCGCTTCCAAGGAAATCACGTGCAGCTTTATCAGAAAAAATTTTATGTGACTGAAAAAAAAAAAGGGATGGTTTTTTTTGGAAAGTTGCTGTGAGAAATCCTTGTCCAGAAATTGCAGCAGCTCCCTGCCTACGTGGGGTGTAGCTGACCTGTCCCCGGGGTCACAGCTCTGGTTAGATGTCAACCACGTCTGTCCCAGGAGGGGTTATGAGAAGACCCAGAACGGGAATTCCCTGGCGGTCCAGTGCTTAGGACTCTGCGCTTCCACTGCAGGGGGCACGGGTTCAATCCCTGATCAGGGAGTTAAGATCCCGCAAGACGCACAGAGGCCGGGCTCAATGTTCTGAGACCACACAGAGCAGAACAGCCTTTGGCAGACCTCTGGGGCTCTGGGTGACATGTTTGTTTTTAAGGTAAAAATAGGGCCACAGACTTGGCCAAGCACTTCATATTTATCTAACGGCCCCTTTTCAGGAAGGTGGAGCCCCAAGGACAGAGCCCCCGGTTCACACCCAGGTCAGGCTCGAGAGCCCATGCGGCGCCCTGCTCTCCAGGACACCCCCCCTCACGGTCCACGTTACACCTGGGACTGGTATTTGGCAGACAACTGAAACCGTTACAGAAACAGGGAAAATATGGATAGCATACAGAAAAACTATCGTTCAGAGAACTGCTCTCCAAAATTTGCTGTGTACCTTTTCACTTTTAGGGCCCGTATAGGCATTTGTGCTTTTTCTATACTGTTTTTTTTTTTGATGTGGACCATTTTTAAAGTCTTTATTGAATTTGTTACAATATTGCTTGTTTTGGTTTTTTGGCTGCGAGGCACGTGGGGTCTTAGCTTCCCGACGCACCCCCTGCATTGGAAGGTGAAGTCTTAACCACTGGACCGCCAGGGAAGTCGCTCTATACATTTTTATTGTGCCTTTTCCTTTTGTGTCACAAAACTGGGGAAATTGTGTGCTTTCTGAGGGCAGGCTGCCTGCTTGCTCAGTCTCACCTCAATGCCTGGCAGCGCAGCTACAGTGGAAGCCTCCTGACCACTGAGGACTGAACAAACGGAGGATTCTACCTGGCCTTGAGCTCCCACCTTCCAGGGCCAGTTTCTTGTGCAAGTTCACCCACCACCAGGCTCTGCAGCTTTGCCCCAGCGGCCCAGAGCCACCACGGCTGGCCCACCTGCAGGGCCTGGGAGGCAGACAGCAGTGCTGGAAGGAGGCGCTTTCTCATCCATCACCTCTTGTGTCCTGGAACTCAGATCTGTGCCTTGGGGGTGAGATTAAGTCATGTGACTGGTCTACTGAGGCTGCTCCAACACCCTCACCACGTGGACCAGAGCAGCTCGCTGAGGGAAGCCTTTGGATGTCAGTGGCCAGGGGGACCAGTGCCTCACCTCACGTGGCATGGAGTCGGCCCAGTGCCGGGTCCCAGGCATTGGAAAATCCTGAGTGCTGTAAGCATGTGTTGTCAAAGCCTCCACGAGAACACCTGGTGCGACAGAGGGTAGAGGTTCCTTCCAGGTGTGAGAACCGTGCCGGGGGATGCAGGCCAGGGTGCCCAGCACCCTCACATTTCAGTAGCATATGCCATAAACTGTAAGAAGATTGGCAGCACCTCTGAAATCTGCCTCTGTTCAAGAAACATGGACACATTTTCCAGGTCACCTATGTCCCAAAGCGACCCGTTAGCCAAGCCACTCTCATTTACTGATGATGATGATGATGATGTGTGTGTTATCCACAGAACTAGCCCTGACCCGAGGTCCTGAAGAGGCAGATGCTCATGGCAGGCGGGGGAATATTCTGTGCATGAACCGGGCCAGGCCACGCCACTCTGGGGCTGAACTAGCTCAACTCCCAAACTTGTGATGAATTGGTCAACACCCGTGTTCCTGGCCAGGCTTTCGGGGTCAACAGAGTAGGGCCACTTCTGTCTTGTCCGCTGCATGACCCCAGCTCCTAGCAGTGCCCGACACTAAGTATGTGCCGAAGGCTGGGTCCACAGCCTGGAGGGGAGTGTTGCTAGGATCTCAGGAACCCAAGGTCAAGGCGGCATGGCATGACATCACAAGTAGCTTTCTCAAGGTCGCAGCAGGAAGGCGCAAGGCATGAATGCTGGGCTCTCTGCCACTTTATACAATACACAGTAGTGTGTATATGTCAATCCCAATCTCCTAATTCATCCCAGCCCCCTGAACACTCCCCTTGTTAGTGGTCCCCAGAGCTGTTATGAAATGCAGCCACCCTACTCCCAGGTTGGGCCTGTAATAACCTTCAAGGGACACTGAAATCGACTACAGTGGGACTTCTGAGAGCACGTAAAATGAAATCATCATCAATGGGATGAGAAAATTCTTTGTAATGTGGAGGTTTCCTTTGTAAAGGCCCTGATTCAATAGGGTTACCTGAGAAGCAGGAAGAAAGATTACTTCTTAAAATCACAGGCTCCAGCTCCCTTGCCAACTCTGTTATCAGAAAGATAGTGGTTTTGACACAAAATAGTAACACACTGTGGAATCACAGGAATCATACTTCTCTCAACTAGCATCTGCCCAGCCCTGTGTCCACATCTTCTAAGCACCTCACAGGCATCGCCTCACCCCTATGCCACCTGCCCTGGGAGACGGGTCTACACCACCAGCCTCGAAGCCTTTGGCAACCGTGGGGATGGCAGAAGGAGCCAGCGGTTCCAAGCGCGGGCTCCAGAGCTGGACAGCACTGGCCACCAGCCCAGCCCCCCCAATACTACTGACTTGCCTCCAGTTCGACTCTGCGCTTCCTCACTTGGACAACGACCAGGTTTATAACCCTAACCACCATCTTTTATAGGTCCCTCCTACGTGTCGGATGTGGCCCGCAATGTCCTCCGGTAGGAACTCGTTTAACGGGGATGAAAGCATCTCCCTCTGAGGCTGATCGCAGTGCCCAGAGCCCGTGTGGGCCCTCACCCGGCTCCCTGCCGGGTCTTCACACGCTGGCACGGATGGGACATGGTTAACCGCGGTGGAGGGAACCGAAGTTCAGAGTGGGTAGATGCCTTTGGTCCTGGAGAAGAGCAGCTGGGTCATCGGGAGGCCCCCGAGGCGGGCGAGTCTGAGTCCCAGGACTCAGAGAGGGACAGAGGGTCCCCAGCCTCGCTCTGGAGGGCCCGGGCCCGCTGACCCTCCTCGATGAGGTCTGCCACTAGGTTCAGCCGGCAGGCCCTGAGCGCCCTCACCAGGTGGGACACGGCCGCATCGTCCCGCCTGCTGTTCTTCCAGACTCTCAGCGACTCCCTCACCTGTTCTGCCAGGTTCCGGGGATACTTCTCCTCAATGGCTTCAATCTTGGCGTCAGACACTCTGAGGTGACGAGCCAGCTTCCTCCAGTCCTTCCCCACGTTATCACAGATGATATCAAACGCTGCCCGCAGGTCTGGGGAGGGAAAGAACACAACGACCGACCAGAGATTACAGGAGCCCTTTAGGAGACAGGTTACCCCACACTCCCTGACGGGCTCCTCGGTGCTGCCCCAAGGGCTGGGTACCAAGAGGTCCTCCTGCAGAGGCCAAGTCTGCCCCGGCTAACCACACCCTGAAACACTACCCAAGAGGCGTGGCCTGCTCTGAAGACTTCCCGGTTGGGGTTGGGGTGTGTTGTAACGGAGATACCTACTCAGGACAGGGAGATGGAGCTGCTCCCCCATCTCACCCTACAGTGGGTTGAATGGTGGCCCCTAAAAAGTATGTCCACATCACACCCCTGGAACCGTGAATGTTACCTTATTTGGAAAAGGGCCTTTGTAGATGAGATTAAGTTGACGATCTTGAGATGAGGGGATCATCCTGGATTACCCAGGTGAGCCCTAAATCCAGTGACAAGACCACGTGCCATGGAGGCAGAGACTGGAGCGATGTGGGCACAAGCCAAGAACGCCTGGAGTCCCCAGAAACCAGAAGAGGCATGAAGGCTCCTCCCCGAGAGCTTTCAGAGGGAGCATGGCCTACTGACACCCTCATTTGACTACTGGATCGAGAACTGTAAGAGCATCAAATTCTGTTGCTTTAGGCCACCAAGATACGGTAATTTGTACGCCAGCCCTGAACACCCCGATTCTTATTTTGGAAGATGTCCTGACTGACACCTGTCCTCCGTCTCTGGCTACTATGTCCTCATCTGCTGAAAAGTCACTACTGAGATCAGCATGACAGACTACAAAAGGCTGTTTCTGGACGGGGGCAGGGAGAAGAGGAAGGACAATATGCTTCTTGGAAGGCTCCTGCAAAGTTGCATCTTCAGCTACAAATCCCTGATATGCTGTCAGCCTGTGTGCCAACTCCTCCAGTTCTGTGAGGTGGGCACCTGCGTTACTGACCACTTGTACAGAAGACGAAATGGAGACACAGGAAGATAGGTGTTAGGTTATTTCTTAGATCACACAGCTAGACAATGGCAAAGCCAGGACCACACCTTGATGGCCCATTGTGCAAAAACTGTCCCTTATCAACCAACCCGTACCTGCTGTGACGCTTCTGGTGTACTTCCACTCCACCCGGGAGGTTAGCAATGTCCCTTCCTTTTAGCAATGTCCTTTCCTTTCGGGTAATCTCTAACTTACCCGGAGGGAGGGGGGAGGTGGAGAAAATACTGAGGCTGGGGGATGGGTGTCCATGCTCTGCAACTTAGGCTGTTAACTTCCGTGCACTGTGGTTCTCCCATTTGCAAAGTGGGTATATTACCCGTCTCCCAGGGCTGTTTAGAGAAAACCCACGCAAACCGAACCCGGAAAAGGTTAGGCGCCCGGGAGATCGAAACCACTGCAGGTCCAGCTGACCCTGCCTCCCCCGGCGCCCCCCAGTCCTCAGGCCCCCTCCCCCCACCCCCGGCTCCTCCGGCACGGTCTCGCCCGCCCCCCCAATCCTCAGGCCCGTGCCCCCGCCTGGCTCCTCCGGCGCGGCTCCGCCTGACCCCCAGACCTCAGGCCCCCGCCCCCACCTCGCTCCTCGGGCGCGGCCCCGCCTGACCCCCAGACCTCAGGTCCCCGCCCCCACCTCGCTCCTCCGGCGCGGCCCCGCCCGCCGCGCCCGCCTCGAAGTCTTCCAGGCGCCGCAATAGGTCCTGGCGCCGCAGGGAGACGAGCAGCTCGCGGAGCAGCACGGTGTTCTCGGGGCTCATCTCGTTCTGCTCCAGCAGCACGGAGAAGAGGTCCAGGCCACTCTGCACACGCTCCAGCTTCCTCTTGCCTACGCGGCTCTGACACAGGAACTTGAGCTCGGTCAGCTCGCTGCTCGACAGGCCGGCCGACACGGAGTGCAGCAGCACCAGGAACGGGTCCATGGCGGCGGGCGCGGCGGGGCCCGGCCCCCCTCTGGCTTTCCCCGGCCCGGCCCGCCGCCCGCTCTCTGGCCGCGCCCCCGCAGACACGGCCCGCGTCTCCTCTAGCGCCCCGCGCCCCTCGGCCTAGCGACGGAGGTTCCCACTTCCAGCGTCTGATGCCCCCTCACCGGAAGTCTCCCTTGGGGCCGCTTTCTCTCGCGAGAACTGCCGGGGCTCGCGCATGCGCCCCGAGTCCAACAGTAGCCATTTCCGCCCGGGTAGGGGGCGTGGCTTGCGGCCGCCGCCAGGAGGCGCACCAGACAAGCTGACGGCGGTGGGATTGGGGCGACCTCTGCGCCTGCGCCCTGACGTCCTTCTCCCTCTGGGTGGGGGCCTGCGGCCGTGGGTGTCCCGACGCTCCGGGCGCGGGCTGTGTGTTCTGTGGAAAGTTGAACTGCGGATGCCGATAATAAATGCATTTATTTATTAACATTTGTGAAAATGAATGTCCTTTAGTGACCCCTGGAGATCTGTGTGCAGAAAAGACTATTCAGAGTTTTATTTAGTTTTAAAAGATTAATAACTACTTGATTTTTTAAGGTTATCCTCATTATTTTTCTGAATGCTTATTAGCGTTTACTGACGCCTACTGTGTACCATGCAGTAGGTTTTGGAGACAAATCGGGAACAAAGTGCCAAAGGCACCGCCTGCCCGGAGCTTACAGCATCAGGACACAAGGTTACCTAACACAGATAAGAAAGTGCAGGAAAGCCAGAAGTTAATGCGAGTCGCGGCCAAGAGGATAGGGGGATGGGGAGTGTGGAGGTGGGGCGGCGCACGTTGAGAGGGCGGGGTCCCAAGGTGCAGGTGCACGTGCCAGGTGTGAGGGGCCAGGTGTGTAGGCTTGGGGGGAAGAGGGCGGGGCCACAGCAAGAGCAGAAGCAAAGAGGAGGGCGGAGGTTGCAGGAGCAGAGCCGGGGAGGAAGGGGGTGGTCAGCGAGGCGAGGGGGCGAATTAGGAGGAGCCAGCTAAGAATGCGGCTTTACTGTCCCGGAGACCCTGCAGAGGGTGAGTGGAAGAGTGAAGCCATCTGAGTTACCTAGAGGAAAAAAAAAATGTATATATATATATATATGTATATATATATAAAATTGAGATATAATTCACATTCTCTACAACTCACGCTTTTAAAGTGTACAACTCAGTGGGTTTTAGTATATTCATAAGGTTGTGCAATCCCCACCATTAGCTACTTTTAGTTTCATCTCGCCCATGTAGAAACCTGGTACTCATTACTAATCACTTCCTTTCCCTCGCTCTTTCTCCAGCCCCTGGCAACCACTAATTTACTTCTGTCTCTCTGGATTTGACTGTTCTGGACATTTCATGTAAGTGGAACCATACACTTTTGTGTGGCCTTTTGTGCCTGGCTTCTTTAACTGAGTGTAACATCTTCAAGGTTCATCCTTGTAGCCTGTGACAATGCTTCTTTCCTTTTTATGGGTCAGTAGTATTCCATTGTACGGATAGACCACATTTTTGTATTCAGTCATCAGCGGATGGATCTTTCAGTTTTTTCTGCTTTTTGGCCATTATGAATATAATAAATCCCCTACGTAGGAACCTTCAAGTTGCGAACTTTCAAAGATGCGAACGTGGAACTTACTAATGAAGACCTGATGGAATTGGAGGCCCAGAGAAAGGACAAAGAGAGACAAGAGGAAGAACAAGTAACTGAGGAACCAAAGAGATTCATGATGCAGGAAATGCCAAGGGGATTTTCTTTCTTTTTTTTTTTTTTTTTGCAGTACGCGGGCCTCTCACTGTTGTGGCCTCTCCCGTTGCGGAGCACAGGCTCCGGACGCGCAGGCTCAGCGGCCATGGCTCGTGGGCCCAGCTGCTCCGCGGCATGTGGGATCTTCCCAGACCGGGGCATGAACCCGCGTACCCTGCATCGGCAGGCGGACTCTCAACCACTGCGCCACCAGGGAAGCCCTCTGAGTTACATTTTTATAGAATCACTGGGTAGAACCCAGGAGACTCCACAGTAATCCAGATGAAAGGTGCAGCCTTCTTTTGATTTTGGGCTGTATGTAAACGAGAGGCACTGAGGATGCTTGTAAGGTCTGAAAGATGGAGCGTCCATTGGCTGACCTGGGGAGGGTGTGGGTGGGGCTGAGGCAGGAGATAGACGGGCCCCAGTTTAGACATTTACAACTAACCTCCTGTTTACGCTTTAAAAATAAAGAGATAATAACAGGAACAGGATAAGCAGCTGGACTTTGTCTCCTGTGGACGCTTCAAGGGAATGGGAATGGCAGAAACAGAGAGGGGCTGAGCCCTGCTGGCATAAAAGACCAAGAGACCACATAGTTCTCATTCTTGGGGCCAAGGAGACCCCCTCCCAGACTATGCGTGTGCAGAAAGGTTAAAGGGAGGGGGCGCTAGACCATAATATGTTCTGTTAACCTCTCAGAGACCCTTGTGCTGGAATCCATCTTGGCTAAAAGATGCATGTGCACACAGGGGAGGGCCCTGAGTCAGACCAGATATGGACTCAGAGCCAGGCAAAGCAAGATGATTGGCCAGAGGAAACCTAGAAGAACTTCCCCCCATACAGTTTAAACCACCCCCAAAAGCACACGCCTCTCTCTCTCTCTCTCTCAGCCTGCCTGTGCTTTCTATTCTTCTCTCCTAATAAACACTTTACTTGCCTCACGACTTTTCATCTCTTTGCTGATTCTTTCTTCAAAGCAGATGAGAGCCAGGGCCCTGCTCCTAGCCAGTAGTCCCTGGTGGTCTAGTGGTTAGAATTCGGTGCTTTCACTGCTGTGGTCCGGGTTCAATTCCCAGGGAACCGAGATCCCACTTCAAGCTGCCACTCACTGTGGTCGCTCACAGCCACCTGAGATCAGGGTGAGTTTGGGTGAGGACCTAGTAGAGATGTTGACTGGATAGTGGGATGCGTGGACCAGGGTTCGGAACAGAGATCTGGGCAGGAAATGTGAAGTTGGGAGTATCCTGCAGATAGATGGTGTTTGTGATGGTTAATCTTATGTGTCAACTTGACTAGGCTAAGGGGTGCCTGGATAGCTGGTAAAACATTGTTTCTGGGTGTGTCTGTGGGGTGTTTCTGGCAGAGATCAGCATTTGAATTGACTAACAAAAGCAGATGGTCTTCCCCAATTTGGGTGGCATCATCCAAACAGAACGAAAAGGCAGAGGAAGGGAGAATTCGCTCTGTCTGCTTGAGCACTGTTGCCCCCCTCCCCCTGCAATTTTCAGGGCTTTAGACTCAGACTGAATCACACACCAGCTTTCCTGGTTCCCAGCTTGCAGATGGCAGACTCTGGGACTTCTTGGCTTCCGTCACTGTAAGTGAGCCAATCTTACAATAAACCTTCTCATTTATCTCTGTATATCCTATTGGTTCTGTTTCTCTTGAGAATCTTGACTAATACAGTGTTTAGATCACCCACAGAATGAGGTCACCAATGGAGGGAGAGGAGAAAGAAAAGAGGACCCAGGTCTGAGGCCAGAGGGCGGCTACTGTAAGGGAGACATGGAGGGGCCAGGGAGGAGGCTGGCGTGGGAGGGTTAAACCACATCCCCATCTGCTGGATCCCCAACCCTGCTGCCACATTTCTTGGTCCCCTGCACGTGGCATCTCCTGACATTACTACACATTTTGCTTCCTGCTCTGTTTTTTGCCTGTCACCCCTGCAGAACACTGCAGAAGCGCCCTGCAGACGCGCCCAGAACACTGGCTGGCACTTCATAGGAGCTCACAAAATATTTCTGACTGAATGAATCTTGTACAAGGCTTGGTTAATCTGAATCTCCATTAGCACAATTATCTTGCATCTGACCCACTACCTCGCAGTTTGTAGCTTATCTTTGTATCCTCTTTACATGATCTTTCACAGAGCAAAAAATTTAACTTTTGATGAGGTCCAGTTCATCAAATTTTCCTTTTATGGATTTGATGGTTATAAGGCTGTTCAAATTGTCTATTTCATCATAATTGAGTTTTGGTACTTTGTGCAGTTTTGAGGAATTTGTCCATTTTTCTAAGCCTTAGACTTTATGAGCATGGTGGTTTGTAGTATTCCCTTATTTTATGTCTCAGTCCATTTTGTGCTGCTCTAGAAAATTACCATAGACTGGGTGGCTTATACACAACAGAAATTTATTTCTCATGGTTCTGGAGCCTGGATATCTGTGATCACGGTGCTAGCAGGGTCGCATTCTGGTGAGGGCATATTCCAGAGTGCAGACTCTGAGTTCTCACTGTAGCCTCACATGGAGAAGAACAGAGAGGGAAGCAAGTTCTCTCCAGACTCTTTTAAGGGCACTAATTCCATTATGGGGGCCCCACCTTTAAACACTATCACAAGGGGGGAGGGTAGAGTTTCAACATATGAATTTTGGGGGAACACATTCAGTCTGTAACATTATCCTTTTTTCTTTTTTTTTTTGCGGTACGTGGGCCTCTCACTGTTGTGGCCTCTCCCGCTGCGGAGCACAGGCTCCGGATGCACAGGCTCAGCGGCCATGGCTCACGGGCCTAGCCGCGCCACGGCATGTGGGATCTTCCTGGACCGGGGCACAAACCCACGTCCCCTGCATCGGCAGGCGGACTCTCAACCACTGCGCCCCCAGGGAAGCGCAACATTATCCTTTTAATGGCTATGAGACCTATAATGAACCCTCAATTTCATTCCTGAAATTGGTGATTTGTGTCTTCTCTCTTTAAGTTTCTCTGTCTTGCTAGAGGTTTATTGATTTTATTTATTTGTAATGAACCAGCTTTTTGTTTCAATGATTTTTCTCTATCCCCCCCTCCACTTTTTATTTCATTTTTTTTTGCTTGTCTTGGCTATTTTATTTCCCTCTCCTTGCTTTGGATTTATTTTGCTCTTTTTTTGTTCTAGTTTGTTGAGGTAGGCACATAGGCTATTTATTTCTAAGGTAAGCACTTAGTTTTATGGATTTTCCTTTCAACTTTAGCTTTGTCCCACAAATTTTGATATGCTGTGCTTTCATTTTCATTCATTTCTATGTATTGTTATTTCCTCTGGGACTTTCTCTTTGACCCATGGATTATTTGGAAGTATGCTGTGTAACGTACATGTGTTTAGAGATTTTCCTGTTGTCTTTCTGTCATTGATTCCTAGTTTGATTCCCTTATGGTAGAGAACACACTCTGGATGGTTTCAATTCTTTTAAACTTGTTGAGCTTGAGACCACATACTGTGGTCTGTCTTGGTAAGTGTTCCCTGGGTTCTTGAGAGAAAAAAAGGGTGCTCTGTTGTCATTGGGTGGCATGTCTATAGATGTCAAATAAATCCTGGAGCAACCCCCCCCCTCCAGCCCGCCCCAGGCTCCTTCTCATGCCTTCAAGTATTCTGATAGACGTTCTGCCCACCTAAAGGATTTCTCTTCACTGCTGTCCCTCAGGGATGCCTCAGAGAGGGGCTGTAGTGCTGCAACTGTCCACTTTCAGGGGGTGCCTGTGTATCATGTAGACCCCCCCATAAACCAGGCCTGAGTGTTCTCTTCCTCTGTCAACTGATCATAGGGAACTCCCCATGAAGCCACAGGTGAACATGAGTGTACAACTGTCTGTTTGAGTCCCTGCTTTAAATTCTTTTGTTTATATATCCAGAAGTGGAATTGCTGGATCATACGGTCATTCTGTGTTTAATTTTTTTGAAAAACCATCGAAGTGTTTCCCATAGCAGCTGCACCATTTTACATTCCTAACAGCAATGCACAAGGGTTCCAATTTCTCCACAGCCTCACCAACTCTTTATTATTTTGTGTTTTTTGGATAATAGGCTTCCTAATGGGTGTACAGTGGTGTCTCGTGGGTTTGATTTGCGTTTCCCTGATGACCATCTTGAGCATCTTGAATATCTTTTCATGTGATTATTGCCCATTTGTATGTCTTCTCTGGAGAACTGCCTATTCAAGGCCTCTGCGCACTTTTAACTGGGTTGCTTGTCTTTTTGTTGCTCAGCTGAAGGGGATCCTTATATATTCCGAATATAAGCCCCTAATTAGAAACATGGTTTGCAAATATTTTCTCCCATTTTGTGAATTGCTGTTTCACTGTTGATTGGGTATCCTTTGATGCAAAAAAATTCTTAAATTTTGATGAAGTCCAGTTTATGTGTTTTCCTTTCACTTGACATTGTCTCTTTAAAAAAAGAAATGAGAAGCCCGCGCACCACAACGAAGAGAAGCCCGCGCACCACAACGAAGAGTAGCCCCGGCTCGCTGCAACTAGAGAAAGCCCAAGCTCAGCAATGAAGACCCAGTGCAGCCAAAAATAAATAAAATTTTTTAAAAAAAGAAAGAAAATGCATCTTTTGCCTGTTTCATGGGTGAACATTGGCCTTTATTCATGAGGACGGTGAACAGAGTTACTTTCCTTTCTTTTTCTTCTGTGTCATCTCAGTGTTCTCCTGGCTCTTTCTTTTTCTGTTTGTTTTGGTCTTTCTCATTCCTTTTGAAGTCTCTCCTTAGATATTTGGGATTCTGGGCTTTGCTTGGGGGTAGTTAGTTTTTTCCAAAAAAAAACAAAAAAAAACCCTCCTTCCTGGGGGCAGGGGTACATGGTGGACAGGACAATGGCCCCCAAGGTGTCCAATCCCAATTCCCAGACCTTGTGAACGGGTTAGTTTACATGGCAGGAGTGACTTTGCAAGTGTGATGAAGATGAAGGACTTTGAGATGGGGCGATCATCCTGGGTTATCCCAGGGACCCAACCCATCACAGTCCTCATGAGCGGAGAGCTGGAGAGACAGCCGCGGGAGAAGGACTGGCCACCATGGCTGGCCTGGAGATGGCGGGAGGGGCCCAGCCCTGCCCACACCTTCCTCTTAGTCCAGTGAGACTTGTGTCAGACATCTGGCCCACGGAACTGTAAGGTAGTACGTTGGTGTTTTAAGCCACTGGGTTCGTGGTCATCTGCCCCGGCCACAAAGAGAAAACCTACACAGGCCCCACATGCTGGGTCTCTTTCTTTCCTAAGGGCAGTTCCCACAGACAGCCAGCAGGAGGCGGCAACCACCCACAAGCGAAACCAGACAAACACTCCTGCTGAGGTCAGGATAGCCATCAGGCCAGGGTGACAGCTGGGTGAGGAGGGGTGACCAGAGGGGAGCACCAAGGGAAGCTTCTTGGGTGCTGTAACATTCTGAGTCCTGACTACAGAGGTGTGTGATTTCTGGGGAAATTGATTGTATACTCAAGATCTGTGTAGTTTTCTGTATGTTATACTTCAATAAAAAATGTTGGAGAGAGAGATGAGGGGGAGGGGGCGGGGGTGTGTGGAGAGGAGACAGCAGGAATGGACACACTAAATAAATTACCTGGCGGAGCTCAGGAAATCAGACCTTAGTATGTACAAGGTCGCCTTTTCCCCAGGGGTGCATCCTGACAGGCTCTTGGCAGGGGCAATGTCCACCAGCCCTTCTGAGCAAACCAGGCTTAAAATGCTCGTGCTGAGCCAAGTCGGTGTCTCTGGGCATCAGATGTATCTTTGCTACAGGCTTCTCTGAAAAAGGCTGTGAGTGAGCAGGGGGTGGGCTACTTGCTGTGGGCATATCTGTGGTCCAGAAGGCACCACACCTTACCTCCCATGGGCCCCTTACCTCCTCCACCACCATCCCTGTCAGCTTGACTCAGGTCCACTTGGCTCAAAGGCAGAAAGGCTTAGTCATCAGTCTTTTTGCCATCCATCCATCCATTCAAATGTCCATCCACCCATCCATGTAACTACCCAACCATCCAACCATTCACCCATCCACCCATCCACTCATCCATCTATCCTTCCATCCATTCAAATGTCCATCCATCCATCCATCCACCCATTCAAATGTCCATCCATCCATCCATTCAAATGTCCATCCATCCATCCATCCATCCATCCATCCATCCATTCAAATGTCCATCCATCCATCCATCCATCCATTCACCCATCCACTCATCCACTCATCCATCCATGCAAATGTCCATCCATCCATCCATCCACCTTTCCTTTCTCCCTCACTACCTCCCATATCCATCCATCCACCCATCCATCCATCCATCCATCCATCCATCCATCCCTCACTCACTCACTTATTCATTCATTCAGCACTTTCTGGTGCCTCCTCCATGCCTGGCACTATGTCATTGCTGCTTCCTGGCCTCTTTTCTGGCGAGTGTTAGCATTTCTCTACTTAGCTATGGCTCTTACAAATCATGGATGGGTGAATGAGTGTTGCCGAAGTGCGGGGCACACACCACCTGTGGTGGGGGGCACGGGAACCTGCAGGTGAAAGTGTGTGTGTGCTGGGGATGTGGGTGCCAGGGCCAGGGGCTCTGAGTGCAGCCTTGGGGCGGGGACAGCCCTGTCTCAGGCACACACCTTGGCCAAGCTCAGTTCCAGGGAAGCCCACAGCTGGTCCTGGATCCCAGGAAAGGGACCAGGCCTGCGGCTTGTCTCGAAGGGCCAGTGACTCCAGGGGCTGCAGTCTCAGCTGCCCCCTCAGCCAGTGGGAGAGTGGGGAGAGGGGCCGTGATAGTCAGAAAGGACACGCACCTTCTAAAGAAGAAGGGCCACCACCGGTCCCCAGTCAAGTGCAAGAACGTGACATGGTGAAAAATACAGCTGTGTCATCAGATGGCGTGATTTCTCAAGAGAACATACAAATCTGGATTTCTATGTGTATGTACCGGGTTTTTATATATTAAATTAACTTAAAAAGTTTAACAAGCACTGAACCTATCAAACAGAGGTATCTTGGGCTGATTGCAGCTCACAGCAGCCTCCACCTTCAAGAGAGCTGCTGAGTCCCCATAAGAGATGCTGGCAGGAGCGCCCCCAGCCCCAGACCTCAGGCCCCCTGCAGGCCCTGGCCCTTCACTGTCTGTGCTTGGGGGCCCAGCCCTGCCCAGCTCCCGCCACACCACTCCAGGGACCAGAAGCAGAAACTGTTCAGTGCTGGGTGCCAGGGGCCTGGGTCCGAGGGATGGCTGTGTAGCCAGCTTGCTGTGTGACCGGAGCAGAGCCCTGACCCTCTCTGGGCTTCACTGTGTCCATCTGTGAAATAATGGCACCATCTGACCGGCTCATCTCTGGGGGTCCTTTCGCTGCCAGATCCCAGGTCTTTGTGATGTTAATCTGTTGGCTTTCTTCCACCCACCTCTACCACCCTTGTCCGAGTCCCATTATTGCTCATCTGAATTTCTGCAACTCTCCTCTGTGGCTCCCCACCCCACTGCAGTGTCCATCCAAAGCCACCAAGACCTCAAAATGTGAATCAGGTCCATCACTGCGCTGGTTAAGACCGCCGGACCCTGCCGTGGACTTACCACCAAGCTTGAGGTCCTCACTAAGCCAGGGGCTGGTGCGAGTTGGTCCCCGATTCCTGCCGCCTCCTGCCCCATCTCTGGCCACCTCCCCACCGTGTCTCCCCTCCAGACATGATGGACTTCTTGCTGCTCCTCCAACTCACCCAGCACACTGCTGCCTCAGGGCCTTTGCACATGCACTCTGCTGCCTGAACCATCCTGCCTTCCTCCAGGGTTTTACATTCTGGCTCCTCCTTGTTCAGACTCCAGGGACCTCCCTGCCCAGCTCGGTCGCTCTGAGTGACTCTCAGTCACATCCCTGTTTTATTTTCATCAGCACCTCTTCCTTCCTCTGAGATGATCTGGTGCTGGGTTCATTGTCTTGTTCAGCCTCTGATGCCCACTGCAAGAGGTCATCCCCTGAGGGAAGGGGCTGTGTCTGCCTTCCTCACGGCTTCATCCTGAACGTTGCCTGGATGGATCTCTCTAAGGGGTGCCAAGGAGCCCCGTGATCTTGGGCAAGTCACCTCCCCACTCTGAGACTGTTCGCTCATGTACTCACTGGGGCCAAAGATCCTCCCCCTGGGAGGACCCATGAAAGGGGAGGGCTTCCGGCGATGCTGGCCCTGGGAGCCACCCTCATCAGGACTAAGGAAGAGGTTCCAAAGCTTTAGAAGGAACTTTTACTTTTTAATTTATTTTATGGCCGCCTTGCACAGCATGTGGGATCTTAGTTCCCCGACCAGGGATGGAACTCACACCCCCTGCAGTGGAAGCGCAGAGTCTTAACCACTGGACCGCCAGCAAATTCCCCAGGACATTCTTGACCGAGCAGCAGCCAGGGCCTTGTGAGCTTGGGTTTGCTGAGACCTCCCTGGGGACACAGCAGCACAAGGGGCGCCCGAGGCCCTCCCCGGCCCTGCAGGTGTGCGGGGTTGAGGCCTTGCTGACGTGTGAGTGTGAAAGATAGTCTTTCAGGAAATGATGGTGATTATCGGTAATGAATTAAAGAAAAAGTGCCCCCACTTGCCCAGATGAAAGCACTGGCAACCCTGGGATGGTCCCAAAAAGGTTTGGGGGAAGTTTTAGGTCCACAAAATCCAAAATACTAAAAACTCTGTCGGGTTGCGGGCACCAGGGGTTGGGATGTGGGTATCGTGGAAGAGGCTGCTGGGAAGGTGTGACCACAATTCCCCCCTCCCCGGCGCACATATGTGTACAGGCATGCACACACACAGACAAAACAACACAGAAATGCATATGCACGCAAACCACACATGTGTGCACACACAGACACACACACCCATGCACATACTCGTGGACAGGCAACGTCCCAGGAACATCCTGAACGAGCCATGTGTCTGGGGCTGAGGATGTGGAGGCTTATGAGTCCCTGCACATTTGCAGGTCCAACCATGGGGCTCTGGGGTTGGCCCCTCAAGTTTCCTGGGGCAAAAGTCATGCGGACAGCGTTTGAGAGGAAGGTGTCATGTATGCAAATTTATTCAGACGAGCGTTCAGCCAAGGTCCTCTGTGGATTTGTGTACATTCACTTTTTAAAAAAAAGAATGGTTTCCATAAAAGGATTTTTGGTAATCACCTCATTTTTAATACAATGTTTATATACAAAAAACCCCATTTCAAACCACTTACTGTACAAGAGAAAGTAGAAGCATCAGATTGCATGACTTTAGCAAATAACAAAAGTCTGCTACACCTACGGACTTCCCCCCTAGTTGACAGCTCACAGGAATGTCAGCGTCTCACCGACCACACGTTCAAGACAGACACGTTTATCTTTTCGTCCCTCCCTTCGGTGAAACATTTCTTTTATGTTTCTCTGGGTGCTTGAGAAATTTCAGATCATCGGTTAGTATAATGGCTGCAAACTGAGATCATTCTTATCAGCTATGAGATTTGTTTGCACAAGCTTTTAAAATGATAATAGTCCAACAGTAACATTCCTGTAAGTAAAAATATAGAGAAGTGTTACCAAAATAGAAGCCTTTATTAATAAAAATCTTTGGTATTAACAGTATTTTAAATTCCTCTCAATGATATTTGGTTAGCTAATAAAATAAAAGCCTTTGAGCTACAGAGAAAAAACCCTTACATCCACTGTAGAATTGATTTTTTAAAAAACCCAATAAATATTCTGAAGCTGCAAAAGTACCCCCCAGAAGCCTTAAGACTTCTTGCAACCCTGAAGCCGTCTGCAGAAATGCCTCAGAGGTCATAATCCCTCACCGCCCGTTTTTCTGTCATCCCGAGGTGGGGGAGGCATGTGGCTGCTGGTGGGACCCCAGAGGTGCCGGTCGGCGCTCATTCAGGACACCTGCACCCCGCTAGTTCTCCAAGAGGAAATTCAGAGCTTCCTGGCCCTCTGAGTGGACGGAGCCAGGGCACCTCTCTTTCTGACCAGTGTCTCGGTTTCTGAATCCAGGGAAGGAAAAGGTGATGAAAAATCTCACTTCTTCAACCTAGAGACAGGTGATGTCTTTTGGAACTGGTGTCAGCATCGTTTATTCCTTCTCCACTACTCTATTTGCCCTCACATCTCGCACCAGCTTTTGTCTCATGCCTTGGAATACCACCTCGCCTCTCTCTTAAGGCATCGGGAGGATTAAAGAAGATGTCTTCTGGGGGCTGCTTCTCACCGCTAACGGCCAAGGAGACCCCAGACTCCAAGCATCGCTGCCACAAAGCGCCTGCATCCGCTGTGTATCACCCTGTCCCCATTAATCATTCTGATTAACCTTGAATACTAAAGATAACAGAATTCCCTGCCTAATGGTCTTGTGCAAAAACAAGGAAAAAAAAAAAAAAACAGAAAAAGACGGGGAAATGTTGTCCTATCAGAAGAAAGTGGTCTTCCAGGCTTGCCACAAACCCAGGAGCCACTGGGCCAGGGGGTTGTGAGAAGTCGCCTGCCCCGGGAGAGGGTGCGCACGTCGTCGACGGGGATGCCCAGCAGCTACAGGGCGCCCCCGGGGAAGTCGGGGCTGTCCGGTGGGGCAGGGGGGGTGGGACTGTGGTTGCTGAAGGGCTCCGCCTTCTTCCGGTCCTTCTCCATCCACGTGTCCAGCAGCTGCTGCTTGCCCTGCTCTTCCCTCATGAAGAGCTCCACCATGAGGAGCTTCTCCTTGTGCATCTGCTGGCTGATGTCCTTGGGGATGTCAGGGATGACCCAGTCCACAAAGTCGCTCATGAACATGACCAGGTTCTGGAAGGAGAGTCAGCATCAGGGGGTGGGAAGGAGGACCCGGGAGGCACTCCCACTTCCACCTGCACCCCAGCTGGCAGTGCCTTGTCCCGTCGCACCCCGGCCCCGGGACCTCAGACACACCTGGACTTCCCAGGCCTCGGTTTCCCGGAAGGTATAAATGAAACAGGAAACCAGCCAGGGGGGGCCTCCGGGGGCCGACTTTCTTGAAAGAATCTGAGCTCAGTAAATAGGAAACGTCTCTGAGTGATTTTGAATCTCTTGGCTGGGAGGCTTAAGAAATGATCTGATGGGTTACACATCACCAAATACAACAAGTGTTAAGACTTTAAGGGAAAATAGTCAAAATACAAAGAGCCCAGAAACGCAGGGAGCTTAAACTGTCTCTGATGATTCCGCAGGCCGTTCTGTCATTTGTAAGGTCTCCCGGGATCACCCTGAATGTTTGCCACCTCCCTGGATGCATTTCTGCTCCATAGGGTGCAAATGAGTGGGCTTTTATGGCCAAACGGAAATCTCTGGTTTTTAAACTTCCGTCTGACCGGCACTTGTTAGTGCGTATGGCTGAGTTAGTCACCTTGTCATGGAAGGTGCTGGTGCCCCCCCATCCACCATCACCTTTCTGGGTTAACGCTCCAAGCCCCCAGTTGTGGTGGGTGCTGGCCACTAAGGCTCACAGAGGCTCGTCTCCAGGGAACCGTCCCCCCAGTCTCCCTGTTCCCGGCCTGGATGGCTGCAGCCAATGACTGGCCAGGTGGGCAGACTAAAGGCCCTCTTTTGCATCAAGGTGGGCCCACGTGTGTGGTGGGTTTCATGCTCCAGCCCAGACCCCCTCCCAGCTGAGCTCCGTGCCCCCAGCCCCTTGCAGGGCCTTCCCTCAATGACCGGCCTGCACCAGAATCCTTGGGTCAGGCTCTGCTTCTAGGGAACTGGGCCCCAGACACTAGTTCTGGCTCCAGAGGGTTATGGAAACCTGGCGGACAAGGCAGTGGGGCCTCGGGGGCCAGAAGCCCTGCCAGGGGCCACACTGTGTAGAAGGGGCAGGGCTGGGGCTTGAACCCAGTTCCTGGATTCCAGGTTCTGGGGGCCACACAGGAGGGCAATCCCAGCATGGCCTCCCCGGCTGGGACCTCAGGGCCGCGTGCATCAGCTACTCCCCAGTCTGGGGTCCTGTCCACTGGGAATCGCTCGGGCCTCAGAGTTAGCCCCACTCCCCAGAGACTGGGCCAGGCGAGGCCAGCTCCCCTGCCTGCTGTGGGGGGCAGGGGGGCGCTGGGGTCAGCTGGGAGCCCACTGCCCTCCTGTCCCTGCCAGCCCTGTCCACTGGGGCGTGTCTCCTGCTGCACGGTGACAGCGGACACTGAGGTGGGTCCTTCCCAGGTCTCCTTCAATAAAGACGCCTTGCATTTAACTAAACCTGCGTTCCCTGAACAACCCCAGTCCTTCCGGCACCCCCCTCCTGCCTTCCTTTAACTGAGGAGGTTCTGGGACCTGTCCTTGCCCAGAGCCTGCGGTCACCAGTACTCCCCACCCTTGGGTGCCCAGGGAAAGTCCTCCAGCCTCCGAGCCCCCGAAGCCGGCCAGCTCCTGTCCTCCTGACCCTGTTCTGGGCATAGAGCACCTCCTTGGTGCCTCAATTCCCAAACCTTCTGGAAGCAGACAGGGCCCTCGCACCTGGAAGACGATGACAAAGGCCAGCCGGGCGGCCAGGACGGCCCAGAAGTCCTTGGAGATGTCGTACTTGTGTTCCGACCATGGTGGTTCCCGGTAATCTTTGTACCTGCAAAATGGAGGTGGGTCTTCGAGAGGAACTGGGGTCTGGCTGCACCGAGGGGCTTGTGAGTGTCAGGAAAGCCTGAGTCGGACCCTGGGCCAACTGTAGGACAGCACCCTCCCTGGAGGAAGAGGCCCCCCTCCAGCCCACTCACACACCCAGGGAGTCTCCCCACATTGGAGGGGGTGCCAGAACCCACGTGGGCTGGGAAGGACAGAGGGGCATCCCCATAAGTCCAGCCATGGGCCCACAGAAGGAGGCTCTGGGACCATCTGGTCCAGGGGTTCCAAACTGTTGAAGGCAGTGGAGCCCATCTTCCAAAAAGAAGTCCTACCTGAGACTCCGGCAGGTCACACAAAGCAAGTGGGGCCTCCCTGGTTGAAAGGGGGGGTCCCTAAGCCTAGAACCTCAACCCCACCCCCATCATCCACAAAACTCCAGGCAGGGTTCCCTGAAATCCAGTTCTCCAGTCTCGACCCGCTCTGTCGGGGAAACTATTGGAAAAAATGAAACGTTTTCTCAAAGTAGCCCTTGTACGACGTTAACCATACAGTTGGTGTGGTCAGGGCACCAGGCAACTGTCCCCAGGCCTGCCGTGCCCCACGGGGCCCAGAGCCCGGGGGGCATGTCTCTCCCTCTCCCAACTGTTAGCTCCTTATCTCCGTGTAATAAATACCAGCCCACCCCTCTTCTCATCCTTCCAGACATTGCCCACGAGCGCCTGCTGGGAGACAAGTCTGCTTACTTCCCTGGCCCCCAAGGTCCCACCTCTGTCCCTTGTGCAGCGGGAGTGGTGGGTGCCTCCTGGGCTTCAGGTCTGCCTTTTTCTCAGAGGCCCAGAGATGCCTGAGGTGGGGCAGAGTGACAATGAGAACCCGGGCTCTGTCCCCACCAACCGCCCCCAAATTTGGGGGGTGCTTGGTTTTAACGGGGCTGACCCCCTCTGTGTGGGAAAAGCTTCCCTAAAGCTGTGTGAGGAAGCCATGGCCGGGGCGGTCTCTAGGTGCTGGGCTGCAGGTGTGCCCTGCTGGTTACTGAAAAGCTGAGGCCCAGCTGGGGAGACCAGGAGAGGAGGCACCTAGCTGTGTGGGCACAGGCCTCGCACAGACCCAGAGCCGGCTCCCGCCTTGCTGTGTGCCCCTGCGCCATCGCTTGGCCTCTCTGGGCCTCGGTCTGGCATTCCCTCACTTAGTCACGTCACAAGTATTTATTGAGCAGCTACTGCATGCCCCTGCATTCCAGGGGCAGAGCTTGCGGGGGGCACAGACAGGGCCCCTCACCCACAGAGCTTTGTGTCTGAGGGAGCTGGATGGGAGCTTCGGAGGGCCTGTTCAGAGCTAAGCTGCCAACCCCAGAGATAGGACTGGGCTGGGAACACACCCTCTGGTGCCAGATGCTGAACCATGCAGAAGATGCACCACCTGATCTCTGATGGGAACAGGCATCCCCTGTTCTCCCAGCGTCAGAAGCCATACACATTTTCTCTTCCCTCTCCTTTCTGTTCTCAAGGCCAGCTGCACCAGGATGCTGGGAAATGTGTTTGGGTCACCTGGCAAACTCCTATGCATCCCTCAAAGCCCACTTACATAAGAACTGTCCAGATGCCAACCCCCACCACCTGCACTGACCTCTATCAGAGATTATCTTACAGTTTTCCTTGCTTTGCTCTTGTGCTAAGCCTGCCAGCTCTCCCTGGGGAGAATAATAATGCCCTCTCTGGGGCTGCTGTGAGCATTCAATGAGACCATGTCTGTTTCAGTGCAGGAATAAGTGGTAGCCAGCAGTGGTCACAGCGCTCAGCTCTGCTAAGCTGCCTCTCCCATACCTGCTGCCCCAGGCTGGGCTGGGTGCTGCTCCTCCCACAGCCAACTCCTCTGGGAGGCGGCTTGACAGGGGAGCGGCCGGCAGCACGGAGCTCACGGCACCTACAGCACTTAATAGTGGGCAACGGTTGGGCGGGCCTGGCTAAAGCCCGAATCCCAGGGAGCAGAGTGGACTGGCCCATGGCCTTCCTTCTCTGAGGGGGTAAAAGTAACAAGGGTCTCACTTAAAAGCCAGGTCTCTGCTCTGTCTCCTCGGCCTCCCCCTGCGTGGCCAGGACTCCTGACCGATGCATGGATGGGGAGCTGCTTCCGGGGGCTGGATGCCTGATGCCCGATTCTTACCCAGGAAACACCAACACTGACATTTCTGAGGGAATTTATAATAAAATGTCCACCTATATCCCGGCCTTCTTTGTTCTAAATCATTCTTCCTCTAAAATTCATTTGGAGTTAAATAGGTTGGCCTGAGTGTGTTCTTGGCGTGGGATGTTCAAACAAAGCAAGAGAAGTGCAGCGCTGGCTGAGAAGCGGCAGGGGTCCTGGACCGGAAGCTCGGGGGTCTCTGGGGCCCGTGCCTGCGGAGGATGCGGAGGAAGGGACCTTGAGTCCCTGCCCTTGACCCCCAGCTCTCCAGGCAGACCCTGCCCGAGGCGACCACGCGGGGGGTTGAAGCAGATCACCTGGGCCTTTCCTGTGATGTACGTGCTCACATACATGTGCCTTGAAACATGCGGTGGGTGGGATTCTGAAAAGCGGGAAGCATGTCGTGTTGCATGTTTGTGTGTCACCTGCCCTTTCTCGTTGGCAGGCCTGGCTGTACCGGGTCCCAGAGTAGGTGTGGTCCCTGCCCTGACACAGAACACACGGCATGTCGTGTAATTTCTCTTTCATCACTCGGGGTCAGCCGGGCACATCTGCTGTTGCAAAGCCATCAGTAGCACCTATGCTGGATAGGTCTGCCTGCCTGTTCCAATGACCGCAGGCGGTGCTGTTTTTCCATTTCTTGGGCCAGTTTTTTTTTTTTTTTGCAAGCAGCCACATGCCACTGCTTGTTGCCGTCAGCACCCTGGACCCTGGTGGTCTCCTCCGCTTCCTGCTACTAGGGCAAGGGTATGAAGACAGACAGGTGAGCTTCATAGAACTATGGGCAAAGTAAGAGTAAACAGCCTTGGGGTAAATTATCCGCCCTACGCAGAAAGGGCTGCGCGTCATCGCGTGGGCTTTGTGACACGTGTTCTGGCCCTTGCAGTCTTTCGTGTTCTGAATCTCAGCTGGGCTGGAGGCGGTTCGGACTGCCAACAGATGCTGAGCGTGCCCCACTCTGCCTCCCCGGTCTCAGCCTCACGGCAAAGCCCGTGGCCAATCACTCCACAGTCCTCTGTTTCCTGACCCAGGATGCCGTGCCCCTGCCTGCACCTTCCATTGTACCGTCCACCACGTTTCCCTTTACGCTTTACGCTCCAGAACAGGCTGCAGTTTCCCACCTACAGACACCCCTGCTCACCACTCTTCTTTTACCCACTTTGCCCCTCCCCTTGGAGTGACCCCTACTGCCTCCACCCTCTACCTGGGCTTCCGGCTACTATCACCCCTTTAACTCGATCTGTTTATGCTTCTGTTGCCCCTGCACAAAGTCACTGGGCAGCAGGGGTCATGTGGCCCACTCCCGAGCCCCCAGCCCTGAGCCCCCGGCCCCTAACCCAGCCAGGCTGGCACGTGGAAGACGCACAGCCAACAGCCAGGCCTGGCTCTGCCCCGCACTCATGCCCCCCCTTCCCCACCTCCGTCTTTCCTGGGGTGCTCCCTGCCTGCCCTGAGTGTCTGGCCAGCTGATGGGGCCCCGCAGGTTGGACCCTCTCAGACATCTGTTGCTTTTGCCTGCCCAGCACCCAGCGCCCCAGTTTTCCTTGGGATGCCCCCAAATCTATGGCCATGACTCCATACCCTGGCACACGACCCAGACCTAGCCAATAAGAGCCCCGCACACTCTGGCAACAGTGATTGGCGCAGGGATGGGCCTCTGACCCAAGACAGGTCATTGAGACTCAATCCTAGGACTTTTGCTGACTAGTGGGGAAGAAAGCCCCCCTACTGGGACTGCTGAGCAGAGAGGACTGCGGGGGGACACTTACTGCCTGTCAGGAAATGACGCCCACATGCAGGAATGTATAAAATTGGGAGGCAGTGTCAGAATGGGGCCGGATGACAAACAGCAGCCCCTGGATCCAGCCGTGCCTGAAGCTTACCATGGACTTCTTAGTTAAAGAACTGATAAATCACCTCCTACCCCCACCCCAGGGATATATTTTCCCTTGAAGCAAGATTGAGCTGTTCTGTGATTTGCCCTGAAAGAATCCTGGCTTGAACTGGGGTTTTCGCAGAAGCCCACCAAATGGGGCTGCCTGGGCGGTACCTGCAGATCTGCACCTCGTAGCCCAGGTCTAGGGGGTCGTTGGGGGCCGTGCCGTTCTGGAAGTCGCTGACATTGAAGGAGGAGAGGGTGTGGTTGACGAAGCCGTGCATGGTCCCGTTCTCACTGTACATGTAGAGGTACACCAGGCGAGGGATGAAGTCCGACGTGAAGGAGATCACGAACGCCTGGGGCGGGGAACAGAGCAGTGAGTGCGGACGCCAGCTGGGAGGGGGAGGGGGACGTGCCCCACCTGAGCCAGGGCAGCACTGGCCCTGGGGCCTGGCCATGTGACCCGAGTTGGCAAACATGACCCCAAGGTCTCGGCTCGTCAAGTGACAAACGAAGGGTTGGGGGCATTCCTGTCAGCCCCTCCAGCACCTTGAGGAGAGGGCCTGGGGGCTGGGAAGGGGGCGCCCCTGAACGAGAAGGCTTGGGGACAAATGCTGGCTGCCTCTCACTGGCTGTGTGGCCCTGGACAAATCGCCTGACCTCTCTGTGCCTCCATTTTCTCTTGTCAAACAGGGCTAACAGCGCCCACTCTAGGTGCTTCTCCTTCCTGGCTTGTTTGAAGGAGAGCGAGGCAGGGAGGGAAAGTGCTTTGTAGATTGCGAAGTTCAGACCCAGCTCACCCTATTTTAGAGCAGTCCCCGGGGCAGCGTAGCGTAAGGCCAGTACCAGAGCATGGACCCGACGGCCTGGGGTAAAGTCCAGCTCTGCCTCTTGTTGGCTGTGTGACCTCGGGCAAGTCACCTGATCTCTCTGTGCCTTGGCTGTATCACCTGAAAGATGGGGCAATGACCCTCTGCCTCCATGGGCCGTGTGTGCACTAGTGGGTGGGTGCGTTGAATGGGCTTAGAAGGGCCTGGAGCATTCTAGATGCTCAATAAATGTTAGCTGCTATTATTATTGTTGCTGCTGGTTGTTCTCACGAGACATCCAGCTTGTTCCTAGCTGTTCTGCTCTCAGCGCCCCCATGCTCATGCCCCAGAGGGGCTGTACCTTGGTGTTTCCAGCCTCTCCCCATCAAAATGTGCCCCCCAGCTCAGCCCGGGTCAGGGTATGGAGCTGTCGCTGTCCAGTGTGCAAGCTCAGCCCACAGCCTCCCTTTATAAGTGGGGTTTCAAAGCCTTAACCCAGCAGGACTGGGTGGCTGACAGGGAGCTGTCAGCCAGCAGGGAAAGCAGGTCCAGGGCTCTGAGGGTCCCTTCTCCTGGGCCGAGCATCACTTCCTGTGCCGTGGGGACTGAGTGTCAGGGCCTCACTGTGACCCTGACCCAGCACTGTGACCATCTGCTCCAGGGAGCTGCCTGCCCCCACACCCCCATTCCACCCCCGACCCTACAAGGCGCAAGGTGGCAGCTTCTGGGGGGCTCAGGCTTGGCCGGCTGGTGGAGGGGTTAGGGTCACAGGGCTGAGGCGTTGCAGACCCCCCTGGGGTTCTCGTGTCAGGAAGGCGTGGACCAGATGCTGGGGCAGGGCCATGGAGGGCGGGGCACTGTCCTCAGCAAGCCCGTGTGTCTGTGCGTGCCTGTGTGCGTGTGTGTGCGACCAGTAGGTACCTCTTCTCTCCGTGTTTCAGGATTTCTCAAACTTTCTTTAAAGAGCGGGCATGAGTTTCACATAAAGGGGGAAAGTTAACTTTTTTTTTTGGCCGTGCCGCATGGCCTGTGGGATCTTAGTTCCCCGACCAGGGATCGAACCCGTGTCCCCTGTAGTGGAAGCACGGAGTCTTAACCACTGGACCTCCAGGGACGTCCCCAAATTAGCTTTTTTTAAAAAGAGCAGAAGAGTTGCTAATGAGGAATCTCTGTGTCTCTCTCTGTCTCTGTGTCTCTGTGTGTGTCTCTCTCCCGCCCTCCCTGTCTCTGTCTCTCTCCCTCCCTGTCTGCCTCTATCTCCTTCTCTTGTTTGTTCTCAGGACTTGGGAGAGAGGGGACTTAGGGGCCAAGGTGGGCACGGTGGAGGGTTTTGCCCCCGGTTGCAGAGAAAGGCCAAGGAGATTTTGTCATTCCCGCCAGAGCCCGCCCCACCCCTCAACAGGACCAAGGGATGCTTCTGAAGAGGAGAAGCTCCTGCCAGCCGGGAACCGCTCCGAGGCTGGAGGTACGGACAAGCTCCCTGGAAGGGGAAGGGGTGCCCAGCCGCATGGCAGCTCGGCTGGGCTTCCTGGCCGAGGTCCTGATGTCACCGGTCACTTACGTTGATTATGACTGCAAGCTTCCCGACGCCTCTGAGGATATTGTACCAGATTCCTGGGGGAAGGGAAGCACAGGTTTAAAGAGCCCCTTGCCCTGGCTCTCAGGAACTCGGGCTAGCAGGCAGCAGCCCGGCCTTCGCAGGGGCCGGTCTGGTCCTTTTCTGGGGCAGGTCAGACACGTGGTAACAGGGAATTGTTTGGGGAGGGCCTGGGGGAGCCTGGCTGACAACAGAGCCCATGGCTTGTACCGGCTCATCAGCTGTTTGTAAGCAAACTGTGTAGCTTCTCAAAGAGGTGCTTAGAAACATCGGGTCCCTGGTTCTGAACAATCTCCTGCGAAGCTGCATAAACTACTGATCGGCTTGGATGGAGCCTTTTTCTAGAGAGACAAAGATTCAATTTGGATGCAGCTCCTGCCCCAAAGAGCCCACGCAGCAGTAACTGGAGACTGAAACCACAAAGTCTGATGTCCTGTGAATTTTCCGTAGCTCTAGTGCCAGGAAAACTGAATCTAGGGACAGGCCAGATGCAGAGCGAGTGTCAAGGAGCAAAGCCAGGGCCCCCGGCTGGGGAGGCTGGGACCATGGCCTGGGTAATGACTGGACAGCAGTGTGGTACAAACCACTTCCCTTCTGGATGCCCCCTTGTTCCCATCACCCCAAGGTGCAGCACTGCACCTAATCACAGGTGAACAGAAGGATGATTACACAGCACCTGGAGAATCACGTGCTGCTCCACTGGCCTCCCTCCCAGCAGAGACAAGAACCAGAAAGCCCAGGAAGGAAGCCCTTTACCCAGGGCTAGCCCCACTCCTTAGGGCCTCAATGCTGCGACTCCTGGAAGGGCTCCCAGTGCCCCTGCCCCCAACCTGACCGCGTTCCTATCAGGCTAGGCACACATCATCGAAAAGCTGGGGCTGGAATCCTGTCCCAGGCACTTTCTCTCCCTGCCCGGAGCCAGATCTGAGTGGTGACAACGGCACTTCTCAGGAAGGGCTGGAGGGGACAGTGGCCAGTGGTTGGGGGTCTCTACCCAGGGCACATAGAGCTGCTCATGGGTGTGCCTGCCCTCGCAGTGAGTGCCCATCTCGGGGGTGTATGCTTGGGGGTCTGCAGAGACAGCAGGAGTTCAGGCCCATGTAGCCCAGAAGCTGGAAACCGCAGGCTGGGACCCAGCACCCGCGGTCTGCCGTGAGGGGGCTCCCCAGCCGCCGCCGGGGACCACTCCATGAAGCAAGCACTTACGCTGCCCGCTGCAGACTTTCTGCGGGGCCTCGCGGGAGTAACCCTCACCTCCCTGCCCATCAGCCTTCCGTGCAGGCTATCACCGAACCCGAGATGGGAAGTTCGTCCTGGTTCTGTTGGGTCTTCCCACGAGGGCAGCGGTTTTTGATTCACTTTCGCGCTGGAGCAGTGGCAGGGCGGTCACGGGGCCTGCACTCCTCGGGGTGCTAGATCCACCCACCCTTCCCGTCTCTTCCGAAGGAAGCACTGAAGGTGCAAGTGAGCAGGAGGCAGCTCCTCGGGCAACGCATCCTTACAAAATCAGCGCTGTGCACAGCCCACCCTCACGGCTGGCCGTCTCGGGGGCTGGGAGCCCTTCTGGAGACTCCGGGCTCCCGGGGAGGCTGTGAACTGCACATCCGTCATCCCTCCTGGGCCTAGCACGCAGCCTGGCACGTGGGGCTGGGTGCTGTTGGGTAAATGTTGGCTGAGTGACTGTATGAACGTAGAAAGCCCTTCCAACTAGGCTTCATGCCCGAGCAGAGGTTGCCACATCCAGGTGCATGGGTGTTTCCTCGAGCTTGCCCGCTACTTAAAAAAATGCTGGTGGGAATGTAAACTGATACAGCCACTACGGAGAACAGTATGGAGGTTCCTTAAAAAACTCAAAATAGAGCTACCATATGACCCAGCAATCCCACTACTGGGCATATACCCTGAGAAAACCATAATTCAAAAAGAGTCATGTACCACAATGTTCACTGCAGCACTATTTACAATAGCCAGGAGATGGAAACAACCTAAGTGTCCATCATCGGATGAATGAATAAAGATGTGGCACATGTATACAATGGAATATTACTCAGCCATAAAAAGAAACGAAATTGAGCTATTTGTAATGAGGTGGATGGACCTAGAGTCTGTCATACAGAGTGAAGTAAGTCAGAAAGAGAAAGACAAATATCATATGCTAACACATATATATGGAATCTACGAAAAAAAAAAAAAGGTCATGAAGAACCTAGGGGTAAGATGGGAATAAAGACACAGACCTACTAGAGCATGGACTTGAGGATATGGGGAGGGGGAAGGGTAAGCTGTGACAAAGCGAGAGAGTGGCATGGACATATATACACTACCAAACGTAAACTAGATAGCTAGTGGGAAGCAGCCGCATAGCACAGGGAGATCAGCTTGGTGCTTTGTGACCACCTAGAGGGGCGGGATAGGGAGGGTGGGAGGGAGGGAGATGCAAGAGGGAGGGGATATGGGGACATATGTATATGTATAGCTGATTCACCTTGTTATAAAGCAGAAACTAACACACCGTTGTAAAGCAATTATACTCCAATAAAGATGTTAAAAAAAAAGATACAATGCAAATAAAAAAAATGTTGATGGATGTTTACAGATCAGGATGATGTATTTTTCACGCAGGCTCAGCGGCCATGGCTCACGGGCCCAGCTCCGCGGCATGTGGGATCTTCCCGGACTGGGGCACGAACCCGTGTCCCCTGCATCGGCAGGCGGACACTCAACCACTGCACCACCAGGAAAGCTCGGAATGGTATATTTTTAAAAAAGTGAAACCTGCTGCTTCTAAAGGAGCCTCAGCTCTGGGTCAGCAGCGGGCTGGTATCTCCATTACAACAGTTGGCCCTGGCGGGCAGTGGTGCCTCCTTCAGGCCACATAATGCACTGCAGGTCTCTCTGTACCAAGGCAACTCCCTTTATCACCACCAGTCGCTTAGAGAAACATTTATCCAAACCCAGACCTGACTAAAGTGGGGAGACAAAACCCCCCCGAGCATTGGGTGTCTCAAGGGAGCTGGGAACAAGCACGCCTGCTGCGTACGTTCTGTCCACTCCTTCTTGCGGCCCCGCCTGGCCTCGAGGGCTCTGAGCTTGAGAACTCCGAGTGGGGGGCCGGGGGGCCAGTGAGCCGGGCAAGTTGAGGTTTCCGGGCAGGGGGCTGCCTCGTAGGGTGGCTCCTGAGCACAGCAGGAGGAAACGAGTCTGCGGCCGGCCCAGGGAGCGGCTCAACGGGCCGAGACAGGTGACAACAGAAAATGGGGCTGCTGAGGTGGGAGACGGATGGGCCAGCGAGAGCTTTCCACGGCCCGGGGCTGAGCCGGGCTTCCAGGTCCTGCAGTGCCTTTATGTCCAGGCCGACGGTCCTCTGTGCGATCCCCACCCCAGAACCGTGGGCTCCTGTTGAAAAAGTGCAAAACCCGGACGCCGCTCCGGCCCGCAGGATCAGCCTCTTTTGGAGCCTTGACCCTCCGAGTTATTCAGACACACACTCTGCACTCCAGGATAAGAATCATTGCTCTGACAACCTCGAGGTACAAGGGGCTGATGCTGTTTGGGACAAATCTTGGCTTCCTTTATGAAAATCTCGCGGGGGGAGATGCCTCATTTCCATCTGCCTTCTTCATCAAGGCATCACTGCTGTCCCAGGAGACGCTAAGCCCCATTTCCAAGCACACGTCAGGGAGGTGTTTAGACGTGCCTGTCAACTCTCAGCACCCAGGAGCTGAGCTCAGGCAGAGTTCCTCACTCGGAAGGCTCTGAAGAATGAGCATGAGGGCAGGAAGCACGTTGGTCTGGAGTCAAAGGTCAGGATTGGGATGCTGGAGCCGGTTCCCACGTGCGCACGGGGCTGGGTCCCTGCAGCCACTCGCCACGCCCCCCCCCCCCTCCAGGGCCAAGCAGGGCAGTCGCGGGGCCTATGCTTTGTGGCAGAGCTTCCTCCAGACACTCCTGGCGCCGTGGGTGCAGGTCATGGGGGCCACTGGGGCTCTCTGTCCCTTAAGGGCCCTGCACGGATCACAGGAGGAATACAAAAGCCTCTTCAAGGAAAGGTTACCGTGGAGGAGGCCATAAACAAACCCAGATTATGCTCCAACTGACCAGGCAGGAACCAGGAAGAGAGCAGCCAATCCGTAAGGACTGGGAAAAATCGAGGAGCCGTGAGCGGAAACCCTGAGGATATGATCCAAGCCCTGCTCATGGTGGGAACGACAACGCCCACCAGGGCCGCGGAGGGCCGGTGGCAGCGTGGCGCCCTGGTGCTCCCTTCCACCCTGGGGGGCTGCAGGGTCTGCGTGCTGCTACAGGACACGGCCACGGCTCTGCCAGGCACAGATGCCAAAGCAAACTCTGGCCGCTGTGGACACGCCTGGGGCCTCCGGGCACCTGAGAATTGGGCCTTTGTAAGCAACAAGTGGCGGGAGGCGACGCTCTTTTCTTCACGGCCACTGGGCACGGGCTCAGGATTCCCAAGGACTGTCCAGGGAGTGCCTGGCGGGCTGACCGTCTGCCCCATCCAGGCCTCAGGCGTGCACCTCATGGAGGTGTGCCGGGAGGGGCCGAAGGTTTGAGTGCTCCGCTTCCAGCTCAGCTCCGCTACCACCTGGCCTCAGTCTCTCCATCTGGAAAGTGGGAACAAGGATTTGTCCCAGCTTCCCCATGAGGCTCCTGGGGGGACTCGACAGCTGAAAGCCCCAGAGAAAATTCAATGCCAGACACAGCTCTCTGGGGTTGTCCTCAGAGCTGGGTGGGGTACGCTTCCGAGAGCCCTGGGTTCCACGTCACCTTGATCTCGAGGCGGGATTTGCAGTTACGGCCTGTGGCCCAAATCAGTGCATGGCTGGTGCTTGTTTGGATGACCCACGAGCAAAGAATAGCTCTTGCATTTTCAAGTGTGAGTGAAAAAAGCGTGAGAAACTTAGCCTTTTGGTGAGAATTCTGCACATCACCTCACAGTCCACAGAGACAAAAACGTTTACTCTCCAGCCATTCATGGAAACGTGAGCCAGGCTCTGACTCAGTGCAGCAGCAAACCCACTCCTTTGGACTGCTGTCCTCCCCGGCTCTGTGGCCACGGCCCTCCCAGCTACATAGGGGTGTGGTGTGAGGGGCGAAGGCTCGCTCCAAGGCCACAGATGACGCAGAATCAGGGACCCTTGGGGCCAGAAGGGACTTCACAGGGCCAGTGAGTTCAGGGGCCTTAAAATCTTTTAAACTCATAAACGAAGTCTAGGAGGGAGGACATCTGTTTGCTGAGTCTTTGCTGATTGTCTAGGTCGTCCAGATAGGAAGGAGACTAAAGTGTCAAAACACAGGGCGATGACCTCTGTACTGGAGCTGGGCTTAGACATCCCTCCTGGCGGAACAGCGAGCGTGCCTGGACCCTCCCTAAGCCTGGGACCGGCAGGTCACATCATGGAGCCCAGAGCACAAATGTGAACCAGGTGAAATCACCGAAATCTGAGCGTGTTTGAATTGTGAAAATGGCAATTTCATCCGGTTCAACCTGAGAGGCTGCACTGTGTAAAGCCAGATTCCAGGCTTCTCGGGGGACAGGGGTGGATGGTGGAGAATCAGTGGGCCTGGCATCATCAGCGGGTGGGGGCCGCACCATGGGGCCCAGCACGGGCCAAGGAGTCCCTGGCTGGGGATGCAATGGCCTCAGGGGCATTTTCAACAAGGGCAACCCAATGCCAAGGGCGAGAGAAAGTTTTGGAAGGAGTGATGAAGCCTCTGCAATTTTGCAAGATTATATTTGGGCTACAAAAGCCCAACCCAGACTTCTCTGGTGGCGCAGTGGTTAAGAATCCACCTGCCAATGCAGGGCACACGGGTTCAAGCCCTTGTCTGGGAAGATCCCACATGCCACGGAGCAACTAAGCCCATGCACCACAACTACGGAGCCTGCGCTCTGGAGCCCGTGAGCCACAACTACTGAGACCTGCGCACCTAGAGCCCGTGCTCTGCAACAAGAAAAGCCACCACAATGAGAAACCCGCGCACTGCAACGAAGAGTAGCCCCCACTCGCCACAACTAGAGAAAGCCCGCGTGCAGCAACGAAGACCCAACGTAGCAAAAAAAAAAAAAAAATTTATTTAAAAAAAAAAAAGAAAAAGGAAAGCCCAACCCAAAGATCTATCTCGCTAGTGTGCAAACCTTATTTTGGTAAAGTGACAGATAACATCCCTAACACACAATTCAATCTTGTTCTAGGAACCAGCACAGAACTAGCACAGGTGCTGTTGTAACTAAAATTGTGTTCAATAGGAGATAAAACGAATATATTTTGTAACTTTCCATCTCATTTCAAGATAAAATCCCAATAAAGACTTTTTTGTTTTCACCCTGAAAATTGGGTCCCGGATTAAGTTGATTCCCTTTAAGATACGATGAGCATCGTCCTTGCTGCTGAGGGCCAGCTCTGGCCAAGGCGTGCATGGGGCTCTGAGCCCTGCCTGCTAGGTCCCCCCACTCCTGGACAGACGGGCACCCACATCTGCTTAAATGCCTCTGGTGACGGGGAGCTCACCACTCCACAGGGATGTCGGTTCCACTTTCGACACCTTTGACTATTCGAAAGTTAGTCCTTATGCTGATGTTAAATGTCCCCCAACCCCAAGCCCCTCTTCCACATGGATGAGGAGCCCCTTAGTGACTCGGGGTTAAAAAGCCCAGGCTGCTCTCGGCCCTGACTCGACAGGCAGGTGACACGATGCTCTTCCTTCATTGCCGGGAGGGGGCTCCCTCCTTCCTTTACTCTTCTGTGAACGTTAAATGACTAAATGATACACTCTGTAGGAAGGCACTGCTGAGCAGCTAATATTAGCTGGTCTGGCTCTGTGCTCTGGGGCCACGCAGACAGCCGGGGAGGGGCAGAGGTGCTGAGGACCATCAGAGGGAATGTATCTTGTCGACCTCCCGGAGCAGCACACTGGGGAGATACTCAGGTATCCGAGACATGAGCTCTTTCCCAAGTGTTCTCTGTGGCCCACACATCTCAGGAGTTGGCAGTTCAGGGTGGAGTGGAGAGGGGCCTGGAGTTCCTGCATCCTCACCCCCACCCCATCTCTGACTCTGTCCCCAGGGCAGGCGTAATGAGGAGCCTGGGACCCCACTTTGCCAGCTCTGCCTCTGGCTTCTGGGGAGCAGCATCCTTTCCCCAAGCCCAGTATGTCCTCCAACCCCAGTGCCCAGAGCACTCACCGATGTCCTTGGCTCTGACGGCCACCGGCCTTCGGAGCTCGGTGATGAACTTTTTGGCGTCCAGGCGTATCTCAATGATGTTGTTTAGCAGCGCAAAGAGCGGGGCCAGCGGGAAGGACGCGACGAACAGGGTGACAAAGCCGAACTGGATGACTGCAGGGAGGAGGAGGCGGCGGTCAGCATGCGCTGCCCCTGTCCCGGGACGGCAGGACCCCTGCCCCACGCACCCGGGTAGGACGGGGCCCTGCCTCCCACGTGTAAGAGGGGATCTCGGACACGCCCAGGCCGGGAGGGAGCTGTGGGCAAGGTTCCAAGTTTTGCTCTGGACCTGAGTCTTGCCTCTTGAATAAAGGGCGTGTACTCACTTAGCATGTGTCTGATCTTAAAAAATCACCAGTAATGGGAAAAAGGTGCCCATGAGCACAAAGGTCCAGCCTCAGTCACCCTGTGTGCGGGCTGGGACGGTGCCCTAGTGCTTCCTAGGACCTGGGGGGCCCGCGAGCATCACTGCGTCTCCAACAGCCCCCAGTGTCCCCCTCCATCGGGCCTCGGGGAGCCGGTCGGGGACCGCTGCCCGCATCCGGACAATCTCGCCCCTCTGCCTCACTCTCTCCCTGTTCCTTGTTCTCCTCGTCATGGGCTGGCGGGGCAGGTCGGGGAAAGGGTGCTGAATGGAAGCGAGTGGAGGAAGCTGGCTCAGGAACTGCATAGCCAGATCCCACCCAAGGGCGCTCGGTGCCAGGCGGGAAACAAGGGAGCTGGCAGAAAGTCGCCCTTGGCCCGGCGGGCTGAGCGTGACCATTGTTAGCGCGGCAGGGTGCGTGGAGGCTCTGTGTGACCCCTCGTCCCAGAGCCACGTCCCTGGCCCCTCACGTGCCCCACGGGGGCTCCGCGGGATGCTTCTGTGGACACTGGCCTCGCCTGAAGGCTCTGGAGATGATGGATGGGATGGAGGCCACTGGATAAGCTCAGGGTTGGGGCCAGGGGTCTGCTGAGCCCCGAGGCTGCGGGTTCCCCGAATCCCGAGTGACACTGCCTCCTCTTGCAGGGACAGCAGCGGGGAGGGCAGCTGGAGGTGCGGGTGGGTCATGCCCACTGGGCCTTTTCTTCCACCTACCCCATCCCAGCCCGAGTCAGCCTGGAGGAGACTGCCAGGCACAGGGTGGCTGCTCCTTGGGTGGGCAGGAGGGGCCTGCCCCAGGAATTTCATTTCACTAAACCCCAGAGGACGCAGGACTCTCCAGCCACCATAAAAATTAAAATCTGGGGACTTCCCTGGTGGCACAGTGGTTAAGAATCTGCCTGCCAATGTAGGGGACATGGGTTCGAGCCCTGGTCCGGGAAGATCCCACATGCCACGGAGCAGCTAAGCCCGTGCGCCACAACTACTAAGCCCACGCGCTGCAACTACTGAAGCCCACACGTCTAGAGCCGGTGTTCCACAACAAGAGAAGCCTCCGCTCGCCGCAACTAGAGAAAGCCTGCGCGCAGCAACGAAGACCCAACGCAGCCAAAATAATAATAATACTAATAATAAAATTAAAAAAAATTAAAATCTGGGGAAATGACCGACTGCAGTCTCTCAGCGGATCATAGGCTGCTGTTCTTGCTGTCCATCCTCCCACGGGGTCAGGCCATGGAGACCCTCCTCCCAGGCCCCACGATGAGCACAAACAGCCGGGCAGAGGGCAGGCCTGGGGAAGCGGCACCCACAGGGCAGGGAGCTGCCCATCTGCCTCCGGTTCAGCCTGGATTTGATTCCGGGACAAAACAGAGGATGTCACCCAAACACCACACCATCTCCTTGTTTTAAGTCTCAGAGTGTTATGGCACCGTCGTCCGGGAAGCTGGGAGTGACTTACTGGGACCAACTCTGCCAACAGGGAGGGAAGCGCCTGCGGTACAATTAAACAGAACCACTCCTGCAACCCAAGGCCACTCCACCCCTGACCAGCCCACCCTGCAGACCAGTCCGTGGCTGGTTCGCCCAGGTGCCTGTTAAAACGCAGAGTTCTGGGTCCCACTCCGTGCAGACCAGGATTGGGCCCGGGAACCAGCATTAAAAAATTTTTTTGGGCTGCACTGCGAGGCTTGAGGGATCTTAGTTCCCCGGCCAGGGATCAAACCCAGGGCCCCGGCTGTGGAAGCCCAGAGTCTTAACCACTGGACCGCCAGGGAAGTCCCCCAGCATTTAAGATAAGCTGTCCATGGTGGTTAGGGGGCACGACACTGTGGGACCCCTCTGCGTGAGTCTCAGCCTTCACTCATCCATTCATTCAGGGAGCACGTATTGAGCACCCAGTGTAGAGCTGGACCTGTTCTAGGGGCAGGGGGTATAGCAGTGAAGAAGAAAAAAGACCTGCTTTCATGGAGCTTTGATTCTACAGGAGAGGCAGATGGCGGAGGAAGGAGAAAGGGATGGGGACTAAAGATATCAGCTGCGGTGAGAACCAGAAAGCAGGGGGAGGGGCTGCCCCTTTTAAACGCTGCGGTTGGGAAGACCCCTCTGGCGGGGGACTTTCTGAGCAGAGCCCTGGAGGAAGGGAGAGAGGGAGTGACGCTCATACCAGGGGAAAGCATTCCGGGCAGGGCACAGCCCGTGCAAAGGCCCCTTGGCAGGAGTGACCTCTATGGGTTTGGGTAACAGCAAGGAGGCCAGTGTGGCCCAAGTGGAGGGAGAGGTCGGAGGTGGGGTCAGGGAGGCTCCAGGTGGCTGCCGTGCAGGTCACACCTGACCTGTCCCCTCTCTCTCTCGCCCCACTCCTGGGAGTCATGTGCCGCCTCTGGGCG
Source organism: Hyperoodon ampullatus (assembly GCF_949752795.1). NCBI lineage: Eukaryota > Metazoa > Chordata > Mammalia > Artiodactyla > Ziphiidae > Hyperoodon > Hyperoodon ampullatus. The sequence goes on from NC_136920.1 coordinate 6,221,432, forward strand.
TCCTCCCATCCAGCGACACAGCTGCAGGTGACACGGCTGAGTCCTGGGTGTGTCCCGCTCCGTGCAGGGACCGCGGCGAGCCCCAGGCGGCCAGCTGGCCCTTTTCCGCCCTGCCCCGTCTCCCAGGACAGGGTCCTCCCGTCACTCACTCATCTCCATGTACTCCGGGGTGAGGCCCGCGAAGGGTTCCAGCGTGTAATCCACCTCGTACCGCTGCTTCTTCTTCACGTACTCGTCGTGGTCAGAGGGGCTCTGGCGCTTCAGCCTCAGGTAACGGATGAACTTCTTCATCTTCCTGAAAGACACACGACGTCACCTCGGTTAGGTTTCCAGGAAGGTGGGCTTGGGGCTCTGGCACCTCCAAGTTGTTTTTCCAATTCTCTGAGCCATCGAGTGTTCTAAATCCCAAACTAACATCTTTGCCATGACCTCTCTGTTGATGATTTCCTTTGCCATTTTCCCCAGGGGCAGCGGGCAAGCATCACTGCTCTGTTTGTGACATGAGGAAACGGAGGCCAGGGAGGGCCCCTCAGGTGTCAGGGGTCTGGCCGGGCCCAAGCAGACTTGGTTGCCTTGGACCATGGAGGCTGGCACGTGGGTTTGGGGCCACCTATGGGTACCCTGCATCCTCAGCCAGTTGGGAGCAGGGGTCATCCTGGCCTCGTCCCTGGCCTCGTCCACTAGGGGTGGCTACAGCCCATCTTCCTCCTGTGTCCTCACCACCTCCGTTTCCGGTGCCCCCACCCTGGTCCTGGCCCCACATCATCTGTCACCCAGACTACTGCAAGAGTCTCCCGAGCACCCCAAGGCCCTGATCTCTCCCTTGCTCCGCCGTGACCTGAAGCTGATGCTACTCACGGGATGCCAATCTCAAACAGGTTGTTCTGGATCAGCTGCTTCCCCAGCATGATGATGCTCAGCTGGATGCACAGTTCCATCAGGCAGCCCCCCGGGGCGCACTGCGGCACAGAGAACGGGCGTCAGCCCCTGCCCCTGCCCTGCCTATCGGGAGAGAGACCCCAGCTCCCAGCGAGGGGAGGTCGGCCCTCGGGCTGAGGGTTGAATTGTGTCCTCCACACAGAACCCCCGGAACCTTATTTGGAAATAGGGTCTTTGCAGATGTGACCGAGGTAAGATGAGGTCGCGCTGGCATAGGGTGGACCCTGCTCCTATTGCTGGTGTCCTGATAAGAGGAGGAAATACACAGGTACAGAGAGGGGAGGAGGCCCCGTGAAGACGAGGCAGAGATCGGAGAGGCCCATCGATGAGCAGGGGAGGCCAAGGATTGCCCGCGGCCGCCAGAGCTGGGAGAGAGGCCTGGAGGAACCCTCTCTAGAACCTTCGGAGCGAGCGTAGCCCTGCTGATGCCTTGATTTTGGACTTCTGGCCTCTGGACCCATAAGAGAATAAATCTCTGCTGTTTTAAGCCACCTGGTCTGTGGTATCTTGTTACAGCAACTCCCGGAAGCTAGTACAACCTGGCCGACAGGCTCTCAGGGCTGGAGCAAGGCTCAGAGCGGAGTACACTGCCAGGGAGTAGGCAGTGGTGGGGCTGGATCTCAGGGCTGCTCCTTCCCCAGGGCCACGCAGGCTTGGGCCGTGCAGCTGGGAAGCCGCAGGGTGAGGAAGCTGGCCACCCCTCGGAGGCCTAATGCCCTGTCCTTCGTGGGCTTGTACTGGGGGCTGGGCAGGCCGTCAGAAGCTTAACTTGTCCAAGTGAAGGGAACTCAAGGGACACTGGGTGACACTCTGGGGCACAGCTCACTCCTCTCTGAGTCCCGAGCAAAACTTTATATACCGTTACCAAAAAATTTATCTGGGACAGCCATCAGTCTCATTAAAAAAACCCAAAAACTTCCTCTGTTTTATTCTACTCCACAAAGGCATTTCCCCAACTTCTCCAGCCATTAAAGAGATTAACAGGGTGTCATCTATGTAAATGATGTGTTATATAGCGGGGGAGCACATTGTGGGCTTTTTGCGAACATCCCTTACTGCGGATGAGGCCTATGTCTTGGGATGTTCAGGGGCCGGCATCTAGGCGGTTGAACTTCTAGACTGTGCCCCAGGCAGCCAGATCACCCTGTACCTGATGCCCACCCCAATCCTCCCTACCGTTTCACAGAATCTTTATCAAGAAGACCGTGATAAAAAAGAGCCTTCTTGGGGCTTCCCTGGTGGCGCAGTGGTTGAGAGTCCGCCTGCTGATGCAGGGGACACGAGTTTGTGTCCCGGTCCGGGAAGATCCCACATGCCACGGAGCAGCTAGGTCCGTGAGCCATGGCCGCTGAGCCTGCGTGTCTGGAGCCTGTGCTCCACAGCGGGAGAGGCCACAACAGTGAGAGGCCCGCGTATCGCAAAAAAGAAAAAAAAGAGTCTTCTTTTCCGATATGCTGAATTATTCTGGAAGTTGGAAATTTGGACTGGTTTCCCTGAGACCCGAAGCCCGGCTTGGTCTGACGGAGCAGACAGAGCAAGTCTGGGGGCCAGGACTCAGCGGCAGAAGGCAGCTGGATGACTCACCAGACCTGGAGTGGCCGGAATCGCTGAGCAGAAGCCAAAGGTCACCAGCATTGTGCTTGGCGGGAAGAGAGGTGGGCATTTCAATGTTAAAGTAAAAGAAGTGTAGCTGAGTCCTGTTTTTCCCTCACTAATTCATCTTAACCAAAGAGAAAAACATTCAAGGTCTTACAGAAAAAGAAAAAAAAAAGCGGGTGTAACTTTTTGGCTTCCATGACCCTGAAGAGACGTTCTCCTTTCAGGGTAATCCTATATGGACAGACCAAAGAAGAGCGAAGCCCCGTCCCTGCCGCTGGAGAACAGAGCAGGGGTCTCTCAGGGCAGGGAGCTGTCAGGCTTGCCACGTGGACAGAACCAACAGAGCGGAGCAGTGCGTACGATCTCGTTACCTCTTCCATCCGGAAAGAACGGAAAATGTACACGTAGTCGCCTGGGCGTCCGACAAACCTGCAACAATTGGGGGTCATTTAGAGAGGGGAGAGTGGGCTCGCGGAGACCCCCACGTGGGGACTGGGCCGTGTCATGATTCCCCAGGTCAGAGCCTCCGGTGTCTCACAGGCTTTTCCCTCCGCCCATTTCACCGCCTAAGAATCAGCCACAGGGGTTTTCTGTTGGTTGAACGTTCATGTGATCCCCAAACCAACAGGTGGGTAAGAAAACATAGCTTCAACAGGAAACCAAGAGGCTGAGGGGCAGATAGAGGGGAGGGAGCCCAGGAGGGGAAGAAGGCACAACAGCCTAAGGGCAGAGGGTGCCACCCGCCGTGGCAGGGTCACGGAACCACGCTGGGGACCGCGGACCGGCTGGGGTGCGGGTGGTCCCTGAGGCCGCCTCTCAGCCTCCTGTGGGCTGTGGGAGTAGGGGCCCTCTGAGAGCCTGCTCTGATGTGGGTGCTCTCAGGGGGGGCCTGTGCACCTTGGCCCAGCTCCAGGACCCCAGGGTGGAGTGGTACTTATAAATCACGTGATGCCGAGGAAGGTGATTTCGGGAGGGGTTCTGGGATCAGCCCTGCCAGCCCCTAGGCGGAGGGGTGGTGGGGAGTCTTGGTGGGTGGGCCACAGGCCCCGATAAACCCAGGACGGCTCCAGAGGGTCAGGGCATGGGGTTCACCCCCCACCAGCCTGGAACACCAGCGGCTGCCTTTCCTGCATCTTCTCCTGCAGCCCTCACCCCCTGCACTGTGGGAACCCCTGGAGCTTGCTGCCTGGGGTCCCTGCTGCCTGGGGTCCCTGCTTCCCAGGGTCCTGTTCCCTGGGGTCCTCAACGTCTAGGGTCCCTGCTTCCCGGGTCCCTGCTGCTTGGTGTCCCTGCTGCCTGGGGTCCCTGCTTCCCAGGGTCCTGTTCCCTGAGGTCCTCAACGTCTAGGGTCCCTGCTTCCCGGGTCCCTGCTGCTTGGTGTCCCTCTTCCCTGGGGTGCCTGCTTCCCGGGGTCCTTATTCCCTGGGCTCCCCGATGTCTAGGGTTCCTGCTTCCCAGGGTCCCTGCTGCCTGGCATCCCCAAAGTCTAGGGTCCCTGCTTCCCAGGGGACCCTGCTCCCTGGGGGCCCAGCAGGAGCCAGGCCTCTCCCCAAACTCGGCGGCAGTGGGAGCCACACCGACTGCTCTGTCCTGGGCCAGGTGCCTCCCACCTGAAGAGAGATGAGGGAGGGGAGCCTTCTACTGGACTGCGGAAAAGCAGTGCGTTTCAGTCTCTGAAGAAGCCCCTACCGGCCTTTGAAGAACGCCACGTAAAAGATGGGGGTGTAGGAATTCACGAACTTCAGCAGGAAAGCCTTGAAAATCAGCCTCTCCTCAAAGCTCTTCTCCGTCTTTGGAACCTCTAGAAGGAGTGAGACACACGCTGCTGAGCCACTGCCCCGGGCCAGGCTGACCACTTCCCTCAGTTGTCACAGCAGTGGGGCTCAGAGAGGGTGAGTGACCAGCCCAAGGCCCCACAGCCGGAAGGAGGTGGCCTGGGGCCGCCAGGCTCCAGGGCTTGGCCGGGGCACTCACCAATCTTGGTGAGCCACCTGGCTATGCAGCCGTACACCTCGTCCAGGAGGATGATGACCACCAGGTTGATGATGACCGCCGTGGCCGTGACCGTCACCCGGATGTTGGACCGCACGGAGGGGGAGGAGTTCATGGCTAAGGCCGCGGCCGTGGAGATTCTGTAGATGATGACGCCGAGGACGATGGCGAAGGTCACTGCGACCTGCGGGGGGAGGAGGGGACGCTCTTGGCCGGGTCCCCCTGGGCCCATCGGACAACCTCCCCCAGCTCCCTGGGCCCAGCTGTCCCCCCACCCAGGAGCACTTCCACTGCAAAACAAAGATGGGTGCTTCTTGTCACCCACCAAACGCCCTGGGCTTTATGGGTGCTAACTTCACAGATGAATGAGTGGCTAGATTCTGTCTTATAGAAGAGGAGACTGATGTTCAGAGAGGTTGGGCCACCAGGCCAGGTCACCCAGCGCGTGAACTGGGATTTTCTGGGTGTGTCTACCAAGCTCGGAGGGCAAGGTTCTGCTGCTCACTATGGGGCATCGAGACATCTTGCCCACCGTCCCCGACAGGACTTAGGGTCGCTGCAACCCCAGTGGCTGCCTGGCTTGTGTGACGGCAGGCTAACTGCAGGGGGGGCTTCCCCCCAGCCTGGATGACCCTGAGTGGAAGCGGTGACGTTCTCGATGCTATTGCAGGAGGTGGGTGGGGCGTGGGATGGTCTGGTCCCACCAGCAACGCTGCAGGCCTGGCTGGGACAGACGGATGGGGTCCCTTCTCCCGACCTCGCCGGGAGCCACCCACACCCTTCGGCTTGTCCCTGGGAACGAGACCCTCATCTTGCCCAAACCACTGTGGGACCAGAACATTCCCTAAAACTTGGACTGGCGGCCGCTCGAGAAGCCGGGCTAGGCTAGGATGACAAGTCTGTTCCGCGTGGAGCCGTGTGTCTGCCTGGGCTCGTCTTCCTAACCCTCCAAGGCCCTGACTCGCCCTGGAAGACCTTGTCCTCACTGTGTCCTGCCCCGAGAGTGCGGATTCCTGCAAATGCCAGTCCCGAGGGGACACTGAATGGAGGGCAGCTGTGCAGGGCTGTCACCCGAGCCCGACTACACTGCACCCTCTGTGTGTCCAGGGTCCCGGGCATGTCACTCCCATTGAGGCTGTGCAGGGTGGCCCACCCCTGCCAGAACAGCCCCTCGAGGCTCCCAGGACAGCCCTGGAGGGGCACGGAGCCATGCTGTGTGCCTCTGATTGCAGCTTGGAAGGGCTGTGGCTGCTTCACCCCAGAGGGAGGCCACAGCGACAGGCATCTCCCAGGAAGCTCTTATTGTAAATTTCGGGCCAGTAACTCTGTAGCTGTCCATATCTGCGGGCGACTGAACGGTGACCACACACGCCCGGGGAACGTCCTGATGAAGGGGGGGCCCTGTGGTGAGGTGTGGGTACCTCTCGCCGCCAGCTCCCGGCTCCCGGAATGCGGGCTTTCCTGGGAAAATCCCGCGCTCCTGCCAAGAGGCCCCTCCCAGGGGAAGGCACCGCCCTGGGCTCCGGGATGTCCCTCCTGCCTGTGTGTGGAGGTGCAGACGGGGCGCCAGGACTGCAAGGTGACTCAGCATGGTGCCCCCTTTCCCTGTCAGAAGGCCGGTGCACCCCCATGACAAGCCCTATAGCTGTGTTCCCTCCTGGGTGCAATGCCCCCTCTGGAAGGAAAGGGCTGTGAGGGCCAGGGTTTGGTCATTGTGTTCATACCAGCATCTCCAGGGCCAGGAGCATGGGGGCACCTTGTAGGTGCTCGCCTGCTATTTGTTCGGAGAATGAAGCTCCCGAGTGCAGGACAAAACTGATTCATCTGTGATGGGGTCCCCAGTACCTCAAGGGTCAGCTAGTTCCCTACCCACTGTCCCACCTTTGCGGCAGTGACAATGTGCCCATTTCCCCGCCTCTCTGCAGACGGGGGTGGCCAGATGCAAGCAGAGGTGTGGGCAGGCCTTCTGGGAAAGCACATTCAAAGAGGGGCTGCCTCCACTGGCCTCTGTCTCCTTCCCCTTCCTCCTGCCTGGAAAGTGGAGGTGATATTGGAGGTGGGGCAGCCATGTTGTGACCAAGAGGGACACAGGCACAGGACAGGTGCACAGAAGGCCAGAGACACCTGACGGAGGTGCCAGGCCAGCACTCCACTGCCCACCATCTTGATCTTTATTATGAGAGTTTCAAGAGAAACTCAAACCCCCCTGAAGACTAATCAAGGAAGTGACCCGTAACACGAGGGCTCTTGTCCAAACTTGCCATGGCACAGAAGGGCCCACAGCCTCCCACCTCCTGTCATCCCCTCACTGGACCTTCTGTGCTGACATTGCTTCTTCTCTGCCAGGAGGGGCTGAACCTTGGTGCCTGAGTCCCCCGTTTCCCGCACCCCGTCCCCTGTCGGGTGAGCCTCGGGGATGCTCCGGGCAGGGACCCCGTCATCCTACCTTACCCTGCCAGCACTCCTGTGCATTTGGGGGGTGTGCTCCAGGACCCTCAAAACACGGCTGGGCCCACTGCCACCCAGTCATCCTGACAGCCCAACGGCCCTCCCCCACCCCCCAGTGGCTCCCAATCCGTGGTCTTGGGGGTCCCCACCACAGATTTCTTTACATCAGAGAGATCCTTCTTGCCATGTGAGAGAGCGTTAGGGGAAATGGAGTCCTCCCTCTGCTTCCAACTGTTCAGGTTAGGGGGCCTCAGATGCCACCCCCAGTGGAAAACCAAGGCAAGCCCACCTGTGGGTCTCCAAGTTCATACGGAAGGGCGGGGGGTGTCTCAGGGCAGACTATCTGCCTGGCCTCTGGCCTGGGGATGGGGTGAGACCTCTGGCCTCCGTCTCCTCATCAGCAGGAGGGGAACAGGCAGGTGTGAGGCCCTCAGGCCACTGGGCACAGCCCAGCCCTTGGTCCACGGCGGCCATGCGGATGACCTTGATAGCAAGGTCATCGCTACACTGACCACAGGTGGCCCTGACCCATTGTTGGGGGGGAATGAAAGCACGGCTAGCATGGGCCTGAGGCCTTCCAGGGATGCAGCCCAATTAACTGGGGATTAAAATCCCCTAATAGAGCCGGCCACGGTGTTGGCAATTTATTCAAATCAGCAGCGGCCGGATGAGCCTGGTGTCACGGGCCCTCCGTCACCTGAGTGGCATCATCCTGATTTTTGTCCCGTGTGTTCTTCACTTACTGGTTTTCTTTAAAAGCCCCCCGTTTTGTCTTAAATAATACCTGTGAACTCCTGGGTTTGAATGACTACTTACTTATATGTGTCACTCTCAGAATGAAAGATGCGTGTCGGGGACCAAAGGAAACCACCGCACGGGCCCCAGGGCTTGGGAAGTCCCCTGGGGGTCACTGCAGCCTGGGATGAACACAGCTGCCACGAGGATGGCTGGCCCCATCCAGGTGAGCACTGCACACCTTGGTACACCTCCCTCCTTTACCTCCCAGAGCTCACCATGAAGATGATGGAGACCAAATTGGTGAAGTAGGCTGGGAACCGGTCTTTCCAGGTCAGCTTCACCTTGTCTGTCTACAACACGAACAGGGCTGGGTCAGCGGTGGGGACCATCCCAGTGGAAAGATGTGTGTGTGCACGTATGTATGGGCGCAAACAACTTGGACAACAGAAGCACAGTTAAAAAGAAATGATGATGAACAAGTGCAAACATCTGGCATCCGGGGCCTTATCCCCGATGAAATGATGCTACGAAATGATAGAAATAATAATAGTTGTCTAAAAAAGTGAGTCCTCTGTGTACGGGGCGTGATGGTGCCAGAGGCTTTTCTAAATTAGATGATCAGACCCCCGTCTGGGAGAAGCCTGGACTCCTTTGCTTGGCTGAAGGTCTCATTTCCAAGGCCAGAAGATCTAAGCTGTTTTCCTTCACCACCCAGACCATAATAGTACATTTCCTTTGCAGAGCAAGTTTTTTTTTTTTTTTTTTTTTTGCGGTAGGCGGGCCTCTCACTGTTGTGGCCTCTCCCCTTGCGGAGCGCAGGCTCCGGAGCACAGGCTCAGTGGCCATGGCTCACGGGCCCAGCCGCTCCGCGGCATGTGGGATCCTTCCAGACCGCGGCACGAACCCGTGTCCCCTGCATCGGCAGGCAGACTCTCAACCACTGCGCCACCAGGGAAGCCCTTGCAGAGCAAGTTGAAACAAGCCACCAGCACTCTAAGTTCAAACGCTGCCTGCCACGTAGCAATGGCGGAGAGCGGGGACACGTGGTCCGAAGGCTCTGGCACAGGGACAGCAGGGTCTGGAGGGATCTGAAGTGGACGCTTGTTGCTAACCTGGGATGTTTCAAGAATGGGGTGGATTTTTAACTGGAAAAATGCATGGACGAGGTCAAAGAATGCTGGCAGGCATGACACCCGAGGCCACACATTCCAGGGCAGGTGGCATGCATGTTAATGAGACCAGGGACCGCTGGCAGGCAGCTGTGACAGGCACATTTCACAAGCTCCAGAGACAGCCGAGCTCCCCCTACGAACCCACCATAGCCATGCAGACACATCTCAACACACGTCACAGCCCGTGGGTGCCGAAGGAAGGCAAAGGAACGTGGATGTGAATGTTAAAAGGATAATACAGCAGTCAGTCGGTTGAGGAAAACACAGTGGACTTTGGTCGTCTGCAAACACTCAAGCCTCGCGACGGCCCGACGTGACATGTACCAGTTTCACCCCCGCCATGGCTGTCTTAACCCTCTGCCTCCATTTGTTTGCTGGCTCCTCCGGACGGTGCCGGCGCTTCTGGGGCGGGTGGAGGAAACAAGAGAGCACCGTGGGGTGAGACCGCCACCCAGGCCCCCATCGGCCCCCTGGGCAGCCAGCGCACCCCTGGCTGTGCCGGCTGCTGGGGCTGATTCAGGCTCTGGGCATCTTAAACCCATCAGAGATGGCAGAGACCCACATTCTAAAAGAAAGGCTGCCACAAAGGTAATGGAAATGAAAACTCCAGCCTGGACGCTCGGTGGGCTCCATGGGGCCCCTCTCACCAGACGGTGGCCGTAATTCAGACGGTGCATCTTATGCAAAGGCGAGGATGACCCTGAGCATTTTACACCAACGTGAAGGAAGCCACACTCAGAATCCTAACACGTCAGTGAAGGGGTGGATCTTTTCTTTCCTAAACAGATTTGGTGCCTTAGCTGGAAAAATGAAAACCACAAAGTTGGGAGCCAGGGAAACGGAGGAGAAAATCAAGGGAGGGTGTGGCCCCACGGAGGCATTCAGGGCCTGGCGTCACCATCAGAGGCTGGCAGAAATGAACCCCGACCTTTGTTGTTCTGGTGATCAAAGAGCTCGGGTCAAAGCCAAGAAGCAGAGTGACCGGGAATCTGGCACGGCTGCCCAGGCCCGGCACTCGGGCTTGGTCGAGCCCCGGACTTAAGTGGATGTGACGTGGGCCACCGAGCCGTTTTCTCCTTAGGAAGGAATGAAATCCCAACCACGTTCACGCTACGAGGGGCCACCGTAAAGCCGTGGGGTGGACTGTTGGGGGGCGAGGATGCTGCACTGCACGCGGGTCGTGGTGGCTCACCATGGGGGCCTGGGGGCTTCAGAGCAGCGGCGACCACGCCTCTCCCTTTAGGAGAGGGGACGCAGCCCATGGGGGGCTCCTTGTTGGAGCCCTTGGTTCAAGGCCACAGGGCGGCTGCTCCGAAGGCAATGTGCTCGGGACATGCGTTCTGATGTGTTAAGTTAAAAGGACAGTCTTCTCATTTTGGGGTGAGGACTCACGCTTTTGTGGTTATTTTCTCTGCACCCTCGGTCCCTCTCACACTCTGAGTTCCGGGAAGTGCACCCGCTTTCTGGCTGCAGGAGGACTGAGCTGGGCTTTTGCTCTGTTACGGGAACTGGGGCCCGAGAGGGGGTTTTGCTGCACCCACTTTGCCCCCCCAGAGGGGACTTTTGGTAATTGGGACCCCCAGCCACTCTGTACCAGCAAACTCTGTCCATGGGACACAATGACAAGAAAAGATCGATGCAGGGGTTCGCTCTGGTCACTCCCGGAGGCCAACGGTGCAGGTGTGACCCAGAACACCGGGATCAGGGAAGAGTGTCCTACAATTGCTCCCTGTCCCTTCAGGACCTGACTTTCCAGCCTCAGTGAGAGGTTGACAAGGGCCCGGGTGCTCTGTGCTTGTCCCATGTCATATAAAAAACCTCCATTAAAAAAATAACCGAGCACCCCCAGAGGTTTGTGAGAATTCAGGCTGCAAACATGACTGCCAATTTGAATGAAAGGTTTTGGGGAAAAAGAAAGGCATTTGTTATAAAAAAGGTGATGGCTTCAGGAACTTCACAAAAACACTTCTCTCTCTCATTCTCATGGTCTGTGAGTGAGACAAGGAACTGGCCAGCTGCTCAGGGACCCTGTTGGGGCAAAACCCTTCCAACCATCACTCAATGTAGAACTGGAGGGCTGGACATAATGACCACCCAGAGCAAAAAAGCTGCAAAGCTACTCGGTTCTTGATGTTGAAATGTTGGCTGAAGTTTGAGATCACCCTCAGGATAGATCAAAAAGGTAGATCTCTACTCTAGCAGGTTTGACAAATCGGCCCCTTGCTTGTTTTATAAATAAAGTTTTATTGGAACACAGCCAGACCCATTTGTTTACCTGTTGTCTATGGCTGTATTTATCCTACAATGGCAGAGTTGAGTTGCTATGACAGAGGCCTGCAGGGTCTAAAATATTTACTATCTGGCCCTGTCTGGGGGCCGGCCCCCCCAACTACACAGTGTTTGCTGATCCCTGGTCTGAAATGTTGATGAATGTAGAATGTTTTACTTCTGGGAAAGCCAACTGGCAGCGGCCACCGTACCTCTTTGCTTTTGGATTCTTTCCTAAGAGACTTCTCCAAAACTCTGGCTTCATATTCGGCTCTGGGATGGTCCTGCAAAAGAAACCAAGTCAGCGGGGAGCCTTTGTTAATTTTGTGAGTTTGAGACCCTCAAGAGGAGCACGCATGGCAAAATCAGCCCAGACATTCCCTTGGACACCCTTTGGGGTCAGTTCCTAGCTGGCTGTTTGTACCATTTCCAATTTAGAACTCATTGTATGCAGTTCATCCAGAATTCTCTACCTTGTGGGGAGACCTAGCCCACTGGGAAGGCCACAGAATCGGGCTCTGTGTCCTGCAGGCAGGTCAGTCTGCACCAGGCTGCAGCCCATCCTGCAGGCCACTCACTCTGAACACCCAACCATGAACTGGCCCCTGAGAATATCCTATCTGGAGCTGTGGGGGTCAGAAGAGATGGCAGTAAGTGACAGCAAGCGGGGGCAGACCAGAGGCACCAGACCTCGGGAGAGCCCAGAGCAGATCAGCGAAGGGCACTGGAACAGAAGAACAGGGGTTAAGAGAGACCCAGAGGTGGGGGAGGAAACGGAGACCCCTGCCCGCCGTGGAAGAGCTGCAGGGAACTGCTCAGCAGAAACAGACGGATCAGGTGTGCGAGAAGGTCCCTCTCCCGGGGGAGACAGGCTACTGGAAGACAGAGGAGTGACAAAAAATTCCAAACCTTGACAGCCTCCTTCCGGGAACCAGACACGTAAAACAAAAACAAAAAGATTTCATTACTAGTGTTGTTTTTTTAAGAAACAGGCTACGTCTGCTAAAGATGATATACTTAAGAACCTGGACGAAGGTAGTTGGACGTGGGTGGATAAGGAGGGCTCACTAAAGGCTGATGCTACTTTAGGGTGACCGCGTGTGTTGCTGCTTCCGCAGGTCACATGTTCTAGGTAATTCCCGAGGGAGTGCTGGGCTGAACTGTCTTAGACTCAGGGAAGGAACACACAGGCCAGATGACTGGGTACACAGGCTTCCTTCTGCTCCGAGAGTGGACACCTGGGGTCACGTCGTGGAGAGGCTGCCCCTTCGTCTCGAGTGACCACCCCAGAAGAGGCCCTGGCCAGCCGTGGGGGGCTCGCTTTCGGGGACTCATTCAGGGTCCTTGGGGACCCGTGCCCAGTGGCTCTGATTGCCACCCCACCATCTAGGGTCTGAGCCATCAGGGTGAAGAGTTCACGGGATGGGTCCCCAAGGGATCGAACTGCCCCAACCCCAGGGACATCATGAAAAGGGATGTTCTAAATCTACTTCCAAAATAACAAGACAACACTGCTTTTTGTTCTATTTGAATCTTTAGAACACGCTCTGGCAGACAGGTGACCCAGGGCCCGTCATGGGGAATGGCGTTCCACGCCTGTCTCTGCCCCTAAGGAGCTGCGTGGCTCTCCTTGCATCAGCCTTGGCCCCGCCATCTGTGAAACGGGACGATGAGACCCACTGGGGAAGAGGCTGAACCCAGAGGTGGGAGACGGGTTAAGGGACACCCGCTGGTGCCACGCCCTGCTTGAAGTGCTTTATATCTGCTGACCCAGGGAGACCCCCTCAAACCCTACTCCTCCATCCCTGTTTGAGAGGTGAGGACACTGAGGCACAGAAAGGTTAAGCAACTTGCCCCAGGTCACACAGCGAGGGTGGTGCAAGGACAGCCTGATCCCAGAGGTCGTCTCGTCTCCACTAAGCTGGTGCCTCTTCCAGCAAACTAGCGCCCTTGTCTGTTGACAATACTTTCAGCACAGAGCCTGCACAGGGGATTCTCAGCTACACATTTGGTGGAAAAGTGATCCAGTCTTCGAAGGAGTGCGTGTGTGGGGAAATATAATAATAGGGATGTTTAAAAAGATGATGGAAGAGATTTTCACATTACAGTGAAAATGGATGAGCAGTTTCTCTTTAAAAAAACTGAGCAAAAGATTTCATAACATGAAGCTGTGGTCACTGTGGCCACACCTAATGGCTCTGCTATTTGGGAGACCTTGTTCCTTTTTATTCCCACTCATAACATGGGGATTCTGGCTGGAGCTGGCAATACGGAATGGGGCACTGGCAAAGTTTCTCCTGAGCAACCCTGGGGAGGGGGGGTCCACCTGCCATTGCAGTGGTCATTCAACCCCGAATGCCCCTCTCTTTGGTGCACGAAGATGCCCAGTACGTGGCTTCCCTCTACTAGTGAAGGATCTGCCCCACTTCTCAGCCACGTCCGACTGCAGGCCAAGAGCTGGCTCTGAGGATTGTGGGTTTGGCACCCGGGGCAAAGCCTCACGGCTGCCTTTGGGGATTCAGCCTCATGGGTGGTGGTGATCCCCTCCCCAGGCCCGCGGTGCTGCCCCCAGACAGGATGAGATCAGCATGGTGAGCCTTGGCCTGAGTCCCCAACCACGCTGCTGGGTGGTGCGTCCATGTGAGCATGGAGATCAAAAACACTAGAACAGACATCATACGGTTGCCCTGGCAACTGCGGGGGATTCAAACATCAGGGACGTGAACTGAGAGGCAGGCAGGGAGCAGCCTTGCCTGGGCTTTAGGACCCTATAGGGCTTCCACGTGAGTCTCCCAGAAGCAACAGGGTGGGGGCCGCGGGGGACACGCGGGAGGGCACGGGGTGGGGGCGCAGTTGCCAAGCCCACTCACCTCCTCCTCCTCGAAGCCTGTGAGGTCCCAGCGGTAATTGAGCCGCATCTGTTTCCGCTTCCAGTGCTCCATGAAGGTGGCGGCTGCAGGGAGGGAGGAAAACCAGGAAGTTAGGGGCTCAGAAGCCCCACAACGTCAGATGCCATGAAAGCATTCTCCTCTTCTGCACCATTTGGTAAGTGAGGGCAACAAGTGCTGGACCAAGAACTTCACATGAATTAAACTGTTCAGCTCTCCCACTGACCCTGTGAGGCAGGGATGATCTATCGCTCATTAAAAAAAAAAAAAACTTATTTATTTGGTTTATTTATTTATCTGGGTCTTAGTTGCAGCAGGCGGGCTCCTTAGTTACAGCACGTGGGCTCCTTAGTTGTGGCTCGCTGGCTCCTTAGTTGTGGCATACGAACTCTTAGTTGCAGCCTGCCTGTGGGATCTAGTTCCCTGAGCAGCGATCGAACCCGGGCCCGCTACACTGGGAGCGCAGAGTCTTATCCACTGCACCACCAGGGAAGTCCCTATTGCTTACTTTACAGTTGAAAAAGCTGAGGCACAGGGGAACCGAGTCCCAGCCAAGGTTATTCTGCCAGCCGGTGAGGGGCTGGGCAGGCTGGTCCCAGAGCTTTTGCTCTTAACCATCCTGCTCCACTGATCTTGGGGACCCCAAGTCACAGGTGGGGTCAGAAAGAGTGAAAGGGGAGCCAAGGTCACTCACTCAAGCTTCAAACCCCTGCAGGTGGCCCGACTTTAGAGTTGCACTCTTAGCTGCTACATCCTGCTTTGTATTCCCAACAGACTAAGCGTAGTTCAAATGCCACCTCCTCCAGGAAGCCTCCGATCATCCCCCTCAGTGTCAGGAAAGAAACCAACTCCTCTTGGGACCTCTCCTGTTCATGCTGTTCATGCCACCTTCCATTATGATCCCTGTCCCATGTCTCGTGGCCCTTCTGGGGTGTGGGGCAGGGACGGGGCCTTGTCATCTGGGTCCCCCATGGAGAGCCCAGTGTGGGGCACAGACAGGTGCCTCAAGAGAGCTCACTGAATGAATGAATGGCTTTTATGGGTAGACACTTGCAAATGGAGATACCACTGACTGAAACATTTATCATTAATTCTTCCCACCCATGAGGGAAAATCAGCAGAGGCTGAGGGCTGGAGTAGTGATAAGGGTGGCCATAAAGTTAAGCAGAGCTCCGGATTCTTGAGCTGCTATGTGCCAGGCGCTGTTCAAAGAGCCATCACATGAAGTGTTAATCTCATTTAAACCTCATAGTAACCATAGGAGGGAGCTGCTATAATTGTCCTCATTTTACAGATGAGAAAACTGGGGCTCGGCAGAATTAAATGGCTTATCTGATAAGTGGCAGTGTGAAGACGGACATTCAATGAGGACTTCAGTGCAAATTCTCCAATATCATCCTTCACCAGGAAAGAATACAGGCGTTGGACCTGGCAAGAGATGCGTCTGAATCTGACTCACCTCCTGGTTCAGAGAACACGCCCGCCTCCCCATTAAGGTGAGGTGAGAACAGGGCCTCCGAGCTTGCACATATCTGCGCATAATGGGTATCTGCCCATCAAGTATTAGCTACTGTACCAACCAGGTCCTGCCAGGAAACAGAAACCTCTTAGGTCTTTTGGACTGGGGTAATTTAATCCTGGCACTTGGCCACATAGACAATGGAAGAGCTGAGAAGACAGGCAGCGGATGGTGAGACCACCCAGAGATTAGCGATAGCAGGAAGCTGCTGCCTATCTAGGGGTGGCAGGACAATGGGAGGTGGTGTCCCCAGAGCCAGAAACTGGAGCTGCCCAGAAGCTAGGATCATGGAGGAAGGGCTTTCTGGGGGGAGGTAGAGCCAGGGAGAAGGCGAAACCTTTGCCACAGGTGCCCCAGGAAGCAGAGGAAAAGGAGGAGAAATACCCTGACTTCTCCCTTCCTCCCGCCTTCTGATCCGCCCCCCATCAGGGCTTCCCATTGGCTGAGTCTTCCAGGAAATGGGACAGCAAGGGAGCCTGGGAAATGTAGTTCCCTGCGATACAAATGTACTCTCAGCAGACACATATGGCTGGTGGGACAGGCCCATCTGCAGCCTGCACCGCCTCCTAAGAAGGAAGGTGTGAGGATGTTTCCTTCTGTCTCTTTCAACGTGTCCCTGGGTCACTGTAGTGGAGGCCCTTGGTTGGGGCCCATTCCCACACCGCCACCAGTTCTGGAAGGCCTGTCTCTCCTTCACTGTGTTCCGACAGCTGTCTCTCTCCGGCCTCCTCTGCCTGCCCATGGCAAGGCCTCCTTTGAGACCTTGGGCTGAGTGGGGGAGGAGGGCTGGCTCCATGCACAGCAGGGAAGCTGGCCTGTTAACCTTCCCTGTCTCAGCCTCCCCATGTCTCCCCATTCCTAGGCTCACCGACCCACACCTCTACCTCCTGGACCTCCCCCTCCCTCCACTCACCAGCCTGCAGTGTGATAACTGTTACCTTTTAATGAGGACTCAGCCTGCACCAGGCTCTGTGCTAGTGATTTAGCGACACCAGTTACACGAACCCTCAAAACAACGCCATGCAGTAGGAGTGATTTCCACTCACTGTTTTACAAATGAGGACAGAGACTCAGAGGATTAAATGCTCTGTCCAAGGTCAACTTCAGGTTAACAGCAGGAGTGGGATTTGAACCGAATTCTATTTGACCCCAGAGTCTACACTTAACCACCATACTTGACCGACCTTCTGCACAGATATTTGATTTTCTTTACGGGAATAACAACTATAGTCGTAATAAGTCGGATGATTACAGCAAAACTTGTATTGCCATTTTATGGATGAGGAAATGGAGGCACAGAGAGGTTAAGTAATTTGTCCAAGGTCACACAGCTAGGCAGCTGGTATTTAAACCCAGGCATTCTTGCTCTAGAATTTTACAGTTAAATGTCTTAAGATAGATACAAGGGCCCTCTCCCAGGGGTATCTGTAGGTTGACCAGGATCGAGACTGGACCTGAGGTCACACCTTGGAGGCCAAGGAGTGGAGATGGTACATAGACAAGGTTTGTTGTGCTCGGCTATGTTTAAGAAATGCAGGAATTTTATATAAAATCATGAGTTTCCTCCTTCTCCTTTAAAAATCATAAACTCTGGCACCAGAAGGCCGGAGCCGAGGAGTGACAATCCATTTGTCAAGGTTTGGGCATGCCTTCTCTGCTGGGCCACAGACCCCACCATGCCCTATTGCCTGGGCTCTCTGGCTCCGAGTTTGCCACGCCTTTGCTCTGCAGCAAAGGGGCAGAGCTGTGACATTCAGTCTTGGCCAGTAGGACGGGTGATGGGAAGGCTCATGCTGAGTTGGGGGCAGTCCTGAGGTCTCAGCTCAGAATCAGGCATCGTGAGCAGCAGCGTGAAAACTCACCTGCTACTGGACTGGGCAGAGGCAGGAAGAAAACCGAGGGCCCCTGCTTTGCAGCTGTGCTCCTGCAGCCCTCCCCCTCTATACCAGCCATGTGGACAGCAGCGGGTCCTGCCAGGTTCCCATCCCTTCCCTTCAAGGTACCCAATCATGGTTCTCCTGGCTGACGTGCCAACTACATCACACAGACGTAACGTGGTGTCTACCTGGTGTCAGGTGCTGGGTATGCTTGGGGCATCTCCTTTCATCCCACCCGCAAGCCCTCAGCGCAGAGATAACGCACTCCTTCACACCGATGGGTAAACTGAGACCCTGAGGAGTCAGGTGACTGGTTAATATACAGCAGAAACCTGGATCCAGGACTTCTGACCCCAAGATCGACTGGGGTTAGGGGTGTGGCTTCACCCACATGAGGACAAGCTGTGGGCCAAACCCGGTCCAGGGTACAAAAGACATGAAGAGATGGCCTTGACCCCAGCAGCCATACGAGGGGGCCAAGGAGAAAAGACCATCCCCCCAAACTCCAGAGCCCAGAGGGCAGTGCAGCAGAAATCGCAGGTAGTGAAGAGGGAACCCAGGCCAGGGTGCAAGCAGGTGTTTGAGCTTCTCCCTTCAAACATTTGTTTTAATGACACAGTGTTAGACAAACACATTCTTCTAGAAGAGCCCAGAGGCAGCAGGTGAGTGATGAACCCTGGATCTACCCTGGTGGCGCAGTGGTTGGGAGTCCACCTGCCGATGCAGGGGACGCGGGTTCGTGCCCCGGTCCGGGAGGATCCCACGTGCTTGGGATCCCCTTGGTTGGAGCCCATTCCCACACCACCACCAGTTCTGGAAGGCCTGTCTTTCCTTCACTGTGTTCTGACAGCTGTCTCTCTCTGACAGCTCGAAGCAGGTATGAGCGTGGGCATGGGCCCGCGCCCCCCCACCTGCCTGTCAGACTCAGTCTCCACGTGTGTACAATGGGCTTGATAACAGTGCCCACTGTGGGGCCTACGGTGAGGCGTCCATAAGCCGATGCGCCACGGGGCCCAGGGGAGGGCCCACCCGTGGCGAGGGGCTCGACAGAGGAGCGGTCCCCCGACCCGGCTCACCTGAAGGATCTCCACCGCTTCTCATTAAGTGTCTGACGATAGAACAAAACGTATGGTTGGTTCCATTTATACAAAGCATCCAGAATATCTACAGATAAATCCACCACAGAGGCAGAAAGCAGACTGGTGGTTGCCAGGGGTGGGGACAAGGGGAAAGGGACAGATTGTTACATGGGCACCAGGTTGCCACCTGGGAGGATGGCGGTAATGATGGCACGACATGGTGAGGGTACTAAATGCCACCAAACTGTGCACTTAAAACAGTTAATTCATGTTACGTAAATTTCACGTCAATTAACAAAAGAAAGAATCACAGAACAATGGGTACAGATTCTGCTTATGGGCTTAAGTGCCCCTGCTGTAGGCTGGAGCTGCAGAGAAAATGGACCAGGACACACCCGCATGGTTACGTGGGGCAGGGGCAATCTGTCCATTTCCCCCAGGATTTCTTATAGAGTGTGGGCTGTGCCGGAAGCCCCACCGCAGGGGGCTTGCTGAAATACAGATTCCTGGGCACCACGCTGACCTGGAATCTCCGTTCTGGACAAGCTCTGCGTGTGGCGCTGTCCACACAGGCGTCTGGACGCACTGGCCTATTCACTGTCTGCCCTTTCCTTCCATCCATCTCTCTATCCATCAGATGAGCTGCCGGTCCACCCCGCACAGGACCCCGGGGCTCTGCTTCGGCTCTCCTCCCAGGCCGCATCCCACCCTACCTCCCTCGGGCCCTGCTTGACCTCTCCAAACTGCTTTCACTCCTAGGCCTAACCCCAATTTCCCTAATTCTGGATGCTTCCTGGGCTGGCTGCTGACCTCCCCCTGCCCCCACCTTTCTGAGCTTTCACCCTCCCCTGAAATGCTCCTGATGACCCTGTGGCACGATCTTGGACGTGTCATTAGACGCTCCTGGTTCGGCCGCCCTTTGGTCTTTTGTGCCCGTCGGAACCTCACAGGCTCTCAGGCCCGCCGTGGGAATCTCACAGGCCACGGAGGGAAGGCTCTGACGGATGCTGGGGCGCTTCTGCGGCTGCCCGGAGAACAGCCCCGTCTCCCTGGTGAGGTCCAAGCTCCTTATGGGCTGAGGTCTTGTCTCCCAAACCTGTGCCAGGCACTCTTGAGCCGCGGAGGCCCCAGGGGGCAGGCAGGGCCGCACCCTCCTTAAAACAAGACCCCTGGGAGCAGAGACCAGCTTCTCAAACCTCTGGCTCATGACAGTCCGACGTCTGCTCAGCACAGACTCCTTTCTCTGAATGTGGAGATCAGAGATGCATGTCCTCGGGCTGCAGGAACCGGACAAGAGAGTGACCTGAAACTGAGCGGGGCCCTGTGGGGCTCCCTGGCACGGAGGCCCTTTTTGTCCCCCATTTCTTATAGGCAAGACTGCAGCAGCCCCCGTGACCATCCCTGAGTTCCGAAGGGTGGATTCAAACAGTTGCTAATCAACGGAGAAGCAGCCAAGCAACCATCCGAAGCAAGATTAAAGGGACCAGAGAAACTCATCAAGATCAGGAGACAACCGCTGGGCTTCCCTGGTGGTCCAGTGGTTGAGAATCCGCCTGCCAATGCAGGGGACACGGGTTCGAGCCCTGGTTGGGGAACTAAGATCCCACACGCAGTGGGGCAACTAAGCCCGCGCGCCGCAACTCCTGAGCTCCGCGCCTCAACTAGAGAGAAGATGGCGCACCGCGATGAGGATCCCGCATGCCGCAACTAAGGCCCGATGCAGCCAAAAATAAAATAAATTAAAACACCGGGAGACGACCACCTGAGATGAGATTAAGGGAGTGCAGGCCCTGCTCACCACACCCTAATCTTGTCAGAGAACCCCCCGCCCCCTGCCTTTTGAACCACTGCTATAAAGCCCTTCATCAAGTCCTCTGGCAGGGGACACACACAGTTTTTCGAGGCAGAACCGGTGTGGCCCCCTTTGCCTGGCAAAGCAATAAAGCTCCTTTTCTACTTCACCCAAAACTCCGTCTCCGAGATTTGATTCGGCACTGGTGCCCAGAGAGGCCGAGCTTTCGGTCACAAACCCACCTGTCGGCCCACAGGGGAGACAGGGCTCCCGCACAAAGGCCCCCCACCCTTCATTTTCTCACTGATTCTATTTATCTATCCC
This sequence comes from Hyperoodon ampullatus, assembly GCF_949752795.1. Taxonomy (NCBI): domain Eukaryota; kingdom Metazoa; phylum Chordata; class Mammalia; order Artiodactyla; family Ziphiidae; genus Hyperoodon; species Hyperoodon ampullatus. Next base: position 6,242,067 of record NC_136920.1, read on the forward strand.
CTGAACGAGTGTTTGCTCACAAACCCACTGCTGGCCTTTTAATTCCAGCAGAGACTCAGTCTCTCTCCCTCCATCCGCACTGGGTGACTCAGCCGGTGACCTGTCCACTCCATTCAGAGTCTCGGGTGCAGCCCCCCCAGGAGGGGTTTCAATCACACCTGTCACTCCACTAATGCCGGGACCATCTTTCTCCAGCTCCTTGCAGGCAGGCTTAAATCAAATAACCCCCTTTGTTCTGCCTGGAACTGACAAGGCTTTAAAACCCCATTATTATGCCATAATTTCAGAAAATTGATCCCGGGCGGGAACAGCTAAATGGAGCTCAAAGTTTCTTTGTGTGACACCTTACTGAATGAAGGCTTTGAACTGTCATAAATCCCAGGCAGGGGAGAGCTCAGCCAGAGCTCACAGGCTCCAGGACCCGCGGGTCAGCCTCTGGGCAAACCAGACCCCACAGTGGAGCGGAAGCAACATGAAAACAGCGGCCAGAGGTGACTCCTGGGGCGGTAGAGCCCCGCTACTGTCAGTGTCAGGTTTCGGGCTGCTCTCTGTTACCGTGCGAGCAGAAGCGTTAGCAGCTGGAGGACAGGAAAAGAAAGGACACAGTGGGAGAAGAAACACCAGTGGGAAAATGATCCTTTAGAGGGTAATGAACAAGTAATTGGATAAGGGACTTAAAAAAACCCCTCAACAATGGCAAGCTCGCTGCTAATTACACCTGGGGGACGATGGAGGGACTGAGTCTCCCTCCACCCTGGGGGCAGGGACGGGTTGTCAACAGGCAACGCTCAGCCCAGCAGGCCCTTTCCTGTTGCTTCTGGCTTGACTTATAATAAGCTCCTCTTTCTATAAGTGCTTCATGAGAGTGGTTTGGCTTTTTTGTTGTTGTTTTTTTCTCCCCCAAATGGGGCTGTGTAGACTGAACTTGCCCTTGACAGACAGGCACCTCTGTTGTCTCCTACGGTGGAAGTGGAGCTGGAGGACGTGGAGACAAACAGCGGAAACACAGGTTTGCCCGTTTCCCTGCGTCTTGGATAGGGGAAGGATGGGACCATCTGTTTTTCTCCCAAGGACGGGGCTGCTGGTAAGGGCTGGCCAACACCTTTGAGGCTGTGAAGTGGTACCCCTTTGCACACAGTAGGTGCTCAATAAAGAAGCATGATGTGACCAAGCTGGCTTCATTGAGGGGTTGCACAAAATTCAACCAACTCCCTGCCTCCTGGCAGGTTGAGTGGCATTGCTGCCTGTGTGCCCCTCACCGCCTGCTCATGGTGAATCTCTGCTCCCCCAGGAGGGCACAGAAGGGGGGTGGAGGATGTTTGGATGGAGAGGTGAGACCAGGGCACTAGCCTGGACTGTGAAGGCTGGTGGGCCAGGCACGGATCTATCATGTCTGCTACAAATCTGCTAGCTGTGTGATCTTGGGCAAGTCACTTAACCTCTCTGTGCTTCCCTGTCCACATCAGAGAATAACAGGGTTTCTCTCCAGAGTTGTTGTGGGGACCAGTGAGGTAGCCTGTGCAGAACTCTGTGCAGAACTCTGGAGGGGGAAAGGGAGCCTGTTTCTGTGGAAGGAGCTGGGGAAATTGTTCCAGGTGAGAGAATGAATTTAAGGTAAGCCTGCCAGGAATAAGCACACACATGAGCTAGACCTGATTAGTAACGCTGACAGAGGGAGTAAAGCCCAGGGGTCAAGTATTTGGGGCTGGGGAGCCAGAACGCTGGGGTTCAAGTCTTGCCTCTGCCTCTTGTTAGCTGGTGTAACCCTGGGAAAGTTGCCTCAATTTTTTCATCTACTAAATGGGGTAGTAAAGCCTGTTTCCCTCCTATAGTTACTGGGAGAATTAATGAGTCACTCACATAAGATGCTCAGGACAGTGCCTGGCCCACAGTAGGAACCAGCCAACCAAAGCTAGTGTTCTTTTCTGAAGGAGATGAAGTGACATAATTCACAGAGGCCCCCAGGCACAAGGTGACAGGTTAGATGTGAGCTCCAATCTCCAAGGGTCTGGGTTGTTTTCACGTTTTCAAGAAGCAAGGGCTCACTGATCCGATGCAACAGTTAGCACGACATGACAACTAGCACCAGGCACAGCCCTAAGACATCACAAGACGTGACTCACTTGACATTCCCGACCACTGTCTCCATTTTACAAACGGGGAACCCAGGGCCCAGAGAGTTGAAGCAACTTTCCTGAAGTTGCACAGCTGGCAGGTGACAGAGCTGAGAGTTGAACCTGAGTCTGGCCCAGGGACTGGCACTATTACCTGCTGACTAGCCATCCTGGCTCACAGCCAACGCAGCTGGGTATTGAATTGGACCAAACTGTCAAGCCGGCAGCTGTGCAGCTGGGCTCCACTGTGGGCGTGAATGCTGCTGGGTGAGCCTCCCCCGCTCGGAGCTGGGGAACCGGGAGGCTGGGTGCCCAGCCAGGAGGTGTTCCAGCCTCAGCTTGGAGCTTCCTGGGCCCCGATCAGAGAGGAAGGAAGGGAGCCAATCAGAGATCTTGAGGAAGGCCAGGGAGGCTGGCAATGAGAGCAGAGGGTGGTGGGGGGCCGGGGGGTGGTTCTGATAGACGCAGGGTCCAAAGAGACAGGGGAGGGCAGGGGAGGCGGAACAGGCTCAGGGCAACGTGGGCTCCCTTCCTGGCCCTGCCAGTGGAGACCCACTTTCCTCATCTGTGAAATGGGGACAATTTCTCAGCTGTGGGATAAGGTGGGATGAAGCTCAAGGAGCATCCAGCCCAGTGTCAGACACATACACATCAGCTCAGTGAAGATGGCCATTGAGCCTAAATTTATAGTCAGGTTGATCCCAGAATTAATCATCCGAGCTAGAGTGTGGTGCAGGGAATCTTCTCATAAGCCACCATGAACCACACACAGACATCACCTCCCCATGCTGTGTGGTAGCCCCGGCAAGGACTCCTCCAACCTCAGCTTGAATGCCTCCTGAAACAGGGTGCTCACCACCTGACAGGCCAGCCCAACCCAGCACTCACTGCTGGAAATCTCTCCCTTATGCTGAGCTGGTGACCTGTGACTCTCATTCTCAGCCCCATTAGGAGGACCATCATGTGCCCATGATGATTGTGCTGATTGTGAAGCTCTGCTTCGAGCTCCCAGAGCTTGGGTGGATGGACAGTCCTGGGTGTCTCTATTACCCGGGTGTCCACGGGCTACAGGCCACTGCCGAGCCACGGGGGGAAGGATGTGGAGGGGTGATGTTCATGAGTGGGGCGGGGGCTGTCATTTGTACCTCAGTGCTCCACGCGACACGGGCTTCGCCAAGCCTGAGGCATCTCCTTAGCTCACAGGAGGGGTGGGCACGAGAGCCCTCTGAAATGAACAGAGTCTCCTCCACTGGAGGCCCTCGGTTTGGCACAGCTGTTACCGGGCGTATAGGCAGGACAGTGGGAACAGATGGAACACAATTGGGAGCCCAGGGCCAGGGAGGGAGGGCGCGAGAGGCCCGCTAACTGCTGCTCTTGCACATTCTCACTGGCCTTCTTCCTCCACGGTGCCCCTGGAGCTCACGTGGGTCTTGAGCAAAAGCCCCGCCGCTGTCCCCAGTCAGAGCTGGGTCAGCCTCCCTCTATCACCTCCCCAGCTGCTTCTCATGTAAGTTGCCATCTCTGACTCAAGTTAAAGATGAGAAAACTTCTGATACAGGAGGCCGACTGCACCGGCTTCTGAGTCCTCCCAGTGACAACACAAAGTCCTCTGCGGCCCTTGCTGGCCTCCAGGGTCCTCCTGCTCCCACTCCCACTTGCTCCCTGCACCCGCACCACAGGGCCTTTGCACATGCTGCACCCTCCTGAATCTTGGACTAAGTCAGTGGATGCAGTGGTTTTTCCTCCCATGGTTTCCCCTGTGCCCAGCACAGGCACTTAGTAAATACCAGTTGGTACGCACGCTACACGCAAGGCACATCACCTTACTCAGTCTCACATCCCCGCCGTGTGTCAGGCAGCCCTGCCTGTGGTTTGTGGTCACAAGGGCAGGACCGTTTACTGAGAGTCAGCCATGTACGTGCTAAGCATTGGCTGAGATTTTGTGCCCGCTGTCTCTGATCCTTATCACACCCCCATTTTACAGGCGAGGAAGCTGAGGGTTGAGTTATGTGGGGAAGGGCAGAGCTGACTTCCCTCCCCCAGGGCTCCTGTGCCCTTTCTGTGTGCAGCTCCGTCTCCGACTAGCTGGGAGCCCCTGAGGGCAAAGACTGGGGCTCTGGTGCCCAGGGGACGGCTCAGCACATGGGCGCCCGAATCCTGAATGCCCTGCTGGCAAAGGCTGTGTCACGGGGCCACAGAGGAGGAAACGGGTTTATCTGCTAATCCAAAAACGTCTGTGGAAATGCATCCAGCCACCACTTACCCACCTCCCGTGCCCCCCAAGCCTGAGATGGGTACCAGGTAGGACCTGGATTCAGGGAGAATCCTGGAGGAGGAGCCGTCTGCCCTGGACTCCAGGTAGCAGTGGAGTCCAGTGGTTAAGGGCACAGGCTCTGGAATCGTATGTTCACTCTTTACCTTGGCCGCTCAGGAGCTGGGAGATCCTGGGCAAGTCACATCAACTCTCCCTGGGCCTTGGCTTCCTTACTTGTAAAATGGGCATGTGACACCTTCAGGGGTGCTGGGGGGTAATGAGAGCTGGGAGGAAGGCAGAACCCTCGGCACTCCTTGTTCTAAAGCAGCAACAAATCCCGGCCCCAGGAAAGAGGTCCCGGTTCCGGGAGCAAAGCACCCTCCTAGGCTTTTCATGAGGGGCTCTTGGCCAGGTCAGATGCATCTGTGGGTCGTGACATAGTACAGACCCCAGTAACCTGCAGACAGAATGGGGGATTCTTTCTGCTGACCGTTCCTCCTGTGTGCATTCCTGGCAAACGGTCCTGCAGGTAGCCTCAAGGAGAGGGAGGGAATGTCGGGACCCACCCGAAGTTGCCTGTGCCCCACAGACGGGGTGGCGGCGCTCGGCTTACCCCAGAGGGCCATGAAGATGGAGAAGAAGACAGTGGCGGGGTTGTCGAAGAGGTGGCTGGCGCGGGCCGTGGCGCACGCAGAGCTCATCTTCCAGTAGCTGCAGGTCTTGTCACACAGCGGGCACATGGTGATGTTGTGTCTCTGGTCACACATCTCCATGCTGGAAGAGAGGGAGTAGCCCAGAGTCCCCTGGCCAATGGGCAGGGTCCCTGCCGGCCCACGTGGACCGGAGCCTCCCGGAGCCACATCGGGTGGGAGAAAGTGCTGGGGGTCCCCGCCGTGGTGGACATGGTCTGGCTCATCAGCCAGCTTCCGCCGGTGCCCACATCCCTCTTCTCCATCCCAGGTGGGCTTTAGGGACGTGTGACAGGTGCTGCCACACAGGGGCCCCAGCTCGGTTTCACACTCTGTCACCCCTTAAAGCCTTAATGGTCTTTGAACTGGGCCCTGCATTTTAATTTTGTACCCAGCCTGCAACTTCTGTAGGTGGTCCTGGGTGTGGACCCATCGGACTTGCTGTGTGGCCAGTGAGCGTTCATCTCTGAAGCCGAGGTCCCAGCCAGCCTCCCTCTGATAACCAGGCACCACCAAGGTTGTGCTAAGAGTGAATGCTGTCCAGGTCCTGACTTGACAAGGCCCCGGAGACCCGAAGGAGGAATGGGATCAAGGCACGAGAACGCCACACCCCTCCTGAGCCCTGGCCGTGAGCCTGGCACCTGCTAAGCGCCGTTCCTGCAGGCTTCAGTCCGTCCCTGTGGGGACGCCGTGGGACAGCTGGCCCCGGGCAGGCCTGGGTACCAGCCTGCGGACATCGCTGGGCACTCTGGGCCCCTAAGAGGATGGAGAAATGGTTCTTCCGGACCTCCTCCCGGGAGACGGGTGGTTGGGTTGGAAGGAACACACCCACAAGCTGCCTGGGGTTGGGGGCCCACCACACCGGGCTCACCCCGAAAGTGAGGGGCAGTTCCTGCTCAGGATACTAGTCCGGCTCAGGGCAGGCTTTTGTTTTGCTGAGTCTGGGGCTCGAGCACAGGGGGTGTGGCTGGACAGGATGGGGAGCTGCGCAATGCCCAGTGGCCTTCCTCCTCCGCCCTGCCCAGCACTCAGGCTCTCTCCTACTAATACTGAAAAATACAATAAGGGCCATTAGCTGTGTGAGCAGGAGCCTGCACTGAGCGACTACCTGGCCTGGACCAGCTCTGGGACTATTACAATCCCATCTTCATAGATGAGGAAGCGAGCCCAGAGAGGGCAAGTCACTTGCTCAGGGCCACACAGCAGAGTGGGGATTGAGCCCTGGGCTCTGTCTGTCAAGCCCGTGCCCTGCACTGCTCTCAGCTGATGCCCAGAGGCCACAGGAGGGCTCCCTGCTGAGACCAGGAGGCGTGGCCCAGGTCCTTGATGGGTTATTCCTGCCCTCTGTGCCCCCGGCCCTGTCCTTTAGCCTCAGACTCAGTTTCTCCTTCTGGAAGATGAGAAGGGAGGCCAGAATTAGGCCCTGCCAACGCTGCCCTGCCCTGCCCTGCCCATCTCCCTGCTAACCTGGACAAGATACTGAGCTATTATTAGACACCGGGCAGGAGTCTGATTCCCAAGGGTTAGGTGGCTATCGAGGAGGGGGGCCGAATTGGGTGGTTGTTATTGGCTTTTAAAAAAAAGTTCTGGATGCACAGAATCGTGGCTGGGCCACAGCCATCGGTGTTGGAGAAACATTTGCTGAGAGGCTTTGAGGGACCCTCCTCTGCTAGCACTGTGGGCATTCTGCTCAATTCTCTTCTCACAGTTACTCTTACCAAAGACTTATTAAAAGATTGGGTACATGCTGTATGTGCCAGGCACGGTGTCAGGCATGGGAGAGGGAAAGATGGACCAGCTGCTGCCTCGAAGCATCTGGGGGAGTGCGTGTGTGAGCATGCATGTGTGTGCCTATGTGCACGTGTATGTGGGGCGGACACAGGCACACAGAGGCCGTAGGGCACCGTGGACTCGGGAGCCAGCCAGCTCTGGATTTGAATCTCAGCTCTACCGCTTGTGAGCTGTGTGGCCTTGGGCAGGTTGCTCCAACTCCTTGGGCCTCAGTTTCCCCGTCTATAGAATGGGGATGCTGACAATAGAGAACCCATTTTTTTTTTTAAAGGCCATGGCATTTTATTCAAGTATATTGGTTTTTATTTTTTTCTTTTTTTGTTTGGCTGCGCTGCGCAGCACATGGGATCTTAGTTCCCCGACCAGGGATTGAATCCAGGCTCTCGGCAGTGAAAGAGCACAGCCCTAACCACTGGACCACCAGGGAATTTCCTGAGAACCCATGTTACTGGGTTGTTAGGAGGATTAAACAGGGGAACGCACGTGAAGCCCTCGGAACGGCCCTGGGACTCATCCTCCCGTTCGCCATCATTACTGTGGGAATAATGGAGCCTTGTCCCTCCCTGAGCTTCCTCTCTTCTGGGGACCTCTCCTGAAAGGCAGAGGGGCAGGACATCTCACCCGTGCAGGACCCCAGCCCCTCTCAGGGAACCTGTGGATGGAAGGCCCCCTCCGCCATTGTCAGGGTGCCGCCTGGGGCCCCGAGGGTGGGAGGGGCCGGGGGGGCCAGAGCCCATGTCTCTGCCTGCCTGTGAGCCCCACGGCTGCCCAGCCCTCCTCTCTGCCAGCTTAAACAACGTCAACCAGTCAAAAAGCCTGTTTCTGCTGGTTTTAAACCCTCAGCCTCTCCCTTCACTGCCTTCAGCCAAAATAAAGACAAGCCATGGGTGGGCCTGCTCTTTGGGGCAAATAGAGGGGCAGGGGCGGCAGGGCAGCATCGTGCGGGGCGCAGGGGGTGCAGGGGGCACTGGCTATCCTACACACTGGCTTGGGCCACATTCCAGGGGGAATGCACACTTCCTGCTTTGTTCAAGACACCAAGTGAGCAGAGGCCGAGGTCAGACCGGGCTCCAGAATTCCCAGTAAATGCTGTTTGCATCCCTGGCTGTGTGACAGCGCTGGCCTGGTCTGGCCTGGGGATGTCGGCGTCCTCGTCAGGGAGCCCGCGCCTGCCTGGGCAGAGCATCCTGGACGAGGCCACCGGCCCAGCTTCTCCTCCAGGGCCGGCAGGAAGGCGGATGGAGAAGTCTCCGTGGGGGGCCCCTCACCCTCCACTCAGTCCCCTCCGCGTCTGGGCTACTTTGATCTCTGCCTTCCTCAAACCCAAGCACAGTGAACTCGTGTCATTAGCAAACAAAGGGACAAGCTTTCTCCTGCCTGTGCCCAAAATAACCCTGGAGGGACATAAGCCAGATTCCTTTAACGTTCTGATTCCGGGTGGGTGGAATATTTTAGGTGTTATTCATGTATTCACAAATCACTTGCAAAAAATTACTGGATGTGGCCTTTCTGCACCGCTGAGTCCTAAGGAGTCAGTGTCTCCACCAAGTAAAAGTCTCCTTCACTGCCTCTTCTGATCAGAACCACGGATGGATTGTCTAAACCACAGCTCTGCTTCAGAGACACTGGGCTGAGCTGTAAGAAACGTAAACTGCGCTGATGTACCGGGACTGTCCCCAACAGACCGCCAGCTCCCTAGAGGCAGGGCCAGGGGCGTCCACTTTTCTATCCAGTGTTTTGCCCATCGGCACAGTGTTCCTGATGGAAGTTAGGCCTGAAATCCTGAACTCATAACACAATCAGTTATCCCTGGGTCGGTATTCGCAAGTCTAGGAAACCACTAGGAAAGAGGGGAGACGGTGTCCTCAAGCTCCCGCTGCTTGCCTCACGTTCTGGCTGCCATTCTGGGAGAACCACACCCGGCACGACGCCGGGCTGTCTCTGGGGTCCTGGCCTCCTTCCAAAAGCCCCCCACGCCTGGCCTACCCCTTGGTGAACAGTAGCAGGACTATCAGCCCTGCGTTCAGAGACCGGGGCAAGTTGCACCAGGTCAGCTCTCATGACGGTTCTGTTGTTGCAGCATTTCCCAAAGCCGTGTGGACAGGGGATGCGGCACGGACACAGGGCCTGGCTGGCTGAGTGCACTGCCCCGAGGTCTCCAAATGGTCATCCGTCTCATTTCCTGACCGCACAGGGAAGCGGTCATTTTGTCACATAATGACCAAGAACTAAATGGGAAAAAAAGCTTCAAAGAACGAAAAGGAGTTGGATATTTATTTTATGTCTTCCTCTCGACAATAAAGCATCTCTGAGGGCGATCATGTCTGCAAAGGCCGCCCACACGCTCAGATGGCTATTACATCCTTTGGACTGGGCGGCTCTCTTTCTGACACCGCCTGGCCTGGCCTGGAACTTCCCGGGGGGACCGAGCGGGTGCACGGCGGGGCAGGGGTTGCGGTGAGGGGCCCGAGTCCCAGGAAGTTCTGTTCCTGCAGTAATAGGAACGTGGCTCCTTAGTAAGATGAGGATGTGTTTGGAGAGAGGGGCTGCCCGCCTACCTGGGGATGTTCTCATCGACGGTGGCCCATCCGTAGAGGAAAACGATGATCCCGACCACGGAGGCGGGGATGAGCATCTGGGTGTAGACGCCCAGCCAGGCGAAGTACAGGCCAATCTTCTCCCCAAAATACTTCCTGCACCGCAGGGCAAAGCCAAACAGGGACACACTCTCAATCCACATCAGGGGGAAAAAATTACACCCTACCCCCTTCCCCCCAGCGAGGAACAGCTCATAGGGGGGCCCCTGATTCTCTCAACCAAAGAAGCAGAGACTGGGGGCCCCTGAGCCAGGCTGTCAGGTTTGGGGTGTTCTCTGCTTTCCCTATGCCAGCACTTCTCTACTGTGCCCCGAAGGTGGGAGCATTTCCGTTTGTGATGCCCACGCTGAAGGGCGTGATGTCGCCCGGAGGCTGTCAGCTCTGTTCCAGCCCTGTTCAGCCTAAGAACAGGAATAAACTCCAGCCCCGAGGCACCAAGAGAACCAATCACTCTGTATATTAAGCGTTTCTGGCTCCTTGATGGGCTGAGTTCTGGTCTACGTGTCCCCAGCAGCACACCCACTGCCTGATCTGTTCGCCCCTTCCTGCTCCGGGACGGAGGTCCCCTCGGGAGAGGACGCATTGCCCAGAGGGGCAATTCTTACAAATTCCCAGGCAGCTCTTTTCTTCCTTTCAACACAGAAAGAAATCACACCAGATGCCTGGCTGGGTTAAGGTGGACTGTGGATTTAGGGGGAGACAGTGAATATATGACAGATAAGAGCCCGTCCTGCAGGGAATTTGAATAAACTGCTATCTAAGGCTCAGCCAGGCTCCCGTCCTGCCGGGAGACATTGGCTTTCCTACACAAGTTCTTCAAGTTCAAGCAGGCCCCCATGCGCCGCACACTCAGCACAGTCGAAATGCACAGGGACATCTATCCGATCAGGCCGGCTCCCAGCGTCCCCTCTCACCTGACAAGGTCGATGGGCTGGTACTTGTAGAAGACCCCGTAACTCGCCCACTCTTCGTACAGGAGCTGGGAGAGAGGAAGTGGTGAAGGGCTGGGGAAAACGTAACGCTCCCAGGTTGCTCCCCAGAACTCAGAGCTACTGGACCCCCACTGAACTGAGGTGTCCGTTCACAGCTACGTCATTCATTCATTCAACAAACACGTACAGAGGGTCAGCCCTGTGCTGGGTACCGTGGTGGACGCCGGGTTCTGAGCTGAGCACAGCAGACACAGCCCTGAGCCCTGGAGCTCCCGTTCTGGTCAGGGAGACGGACACGAAAAAACAGGTCCAAACTTTCAGTTCTGGTAAGGGCCTTGAAGAAGCCACGGGTGGTGGGGGGCTCTCCGAGGAGGAATAGGCTTATGTTTTTAGGCGACGGGAAAGAAACTTCTGGCAACATTATAGAGTCCTCAATGCTCACGATTTGATCTGGAATTGATCTCAAATGGCCTGCTGCTGTCAGACACCTCACTTTCTTTGTAAAAAGACAGACCCACCAAGCTTTGCAGCAGAGAAATACCAGTGGTAAGATTTTTAAAAGTCTCACGGGACGCAAAGAGAGCCCGATGTGTTCTCCTGAGCTGGCCTGTCTGATTAACACAGCTTAGTGAAATAAATGAAATCTACACACCCCATAATGCCCCAGGCTTTGGGCAGGATGGCAATGAGCTTGGCGATTGGAAGTCCTGTATGAACGCGTGGGTATAGGGTGTCCTCGGGAATACGCTGGGTTAGGGCTGCTGGTTTTAATAAAGAAATCCCATGCATGTGGGTAATTAATGCTTTACCAACCTTAATTCAAAGCCTACGGTGACACTGCTGGCTGGAGGGGAGCTGGGCCCCAGCTGGGAACCCAGGGCCTCGGCTGCCCATCTCTGCTGGCAGGAAGCCGGGGGCGGGGGATGCCCATGAGAACTCACCATGGGCCCCAGGTCTCTCCTGTACACTGAAGCCTGACTCGCATCCTTTTTCCTTTTCTTAATATTTAGACTTAAAAACTTGGGGGTCTCCTATAGACAGATTCTGCTGTGGCCCCCGAACACAGCCTTTTATATCATCGCCCCAAATACTCTAGACTATGGACTGAATGTGTCCCCCCAGATTCATAGGTTGAAGCCTTAGCCCCCAACATGACTGTATCTGGAGGCTGCGTCTTTCTGGAAGTAATTAAGGGTAAACGAGGTCATGAGAGCAGGGTTTTGACCTGACAGGACTGGTGTCCTTATAAGAAGAGGAAGAGACACCAGAGCTTTCTTTTTTCACGTGCGCACACGGAGGAAAGGCTGTGTGAGGACACAGTGAGAAGACGGCTATCCGCAAGCCAGGAAGAGAGCCTGCACCAGAACCCAACCCTGCCGGCACCTTGATCTGGGGCTTCCAGCCTCCAGAACTGTGAGACATAAATGTCTTCTGTTTAAGTCTGATATTTTGTCATAGCAGCCTGAGCTAATATTACATTCTCCCCACTGACTTGGAAGATCCAGAGCTGATGGGATGGATTTCTATGCACAAAGATGCCTTCAACGGAGTCTCTGAAAATTAAAAATGTCTAAGAGGTTCACGGGGACGGGGCCAGCTTCCACAGACCAGAGAGTCAGGGGTCCCTAGAAATGACCTTCTAGCAAACTTTCCCATTTCCTCTCTCCTGCAGCTCTGAAAATAATACTCAGGAGAACACAAGTACTGTGTTTCATCAAAAGTCAGCACACAGGGACAAAATAAGCAGGGAGGAAAAAACAGGGAGGAAAATAACATAGAAAAGCTAAATGCATTCTTAATAAATTATGAGCGAACCTTGCTGTCAAAATCCTGGGTTTCGCCTGCTCTGATCTGTAGAAGAGTAGCTTTCTTTAGATTTTAAGTCTCTCTGTAAGTGGCACAAGCAGGACGTGTTCAGCATGATTCCAAGCTCTGAAAGACTTAATGGCAAGTCTGGCTGCTGGCGGGGGAGCCTCTGTAGCTTCTGGGTAAGGAACTGGGATGCCCAGGGCCTCCCCCCATCTCAGAGGAGAAGGGGTCCAGGAATTGGAGCCGTGCTACCCTGCTAGGACGGTGGCTCTGCTGGGTCTGGAGTCGGTGTCCTGGGCAGAGTCCCGAGTGGGTGATCTGAGCCAGGCCTTCCCCCTCTGAGCCCCGCTGGGCATCCAGGGCAGACCCCCTCCCCTCTGCGCTCCATCACCTCCTTGATACTGAAGGAGTCTGTCCTTCCTCCCAGGTCACGGAGTGGACGCAGATGGGCTCATGCTTTGTGAAGTGAAGTGCTGGGGGCTTGTTATGTGCCATCTGTCTGATTACGCAGAAAAGGAGGAAAAGCCTACAGTTTTACTCTCTAAAGGAGAGGTCTGAGCCAGCAAACTCTGATGAGATCGCGCAGCACCTCTGGAAAAGCAAAGCAGCCATCACCAGTCACCAACCGGGCAGCTTCCTCCCCTCAGCTGAAATTTACACCATAGACCAGCTGGGGGAGCGTCAGAGGGAGACGGAGGGAGGGAGGAGGGAGTGGGGAGGGATGAGGGCAGAGACCCTGGGATGGAAAGAGGAGGGAGTGGAGATTGCCACGGGGGAGGGGAGGCACAGACACAGACACAGACAGACGCTCTGGAAGGCTTGTCCGCATCATGCTGGTCACCCTGTTCCCGGGCCTGCCCGCTGGGACTGGCCACAGCAGGCCGGCCACCATCCCCTGAGAGATGTGGCAGATGGAGGCACACTCCAGCTTTCTACATAAGCCACTTTACCTCGGTGGACTTTTCTTCCTGCCGAGAAGAGAACATCAATCACCCTGTAGCTGTCAGCGTAAGGAAATCGAGCATCAGATCTCCTGGCTATGGTTGTCAGAACTCTGGGGGCCTCTCAGTCTGTGAGCAGGTGGGAGGTGTCGGGGGCCCTGGGGCAGGTCAGCTGGGCACCGGTGGCTCTGGTCACTGTGACCCTGGGAGCCTTCCAGCACCTGGACCTCAGAGGGATCCTGGCTCCCTCCACCGGCATCTCTCCTGCCCGGCATCTCTCCTGCCCACCTGGGCCCATGTGGCTGGGCAGGTCCATCACAGCATTGACGCTGTCCTTAATTACTGTGTATGTCCTCAACCCTTGCTGTCTTCCCCTAGGATGGAGGCACCAGGTTTGTCTGGTCTGTGTCATCCCCAGCTTCTCAAACAGGGCAGATACCAGGTTTCCAGTAAGTAATTGTTGAATGAATGAATGAATGAATGAATGATGGGCCAGGGCCCCGTGGCTCTCAGTGCAGTACAGGAATGAGGCCACCTCGATCCACACCTGGAGTAACCCTCCCGCCCCCCAATCCTGGAGGAAGGAGCGCTTGGCCCCGAGGCCCCGAGTGTTTGTGGCCCAAAGATGAGGCTGATAGTTATGGCCTTGCTAAGCCCTGGCCCAGGCCTGCCTCTGCCCTGCTCTGCCAGCTCAGCACAGGACCAGGGCCTTGGCTTGGCTACATCCCCCCTTCTGTCCTCGGGCACTTGGGGCTCCTGCCACTGATGGGATGCCACAGATTTTGTCATTGTGAAAGCAAAATACTCGGAACCAGATCACTTTAGATGCAGCGACCATGGGAGAATGAGTTCTCTGAGTTAGGACACAAACACGTATCTGGGGCATTTCCCCTTCCTCCCTTCCTTCTTTCCTTCCTTCCATCCATCCATCCATCCCTCCCTCCCTCCCTCCCTCCCTCCCTCCCTCCATCCATCCACCCGTCCATCTATCTGTCAGTCCATCTGTCCACCCATCCACCCACCCATCCATCCATCCACTCATCCAATACTCCCTGATCATGGACCAGGCTTTGCTGGGACAAACATAGCTGGGACATAACATTAAGTGAGGAGAAGGGGGTGGAAAGCGGGCCGCATTCCAGGCAGAGAGCTTTTGGGTCTGGATGAACCTGGCGCTGTCTGCTGGGCCGACACACTATAGTGCCCAGGAAATAGTTCCTGAGTAATGACTGAATGAGACCGTCTCGGCACTGACGCGACCATCAGCCGAGTCGTCTTTAGATTAGAAAGGCGGCAGTGTGGCTGCAGCATGGGGAAGAGGGTGGGAGATTAGGGCGCAGGGGCCTGGGACCTGGAGGCTAAATGGCCAGAAGAGGGTCTCTGTGGAGGAAGGGCACCAGGCAGTGGCAGGGGGCTGCAGGGGGACGAAGCGGGCTGGGCTCTGAGGCCAGGCTTGGTGCAGGGCAGGCCCGTGGACGGGATGGAGGAGATCTGCAAGTCACGGGCTCTCAGACGAATGCCAGATGTTACACTAAAAATAACCAAATATGTAATTTTTGTGCTAAATCAGATAGCATCTTCAGCTGGATTCCCGGGCGGGCGGGCAGGCGAGTTGTATCAAGTACCGGAGGCTTAAAAACACATACGGGGGGCTGGAGGGAGGTGGGAACAGAGAGCATTCCACACGCAGAGTCTCCCGGGCCTTGCAATTTGGGACAAGGCCTCCATTGTGAGGTTCTCAGGGAAACATCCCCACCCAGCACCTTGGAAGGATCCGTTCTTGGGAAGCAAGAGATGGGACAAAGGGGGCTGAAAGGAATGCAGAGCCCAGGGAGGGCTGCTCCCTGAGGTGAGGGAGGGCAGGGCTTGCTGGGGAGCTGGGATAGGCTCATGCGGAGGCAGGGAGGCTGGGGTCCGGGTGCAGGCATGCGAGGGAAGGAGAACTGGCTGTGGTGGCGCGGATGTGGGCTGGGTGCCGGAGCAGAGCTTCCTGAGAGCCTGGGTGGGTGGAATTAGGGAGAACCACTGAAGAATAAAGGATCACTAGGCATTTCCCAAAGTGTGTCTCATGGGACACCAGCTCCATAACTTTCCCTTTAAAAAGGGTTCCAGGTCAAGTCAGTTTGAGAAACACTGGCTGGACCACCATCCATCGTGTTCCCCGTGTGCTGCTGGGGGCTGGGGCACTCCAGGCGGCTGGCCCTGTGGCTCCCAAAGTTATTTTCCCGGAAGCCAGGCAGGATTAGGCCAAACGTCGGCCAAGAGCCCTGGAGGTTCGGGCCGATCCGGTGAGACACGGGTCTGAAGCTGGCCAGGTCAGTGCAGGAAGGAAGGTCAGGCGGGGGGCACGTGCCGTCCCTTCACCCGCTCGGACAACCTGCCGAGGATGCTTTTGAGAATCAGAGAGGTGAGTTCACCAACCTCCTCGCTCAGATGTGGGGCTGCAGTGCTGTGACCCCCGGGGCCCTGTCCCCCGCTGGCCCCCAGACACCCAGACACCCAGACCTCGAGGGGCCGTCTCCCGGCTCTGTAGCACCTACCTTCCTGTCGTTGAACTCCACGTTCTCCCCTTCATAGTCTCCCTGTAAAGAGAGAAAGGTGTCTTACTGTCCTGTAACCTTTCCAGACATGCACTCCAGCTGCCCCCACCACACAGGTGAGCTAGTCCCAGGGCAGAACTTCACACGGTGCGGAAGGGCACCCAGGCCCCCTCCTCCCAGGATGAAAAGTGTCCCGGGAAAGCCCGAAGCGCCTTCCCCTCGACACAGAGACGAAGTCCAGGATGGGAACGCGGTCCGGTCCTTGGAACTGGTGACACAGAGGAAAGGGGGCTTCAGGGGCTTCAGGGATTGTCAACAGGGTGAACATGCATCCCACTCTGCCAGGAGGGTCCTGGCGTCTCATCCCAGGCCCCACTAGGGTGGTGCCCCCTACCCTCTCAAGTGTCCCAGGAGGGACCATGAGTTAGACGATCCCAGCATACAGTTCGGTGAGTCCAATGCTCCCATTCTACAGATGGGAACACCGAGGCTCAGAGGAGCAAACTGACTTTCCTGGGAGAGACAGCAAAATCCGGTCAGACCTGGGACTTGGATCCAGGTCTCCAAATCCAATGGAAGAGAAGGAGTGTCTAAAGGTCGAAAGCTAGCCCAGTATTCCAACGGGTGACACTGATGACTAGAAGCCTGGCCAACTGGTCCTGAGGACTACCGGGCAGATAAAGCTCTGAGGGCTCTGGGAGGTCTCTCTGGTGCCCGCTCCTCTCACCAGCTCCTTCCGTGACCCCCCCCTTCCGGCCCCGCCAGCCCCCTCCAGGCGGGGAAAAGTTGACCACCAGGTGGGCAACCAATGCCTGTGGTCTTTGAATGAAGATGCTCTGGGAGCAGTTTAACTAAATTCCCTCCCGAGTCTTTAGGGGCCCTCCCCACCCAACCCAATCTATCCCCTTCCCAGAGTTTTCCCTCTTGTCTAAGATGGCCCCACGATTCCAGCAGCACCTCATTTCTGTAGAGGTCCGTTAGCCGGTGACCTTGAAGGGGGCAGATGCCAACCAGGAAGGAAGCCAAAAAGCCACCCAGCAGTGGCTGAAACGCCAAGTCCTTCTCCGGATTCGAATGCTAGTTACAGAGTAGAAGCCTCTTCCTCTACGTGCAGTCCTAACAGGCTGCTGTCTGGTTGGCAATGACCCCAGCCCCTGGCCTGGCAGATGCTCTTGTTGAATGAATGAATGAGTGAGTAAACGCAGCAAGCAAGGCCCTGGAGAGGGTGGGATGCTCTGGGCCACGCACTGAGATGTGACCTAGGACAGCTCAGGGGTGAGAGGCAGACGGCAAAAAGCGTACACGCGCGGGAGGGGCCTGCTGCCTGCCAGAGGCCGAGGTGCAGCCTCGCAACAGCCGGCATCCTCTGTTTAAGGCATGGAGCCCACGGGGCTAGCTTCAGAAGGATTTATCTCCCCAAATATTTGAACATCAGCTTTGGTACTTAATGGGGTGTGTGTCCATCAGTTGTACAGAAAATTCATGGATGTAAAATCTCTTATTCCCTCGAGATGACTGAGATCCATCATCCCGCTGGAAAGAACCCTGGAAGCAGAGCCAGAGGATCTGGGCTCCACTCCTTGGCTGTGTGCGCGTGGGCAAGTTGCTTGAGCAGCTGCAGCCTCCGTTTCCCCATCTGTAAAGCGGGAACAGACCTCACGTGGCGGGCTTCCCTACTGCTGTGTAAGGGACAGAGATGATGGTGCGCAAGGAGTTTCTAACATGAGGATCTTGGAGATGCTTTTTGGGGGCTCAGTGGAAGTCTTGTACTCGTCGGTTTAAACTGCTGCGAGAATTGATTCCTAAGACAAATGTGGCAGCGAAGCCCGAGAAGAGGGGTGCATCGGCCTCCAGGGGAGGACGCCGTGGTGGTGCAGCCAGGGGTGGAGTAGCCTGCTGTCAACCAGGGCTGGCTTCTGGCCCCAGCTCCTCCAGAGGGGCTGTGTGAACTTGGGCGAGTCACTAAAGCTCTCTGAGCCTCCGTGTTTGCACCAGATTAAATGAGATAAAGCTCCTACTAGACACAGTTCTTTGCATACAGTAGGTGCTCAGAAATGTTGATCTTTCCCCGTTCCCTTTCAAGACTTAAAGGGCTGAATCAGACAGGCAGGGAGGCCCTGAAACGTTTCAGCTTCTGTCCCTGACGTCTTGGCAGGGGTGACAGCTCAAAGGCCAAGTAGGGCTGAGCAAACCTGAGCGGCACAGACGGGACGGATGAGCGAGGCGCCTTCTAGGGAGAAGCCAGAAGCGCCAGCCGGGACCTGCGGGGTCTGAGTCCTCCCTCGGAGCGTTCATCCCGCAACAGGGCAATCACCAAGACGACTCGACTTAACCCCACGCTGCATTTATTGAGCACCTACTGGGTGCAGAGGCTTTCATGAGATGCATGCATAGTGCATGGCGGCCAAACAGTGCTGTCTTTGTGGGACGGGGAGCATGGAGGTCCAGAGAGGGAGGAAGACTCAACCGTGCCGGGGGGGCGGGGAAAGGAAGGCTCCATGGGGATGTTTTGTTTGCCCTGGGGAGGGGCTGTCCAGGCAGAGGAGGAGGGAAGAGCACTGCAGGCAGAAGGAACAGCATGAACGGAGGCACAGAGGTGGGAAAACGGGCTCAGTTGAGCCCAGATCCTCACAGTGAGTGACGGGGGACGGCGGCAGGTCGGCTGAGCAGCTTTCCCTCTGAGTCCACGGTCCGGGTGGACAGCCCTTTGCTATCCGGCCCCACCCCCCGTTCGTCCAATGTCTTACTGAAAGCCCTTCTGTTTCTGAATTCCTGCTAACACCCTTTGCAGCCCTGGCAACTGGACAGGGCAGGTATTATTTCTGACTTGCAGATGGGGGCACTGGGGCTCAGAGAGCACAGGGGCTGCCTCTGCTCAAGGTCACAGAGGAGTGAGCGGCCAGGACTAGAATCTGGGTCCCCAGGCCCCCATGCCTGTCCTCTCTCTCCCCTAGCCTTTGCAGTAACACACATTTGGAAAGTTCCAGAGATCCTCTGTCCGGAGTTCCCACACTGCTCAGGCCCCATGGCCCATCCCCAGTGCCCTGTTGAACTCTAGTCCTTGTTTCCATAGAGACAATAAGAAGAGAATCTTCTCTCTCTCTATCCCAAGCCAAGACCACGCGGCCGTGGCCACAGGCTATATTTGTCAGGGGGATACCAGTGGGATTTGGAGATGCGGCTCAGGAAACTGGCCACTTGCTCTGCAGAAACAGATACAAAACAGAGCTCACTGGTCATTCTGCCAGAGCTCGGGAAGGGCGGGGTAGGGGAGGCTGAGCCAGGGAAAGTTCTTGTGGACCAGCTGGCCGTGAAGTTCAGATATGGCCCTGCAGAGTTTCTGCCCCAAGTGCCCCTGTCTTGGTGGAATGATTCGGTAAGAATAGATGGCTCTGTGTGTAATTCTGGTCCCCACCTGGGGAACCAGGAAGGGCCCTGAGCGGCTGACATTTACAGGAGCGCCAAAGCAGGAAGCCCCGACCACAGGATAACAAGAGCTCCCTGGGGCGTGTGGCCCTCGGGGTTTGGAGAATCAAATGACGCGCAGAGATGAGCTATGTTTGTCAAGGTTACTTACATCGTGCAGTGGGTAGGCTGCCGAG
Organism: Hyperoodon ampullatus; assembly: GCF_949752795.1. NCBI lineage: Eukaryota > Metazoa > Chordata > Mammalia > Artiodactyla > Ziphiidae > Hyperoodon > Hyperoodon ampullatus. The sequence goes on from NC_136920.1 coordinate 6,261,336, forward strand.
TAAACGCCGTTGGCCAGCAGGCTCGTGATGCCTTGAAAACAAAGGCAGAGAGAGGATTACGGACCAGGCCCGTCTCTGACGGCTCCGTGTTCAATCAGAGCGGTCCCAGGGCTGTCTCAATCACCGAGAATTTTCTCAAAGCGAGCCACACCTGGTTGCACAGAGCCCGACCACCTTTCTGGGGTTTCCTCCCCGGGTTTGACTAGGAGATGATGAAAACATGCTCTATTGGCAGAATTAGGAAGACACAGAGGAAACCCCAAGAGGAAGTTACATCTGGGAGGAAGGAGGTACCCCCAAACCTGCGATTCACCAGCTACCCCCGCCTGCTGGAGGGCAAACCTGCAGGTGAGGAAGGGGATTGTAAGTGGTTAGAAAAGCTGAATCATGAGAAAAATATGGATGGAAAAATTGATGGTGTCAGAAAACACACATACAATTTGGAATTAGATTTTAGGTTGATTGGAAAAGCCAAAGAGGAGGCCTGCGCGCCCCCCGCGGGGGCAGAGGCACTTACCGTATTTACCACATTTTCGCCTTTTACTTAAAAGGGCAGAGTCCTTCTTTCTTCCCTCTCCTTGCCCTGTTTATACAGCCGGCTATTAGTTACATGCAAAAGGGCCTGAAAGGATCAAAGCTGCATTTGGGGGGCAAAGCGCTCACGCACAGTCCAGCACTCCTGGGGGCAGGGGAGCGATGGCTGGGCCCCTTGTTTGCTGCCTGAAGCCCCGCGCTGGGGGCAGGATAAAAATAACCACACCTGCACCTCCTAGAATCCAGAGGTGTGGGCTTGGGCACCCAGCCCCAGAAGACAGCGTCGTGAGGGGGTAAGGCAGAGCTCGGCCGCGCATGGGTCTGGGGCTTCCCAGAGACCTGATCTTGCTTTGCACACATCTTTGGGGGCCAGCGCTGCCCAGGAGTTTCCACGAGGCCCTTTGCTGGTCACAGAACCCTCTGCCTGGATGAAGAGGCTTTCTAGGTGGTAAGGGGGTCAGATTTTTCAGTGGCCTGGCCGGCCCACTCTTGACTACTCTGTTGTGACACTGGTGGGAAAGGCACTCCTGAAATCCATTAAAAATAGACCATCTCCGCAGCTAGTGATCTGGAATGGTCAGGGCACCTAGGGACACTTAGAAATCCAAACGGAAGCCAGGTGGGAGCACGCGGCCAAACCCCCACGAGTGGAAAGTTCAGCTGCAGTAAAAAGCGAACAAGGGGCCGGATTCAGGTTCACTGGTCCCCCCACTGCCCCTAGAATGCTCTCAACACCGCGCTGCCCCAGGCGCTCCTCTATCCGGAAGCCTCACCCCTCCAAGGTCACCTCATCAGAAAGACCTCGGATCGCTGGTTCTACATCCCCCATCACTCCCCATCCCCCTCAACCTGCGAGATTATCTTCTGGTTTACCTTGTCGTTTCTCATCTGTTTCCATCCTCCAGAATGGAAACTCCCTGAGGGTAGGGACCTTCCTGGCACAGAGGCTGGTGGGTGACCGAACCCATCAATGAATCTGGAGGTCAGGAGGGCTCTCAGACAAGGCCAGTGTGAAATGGGGTGCAGAGAAGGCCCCTCCATCTCTCTGCTTCATCACAGGCACTGGGAACCAGCGCTGCCAGGGAACTGGCCAGAACACACAGCATGGCCCGGGGTGGGGATCAGCTCTAGCTGAGAAGTGCCAGACCCTGGACTCTCTGCAAACCTTCACAGTAACCACACGAGTCTCCACCAGAAGGGACCCTACAGGGACGCTAAAGGGAGACTGAGTTCTGAGATGCATCGCTGGGACTAGACCCATGCTTCTCCCCACCTCTGGTGGCCGGGGCCCCCCTGGAGGACCTTGCTCCACTGGGGACAGTTTTCCTGGCCTCCTCTCGACTCCTGAATGTGTGTCACCCGCCACGACTTAGTACACGGGCTTAGAGATTTCAGGCCCAAAGGGCGGGCCCGTGACTGACCACTGGCCACCCTGGGCAGCCTGTCTGAGCCTGGAGGTGTCATTCCCCCCACCCCCACCCCCGCATCCTTGGCCTGCCCCAGACTTCAGCTGCGAGCATCTGAGTCCTCCTCCTGTTCTTTGCTTCCTTCCCTCCCAGGAAGCCAATAGGCAGGGCGTCTCTCCCGATACATAGGCTCTTACCAGCCCTGCCCTGCGCCCTCGAACCACAGGCTCGGAGCTTCAGATGCTTCCAGAGCATGAAGGATTGTGCCGTGAGCTCTGCTCTCAGCGGGGCATAAAGCGGCTCAACAGGAAGGGGGGAAAGACTGGGAAAAGGCATCACTTTGCCCTGAAACGTTTTGCTTTAGCAAACTCAGCCTGCGGCGGTGGGCAAGGGACCTGCATGGCAGGGGGCGGGGTGGGGGGATGGTTCCCTCTGCACGCTTTAACCGAGAAGGTTTTGCACCTGTGGTTGAGGTGTTCTGTAAACCGGTACCCGAGGAGCCCAGCGGGGCCGGTTTTGTGGCAGGTTCCTTCCGCCTAAGGGCACACGTCGAGGGGCACCCCTTCCAGCAAGGCCACGGCCTGGGTGGGGCACCTTCTAGACTGTGTGCGTGTCTGGCTGCTGCATCAGGCTGCCGCCCCGGCTGGAACCCTAACTACCTCCCCCTGGACTGTGAAGGTCAAGAGAGGGTCAGGACCCCTTGGTCACCCTCCAGTTTCCAGCAGCCAGGATTTACCGCCTCTGCATTGAGAGGCTCCACAGGCCACTAGATGCCTCAAGCCAGAGAGGAGGATCCTTTGGTGCTTAAAAGGGCTGTAAAACCGCCCCTTGGTCCTGGAACGGCCCTCCTGCCTGAGACTGCTACACCAGGCTTAAATCAAAACCCTCTAAAAAACCCCAGCCCGGCCACCCGCCTCCCACGGAGAAGATGGAGAGGCAAGATTACACAGCGAGATGAGCGCTGAGCTCAAGCCCCAAGCACGCCCTTACCCATGCTGTACTTGGCTTTGGTACACGTTGTTCTCTTCAGGATTTCGTAGACCTGTTGTGGAGACAAGGGGGGACCAGGGCTACTCCATCACGGGTCACCGGGAAGGGAGGTGGTGACCGTTAACAGCGCCAGCCTCCTGCATCCCCCAAGGATGGGGTCAGGATTTGCATTCTTGGGGAGAAGGTCACCTCGAAGGGCCCACACTGTGCTTGGGCTCAGGAGTACAGGGGTCCTGTGCACTCTGGTGGTGGGTTTCCGCCCCTTTTGGCTGAGAGGTGAGTTGGAATTCAGAGGCATGAGGACTCCGCTGATAGGACCTCTCTCGGGTGTGGCCCTGAATGTTCTAGAAACCTGTGCCCCTTTTACGAACAAAACATTTCACTTTGCCGCCTCAGGAGCCCCGGCTTGGGGGTCTGCCTGCCTGGGTCTGCGTCCTTGTAGCCGTGTGGTCTTGGGCTAACTACTTCGTGCCCCGTGCCTCAGTTTCCCCATCCACAAAATGGGGTGAAAAGAATCGGCCCTGTGCCATAGACGCGTGGGTCAGAGCACTCCAACCCCCCGAGACCCCCCCGAGGTCCCACCCTCCAGTACCCACCAGGCCCTGGGCCATCTGACCCTCTCTCCTCCTCTCTGTCCGCCCAGCCCTGTCCCAGCAACCCGGCCTCCTGGCTGCCCCCCCTCACTCGCCAACCCTCTCCTGAGGCCACAGGGCCTTCACCATGGCTGTTTCTTTTGCCAGAAGCGCTTCTCCCCGAGAGCTAAATGGCTACAGAGCCACCTTAACAAACGGGTCACCGAGCAGCCACCATCCCTGTTGCTCTGCCTTCTAACTTTGCTCTCTCTCTCTTTTTTTTTGGCCGCCCCACTCGGCTTGAAGGATCTCAGTTCCTCGACCAGGGATGAACATGGGCCTTGGCGGTGAAAGTGCCCAGCCCTAACCACTGGACCGCCGGGGGGTTCCCTAACTCTGCTCTCTTGTCCCGGATTACTCCACCCCTGTCATGTGCCTGTTGCCTCCCTCACCTCCCGCCCATCTTGGGCAGACACCAGGTGCTCGGTAACTGACTGATGAATGAATGAATGAATGACCCAGTTAGCTGGCTCTCTCCCTGGCACCTCTTGAATCTAATCGGTGGCCTCATCCCAACCTTGCTGATTCTCCCATAACCCCCTCCTCCCTTCCACGTGCAGCCACAGCCCCCCTTCACAACCACCCCTGTGATCCCACATCCACCCTCCATCTGCCCTTCCACGACTGGCCACTGGCAGTGACCTTTCTAGGACCTTGTTCCACAACCATCTATGGCTCCCTAGTGCCTACAGGCTGAAAATCCAAGTCCTAAGACCAGCACCTCAGGCCCTTCCCCATTGCTCCTGCTGATCCCGATTCCTACCCGCCTGCACACTGGGAGGCCCCGATATGCTAGCAGCACAGGGAAGGAGACAGGAGGGACTGTTATATCTTTGTCTAGAAGGACGTTGGGTCTCAAGACCACAGGGTCCGACTAACCAAGGGCAAAGTTTTGAGTCACCAAAGAGTTCTCTGGAGCATTGGTGTTTACAAACAGGCCTTCAGGGTCTCTGGGAGAGAGTGCTCCCCACCCCAGAGGTAATCAGAGTCATGGATCATTCAGCTAACACTTACTGGCTCGGACAGAATTGCCTTCTGTGACTTGGGGATCATGGTCTGAGCTCAATTTTAAAGGGGACTCTCCACGCGAGGGGGCCTAGAGCTTCCATTCACATAAGACCCCAACCCCAGGCCACCACCCCGACAGCAAGAGTGAATTTACGGGGACTTCCCTGGCGGTCCAGGGGTTAGGACTCTGCACTTCCACTGCCAGGGGCCCGGGTTCGATCCCTGGTCGGGGAACTGAGATCCCGCAAGCCACATGGTGTGGCCCAAAAAATAAAATAAAATAAAATAAAAAATAAAGTAAAAAAAGTAAAAAAAAAAAAAAAAAGAGAATGAATTTACGAATCTGCACCCTGCCCTGTGCTTCCAGGAGCATCCTGGTGGCTCCAGATAATGTAAAAACTGGGGTGCACATATGTATGGAAACACAGCACCTGCCTCAGTTCCCCCAGCTGGCCATTCCAATTCTCTCCCATCGCAAAATGACAGAGAAAAAGTGAAACCGTTCAGGTTCAACTGCATCTGGTTCTCCTGAGCGGTCAGTGTCCAAGAGGGAGAAGTTACCTCTCCTGGACTACATGTCAGCCCCGAGCTACACATGCTGCTGACATTTTTGCATAAACAAATTCCTCATCGTTTATTATAAACAATGTTTATATTATATAACATTATATAACTGTTTATTATAAACAGTGTTTATATTATGAGATTTAATTGCTAATTTCATCAGAACATGGTCAATAATAAAAAGCACAGCAGTGGCTGTGTTCCCGGCGCTGCATCCAGGTTACCCATGGTGTGGGCGCACGGCTGCCCTTTGAGCAGGACGCCACCTCGTCCCGTTTGCGAGTCGCTAGGCTGGGAGGGGACACAGGGTTGATGGGACCGGGCTCTGTCTGTCCAGGCAGAGGCCTGAGCCCCCCACGCCAAGGCGGCCTACACCACTCACTGTCCTGTGCCTGGGTGCCTGCCAGTCTCAGGATGTGGCTGTGAGGGGCAGTTATCTGCTCAAGGTCAAGCGGCCGCCTCCTGCCAGCCCTGCCCCTCTCCTCGCCAGGCTGGGCTTTCTGGGCCAGGAAGAGAGAGAAGCAGCAGTTTGGCTGCGAGGTTAATACTTGTTTAGGCAGAAGTTGGGTCCTGAGCCGTGCACAGCCCAGCTTGGCTGGTGGACAACTTGGCGGCCGATGGATAAACATTAAACCAATACCTGGAGTAGGGTAGGGCGGCCTGGTCAGATTTCAAGCCACAGTTTGCTCGTCTGGCAAAGCTCTGGAAATCGACCCAAACCCTCGTCCCTTTGCCTACACCACCCCATCCCTCCTGCCAGGCCTGCCTGCTCACAAACCTCCAGAGAGACAGGGATGTACAGATTCCACTAAGGGCAAGTGGCACGGAGGCTGGAGAGGCGTGCTGGGAGCTGCAGAGATGCGGGAACATTTTGAAATAACCCAGCGGGTCTGGAGTCCCTCTGCTTCGTCCCTGGTGCTCCACCCCGGCCATCCCCTGGGCCCCTCGCAGCCCGCTGGTTTTATTATTCTAATTATTTCCGTCACAGATAGTTAGAGCCCCTTCCACCCAGAGGAGCTTGGCTGAAATGAAATTATCATCCCGTTTCCCCGGGGGGCCACCTTGCTGAGGAGCTATGGATTCCCACGAGTGAGCGATACTTACTATCGTGCTCCGGGTTTTGCTGTCGAAAAAGGAATCCTTGTCAGACAGGTCAAATCTGTTGAAATTTTGGGAACAAAAAGAGACGCAGCTCACTGGAGTCAGCGCTCCCGGTTTCCGAGGCCTTGGGGGACCACACTACCCCCATGAGCGGTGACCGTGAAGTTGACAAAGCTCTGTCTGCACGCACGCCGGGTGTGACCCGACCCTGGGCATTTGGAAGAGTCTGTTCATCCTCTCACCCCTTGGGGAGGCTGGGAGACCCCCGTGGGTGGGAAGTGACCCCAGGGCAACTGTGGTCAGACCTCCCTCGCCAAGGATCCCTTTTCCTTCCAATGACACCCTCGGGGGCAAATTTTAGTCTCTGCTGCAGCACTCCTGGGGTGATCCCGTCATCCGACACTTTACTATTTAAGACAGTCTCCCTATAATTTCCAAATTGTTTCCGTCCTGAGGTCTTGGGCCACACAGAGATTTCCTAAGGCTTCCTGAGGGCAGAGGGATGTCTCTGGAACACATTACTCGATTCCCAACACACTCAGCGTACAGCCGGGGAGGGCAACTCGGGGTTGGGGGTGGCCCAGAGCCTGGAGGTGAGCCAAGCCTGGCAAGGCAGGGGGTGCCAAGGGAGGTGGCCAGGGCCCTGGGGGTCATGGAAAGAGGGCGTCTCCCTCTAATGCGCGGGGGCCCGGGTCCTGGCGCTGGTGGGAGGAGTTGGGCCGGAGCCACTTCCTTCTCTCTTATGTCTTATCCCCAGGAGGATCGGGAACCAGCGAGTGAAGCATGTGGCCCCGGCCCTGTGACTAATGCCCTGGCCAGGGCGGAAGCCCCAGTTCTGAGCGGAGGCTCTTCATGTCTCGTGGGACCAGTGGTGTCCAGGAGCCTCCCACCCCCTAGAGCTCGTCATCCTAGCCCCACAGGATTCCCAGACTCCAAGCTTTCTATTCCCACCCCTGCCCTCGCTCCAGCTCTGCCCAGTGAGGCCCCACGGAGGCCTTGCAGCTGCCGCTGACCCAGGTGGCTACTCCCCATTGCCCCTCAGGAGCAGGGGAGGAGGGAAGGTTCCAGAATAGGTGCAGCCCCGCCAGGCAACCGCACTGGCTGCGACTCTCTGGGGCCTCAGGACTCCAGCTGGGGCTGCTATTCGGTTCTGGGCTCCCAGAGCTCGGCAGCCTTCAGGGGGTGCAGCTAACCAGACCCGACTCCTCGGGACACATCCCAAGAGGGACCGAGCAGGGCAGGGGGAGGGTACCCAGACCGCTGCTTTGGGGCTTTAATCCCAGGCCCAGGCCTTCCCTCACATGGGCTCAAGCTAGTTTTCCCAAGTGTCACCCAGCAGGACAGGACTTGCTGGCCCCTGAATTCCTCAGTTAATAATGACCTTGGAAATTATTTCCAGGGCCTCTTTTGTGCTCAAGAACCACAAGCTCTTATGCGAATATGCTTCAGGGGCTGAAATCCCCCACTTCATTGGGGGTTGGAGAACTCCCTCTGGCCTCAGAGGACCACATCCAACACAGGGTGGAATCACCACACAGCGGGGGGCCCTCGGGAAGGGGCAAGCGGGTGTGGGGGGGCCCACTTACAGGTGCTGCTTCTCCCGGGAGAAGGGATAGGAGAGCCTCTTTGTGGTCTGGGGTCTGTGCTCCGCCACCTTGGGCTGGATGGGGTCCGTGATCTTCTGCAGCACAGAGTTGATCTTTTTCAGGAGGCCACGGGTCTCATTAATGTGATACAGCTGCGGGCGAGGCAGGGCAGGGGGACGCATGTCATCTGCTGAGCCATGACTCTGGGAATCTATTCTGAGACGGGCAGGGAGCGAGCCCCCCGCCACAGAGACGGCCCGGCCTGGGAACAGGGGGCGGGGATGGGCCACGATGTCCCCTCCACGCCCGCGTTTCTAGATGAGCCTGAAAGCTCAGAGTTTCGGGAGATCCCAGCCAAAAGGGCAATTCTAGTACATGCCAGAGAACTTCCCCCAACTTCACTTTTGTTTAAAAAGAGGTAATCCAAAGGATTCTGGCGGCTTTGAGAAGCTGGGAGCTGACTCGCTCCCGAGAACAGCTTTGTCCCCCTCTGCTTTCCTCCCCAAGGACAAAAGTAAACCCCGACGCCCTGCTAAGCTCCTTGGACGCACTGGCAGACCGTTTCCCAGCCTGAAGTTGTCAGAGATTGAGAAGAAAAACCCCAGCAAGCGAGGAAATGGAATTAAAATGAGTCTGATAAATGAGCTGAAATATACTGAAAGTACGAACGGTCAGAGCGGGAAGTTTCACTGTGTTTGTATCTATGAGAAGTTCCCGGGCTCCTGTGGCATCTCTGGGGGAGCGGGTTATGCTCTCTGCCCGCAGGACACGGGAGCCCTCCTGCCCTCCCGGGGGTGGCTGAAGCTCCCTTGGGCTTTCGTAACAACTCAGACTCTCCTGATGACGTTTTCCTGCCGGGCAGCCCTGAAACGGCCCCTGTGGAGTGGGAACGTCAAAACTCACCTTCTTCGTCGGCATCTTCAGTTTCAAAAACTCAGCCTCTCTGCACAGCACGTTCCAGGGGGCGTGGATTTTTACAAATCCAACCCCGTGAATTTTCGTCTAGAAAGAGGGGAGAGGTCCTTGGTCAGCGTGGGCAGATGTTTGGGGCTGAAAACCATTTTCACCTTCGGGGGCAACTACAGTTTACTGGGCAGCTGCTTCTCCCTGTCACCTCGTGGCTCCTCTGACGATGCTTTGAGGCACTGCTAGAATCCCCTCCTTCCAGATGACAGAAGAAAGCTGCGGGGCTGAGAGGGCTCCCCCCACCCCCGGGGTCCCACGGGAATGATAAACAGCCGGGAGGGTGCCTGGAGGGAGGTCCCAGATCCCACAACACCTGGGAAGTTCTCAGAGGGGTAGCCGAGGGGCCCCAGAGCAGCCTGAGCCACAGAAGACCTTCCACAACTGAGAGCCCAGGCCCTTCGACTGAGTGGAGGTACTCGGTGTCCCCGGGGTGCCCAAGCAGAGATGAGGAGGTGATGGTGAAGATGGTCCCCTCTGGGCATCTCTGAGGGGTCAGGACCCACCTCCGTCTGGACCTGGCCACCCTCCGGGTTCCCTGGGTCAGCACTGCCTTTATCCCAATGTGAGAGGACTCGAGGCAACCCTGCATTCAAGTCCAGCCCTCCTCCCCCACTAAGCTGCTGTGAACTTGGACAAGTCATTTCTGGTCCAGCGTGTCTGAATGACAGGACTGGGCAGCTGAGGGCCCCTGAGTGCTGCCCCACCGGGAACTGCACAAGCTAAGAGCTTCGAGAACTGACTCCAACGAGCTCTATGGGAAAGGCAGGACCGCTGCCCCCCTTCACGGAGGGGAACACTGAGGCTTGAGAGATTAAGTCACCGCCTAGGTTCCTCAGAAAATTAAAACTAGAGCCACCGTGTGATCCAGCCATCCCGCCTCTGGGTAGTTATCCCAAGGAAATGACATCAGGATCTGCACCTCCATGTTCACTCCGCATGACTCACGACAGCCAAGATACAGAAACAACCTAAGCGTCCTTGGACGGATGAATAGATCAAGAAAGTGTGGTAGACATATACAGCGCAGTATTATTCACCCATAAAAAAGAATGAAACCCTGCCATTTGTGACAACATGGATGAGCCTGGAGGACATTCTGCTACGTGAAATGGGTCAGAGAGACAAGCACTGCATGGTATCAATTATATGTAGAATTTAAAAAATGCTGATTTCATTGAAACGGTGTAGAGTAGAATGGTGTTTGCCAGGGGCTGGGTGGGGGGATGGGGATGGGGAGATAGGTCAGAGGGTACCAGCTTTCAGTTATAAGATTAAGTTTTGAGGACCTAATGAACAGCAGGGTGACTCTAGTTACTAATATGGTATCGTATACTTGAAAGGTGTTGAGAGGTCAAAGTGTTCTCAGCGCGTGCGCACGCACACGCACACACACACACACACACACACACACACAGAGTTAACTGTGTGAGGTGACGTGCGAGTTAATTACCTTGATCTGGGTAACCATTCCATGGTGTCTATGTGCATCAAGTCATCACAGTGTAGACTTTAAATATACACAATTATATTTGTCAATTACTCCTCAATAAAGTTGGGGGTGGAAAGTCAGGGCCTGGCATCTTGCAGCTGGCGGGCGTGGGAACCCGGGTTCACATGCAGGCCATACACACTCTTAATCGTGGGTGAGACCACACACATCCCAACAGCTCTCTATTTTTCTGGTTTTCTCTGTTCCCCTTACCTTTCGTGTTTAAGAGATTCCCTTTATTGAGCGAATAGCATCAACGCGGCGATAACACGTTTCCCCATCTAAGACGCAGGTAACACCAGCAGACTTCCCAATCACCCCGAGATAACTGGGGTGCCCCATTGCAACAAAAAGCAAAGAAACACAACATTCCCCTCAGACAGAGCCGCCCTATGGCAGTGGGGTCCTCAGTCCACCAGCCGTCTCAAGGGGACCCCCGGGGGCTTCGAGCCCACGCTGGGCCCCCAGGTTGAGGTCCCACTTCACCTTTCCACAATTCCGGGGTCCTGGCAGAAGGGAGCCAGGCCACGGCAGGGTGGGGGTGTGGCCGGCACTCGGGACTCAGTATGGGGCTGACTCGGGTCTGCGCTGGGCTCTGAGCCCCAGGTCCCGTCACCAGCCTCAGAGTATACACAGCTCATGGGACCACTGCAGGTTTTTGGCAAAAAGCAACGGAGTCAAAGTCACTTGGGACTAATTTTTAAGAAAAAATCCTCCATGGTCCAAACACACTTGTCCAGCGCCAGCCTCGGTCCCCAGTGAGACGTGGGGTTCCTGGTCATCCACGTGGAGAGCCACAGACGGCTCTGCCTGCACCCTGCCTGGGCAAGGGGACCCTCCCGGATGCCGAGCTCCACGTGGGGCTCCTGCCTCACCTCGAGAGAAGGGCCACACCTGCTGGGAGAGCTCCGGCTCATCTCTCCATCTCTGATGCAGAGGCCCGCATGCCCCCACAACCAGAAGAGCGAGCCTCTCCCTGGGGCCTCAGTGTCACCGCACAGGCCTTGTCTATGTGGCCCCAGCAGGCAGACGAGTCCTGTCTGGAGCCTCCCAGCTCACTGGCCCTGCTGCCCATGTCGGGGCAGTGCAGATGCTCCACGTGTCCACTGAACGAACGGATGAAGTCCCCTAACAATGATGATGACAGGGGTCGGGGCGGGGAGGAGGCTGGGACCCACCGGGCGCTCACTACGTGCCAGTCTCTGCTTCGGGCATTTGTGCGTAGTAACTCATTTAACCCCACGACAGGCCCGTGAGGGTGATCCTGCCACTGTCCTCACCTTGGAGCCCAGAGATTCACACTCTGCAAGTTCACCGTGAGTGTCCAGGGCAGGCTGCAGCCAATAGCCACAGGCTGGGCAGCTTTAACAACACAAATTCATTCCCTTCCAGTTCTGGAGCCAGAAGTCTGTGATCAAGGTGTGGGCAGGGCCGCGCTCTCTCCAGAGGCTCCAGGGGAGGGGCCCTCTCGCCTTACCCAGCCGCCGGGGACCCCAGGCCTTCCTGGGCTTGTGGCCCTATCACCCCACCCTCTGTGCCCATCTGCACAAGCCTTCTCCCCCATGTGGCTCTGTGTTTCAAGTCTCCCTCTCTTTCCTCTTCCAAAGACACCTGTCATTGGATTTAGTGTCCACACGAGCCCAGGAAGATCTGGTGCAGAGATCAGTAACTTACTTACATCTGCCAAGACCCCTCTTCCAAATAAGGTCACATTTGCAGGTTCCAGGAGGACAGCTTTTGGAGCTGCCACTTGGCCCACGATACTTAAGTGCAGGGAGCTTAACAAAGTGGCTGGAAGCTTTGAAGAAGCAGGTCCAGGAGCTGGGTCCTGAGGCTGCTTCCAGGACCAGGGTGCTCGGGCACAGGGACCAGATGCGCAAGGCTCAAGGTGTGCTGGCTGGCGTGAGGCACACCTGCAGGGAGCCTGGAGCCTGACACCACGGCCCAGGGCTGGGGACTCAGTGCGCGGGCTTGGGAACGGACGCGTGGACTAGCGTGGATCAGAGAAGGCAGCCCGGGGGCTCGGGCAAGGGGAACTCAGATCTTCCTGCTGCCCTCAAGGGGCAGGTCGGGTGGGCACTGGGGGACGCCATGGATTGGGCGGCCTGGGTCCGAGTCCTGGCGGGCTGCTGTGTTGTCTCCAGCAAGTGACTCAACCTCTCTGAACCCCCTTTTGCTCATCTGCAAATCTTTGCAGTACAAGACTTGCTTCACGGCTGAGGGAGTCCCTGACGCTCCTAACACTTCCATCCAGCCCCGTGGCTGGGGCTATGGCTTCTCTCTGTGACATTGAGGCTGGTGAGACCACGCCTGCGTGGACTCCTTTGGCTAAGAAGCTTGAAGCCGCCTCCCCAGCTCCAGGAAGCCCCGGGGGCACCATGAAATGACCGAGAAGTGACCATGGACGGCCCCATGAGGCAGACCCCCTCTTTCCCGTTACAGCCCAATTTTATTTCTGTGCGCACTGCTCAGCCACATGCAAAGACCCAAAATATATTCTTCCGAGTCTGTGGCGAGTTCTCTCGATGGTGGTCAAGGACGTGTGCCCGGGCTGGCCTCCCTGGGAAAACACGCTCCGTTGTTTACGTGAGCAGTGGGGTCCCTCCCAGGGAAATATCTGGCAGGACTGGGGAAAGGGGTCGTGGGACCGGCTGGACAAGAACACATACGGGATGTTTTAAACCTTGGTGCCCAGCCTGACAGCAGCCCCCCTGCAGGAAGAAATTGTGAGATGCCGGGTCCCTGAGCCAGATGCCCCGGAGCCGTGGGTTCTGTCCTGACTCTGGTCCCTATGGTGTGGGGAGGTTGGAGGCCACAGAACTGCCGGGGCCGCGCACCATGGCGTGGGAGTAGGGAGAGCCAGGCGTCAGGGTCCCGCAATGGCCTGCCACCAGATGCTGGACAAAATAAATACATAAAATAAATGTCACGTCTTAAAGTTGCTGAAGACCTGAGAAGACCCAGAGGAGCAAACAAGACCATGCCATCCAAGGGGTTTCTACCGATGCAGACACTTGGGCTGGAGCGGGGACGGAGGTTTCTGCCCCAGGCCCACCCAAGATGGGGAGTCTAACAGAAGACCCTCCCCCATGGAGCCGGACCCCCATGAGATGACACTTTCAGGTGACCCAGAAAGGGCTCCCTCCTCCAACCCTGGGAATTACAAGGAAGGCAGTCCTGGTGCTGAGCAGGAGAGGGAGGGGATGAGGACCACCCCGAGAAGTCCTGGTCCCAAAGGCCACGGCCCCAGTGGGTCTGGGCACCTCAGCCTGTGACCTTGACTCACGGTGGTTCTGTCTATAAAGCCTTCAGATGTGACGAATGCAAGCCTTTCTGGACAAGGGCATCTTCCTCCTGGGCTTGGGGAACTCCCCCCACCACCATCATGGGCTACATAAGGGTGGTGGTCAGTGGGCAAGCGCGCCAGGCCCACCAGGATCGAAGACAGCTGGAGGAGAACCAGCAGAAGTGACCCCCTCAGCCTTGGGATTCTGAGAGGATTAGATGGATAATAAATCAACTATGCTCACCTTGTTTAAAGAAATAAACCTCAAGACAGAAAGGTTCTGCAAAGGACAGGAAACTATTAAAAAATGACACAGCCAACTTGGAAAAGAACCAAACAGAACTTGCAGAAATAAAAAGTGTCATAATGAGAAGTGAAAATTCAACAGACACGTTTGAAGGTACTTGACTTCTCCAAGGAAAGGGAGACACATGGGCGTATAGCAGGGAGTTGCCAGTAAGGAGATGCCAGTAAGGTATGCAACCCCCCACAACTCCCCTGCTCTCAGGAAGAAAAAACCAACCCTGATCTGTAGCTGCAGCATTTGCCAATTTCCACAGTGTAAATACTCCCGCCGTGGCCTATTTCAAGCTACTAAAGTGTTAACACCCGGTTGGCAGAATTCCTGATGAGCCAGAAAAAGCTGACTCCGGCACACCACGGGCCTAGAGACACAGGAGGATGTCGGAACTGCAGCCAGAGTGGCACAGATTTTAGCCCGACTACTTGGAACCCGGGCAGACCTGCCCTTGGGGAACTTTAAAGACACGACTTTAAAAAAGTGTCCAGAATTTACTTTATAGCAAGTATGCTTCCACAAAACCAAGACAGGCCCAAAGGAAGTCAGGTGGGGTGTGTAAAAGCCTCAGCACTTAAGACTCAAGAGACATCACATCTTTAGGGCCAAAGAAATGAATGCGTAATGGTGGAATTGTGGAGAAATGAGAGCTTCAGGACTAGACAATGGCCCCTAACATCCCACTGTAGGAGAGGCTCATGGCAGAGGCACTAAGCCTGGGGATGGGAGTGGGGGGCTGAAGACCACGTGGTTCAGGGCAAAGAGCGTGACACTGGGAGTCAGGACCAAGGTTCAAGTGCTGGCCCTGCCGCTGTTGGGCCCGGTGCCCTTGGTCTCCTTGCCCCGCCTCTCAGAGCCTCAGTTCTTTCCCTCTGTAAAGGGATCTGATCCCTGTGTCACATGGCAGGTTAGGGCGCCCACACCAGGTGGGATGGGGTTTGCTCCCAAACTGACAAGTCCCTGAGAATGTCTGTTGCACCTTTGTCCTTATACATGCGGATGTCAGGGTTAGACCTCAGGTTCCTCAAAGTCAAGGACCCCCACCCCAACGCCCAGCCTGCGAGGAGGGACCGCTCCTCTGTGCTCATCACCATGCTTATCCAAGCCCCAGAGATGCTTCAGAAACCACTCATGCCTGCAAAACCTCAGCTGGAAACTGCAAGAAACACGTCCCCCTGCCTGTCCCATGACCACCCCTCCGGGAGGAAGGAAGTGCCATCACCTCCATTCTACAGATGGGAAAATTGAGGTCCAGAGGGGGGAAGCCATTGCCTGAGGCTGCTCGGCCAGGAAGTGGCTGAGCAGGGTCTGGACCTGCACACGTGGCCCTCACAGGGGCCAGGCGGGGTCTGAGCCTCATTGGGAGCTCAGATATACTCACCACCTGGCGGTGCATCCCAAAGTTTGGTGTGGAAGCAGCACCCAATCTCCTGCAGTCAGTTCCTCACTTGCTTTTCAAAAGCAACATCCACAAAGATGGGAAACAGATGTCACGATGGCCCACACCAGCTTCGGGTAGGAACACGGAGAAACAACAGCCCACCAGCCCCAGGGCGAGGAGAGGAGCCCCGAAGAGCAGCATGAAAGCAAACTGATTTTACAGGGTTCGCGTGTCCGTGGCCTTAACAATTCTGCCAAAGCCGGGGTCAAGTTCAACTTCAGGGCAGTGCGGGCCTCGGTCACCCCCAGCACACAGCCGGCATTTTAGTGTGTGGCCTTCTTGGCAATGGCCAATGGACATAAATAATGTCCCAGCTTTGAGGCTGGACTTGAAAAATGCTGATGGATTTCAGTTGCAAGGAAACGTGTTGGCCACAAGCTGCTCTTGTCCGTTTACTGGGAACCCTGGACGCTGACCCCACTGCCGTTGGGGGGTAGGGTGGGAGGAGGGTCTCCTTGAGAAGGAAGGCCTGGGCCGCTTGTCTCCACGACCTTTTCCTCCCTATTTCCTATCACGTGTGTTGTCCCAGGGGGCCTTTGACAGGACACGCCTCTTGGACCCTCATGTGTGAAACCGACTTTGGGGGCCATCCTCTGGATCAGGCGCCAGACCCTAACTTGACACCCAGGGTCCCTCTCTTGCAGGGAAGCAGTGTTCACACTGGGTTCCTCTGAGCCTGCGGTTTCCCGGGGGAGGGTGGGAGCAGTGGCGAACCTATGGTTAGAGCCTGTTGGCCAGGCTCAATCTCTATCCATCCTATAATGAGGGTTATGAGCGGGTTTCTTCCAGACCCATCACTTCCCTCTCCACGGTTCTTGGCCCAGTGTACCCAGTACGGGGGTCTCTGTCTGGGGCTACCTCTGGGGCACTGAATAGTGGATCAGGGGCTTGCGTGGATGTTGGGGGCCCCTTCCCTGGGATGTTTCTGATGGCTCATGGGGAACAGGCTTGCACGGTCCTCACACCTCCAAGTATGGTCCAGGGTCGGCCGCCTCATATGCCCTGGGAGCAGGTTAGAAGCACAGTGTGAAAGCACGCAGACCTGCTGAGTCAGAGCCTGCATCTTGGCAGGACCCCACGGGGTTCCTGTGCACGTCCCGGGCCCTGCACCGAGGCAGCCAGGCCAAGGCTTTGTCCCCCCCAGACCACCTGCCCTGCTCTGCCCTCCAACCACGAGCCATGCCTCCCCCACCCACTGCTGTACCTCTAGGGGTCCTGCATGAGCCACCCCACTCCTGGGATAACACCCCTGTGCAGAGTCTCAGCTCTGTAGCACGGTGAATGGTACCCCGCGAAAGAGACGTCCACATCCTAACTCCCTGTATCTGTGAAGGGGACCTTATTGGGAAATGGGGTCTTTGCAGATGTCATCAAGTTAAGATAAGGTTATACTGGATTAGGATGGGCCTTAAGCAGAATGACTGGTGTCCTTATGAGAAGAGGAGAGACGTACAGAGGAGGAGGCCACGTGAAGACGAGGCACAGGTTGGAGGGACGCGGCCACAAGCCCAGGAACACGCGGAGCCCCCAGAAGCTGGAAGAGGCGAGAGGAATGCTCCCCTAGAGCCTTGGGAGGGAGCACGGCCCTGCTGACACCTTGACTTTGGACTTCTGGCCTCCAGAACTGGGAGGGAATCAACTTGTGTTGTTTCAAGCCCCCCCCCGCAAGTTTGTGGTCATTGGTTCCAGCAGCCCCAGGACACTCACTGTTCTGTGTCCCTAAGAACCGCCCCCCACTGTGCCCTCAGCCAGGCCGGTCTTCCACTGGTCATCACGGGATGTCTTCACAACAATAAGCCTCCTGACTCGGGAGAAAGGCTCGCACGGCACACAGGGGCCCCATCCGTGTGGGCTCGTGGCCCACGCTGCCCAGGAGCGGCTCAGTCACACACACCCGCTGGCCCCTGGGGGAGCAAATGCAGGTCACACACCTCTGCACTGCTGGTGACCTCCATGTGCTGCCTAGTCACAGCCGGGCCAGCAGAGAGTTGAGGAGAGGTTCCCAGATGCTCAGGAGGCTTTATTTAACTGCCCCCCATTTCTCTCGCTCTCACTTCCCTTTTGCCCTCCACGTCCACCCCTCCACCCCCATCCAGCCTTTAAAGCAGGCTCTCAATATTGGCTCCCCGGGGATATTGACAATGTCTGGGGACATTTTTGGTTGCATTTAGGGATGCTGCAAAATACTGAATGCCAGCAGTGCCGAGGCTGAGAAATCCCGCTTTAAAGCAACGATTCTTCATCTTTTGGGCGTCATTGTTTGAGTATCTGATGGATTCCACGTATTTTTTTCTCCCCAGGAAAGTGCACATAAGTCCCTAAATTTTGCTTCAAAGTGGGTAAGATTGTGCGATTGGGCTCTCTCTCTGAGGCTATCTTGTTCCCCAAACTGCAAACTCTTTCACTCCTTGTAATCAGAGCACACCCCGGGAATGAGTCATGAGCCGGGCATCTCTCTGCTAATCTCACTGGCAGGGGACCGTATACACCCACAGACTGCACGCACCCGGCCGGCTGGCCCCTGAATAGATTCTGGTCTCAGGTGAGCAGGTGAAAGCAACAGGCTGCAGTGAACGAAGGTCCTTTCAACAGCCTCGGGGCCTAGTTCACCTCAGAGGGAAGCTCGGGATTGCAGGGGCCCATGGGAAACTCGGTTAGGATCTGAAAGACTACAGCAGGAAGATGGTTCACACTCAACTCCAGCTGCTTTGAAACCTTGAACTGTCTAGTTTATGCCACAGTAATATTTTCATTTAAAAAAGACCCAATCTGCATGAAGAACCTAGGGGCAAGACAGGAATAAAGACACAGACCTACTAGAGAATGGACTTGAGGATATGGGGACGGGGAAGGGTAAGCTGTGACAAAGTGAGAGTGGCATGGACATATATACACTACCAAACATAAAACAGATAGCTAGTGGGAAGCAGCCGCATAGCACAGGGAGATCAGCTGGGTGCTTTGTGACCACCTAGAGGGGTGGGATAGGGAGGGTGGGAGGGAGGGAGGTGCAAGAGGGAAGAGATATGGGAACATAGGTATATGTATAACTGATTCACTTTGTTATAAAGCAGAAACCTACACACCATTGTAAAGCAATTATACTCCAATAAAGATGTTAAAAAAAAAAAAAAAGAAAGACACAATCTGAAAAACTGAAACTATTTCCTCGAAGATCAGGAACAAGACAAGTTTGCTCAATCTCACCACTATTATTCAACATAGTTTTGGAAGTTTTAGCCACAGCAATCAGAAAAGAAAAAGAAATAAAAGGAATCCAAATCAGAAAGAAGAAGTAAAACTGTCACTATTTGCAGATGACATGATACTACACATAGAGAATCCTAAAGGTGCTACCAGAAAACTACTAGAGCTAATCAATGAATTTGGTAGAGTAGTAGGATACAACATTAATGCACAGAAATCTCTTGCATTCCTATACACTAATGATGAAAAATCTGAAAGAGAAATTAAGGAAACACTCCCATTTACCACTGCAACAAAAAGAATAAAATACCTAGGAATAAACCTACCTAAGGAGACAAAAGACCTGTATGCAGAAAACTATAAGAAACTGATGAAAGAAATTAAAGATGATACAAACAGATGGAGAGATATACTATGTTCTTGGATTCGAAGAATCAACATTGTGAAAATGACTCTACTACCCAAAGCAATCTACAGATTCAATGCAATCCCAATCAAACTACCAATGGCATTTTTCACAGAACTAGAACAAAAAATTGCACAATTTGTATGGAAACACAAAAGACCCTGAATAGCCAAAGCAATTTTGAGAAAGAAAAACGTAGCTGGAGGAATCAGGCTCCTGGACTTCAGACTATACTACAAAGCTACAGTAATCAGGACAGTATGGTACTGGCACAAAAACAGAAATATAGATCAATGGAATAGGACAGAAAGCCCAGAGATAAACCCACACACATATGGTCACCTTACCTTTGATAAAGGAGGCAAGAGTATACAATGGAGAAAAGACAGCTTCTTCAATAAGTGGTGCTGGGAAAACTGCACAGCTACGGGTAAAAGAATGAAATTAGAACACTTCCTAACACTGTACACAAAAATAAACTCAAAATGGACTAAAGACCTAAATGTAAGGCCAGACACTATGAAACTCTTAGAGGAAAACAGGCAGAACACTCTGACATAAATCACAACAAGATCCTTTTTGACCCACTTCCTAGAGAAATGGAAATAAAACCAAAAATAAACAAATGGGACCTAATGAAACTTAAAAGCTTTTGCACAGTAAAGGAAACCATAAAAAAGACAAAAAGACAGCCCTCAGAATGGGAGAAAATATTTGCAAACAAAGCAACTGACAAAGGATTAACCTTCAAAATATACAAGCAGCTCATGCAGCTCAATATCAAAAAAACAAACAAACAATCCAATCCAAAAATGGGCAGAAGACCTAAATAGACATTTCTCCAAAGAAGATATACAGTTCACCAACAAACATATGAAAGGATGCTCAACATCACTAATCATTAGAGAAATGCAAATCAAAACTACTTCACACCAGTCAGAATGGCCATCATCAAAAAATTTACAAACAATAAATGCTGGAGAGGGTGTGGAGAAAAGGGAAACCTCTTGCATTGTTCGTGGGAATGTAAATTGATACAGCCACTATGGAGAACAATATGGAGGTTCCTTAAAAAACTAAAAATAGAACTACCATATGACCCAGCAATCCCACTACTGGCATATACCCCAAGAAAACCATAATTCAAAAAGAGTCACGTACCACAATGTTCATTACAGCACTATTTACAATAACCAGGACATGGAAGCGACCCAAGTGCCCATTGACAGTTGAATGGATAAGAAAGATATGGCACATATATACAATGGAATGTTACTCAGCCATAAAAAGAAACAAAATTGAGTTATTTGTAGTGAGGTGGATGGACCTAGAGTCTGTCATACAGAGTGAAGTAAGTCAGAAAGAGAAAAACAAATACCATATGCTAACACATATATATGGAATCTGAAAAAAAAAAAAAAAAAAGGTTCTAATGAACCTAAGGGCAGGACAGGAATAAAGACACAGATGTAGAGAATGGACTTGAGGACACAGGGAGGGGGAAGGGTAAGCTGGGACAAAATGAGAGAGTAACATTGACATATATACACTACCAAATGTAAAATGGATAGTTAGTGGGAAGCAGCTGCATAGCACAGGGAGATCAGCTTGGTGCTTTGTGACCACCTAGAGGGGTGGGATGGGGAGGGTGGGAGGTAGACGCAAGAGGGAGGAGATATAGGGATGTATGTATATGTATAGCTGATTCACTTTGTTATACAGCAGAAACTAACACAACACTGTAAAGCAATTATACTCCAATAAAGATGTTAAAAAAAAAAAAGACCCAGTCAACTGCTGGAAAAGCTTCTTAAGCTCTAGAGCTAAATTATCAATGAAATTGTGGGTCACTGTGATCTTGTGATTTGTAATAAGAAATAAATGCTCAGTCTTTGTTCCCCGGTCCTGGCACAGAGTTCCTAAAACTCTAGGAATTTCCTAAGTGGGGAGAGCAATAACGGTGTCTCTTGTTAGGTGACTTTTTGGAAAGAACCTCCTTTCCAAAGGATGGGGGCTGGTTGCCAGGGGAACCAACCACGTAGTTAGAGGGTTGGAACTTCTGGTCCCTCCCCGGATGTCTGGGCAGGTGAGAAGGGATGCAGGATGAATCAACCGCCAGTGGCCAGTGATCTAATCAATCGTGCCTGTGTAATGACTCCTCTATAAAGACTCAAAAGGACAGGGTCTGGAGAGCTTCTGGGTTGGTGAACACGTGGCCATTTGGGGAGAATGGTGCTCAGAAAGCATGGGAGCTCCACGACCTTCCCTCACACCTTGCCCTGTGCATCTCTTCCATCTGGCTGTTCCTGAGTTATTTCCTTTTATAATAAACCAGTGATCTAGTAAGTAACATGCTTCTCTGAGTTCTGTGTGTTGCTCTAGCAAATTAATAGAGCCCAAAGTCCTTAGAACCTCTGAACTGTAGCCAGTGGGTCAGAGCACAGGTGACAACTTGGGCTTGCAAATGACGGCTGGTCGGGGGTGGGTGGCCTTGTAGAGCCCTTAACCTTGGGGTCTGATGCTACCTCCAGATGGGTAGTGTCCAAACTGAGTTAAGTTGTAGGACATCCAGCTGGTGTTGGAGAAGTGCTGAGTGGCATGCGGAAAACAACCCATACGTGTTGGAATTGGGTGCAGAATCCTCATCACTTATTGGGACAATTCAGTCTTTTTTGGGGGCCACAATCAATGTCTTTACATTTGCTATTTATTTCAAAGTCATGGAGTTTTTAAAAAGATATGTGTGGTGTAGTATTTAATTGGACTTGGAAAGGTTCTTTCTTCTCTCCTTCATGAGCACGGCCATTCCATTTCCATATGAGCAAAAATATATGATTGAATATTCACATCAGCCAATGAGAATTCCCTGACTGCCAGACTCTGAGTTAAGTACTCTGTGACAATCCAGTGATGTAAACACGATTGTTATCTGTTTGACAGATGGGGAAGCTTAATAAGTCTTGCAAAGGACAGGTAGAGGGTCTGGGATCTGGCCCGGAGAGGGAGAGTGAATTACCAGATCCAGGGGACAGGGATGTCCTTTCAAACATGAGATTTCAGAGCTGTAGTCAGGCAAGTGAGAGAGAGTAAATCTCTCGGTGACTGAGCCCAAGATCACAGCTCCCAGGAGAGGCCTCTGCCACCAGCCTCCCTCCAGCCTCCCCTGCCTCCAACGGAGGCCATTTGTTCCTCCAGTTATAAAGGACACTCTGAAGTCAAGCCTGTATAGTAGCAGTACTGTTTTGACAAAAGGCCATGGGGCTGGCCCGGCGGGACTGGGAAAAGTCAGCGTGAATGACTGTTCTCTCTCCCGAGCGGCCTCAGCTCAGGTCTAAGACAAAGTGAGACAGAAACCTCCAAAGGACCAGCACAGGCCTGTCTGCAGCTGCAGCCCTCAAAGTAAGGGAGACAGGCTCTCTGCCACCCGGTCAGGATCCAACCTTTGCTTCCTGATCATCAAAGCGTTTTAAGGCCCCTCGCGCCCTCGCAACTCCAGGGGGAACCAACCCTACAGCCAGAACTCACCAACACCTGCCGGCAGCCAAAGCCTCACCCAGAGGGGTGGTGCCCGTTGAGAGCAAGATGCCTCTACCACCAACCAGGTCAAGTTAGAATGAGGCCCGCTGAGCATATTTGGTTGCTTTCAGGGGAAGTCACATCATCTTGTGAAACAGCGTTCACACCGGCTCCGCTATTGTAGCTTTCTATTCTAGGTACCCCAAAAGCCTCCTTATCACGAGACCCAAAGCATTCACTATTTAAGGACGCGGTGGTTCTCACTGAGGAAAATAGCAAAACTAATACCAACTTCTATTTTAAACATTCACGACGGACTCAGGGGTCCCTAAGTCAACCTGCTGGCTACTTTTTCTGCTCCTAATATGTTGTAGAGACTTTGGCTGATTCTTGGTTAATCTACACAGTGACAGTTCCTGCGGGCTAGAGGTCTGACCCCCACTGTTCATAGAAGAAATACTCCCTGGCCCACCGTGCACAGAGAGGTTAAGGAGTTGTCCGGGGAGCATCAGCAAACCCGCTGAGAAGTTGAGGGGGCCGCCCCGCTGTCCCCAGGCCACCAAGGTCAACTCTCCGTGCAGTGCCATGACTTCTGCCACTGGGGCAGCCAGCTGGCCGGGCGGCCGACCTTTTGCTCTCCCCAGAAAACTTCCCTTAGAAAGACTCTCAGGCTTTGCCAAGGAGAGAAGCTCTGGAAACCAGTGTTATGGTCACAGATTTCAGTGCGCTGGGGGCCCCGGGGATCAGCCAGGCCAATCTCCCCCTTTGACAGATTGAGAAACCGAGGCCCGAGAAGCCAAGGTCAAGCGCCAGGGAGACTCCTAGGAGACCTTCGTCCTCCACCCGTGAAACGGTTATCTGCCCATCTTCCCAGGGGAGGAACTGACCAGAGCAGGAAATGCCTTAACCCCGGAGGTCATTACCGAGAAGGCCAGCCCCTCCCCGGGGCAGATGTGGGAAGGGCGTTGGTTCGCGCTCCCCACAATCGACCAGAAGGGCGTTGGCCTCGGCCCTTTTCTAAGAACAGGTGACGGTAGAAGGACCTTCCCGCCCGCCCGGCCGCCCGCCCGGAGAAGGGGATAGTTACGTCCTCGTCCCGCTCCAGCTCCAGGCCCGCCTCCATCAGGTTGCCCTCGTATTCATCCCGGCGGAAGCGCTTGTCATCCTCGTGGTAGTCCAGCGGGGGCTCGGGCTCGCCCGCACCCACGGGGCCTGCCTTCCCGGGCAGGGGCTGGTCCTGCCGGGCACTGCGGGAGGCCAGGCTGGCGTCGCTGTGCTGGACCCGCCTGGCCAGGGTCCTGCTGCCCGAGGCCCTCTTGTGATGGTACACCAGGACGTGGTCCACCTTGCGCTTGCCATCCCTGAAGTACAGGCCATACTTGCACTCAGCGTCGGGGTCCACGGACAAGGAATTCAGCAGCTGCGGGGGGAGAAGACGAAAGTCACTCTCCGTCAAGGGCTCAGGGACGGGCCTTCGGAGGGGAGCGCGTTTCCAAGACAACTGGCCACCCGCTTGCCCTCCCCAACACTTTCCACTCGTGCCCTCTGATCACTAGGGGCCCGCACGGCTGAGAACACTGCAGAAGGCCCTGCCTTCAAGGAGCTGACATTCAAGAGACGTCGCTGCTCCCGGCACTTGAAGATGCCAGGCTGGATGCTCACACGCGAAGGCCTCCCGCCTCTCCCTAGTGAGCTCAGGTTGCCTGGGAGGGACCAGGCGGCTGGAATGGGATGTGAAATCTGCACGGCCAACCCCCCGGGGGGTGCTCTTCGCACAGGCCCACAGGGTCCCAGGCAGAGCAGAGCTGAGCTCAGGTTCTGCACATCGCGGCCTCTGATGGCCAGCAGGCGTGGCAATGTCGTGTCAAGGTGGCTGCGGGACCGTACCCGGCTCTGCCACTGATTAGCTGTGTGGTCGGGGGCCAGGCAACCACTGTGTTAGTCTGACTCTCCCAAGTCAACTCCCAGGCCGCAGTTTGCCTGGGGCGTGGTCTCAGGGGCCAGAGCGAGGTGGGGGAGGGAGGGCGGGGGCCGGTAGTGGCGAGATTCAGGGTGGGTCGCTGCACATACAGTCCTGCCTCGGTGTCCTTATCTGCCTGAAGGACTCCAGGGGGCCAAGGAGGCGAGGCGGGAGCCCGCCTGGGGTGGAGGATTCAAAGTCCAGGTGCCACGGTGCGTGGCTTCTGCTAAAGCCATACCCGCATCTCTAGCATCCCCGTGGGATTCGGCTGGTTATTGAGGGTATTAGGTTCTGCTGCAAGCTGGTCTTCAGGAATAAGAGAAAATAAATAAAATCATGCTGGGAAGAGGCCATACGAGCAACTCTGCACCATTCAGAGTCTTCGGAGCTGCACCAGGGCTAAGGAGCCAGGCCCACACCCAGGCGGGCAGCTGATGCTGGGAGAGCTGGGGGCCTGGGTGGGAGGAGGGAGGCCCAGCCCCACCCCCCCGGCCCAGGACAGAGACCATGGACCACCCCAGCGTCTTTGGTGGGTCATGTTGCAGGAGAGGTGGGAAAGAGTTGTTTATCACAATTTGTCAGGGGAAACTGAGGCCCGGTGGGGTGAGGGGCGCCCGAGGTGACAGCGCAGGTGGGCTGAGCCCAGCCTGGAATCCTGTCTGCACACCCAGGGCGCCCCTCCTCAACAGTGACAGGGACTTGGGGTGACACTATTTCTCAGCATGGGGCACATCCTTTCATGGAGTCCCCGCGTGAGGGCCACTATAATTAGGGCTACTTGACCCGGAGGAAGTTGGGGCTCATGCGGGCGAAGCGATCCGGCCCTTGCTCCCCGGCGGACCCCCAGTGGCCTGCTCCACTGGACACTGTTAGGATGGGTGTAGCCGCTCAGCTGAGCTGCACTTCCACCCTCACTGCTCCTGGAACCACAGGTCAGGTGAGGGTGGAGTGGAGCTTTGGGCAGTGAGAGGCCTCAGGTAAGTCCAGGCTTGGTCCCTCTCCAGCTACGAGTCCTGGGGGAATACTCTACCCTCTCTGGGCCTCGGTTTCCGCCTCTGTAAAGTGGGTGGATAATAGAAGCCGCCCCCACTGGCAGCCAGGAGGACTGAGTAAAAGAACGTCTAGGCTGGGTGGACTCTCCCTCTAACTCCTGGGACAGGCATCCCGGGCCCATCTCGCCTCCCTGCCCTCCATCCCGGTGTGAAGGCAGGTGCTCCTTCTCCTGGATTATATCAGGAAGGGCAGGGAAATGCAGCGTCACGGGGAGCTGGCCGCTAAAGGTGGTTCCTCTCCTCGCAGGGGAGTGGGCAGAAAAGCCAGACCCGAAGGCTGCCTGGGGGGAATGTGGAAGATGCTGGCTAGCGCTGGGGAATAACGCTGCTGCTGACGGGCAGGGCAAGAGCATGGGAGGTGGTCAGAGCCAGGTGGACACGTGGGCTCTGGGCGGGCAGGGCACACCGCCTGCCGTCAGCATCCTGGGCACTCCAGACTCTCAGCATCTCTACAAGGGGTTCATCCCTATTTTCCAGACGGGGAACGCGGATCTTCTGAGCTGAGCCAGGGGCCGTGTGCCGCTCTCGAGGGCTGGAGTGGTCATCCTTGTCTCCTGCCTGCAACACCTCTCACCAGCTTCCTCTCCCACCCCGCACCCCGGCATACACCGGAGCCAGGACCTCTCATCCCCTCCTCCCTGCCTTTGCACGTGCTGTGCTCCCCACCTGCACGCCTTCCCTTCCTCCTCTGTCCTTCGTAGTTCTCCCCAGCTTCCCCAGCACTGACAAACCCCCTGTCCTCTGTGATCTGAGGTCCCTGACCTCTCCGGATCTCATGTCCTGGGACTGCCTCGGAGCCGGCCATACATAAGCTCCTAACTCATGGGGGCCCCTCAGCAGGCTGGCAGGACACCGGGGGCTGGGCCAGGAACTGTCCCTAACGCAATTCCCTCCACAACCTGCTGCACACACAGCGGGCTCAGCACCTGGTCTGGGTCCCAGAAATGCTTCTGCTTGGCTGGAATAATGGCTGGTACTGAGCAAAGTGGACCAATGAGTCCTTAGTGAATGGGAAGGAAATTCAGAGTGACCCCCATCAAGTCAGAGAGCAGGGAAATTAACGTAAGGAGAGAATTCCCCACCAACACAAGACAAGAAAATGTTACCAGGTTCAAAACTGAATGCCCATCCATCCACTGGGGCCTGA
Source organism: Hyperoodon ampullatus (assembly GCF_949752795.1). Lineage (NCBI taxonomy): Eukaryota > Metazoa > Chordata > Mammalia > Artiodactyla > Ziphiidae > Hyperoodon > Hyperoodon ampullatus. Next base: position 6,287,925 of record NC_136920.1, read on the forward strand.
TCGAGGACCCTCAGAGTCTGACAGTCTGCGGAGCACATAAACATCCCCTAAACATCTCGTGCCATTGGGGGGAGTGGTAGCATGGAGGCCAGACAAGAATGGGTGTCCTTTACTTCCATCTGAAGACCAGCTCTGCCACTTCTAGCTGTGTTACCCCTAGGCACGTAGCGTAATATCTTTGTCCCTCTGATCTTCTCTTTGTAAAATGAGGGCCAGAGGGAATAAACAGACCTCCCTCAACTAATATGACTTCCCTCGAAGGGTTGTTGGAAGGATTAAACATGTGAATATATGTAAAGGGTTTACAACAGGGCCTGGGATACGGTGAACCCTCAACAGAAATTTGCTCTAATTGGGAACTGAGACATGGCACAAGTAAAGGACTGGGGGAGGACAGGAAAAAATAATCTCATGGTCGAAGCGGACCACAGGTTAAAGATGGTGGCAGTGGAAAAGGGAGCTGGTTGCACTGCCAGGTCCAGCAAGAGGCAGAACCAAGCACTGCTGTGAGAGTCCCAGATCCTCCCCCAAGGCCTGGCCCTGTCACTAATCTGTTGTGTGATCCTGGGCAAGTTGCTTTGTCTGTTTGCATCTTGGTTTTAAAAACTGGGGATGATCCTACCTGAATAAGTGTAAGGGGCGTGCAATCTTCAAACAGAAAGTATGGGCTCTCTTCCTAGTACATTCAGCACAGGCTGGTAGGCCCGCAGGGTTTGGAGAGCAATTCTGGGCTGGGCTTAGAGGGAGCTGGGGAGGTAGATGCACAGCGAGGACCACAGGGGCTGTCAGGGTGGCCATGTGACTTTTTGGGGTCCTTCCATGGAGCCAGAGTGGTTGCTTTTCTTGTGCAGGACAGGACAAGAAGGCAAAGATCTAACTTGCAGTGGGAGCGATATGGGTTAGACTGAATGCCTAACTTCCCAATTCAAAGGCTTGGGAAAGCTTCAGAATGTCCTTTCTGTATCCTTAGGAAAGGGACAGTGACCTCTTGGTGCACTTTTGCTAAGGGCGAGGGATTTCTCATTCATCTTTTTAATGCTCGGCACCGAACGCATGGTTCTGGAATGAACGCATGCATGGGGGAATGAATGACAGAGGTGTGGGGTTTGCACGCTGCTACTGGCAGGGGCCACCAGATCAAGGACACCGAAGCTGAGACCCAGCCAGATCAGAGCTTAAACACCACACCCCCCAGCTCCGAGCCTCAGTTTTTCCATCTGCGAGATGGGGGCAAAAACATCTCCTCGACTTAGGTCACAGGATTCTTGTGAGGACCAAGTGTGATGGGAGAACTGAACGTATTTTAAAGATGAACCCCTGAGCTGTCCCAAGGAAGGTAGAAAGATGGCTGTCTGAGGTTACGTGGGAAGAGGTCAGGGGCCAAAAGTCCCCTTCACAGCAGGTGTGCCCTCACCCAAATACTACAAACAGCGAGAGGGCAGTCTACCTGTCTCTGCAAACTTCCTCCCCAGACTCTTAGAAAAGGGCAGAAGAGGAGAACGGAGCCCTGTATCCACACCTTGGTCGCTGGGCTGTGACCCAGTGCATTCTTTCTTTATATTTATTTATTCTTTATTGACATATAGTTGATTTACAATGTTGTGTTAATTTCTGCTGTACAACAAAGTGATTCAGATATATATATATATGTATATACATTCTTTTTAAAAATATTCTTTTCCATTATGGTTTATCATAGGATATTGAATATAGTTCCCCGTGCTATACGGTAGGACCTTGTTGTTTTTCCATCCTATATGTAATAGCTTACATCTGCTAACCCCAGCCTCCCACTCCATCCCTCCCCAAACCCCTCCCCCTTGGCAGCCACAAGTCTGTTCTCAATATCCAGGATCCAGTGCAGTCTTTAATTTGGCTTCTTACCTGGAGTTTGGAGCTCCAGGAACTGAATTCACACATTTGGGTGAAATAGCCCAAGTCAGGGCGAGTCTCAATGATCATTCTAAGGGAATCTACTGTATTCACTTTTTCCATTTCATGGGGAAAATGAAATCGGTGACCTGCAAAATTTCTTTCCATTTCGGGACTCTTTGAATTTCAACTCCGAAGGGAACATCACTCTTAAACACTTTTATTCCAAAAAAATTTAGATTAAATCACTCACACTGCATATCAATTTATGATTACTGGGCGAATTCCATGATCTATAAACAGATCATCTCCAACAGCAGATAAAGAGGATGCTCTTATCTTGAAGGCAGGCAGATGCCAGCATCGGGTGCCTGTCCCTGGGGTGTCTGGGCTTGTTGGGACACAGATCCCGGGCCACTGACAGCCGTCAGTTTGAAGGAAGAAAGTAGAAACACTCAAAGATTAACATAAAGAAAACTTAAAGAAATAAACTGCACCCAACCTGGACTCTAGCTTTTGAGTCATCTCTTACACACCTTTTTACAGAAACAACGAAATGACTTTTACCCTTGAACTTGGGAATGACAGAGGGAGGAGAGGCACAGAGAGAGGGGCTGGAAACCACAACCTGCCTGGGAGGGGCGTATTCTGATGGCCGATTTAAATGATGTTGACACCTCAAGTATGAGACGCATATCTGGGAACTGGCTAGGAACTTTCTGAAATGCAGTCCCCGCCCTCTGGCCTTTGCCTGCACAGAGCCACCTTCGCTGGGTGACTCAAAGTAATGACTGAAGAAATGCCTATTTAAGTCTTCTGCCCATTTTTGGATTGGGTTGTTTGTTTTTTTGCTATTGAGCTGCATGAGCTGTTTATAAATTTTGGAGATTAATCCTTTGTCAGTTGCTTCATTTGCAAATATTTTCTCCCATTCTGAGGGTTGTCTTTTGGTCTTGTTTATGGTTTCCTTTGCTGTGCAAAAGCTTTGAAGTTTCATTAGGTCCCATTTGTTTATCTTTGTTTTTATTTCCATTTCTCTAGGAGGTGGGTCCAAAAGGATCTTGCTGTGATTTATGTCATAGAGTGTTCTACCTATGTTTTCCTCTAAGCGTTTGATAGTTTCTGGCCTTACATTTAGGTCTTTAATCCATTTTGAGCTTATTTTTGTGTATGGTGTTAGGGAATGATCTAATCTCAAACTTTTACATGTCCCTGTCCAGTTTTCCCAGCACCACTTATTGAAGAGGCTGTCCTTTCTCCACTGTACATTCCTGCCTCCTTTATCAAAGATAAGTTGGCCATATGTGTGTGGGTTTATCTCTGGGCTTTCTATCCTGATCCACTGATCTATCTTTCTGTTTTTATGCCAGTACCACACTGTCTTAGTTACTGTAGCTTTGTAGTATAGTCTGAAGTCAGGGAGCCTGATTCCTCCAGCTCCGTTTTTCGTTCTCAAGATTGCTTTGGCTATTCGGGGTCTTTTGTTTTTCCAAACAAATTTTGAAATTTTTTGTTCTAGTTCTGTGAAAAATACAGACTGCCAACAAACACATGAAAGAATGCTCAACATCATTAATCATTAGAGAAATGCAAATCAAAACTACAATGAGATATCATCTCACACCAGTCAGAATGGCCATCATCAAGAAATCTAGAAACAATAAATGCTGGAGAGGGTGTGGAGAAAAGGGAACACTCTTGCACTGCTGGTGGGAATGTGAATTGGTACAGCCACTATGGAGAACGGTACGGAGGTTCCTTAAAAAACTACAAATAGAACTACCATATGACCCAGCAATCCCACTACTAGGCATATACCCTGGGAAAACCATAATTCAAAAAGAGACATGTACCAAAATGTTCATTGCAGCTCTATTCACAATAGCCCAGAGCTGGAAACAACCTAAGTGTCCATCATCGGATGAATGGATAAAGAAGATGTGGCACATATATACAATGGAATATTACTCAGCCATAAAAAGAAACGAAACTGAGCTATTTGTAATGAGGTGGATAGACCTAGAGTCTGTCATACAGAGTGAAGTAAGTCAGAAAGAGAAAGACAAATACCGTATGCTAACACATATATATGGAATTAAAAAAAAAAATGTCATGAAGAACCTAGGGGTAAAACGGGAATAAAGACACAGACCTACTTGAGAATGGACTTGAGGATATGGGGAGGGGGAAGGGTAAGCTGTGACAAAGCGAAAGAGAGGCATGGACATATATACACTACCAAACGTAAGGTAGATAGATAGTGGGAAGCAGCCACAGAGCACGGGGAGATCAGCTCGGTGCTTTGTGACCGCCTGGAGGGGTGGGATGGGGAGGGTGGGAGGGAGGGAGATGCATGAGGGAAGGGATGTGGGAACAGATGTATATGTATGACTGATTCACTTTGTTATAAAGCAGAAACTAATAAAAAAAATAAAAATAAAATAAAATTATTCCAAAATTAAAAAAAAAAAAAAAAAAGTAATGACTGAGCAACAACTATTGGCTTGAGCTGTGCTGGGGATGCCCTTGAAGGCTCTCCCCGGCACACTGCCTGCCCTGCACAGATAGGCCCCCAGCTCCTAGAGCCACTGCTTCCAGCTTGTCTGTGGCCATTTCTCTGGTGGGACGCTGCTCAGCCCTCCTTCCTGCGGCCACGTGCTCCTGATTCACAGCCCTCCAAGCCCGTCATACCTGAAGCCTCCCCACCGTAAGAGCTGTGTGCAAAATAAGTCACTAGTCTCCTCTGGGCTTGTCTGCTTGCTTCTGGGCTGTGAGAAGCTTGAAAGAAGAGCCGAGCTGCCACCTTGCAGACTTTGTGGCCCTCACCAGAGTTTGGGGGAGCCGAGAATTTCTGGATTGGGATAGACAACGGGTCCCTGAACTAAAATTCCAGAGCCCAGGGGCCATTTATTAAGGGCTCCATTTTTTTTTTTTTTTTTTGCGGTACGCGGGTCTCTCACTGGTGTGGCCTCTCCCGTAGTGGAGCACAGGCTCTGGACGTGCAGGCTCAGCGGCCATGGCTCACGGGCCCAGCCGCTCTGCGGCATGTGGGATCTTCCCGGACTGGGGCACGAACACGTGTCCCCTGCACCAGCAGGCGGACTCTCAACCACTGCGCCACCAGGGAAGCCCTCCATTTTTAATTTCACAGCCCGTTCATTCTCAAGTTCAATCTGGTCTACCTTGGAATGTCTGTTTCTCTCCATTTCCTTAGCTGCCACCTCTACCTCATGCCTCCTAACCGGTGTCCCCCTCATTCCCACCTCTGGGTTTTCAAATATGTGATTTCCTAGTGTGAAAGGCCCCACCCCACCCCATTATGGGTATAACTGGCCCCTTCTCCTCCAGAATCCTCATCCCTCCAACAGGCTGTCCGTGGTCACCTGCCTCTGTGTCTTCACCCTTCCTAGCTCTCCTCCCAGCTGGTGGGTGACATGGGGCAGTCATCTGCACCCTCCTGGCCTCAGTTTCTTCATCTGTGGTAACAGCACCTACCCCATACGGTTACTGAGAGAGTGAAATGAGTTAACACAGCGGCTGGCCCATAGCTCTGGAAGCGTCCCTTGTCACTGTCTTGGGTAACTTCCACCACTGCTCCTTAAGCTCCAGCTGGGCGGGGTTCCCCGGTTCGTTCACTCTGGTGGTGTCCGGGATACCACAGGGCCTGGCACGCAGCAGGCACACAGTGTGCGCTGAAATGATGACCCTAAACTTTCAAGGTCACCACCAGCACTGGTCCCTAACATTGCCAGCATTTCTGCGCAAGCCCAGCTGTAGAGAACACCCCCATAGCCCACAGGAGCCCAATCATGACCTCAGGGGGTGCAAGGCCGGAGGGTCTCTGCCTTTCCCGGACCGCACCCCACAGGCACCTCCCTGGATGCCCGGCCGGACTCCGGCCGAGGCTAGAGAGGCAGTCTAGGGCAATCTTGGGCTTGGTCAGAGGGAAACACGGGGCTGGGGCCTCCGCATCTCCTGGGGAGGGGCTTTGGCAGTGGCTGTGTGGGCACCGGGGAGAAAGGGGAGTCTGTTCTCTGGCCCCGGAACGAGCGGCAGCGGGGCTCCCCGGCTGAGGGCGCTGGTCTCAGCCCTTCCCCCTTCAGGCAAACTTTGTTCCAGCGCTAAGCCAAAACCCACATGGGCGAATTCTGACCTCCGGGGATCCTTGCGACCGCTGGGTCCCGCCCCAGAGAGAGTGGTAGGGGTACCGGGGACCCCAGACAGGGGACCCAACCACGTGGTCGGCCAGGCGCTGGCCCACGCGGCCCGGCTACCACCCAGGCCAGGCGCGAGCGCCGGGCTGGGGACTGGGACCAGCGCGGAAAGTCAGTCTCGAGCTACCGGCGCCCGCCTGCTGCCCGGGGTGTGCGGAACTCCCGTGCCGTACCCCGCGCCGCCTCCCGCGCCGCCCCGGGGACTCCGCGCCCCGTACAGGTCGGTCCCCGGAGGGTGGCGGCGCGGTGGGGCCTGGAGGCTGCCACCCTCCCGGGGCGAGGCGGCTATCCCCCCCGGGGCCCCAGCGGCCCGCTCGGGCGAAGCGGCTGCGGGCTGGGACGCGGGGCCGGGGCGGCCGCGCGGGTGGTCGCCCCCCACGCGCCCCGAGCCCCGCGGACCTGGCGCCTCTCCCCCCGCACCAGTCGCGCCCGTCCGGGGCGCGGCGCAGGTGCGCGGCCCTCCCGCCGGATCGCGGCCGCCCGCACTCACCGTGCCCTCGGACGGCAGGTAGCCGATGTCCTCGATGGCGCAGATGTTGATGATGTGGACGCTGCGGTCCGCGGCCGGGAGCGTCGAGTACTTCTCGTTGACCCTCATCGCGGCCGCCTGTGCGCCAGGACCGCCGGGCGGCGCGCCCTCCCCATCCACGGCCCCGGCGGCCTCTGCAAGCGGACAGGCAGCGTTCGCGGCGCGCTGGCTCGCGGGGGGCCGGGCCTCCCGCTCCGCCCGCCGCCCGCGCCGCCCGGCGCCGGCGCCGGCCCCGGCCCCGGCCCCGCGCGCTGCGGTGCGGGAGCGCCCACCCTGCCGGTCCCGCGGGACCCACACGCCGGCCGGCTTCCTTTGCCTCCAAGAAAGATGATCCGCTCTGTGCGCCCGCTTATGGCCGGGGCGGCGGCCACGCGGGTCAGATTTTCCGTAGAAATTTAAACACAGGAAGAAAGTATTCCATTCCTGCGGGCCCCTTCAAGTTTTATTTTTATCCGGGGAAAGCGCCCCTTGGTGGCCCGGGTTTCACGTCAGGGAGGAAAGGTTCAGTCGCCCCTACCTTACAATTCAGTTGGGGGTCACCTTGCAGGGAGACACGCTTCTGAGATTGAAGTCAGGAATGCTCTCCCTGCCCCTTCCCGCCCCACCCGCTGACTGACTCCGGCTGGCTGTCACTCAGCTCTCACCTCCTCCGGGGAGCCTCCCCTGCTTTCTGCATGCCCGCCCTGTCCAGCTCCCCGGAGCCCCCTAAGGTTGCCCGCAGCCCCCATTTATGGAATGTTTAGTACTCTGTGCCCAGGCACGAGCAGAGTCTGGGACACAGTTCATCTCATTTAACCCCACACCCTGGTCCTCCTTTTGCAGAGGGGGCTGGGGACTTCGGAGGCCAAGGAAGTGTGGGCGGGGGGAGCTCGTGCAGAGTTGCCTGCACTCCATTATGCTCTGCTGCCTCCCTGAGGGACGGACGGTGACTTGGATGGTCTCCTCCCAGGACTAGCAGGGCTCGGGCACACAGCTGGCACTCCTCAGGACATTTTTAATCCTCCATCCCTGCAGGAGGGGGACGCAGGTCTCTGGGGGCAACCATGCTGAGGTTTAGCCCTCGGGGGCCACGCTAGCAGCCCTGCCCAGTGGGAATGAAGTCTCCTGTTTTTCTGCCCTTCTGCATGCCGTTAGTTCCTCAAGGTGTGTGTGCCAAATGCCACCTCCTCCAAGAAGTCATCCTGGACTGCCTCTCGCCCAATCACTGAGGCCCAAGAACCTGCCTGTACCTTGACTACAGCACTTTCTTTAATCCACCTCATTTTACAGTGGATTCATACAGTTGATGCCCAATAATTGCTTGTCAAATGGCCACTGAGGAACATTCAGAGCCTACAGAAATGATTCTAAAGAATGATTATAAAGCTGCCTTCTAAGGCCATGATGTCATCAGCCTGCTGTGGTTTCAAGAATGCATTCTGGGATCAGACAGGATGGGGTGGTGGAGATGGGATGGGGTTGGGTTCCCGCTCTGGCACTTCCCAGCCCTGTGACCTTGGACGAGGCTCCTTAAGCCTCACAGAGACTCCATCTTCTCCCGTGAGCATCCAGTGTGTGTGAAGCTGCAGCTCAGTGCCGCGCACAAGGGAGGCTGGGCAGTGGCCGCCACTGTTACTACAAACTATCATCTTGTCATTGTCATGACCTTCTTCCCTCCCCCATTTAGACTCAAGTTTATGAATTTCTTGAACTTGGAGAAATGCAAGAAGGTTACTCCATCCTTGGGCTGGCCTTGCCAATGGGAGCTGAGTGGCCCTAAAGGACTCTTTGTCTGCACCTTGGACAGCTAGAGTAGGTTTGGAGAAGTGCGCTAGGCTGCCCAAGGCCGGAAACAGTCCTGCACAGTTTCTGCCACGCCAGGGAGATCTTGCCCTTAAAAGCTGAAGTTTTCAGGGCTGGGAAGAATCACACACACACACACACACACACGCAAGATTATGTAACTTCATTCTCTTATCCGTGTTGGTAAACAACCAAGATTGTGTAACCCTAATGTACCATCTTTCTAAATTTATTTTCAAGTGGCAAAGGGTCTTGCCGATGTCTACGAGATATAATTTGTGAAGAAAAGAGGAAAAATGTAATTCCTCAATTCTGGGTATGTTGGCATTTCCAAACGTTTGGGCGGTGACACTTGACTGCTGACCCCAGGAGGCCTGGGGGCTTTGTGCCTGAGCCCTTCTGGGGGCTGCAGGGTGGGGGACAGTCTTTCAGGCTTGGCAGCTCCCAACCTCCTCCGGAGACAGCGCCCCCTCTGGCTTTGCCCCAAAAGCTGTGTTTCTGCACTTGTTTCTGTGATTCATGCCTTAGCCAGGTTCAAGACATCTGCTTGCCTGTAAAGCATCACTTTCTTTGCCATATACAGTTGATTTCCTTGCTTTGCCCCGCTCCCTGCATCTGCTTCCTCTCGTCCCCTCCCCTAATCTTCTGAGGTGGACGGTGTAGAAATGCTTCATCAAGGGGAGGGGAAATGCAGGGTGGCCTCTGCACAGAGCAGGTGCAAGGATGGGCCAGCTGGGATCAATTCCATCCCCGGGCTACTTATGGCCTGGGCCGGGGTGGGGGTGGGGGCGCGGTTCTTGGGTCTTGGGATTCCAGGGACCAACAAGTAGTAAAAACATTCCCACCAAATCAGGAAGGAGGAATGGGATGCTTCTAGTTGAGATATCTCTTAAGTTAGAGGGTCCCTTAAAGGGTCCCTTTTGTTCTGGTGATGATTTCACCTCCTGGGTTCCCTGCCTTACAGTGTCTCATGGGCCATGATGTTGGGATTCCGTCTCTACTCTGAATCGCTAACTGCTTATAAACAGATCCTCTAGATAAACTGTTGCATTAATTTTGCATTTTCTTCTTTTTGACTCAGTGATTCTCACCGTTAAAGATCCAAAGGGGCTGATTTCACCAGAAGGATTAATTCCCCACTCATGAATTAGTAAAAACCGGTCTCATTAGTTTAAGTGGTATCTTTTATTATGGGAAGTTATGGGCCTCACGGCTCACCCTTTTCTGCCACCGTGTTGCCTTTTCGTGTCATTGTGATGTGACCCACCGTTAGGCACTTTCGTCTCTGCTGACATTTTAATAGTCACCAGGCGTACAAGCACAGAGTGACAAGGGGCGCAGGAGAGGAGGCTGAGCATGCTCCCGGGTGAATGCCTCCTTTGTAAGTGGCTCAGGAGGGGGCCCTTTCCAGTGGTGTTTTCTTTGCAACGTCAGTTTCATCTCCTTGGCATTGTGCACGAGAAAGAAAGAACGTCTGGCACTGTTCCTGCTTAGTGGCACCGGTCTGAGCCTCACCAGGAGAGCAAACCAAGCTTTACACAGCGAGCAGACAGACTGAGGCTATAGTGAGCCCGGGGCAGGGATTATTCCCACAAGGGTCTCTCTGATACGGCGCTCTCCAGCGGGGCTTCTCACCTTGGCTCTGTCGACATCTGGCGCTGGATCGTAATTTGTCCTGGGGCCACCCTGCGCCCCGTGAGATGCTCAGCAGCATCCCTGACTTCCTCCCAGTAGATGCCAGTAGCACCATCTCCCTTCCAGTGTGACAACCAAACACATCACCAGACATTGTTAGGTGTCCCCTGGGGGCAAAACCCCTCCCTGTTGAGAACCCTGTTCCCAGGCTGCAAGGAAGACCCAGGAGACTGATCTTACCACCCCCATTTCTCTGATGGGAATGGAGGCCTGGAGAGGTACTTGGCTTTTTATTAGAGATACACGAGGTGGGAGTTATGATTTGTTTTTACAAAATACACAGATGCCCCCCCAGGGCTGCTCTCAGTTGGTGGAGGGGCTGGCACAGCCCAGGACACACCAGGCTGCTCTGGCCCTCGTTCTGGCCACCCCTGCATGGGGCAGCCTTCTCCCCAGGACAGATCTCTGCACTCAGAGGTGCTAAATAAATGCCGTTGACTCACGGGCAGCCTGGGTGGGGAGAGGAGTGCAGAAGAAGTGATAGGCTCATGACTCAGGGCAATTATGAGCGCCAATGGCCACCCATCCCCCGCTGGCTCGGCGCTCCCTTCGAGTATCTGGTGGGCAGCCCCTGTAGGAAAAAAACGAACACCCCACAGGTATATGACCTAACATGCTAAAAGCGACTCAGGGTGTAATTATCCCCAGGGAAGATGTGCCTGGAGAATTTATAACTGAGATACGGTGGGTGGGAGACTGGACCCCTGTCATTTCCTTCCTTCGAATGATATCAGAGCTCTGAGCAGAAGCTGGCAAGCTGCAGCTGGATGGGAGATTCCTTGGGCGCGGAAACTGCCAGCCCACAGTTCTGGAATGTAACCAAAGCATGAAGCTCTGTCTGGGGGACTTCCCCCACCCCCACAGAATCCATGGGTGTTGTTTCCATCAGAGGGTTTTCAGATGTTTTATGTGTTTTGTTAACCCAAGGCCCGCCTTCTGAGAATTCCTAGGAACTCTAAAAACATGCCCAGGGTAAGTTAGAACCCAGCCCGTCACTTCCTCCTGGAAGCCCTTCTGGCCTGAGTCAGTTGGCATGACTCATCTCTGTTCTGCTGGCTCCATCCAGGCACTCAGGCCCATTTCTGCTCCATCTTCCTCACATCTCCTCCTACTTTATTTCTCCACTCTTAACCCGCACCCCCGTCCCATCTTTGGCACAATATAGATTTCCCTGTTTATGTTTATTTATTTAACAAGCAGTGGGGCAGCGTTTACTACAAGCCAGCACCATGCTAAGTTCTCTACAAATAGTAACTCGAATTCTTATAGTGATTACAACCATTTGCAAGTGGATTCACACAGATGTCACACCCCCACCCCCGGCCAAGGTCCTTTCTTTGGAGGTTTGGGGAGAAGTCCAGACTGAGTCTCCAGTGGCTGCTCCCTCCTCCCCAGCAACCCTACAGGAATCATGATATTCATTCCCATGACGACAGACACTTGGGCACCAGAAATCCTGCCCACCGGGGATGGGATGCAGGATGCAGCCGAGACAGCCTCTGGACCACCCTGCCCAGCAGAGGGTGGAGAGTCCGATCACAGCATGCTGGCTGCCCGCTTCTCAAGATGAAAGCCCTGCCCGGGGGTCTAACGCTTCTTCTTGGGTCTTGAAAGAATAGCAGAGCTTCAGCCTGTCTTGCTCTGAGTAGTAGCCATTCCCTTTCCTCAGCACTCCCCAAGAGAACAAAGGATTTCCAAGTCCCACGCACAGATCGCCTTCATCTGGGCTCACACCACACCAGGCAGAGCCTTCCAGATCATGGAGCTGCTGAGAGATAAGAGCCAGGTGCTCCAGGCTGAAGGTGGCGTGAGGCCGGAGCTGGGATGGAGCTCGCCCCACGCCCTTGAAATGTGTGAACAGGAGCAACCGCTCTCGCCCACACAGCCCAACCGCCTGCATCCTCCCCATGCACGCATGCGTGTGTTTTGGAGTGCATCACATGTGCATTATTGCTGTCCTGGGGTCAGTGGCCACACACAACCCTTAATTTCCCTAAAGACCCATCTCGCGGGAGGCTGGACCCTGACGTCACAGCCTAGGTCGGTGACCTGGGTCTCCCTCCAGAGCTCATCCTCTTGGACCACTCAGTGTGACCTCACACAGCTTCCCCAAAGATCAAGCAAAACCAGAAATCCTTGGACAGAGGACCAGGCTTTGGTATCTTTATGGGAAGACCCTGATGCTTTCCTGTGAGACCCCAGGGCTGGAATAAAAAGATCTTCTGGGTTTTTGTGAGGCCACGAATGGCCTTTCCCTGGAAACCTTGCTGTTCATGTGGTTGTGCCTTCATGTGTGTATGATTCAGTGCAGAGCTTCTGTTTTGTGTCAGGCCTCTGCTAGGTCCTGGGTCTCCGTCCTGCAGCCAAGCTGCTGGGCTGCAAGCTTCTCTCGGGTACAAGCTCACTGCATCCTGTGTTCTGGGGCCTGCCTGGCTGGACACCCAGCCCAAAGCAATGACCCAATGTTTTTGGGAGGCGTGAATGAGCTGATGAACCAGAAGCCTCACCAACAAGGCACTGGCTCTCCCTGCCCCGGTGCTGGGGGTCAGAACTACGAACCTCCTCCAGGTTTGGGACCTTGGACCTCATCCTCCAATGGAGCTTTCTGGTGTACTAAGGGAGTGGGTTCTTGGCCCCTACGGAACAGCACTGTCCAATAGGAGCGTGATGTGAGCCACTGGTAATTTGCGATGCTGAAATAGCCACATTACAAGAATAAAAATCATCAAGGGAAATTGATAAAGTATTTTATGTAGCTTATTCTATAAAATGTTATCTTTTCAACACGTGATCAATAAAAAAATTATCGATGAGCTAGTTGACATTCTTTTTACCCTATAACAATTTGAAATCTAATGTGTATTTTATACGTACCCAGCACATCTTAATTCAGACAAGCCCTATTTCAAGGATCAGATCTGCCTGTGGTCAGGGGCAAGATACTGAACAGGTTAGCTACAAAGCCTTTTCTTATTATGTAGGAAAACTATATTGGATGGCTTTTATTTTCTGCTTTACATTTCTCTGTGTCTTCTAAGATTTCTGCAGTGAACACAAATTAGTTTTATCACCAGGAAAAGGGAAACTATTATTAAAAACTCTGACATACCATATAACCTGCAGGGTTACATGGTACCCTTTTTACTGTTTGAGGGAAAATGGCCAGTTTATCGGATTTTTATCTGTACAGCACCAATTTAGAGAAAACCACCTTTGCTTAGGGCCAATTGGAGACACGTTCCTAAAATATTTTGACAAAGTTTAGTCTTTAATTACAAAGCTTATATGATTACACAGCTGGTCACAGAGGCTTTTGAGTGGAGGAGGTGAAAGAGCTCTCTATTTGGAGACCCAGAGGGCAGCCACCTGGTCCACCTGAGGGCATCCTCCAAGGGTCCCTGTGCTAAGTGTTAGGTTCAGCAAACGTGGGCTGTCTGCCCCACCATGGAGCACGGGAGCAGATGCTGCCTGAGATGCCAGCCCAGTGCATGGGGTGGGGCATCTTACCCAGCTGCCTGCCTGGAGGACTCTTGGCCCCCGGCTCTTCTGATAGCACTGCCTGGGCTGGTTGGGGGGTCATTCATTCACTCACTCATGATTTACCCACTCATTCATCACTCATTCATTCACTTATTCATTCACTCACACATTCATTCATTCGTTCACCATCATTCATTCACTCATCCATGATTTACTCACTCATTCATTCACTCATTCATTCATTCACTTATTCATTCTCTCACACATTCTTTCATTCATTCACTCACCCATCATTCATTCATTCACCCATGATTTACCCACTCAGTCATTCACTCATTCATTCATCATTTACTTATTCATTCACTCACACATTCATTCATTCATTCGCTCATCCACTCACTCTCTTGTTACCTCCCCCCACACCCTGTCCATCCATCTCTGTTTTTCTGTTCAGATTTCACCCCACCCCTCATCCGCTGCATAATTCCCTTCATTGTCTCATTTCTTGTCTGCCCCACCCCCCCCCCTTGTCTAGAATGTCAGCTCCAGGCTATTTTGTCATGATTCATTCAGTGACTCCAGATTTCCGTGGCTGAAAATGACACCAGAAGTAAGCCACCGAGACGAGGACAAAGGTACAGAATTGAGCCGATGATTCAGTGAGTTTGGGCCCCAAAGCATTTTCTCTTAAGAGGTAAAATGTGGGAAGGCGGGGAGAGGGTGAGAGAGAGGAGCCTCTGCGAGCCAGGACGGCGTCTGGCTTTGAGAAAGCGTTAATAAGCCACAAGGAGTTAACTCAGCCCCTTGCATCCCTTTGCTTATGGAGACAACACCCCAAAGTGCGTGTCCTGTAGAGTTAGTAAGCACACACACACACACACACACACACACACACACACACCACCTGATCCCTAAAGGGTTAAAAATGGGCCCAAAGTATGTGACCTCCTCCCTCACGCTTATACAATTTGTGGTCCTGGAATCCCCCCAGAAGCCCACCCCGACCACGGCCCAGATCCTCCACAATCTGTGACCCTGCAGATGTTGGAGGGCCCAGGGCCGCCCCCTGTGTGGTGCCCGCGCCCCTGCACCGAGCACCATCCCTTCCAAAAGCAGTGCCTGAGAGCCACCTTCCCTGCTTCTTGTGTGAGAATTATTACATCTGAAATCAGGCTTTCTGGAAAACCAAATGTCTTTTTTTTTTTTTTCCCTGCCCCTTCCAACCATCCCTACGTGGCAAGAGAATCCCTTGGAGGAGAAATTTTCAGTTAATTCATGTTTTATTCTACAACTCGGTTCTCAGGGCAAGCGCCTTGAGATCTTTGTAACCATTCCCCCCTCCTTCCTGCTTTCCGCCCCATTTGGCAAGAGGCTGACCTCTGACCTCAGCCCCAGACCCCTCACCTCCCTGTAGAACTCACTCCTGGCTCCTTCCAGCCCCCTTTGGAAGAGAAAGCGCATCCTGTCCTTTGTCAGGGAGGATGTCGGTGCCCCCAGTTCCTTCCAAAAGGAAAACAAGGGAGAAACATGGTGCCCTGAGGTGGATCCTGTGTGAGCAGATGCATGTCAATCATTTCGTAAGGCAAAGCGTGTTGAGGAGGATGCTCTGCTATCCAGGGGGCACCGAACCAGCCTGGCCCTCCAGCCTGAGAAAGCACACGGGCACATCGCTGTCGGCTGTGGCCCCGGCATGGATCTGGACGGGCCTCTGCGGTGCCAATGACATTTGGGAACAGCTGGCAAGGGAGGGGCCAGGCGGCAGGGACCCTTCCTTCTCCCTTCACGGCCTGTTGACCTTGGGGACCCCAGCAGGGGACTGTTTTTCCTTGAATGAGGGCCGGGATCCCCTCTCCATGGCCAGACACTTGTTAATGGCTTCACAGGAGTTAACTTCCCCCTGGGGTTCCTGCTCAGGTATCACCTTTCCCGAAGGCCTTCCCTGTTCCACCCCCCACCCCCCCGCCCCCGCTTTGCTTTGAAGCAGCACTTGTTACCCGACTGTTTACTTTCTCTCTGTGCCAGGAAAGCAGGGCCCTTGTCTGTCTCTCTCGGCTGTATTCTCAGCACCTAGCAAAGCACACAGCAGGTTGCAAAAAATATTAGGTTGGCCAAAAAGTTCATTCGCGTTTTTCCATACGTTTCGGAAAAACCCGAATGAACTTTTTGGCCATCCCAATATTTATCGAAAGCACGAATGAGTGAATAACGTTGCTTCGCCAGTGTCCGCGGACTCCAGCACCGCGCAGAGCAAGCGCTGTTACGAGGGGACCATTTTAATCGGACTCAACCAACCCCTGAGCTGCCTCTTGGCCAAAGGAGGTGTGGGATCTTCACCAACGGGTTCTCCCCAGGAGCCCGGAGGGTGGAGCTAATGTCAACATTTTCAGGCCGCTGGGGCCGCTGGGGAGAGTCCTGGTCCAGCCGCCACAGGAGCCCAGTGAGCAGCCCTCATCAGACCTCTGAGCTGCAAGAGGGAGGGAGCAGGCTGGGCTCTCCAGGCAGCTGGGTGCCTCCCCCTCCCCTGGGCAATCAGCAAGTTTACTAAGGTCCTACTGTGTACAGCCACAGAGCTGTGAGCCCCAGACACAAACGGAAAGACAGACCTGCCCGCACGGCGCTTACGTTGCCGGGGAAAGTCAGGAAACCCAGGGAGAGGCCTGAGAAAGAAAGATCACGGTAGGTCCTGGAAGGTTCTCCAGAGCGAGTGGTTCTCAGCCGAGCCCTCAAGGGTGACCGGGAACCAGGAGGATGAAGGAGAGGGGACAGCCGCTCCAGGCAGGGGAAAGGCCTGCAGGCTAGGGCGCCAGGGGTCTGGTAGGGGGGATGGTAGGGTCTGGAGGGGAGGGCAGTGGGGAAGGGCGAGGGACTGCCGATTCATCCATCAGAGAGTTTCCCCAGTAGTGCTGCCGCCCTGTCCCTGTGAAGTTACAAGGTTGCTGGTGCAGCGTAGAGGGGAGGGGGACGCCCCCAGAGAGTGGGCTGGGTGATTTTTAACGGGTGGCCACGGTGGCCTCTCTGTGAAAGGGACATTCATAGCCTCTCAGGAGAGAGAGACCTTGGGAAGACTTTGACAACCAGACTCTGTTTCTATGCAAATAAAAGGATTTCTAAGGATGTGCGCTGGTGCTTCCTTTTCAAGAGCAAGGGGTCCCCTGCAGCGGGGAGTTGATGGGGGGCAGGAGAAGGGACCAAGCCGGGCTGAGCTGGTCTGGGGGTGTTGGCGCCTTCTCCCTCCGGACTGTAGTGAGGTTGTGCCTCGGGGGCCCCTTCATCCAGCATCCACGGCGGAGTGGAACGTCAGGATGACGGGCTGGCTGCATCCCTGCACCTGGAAGTCATTAAAATTCCATGGGACAGCAGACGCCTCTGCTGTGCCGCTACCAGGTGAAGGCCAAAGTCAGGCTGCCTCTGCACATCCACCCACACCGAATCCCCAACGAGAGGAAGGTGTCACGTGCTTCGGCCCTGACACACAGTATGTGCTCACAAATGCTCGTGGAAGGGATTGTCCCAGAGGACACTTAAAAGTGTTGAGTTATCTATCAACATGGCATAGGCGTCTTCCCTCCAGGGACCTGCGTGCCTGCAGGGCAACCTTGGACAAATTAGGGAGGCTCTGGAGCAGGACCCGGCATCATGAGAGGACCCGGCCCTGGACAGTCCAGGTAGGAACATTCCAGGTGGAGGCTGCAGCCAGGCGAGGCCCTGAGCTGGGATGAGCGTTGAGTGAGGGGCACGAGCGTGGAGGCTGCTGAGGCTGGTGGCGGACCTGGTCAGAGCAGAGGTGGGGTGGTTGGGCTGCAGGGCCTCGGACCCTCTGGGTGGGGGAGGAGCGCAGGAGTAGAGGGATGCGGTCCGAGCTCTTTGGCTCAGTAGATGGAAGGGTTGTGCCAGGGTTTGGCAGAGTGTGGGGACCCAGGATGTGCATTTTAGCCAAGGACCCCGGAGCCTCTGGTCTGGTACCACCCCTCGACAATGTGCAAGGCCTCCTCTGACGACGGCTGAACCCAGGAGATCTCAAGCCCTGTGATGGAGGCTTCACTGCCTCTGAGGGCAGCTGACTGCCCCTGGGGCAGCTCTGAGGGAACCTGCTCCGAAAAGCCAGCCCTGCTTCCAGGCTTGGGCCACCTGCAGAATTACCCCATCATGAGAACAGCATCCAAAATTTAGAGTCAGCCGTGCAACAAAGCTCCCTGTATCTCCTCCTTGCTTGGACGAGCAGCCACAGTTTTCTCTACTCCCTGTCCCCAGTAATGCCATGAATCACTCCCAACCGTATATTTTCAAAATCCTTTGTTCTGGAACATGGACACATGCAAGCTAAGTGAGGACTCAGTGTTGGCAGCTCAGTGTGTGAGTGCAGGGCTCTGCAGAGGCCCTCCTGGGTCGCATCCCCCTCCATCCTTAACTCCTGTTCTCCTGGAACTGCCCCAAATGTCTATATTGTGGCCCTAAGCTCTTCATTGACTGAGACAGCAAATCTCATGAGAACAGGCAAACTACTGATCTAATTCATACTAAGGTGTAAATGACTTTTTTCTCCCACGTACTTTTAATAGGAGAACCGGGCAACGAGCATCAAGTCCACGGACATCTGGGGATGGGGGAAGTGGAGAGAGGGAAAAAACGTCCCAGGCAAAGGGAAAGGGGAGAAGGAAGGGGTTTGGGAGAAGGCGGGCAGGGAACACCTTTATTTCCTGTTGGTCTGGCCTGGACTGACGCAGCCCTTCACTGCCTGCTGACTTGACTTTGGAGGCCAGCATAACCAGGGAGGCGCCAGCATCTGTCTGATCCCTGAGGGCAATTTTAAAGCTCACTTCAGTCCCAGGCTTCCATCTGAAAAAATCTCTCCAGAGCAGAAGCAGAACCAAGAACAAAGGAGAAAGAATTGTGAAGCCACAACAAAGGGCGCCTGGGGGACTGAGAAACCCGCTTCTCAGACAATCGTCTGGCCTTGGAGAAGTGTTCCTTCTCATCTGCGGGGCTGAGGCCAGAGAACCAGCCCTGGGGGGCGGGCGTGCAGGAGACCCGTGGTGCTCTTCTCGACAGAGGGACAGACAGATGGATGGATGGTGCCCAAGAGGTGGCCATGCTTCTGCTCCTTGGGCACAGGCTGTGAGACCCCCTACCCTGGCCCCGATCTACCCTGCAGGCTGGGGGTCCAGCCACCCCAGCATGATCTCGGGAGCAGGAAGGGCTCTGCCTGGCACTTCATAAGCCTCCTTCCCTCAACAAGCCATAAAGCTGCCACATACCCATTGTGGGAACAGCCTCTGTGCACTGGGAAAGTGCCCCCCACCTGTACGCGCCAATCCGCTTCCAAAGCATGAAGACTTCTAGTACAGAAGAAAGAGGAACGAAGAAAAGAGGGGAAGAAAAAAGAACTAAACAGGAGAATGAGGGAAATAAAGAGAGAGCAAGATTCCCTGGAAACGTAAAGACCTGTATCTCAGAGAAGAGGGATGGGGAAGCCCCAAGGTCAGAGTCAGGACCTCCCCCCACCCGTGTCATATTGAATATAGTTATTGGTGGTGGCTTGACTTTGATTCATCAAAAATTTACCCAAATATCATATAATATTGCTTACATGTGGAATCTAGAAAAATGATACAGATGAATTTGTTTGCAAAGCAGAAGTAGAGACACAGATGTAGAGAACAGATGTATAGGTATCGGGGGAAAGGGGGAATGGGATGAATTGGGAGATTGGGATTGACATATATACACTATTGATACTATGCATAAAACAGATAACTAATGAGAACCTACTGTATAGCACAGGGAACTCTACTCAGTACTCTGTGGTGACCTAAATGGGAAGGAAATCCAAAAAAGAGGGGATATATGTATATGTATAGCTGATTCACTTTGCTGTACAGTAGAAATTAACACAATATTGTAAAGCAACTGTACTCCAATAAAAATTAATTTAAAAAAATAACTTCTCTCTCTAAGAAAAAATGTTACCAAAAGAGGGGGGAAAAAAAGACTTGCTCTGACCAGGTCATGTTTCTCCAGAACCAAGGGGGTTGTGAAGCCCAGGGTGGGTGGGGTACGGAAGGCCCGATTTTCATCATCACATGTAATGAGACACCATAAAAACAGTGGGCGAGACACTTGGGGACGGCTTGGCTTCCCAGGAAAGGGTGCTAATGCCAGGTGGTGTGGTAAGACTTGCATTAGCATGAATTTAATCTTATCTTTAAGAAAGACGGGGGGCTTCCCTGGTGGCGCAGTAGTTAAGAATCTGCGTGCCAATGCAGGGGACACGGGTTCGAGCCCTGATCCGGGAAGATCCCACATGCCGCGGAGCAACTAAGCCCGTGTGCCACAACTACTGAAGCCCGAGTGCCTAGAGCCCGTGCTCCACAACAAGAGAAGCCACTGCAATGAGAAGCCTGCGCACCACAACCAAAAGTAGCCTCCGCTCGCTTCAACTAAAGAAAGTCTGCGCGCAGCAACAAAGACCCAATGCGGCCAAAAATAAATAAATAAAATAAATAAATTTATTAAAAAAAAAAAATGAAAGGCGGGAATCGCTCAGCTAAAATGCCTGCTCATGCTGCCAGGCCACTGGTCAGCAGACCAGGGTGAAACTAGCTGGGATTCGAGGGGCTGAATGCTCCTGCCCCCTCCCTACCTGCTCTCCACCTTCCCCTCCCAGCACCGCCCCCCCAACAAACATATAGTACCAGGCACGCTTGGGCCTATGGCAGTTTCTACCCCAGGGAAGTTCAGTGTCTTGACTAATGTTTGTGTCGGGCTTCACAATCTGAGATTTTCAACTGCTCCCAGGGCAGAGGGCAGCTAAGTTTGGGACATGCCTAGTCTCAGGGGGACAGACACGCACACTGGTGACCGTGGTGCCGTGGGACCAGTAACCCTTTATGGAGACAGGCATGGAGTCCATGGAAGCCCCGTGGAGGGAATGCTGAACAAAGCTCCAGAGGGAGGGCAGCTTCTGGACCCTCTGCCCACCTCGCTCCAGCCTGATCCCTTCAGAACCCGCAGCGCCAGTGCACATTTGTTCCCAGGGTTCTGCCTTTGCTTACAAGATTCAGCTCACTGGGCAAGTGTCTTTAGGGTCTTCTGGAAGATGGGTCCCCTGGGGAAGGCTTCCTGGAGCACATACCCATCCTTTGCAGATGTTTGTAATTATCTATCAGGGGTGTGGCACCTCCACACAGCAAAAGGCTCTGGTCCTGATTCTGCCCCTGTATTCAGGGCTCACAGCATCTTCTTAATTAAAAAAAAAAGTCACATCTCTCTTCTCAAAGTACCCTTGGCTGCATTCCCTAAGACTCATCCTCACACAAAGTCTATGAAATACATGGCACAGGTGTCATTAGACCCATTTTGCAGATGAGGAAACTAAGGCCTCAGCATATCCAGTGGCTTACTCAGGGTCATGCATTTGGAAACAACAGAGGTAGAGGACCCTCCCCTGACCACCTGAGCCCACGAGCATGCTTTTCTGCTGTTGTCTGAGAAGTTGAAACTCTCAAGGCCACACTCTGTGTGTACACCCCTCTAAGGCATAAAAGGGTCTGCTGGAGGTAGCAGCTGGTAAGATGCATAACGGGAGCTCTGCTTCTGGTCATAGGAGTGTCAGAGTAATCTTTCTGCCAAGGACAACTGTAGAAGCTGGATAAAAACAACCCCCCAAAAAAACACCCCTAGGTATTGGAAGAAATTGGAGGACAACTGAGGCAGACAGGACTCAAAGGCTAAGACCCCAGAGAGAAGGGAACCATGGAGAAACGGGCTCAACATTCTGCTTACTTTATTCCCAAACTGCTCATGTACAAGGCTGAGCAGCTGAGAAATAAGGCAGAAAGTGACAGCTAAAAGGATACAAAGGCAATCAGAGATTTGGGCAGACTCTTGATTCTGGGGAAGCAACAACTGGAGTTCAGGGCCCGCCAAGAAAGGAGTGGGTCCTGGTAAACTGTCCAGCTTTCAGATGAGAACCCTGAAAGGCTATGTTCCCGAAGGAGACCATCCTTCCCCAAATCTTGAAGTCCAGCCTCAAATCACATCCAACCCTGATAGAAACAAGCTGACCTGTCTGTATTCTGCCCACCAAAGAACTTAAAATCCTCTCTGGAAGAAGCAAACATCAGTGTCCAAGATTCAATGAAACACTACCACAAGTGCCAGGAAGCAGGCTCAAATCATTAAAAATCAAGTAATACAAATAAACAAAGGAGTCAGAAGCAATACTCAAAAAGAGTTCGACCAAGAATTTTCCATAACTGCTGACAGATGCCAGGCCACATTTAATTATGGATGTGAGAAGTTCTATCAACGTCAAGTGGAGACATACAAAGAAAACCACATGTAGCTAAAGTGTACCTTGTTTTATTGTGCTTCGCTTTATCACGCTTTGCATACATTGCATTTTTTACAAATTGAAGGTTTGGGGCAATGCTGCATTGGGCAAGTCTCTCAGCCCCGCTTCCCAACAGCCTTTGCTCACTTTGTGTCTCTGTGTCACACTTCGGTAACAACATTTCAAGCTTTTTCATTATTCTTACATTTGGTACGGTGATCTGTGATCAGTGACTTTGATGGTACTATTGCAGAAAGGTTACGACTTGCTGAAGGCTCAGATAATGATTAGCATTTTTTAGCCGTAAAGTATTTTAAAATTATGTACATTGATTTTTTTTTTAGACATAATACTCTTTCACACTAAAAGACTACAGTATAGTATAAACACAATTTTTTTTTTTTTTTTTCGGTACGCGGGTCTCTCACCGTTGTGGCCTCTCCCGCTGCGGAGCACAGGCTCTGGACGTGCAGGCTCAGTGGCCATGGCTCACGGGCCCAGCCGCTCCATGGCATGTGGGATCCTCCTGGACCGGGGCATAAACTCACGTCCCCTGCATCGGCAGGCGGACTCTCAACCACTGCGCCACCAGGGAAGCCCAAACACAATTTTTATATGCACTGGGAAACCAAAAAATTCATGTGACTCACTTTATTGTGATATTTACTTTATTGCAGTGGTTTGGAATCAAACCTGTAACATCTCTGAGGTATGCCTGCACATAATAGTGACACTGGTGAAAACAAAGGACAAGGAAAAAAGCTCTTAAAAGCAGACAGAGAAAAAAAGACACCATTTTCAAAAGATCAATAATAAGGTTAATGGCTAACACTTCCGCAGAAACAATGGAAGCCAAAGACAATAGAATGGCATATTTAAATTGCGGAAAGAAAACAACAGCCAACTTAGGATTCTATATTCTAAGTATTTTTCAAGAATGAAGGTGGACTGTAAATATATGAAAGATTTGAAAGGAAAAGTAAACTTGCTCATGATGCCATGGAAACTCAAAGAAAAAATATTCTTAAAATGTTACTATGGGTATTTTCTTTCTATGAATACAGACTGGATTTAATGTTGCTCTGGGGGTCTTAAAAGCTGAACTAAATAAAGATTTGTGAAATAAGTTTAAAAAAAAAACAATGAAGGTGGAATAAAGATGTCTTCTGATGAACGAAAACTAAAAGACCTCATTGCTGACAGATCTGCTTGGAAAGAAATACTAAAGGGAGTTTTTCAGACAGAAGGGAAATAATCCCTAATGCAGGTAGAAAGGAATGAATATCATGGGAGAGGGAAAATCTGATGAATATTGATTGTTTAAAATGGCAATAATAGTGTCTTGCGGGGATTGAAATATAGATAGAATTAACACCTGACAAAAATAAGACAAAAGGTAAGGGGGTAAATGAAGTGAAAGGCATTTAATGTTCTACATAGTCCAAAAGTGAATGGTAAAAGCACTATTATAAGACAGACTCAAAAAGCTAGGATGCATTTGATAAATACACTGTAACCACCAGAGGAAGAATAAAAGGATGTATAACCAGATAATAGAATAGAAATCGGAATTTAAAAATGATTTGATTAATCAAAAAGAAGGAGGTAAAAATGTACCCCCCAAAACCCAAATGGGACAAATGTGAAACAAAGAGTAGATGGTGGGTGTAAACCCAGATATATGTCAACAATTACATTAAGTATAGATGGGCTAAATCCTCCAATTAAGTGGCAAAGTTATCAGACTAGATTTTTAAAAAACTTCAACTCTATACTATTTACAGAAGATGCACTTTAGTATAAAGAACCAGAATGATTAGATGTTGAAGGGTGGAAGAAATATATACCACACAAACACAATCAGAAGGAAAGTTGGCGTAGCTATACTAATATCAAATAAGGTAGATTTCAAGGTAAGAAATTTTCCTAGAGATTAAAAGCGATGTCTTAGGTCAATTCAGCAGAAAGACATAACAATTCTAAAATATGTTTACCTCGAAGTACATAAAACAAAAACTGACAGAATTAAAATAAAAAATAAATCCTCAATCATAATTGTATGTTTAACTGTGAAAATTTAACTTTCAGAGAATGGTAGGATTGTAGACAAAAATATCAACTAAAACTACAGAATACAGATTCTTTTCAAGCACATGCAAACCATTTGCCGCAATGGCCCATGTCGGACCATAAAGCCAATCTTAACATATTTTGAAGGACTGAACTGTTATTTTCTGATGACAGGGGAAATAAACAGAAACCAATAACAAAATGACAATCCCCAAATGTTTGGAAATTAAGTGATACTCTTCTGAATAATCTATAGACCAAAGAAGAAATCACTTTGACAATGTGAAGATAGTTGGAGCTGGATACAATGAAGATATGATATCCCATACCATATTATCATATGTAGCTAAATCTGTGCTTGAAGATTGTATAGACCTAAAAGCACGTGTAATCAAAAAGAAGAAAGGCTGATATCAATGATCTAAGTGTGCATATCAAGAAGCTAGGAAAAACCAGCACATCAAACTCAAAGCAGAAGGAAGCAAATAAGAAAGATGAGAGTAGACATCACTGGTTTAGAAAACAAATGCATCATGGAGAAATTAGCAAAACTAAAATTTAGTTCTTTGAAAAGACTGCTAATATCAATAAACCTCTATCAAGACTCAGGCCTGCCCCTAACAAGAGAAGACTGTATGCCATATATCTAATATTTAAGTTATAAATCAAGCTAACAAACTATTAAATAAAATATTTTCTCTCCTCCTACTTTGAGAAATATACCTTTGCACAACAGAGAAGGTAAGGTCCACATCTAGAAGTGGCAAAGTCCTCAGAGATCTGTCCTGGAAGATGGGGTGTTGGGGAGATGATGTCTTCCCCCCAGTCTTGTCACCCCGGCACCATGTCATACCATGAGGATCCTGCACATCCACGCTCTGACCACAACTCCGCAGACAGCTGCCCTCAGCCACCCAAGGGGCCTGCACAGCAAGCCCATGCTCTGCCTTTGAGAGGGCAGTCTAGGGAAGGGGCCCATGCAGGCTCTGGAAGTGGGCTGGGGGCCATTTGGGTAGGATCTTTGGAGCCTGAGTGTCCAAGCATGGTATCAGAAGCAGGTGTGGGCTCAGGGTGGGCAGTGATTTCACCCCATGGGGAGGGGTGAAAAGGAGGAGATACAGAGCAAGGCACATGCAGAAGTGGGTTCTGAGCAGGGCCCTTCTTGGCAGGGATAAAGAGAAGGAAGTCCATGATCACTAACAGAAACAAGAAGGCAGATATCACTACAGCTCCCACAGACATAGAGAGATAGCACGAGGGCATTATGAATAACTTTACACAAATACATTGGAAAAGTTACACGAAATGGACAGTATTCCAGAAAAACCCAACTTCTTAAAGTTTTCCTATGAAGAGATAACCCCAACAGTCCTATATCTATAAAATAAATTTGATTTAACTCTTTTTCACAAAGAGAATTCTAGGTCCATATGGCTCCACTGGTGAAATTTTCTAAATATTTCAGGAAAAAATAACACCAAGGTCTCACAAACTCTTCCAGGAATAAAGAGGGACTACTTCTCAATTCACCTTAACCAAGAAAGGACATTACAAGGCACAATCTCTCTCTTAAACATATATGCAAAAACCCTAAACAAAGAGGTTCCATTAACAAGGGTAATATATTATGACCAAATTGAATTTATTTCAGAAATGTAAGGTTGGTGTAATATTTAAGAATTAACAAAGTAAAGAAAAAGACAAGTGATCATCTCCCTAGGTGCTGAAAAAGCATTTGGTAAAATTTAACACCTGTTTATGATAAACACTCCTAGCAAACTAAGGATAAATGTCTAAACCTGCAACAAATCGCAACTAAATAGTAAAATATTGAAAGCTTCTACCCAAGGTTGGAAAGGTTGGAATTGAAACACGTCTGCCATCTCCACTTCTATTCAATGTTGCCCTGGAGGTTCTAGGAATGCAATAAGGCAAGAAAAATAAATATGAAGCTATGGACTGGAAAGGAAGAAACAAAACTGACATTATCCACAGACAACATAATTCTGAATGGAGAAACCCAGGAGTACCTACAGATAAATCATTAGAATTAATAAATGAATTAGGCAAGGTCATTGAATATAAGATTAACATTTAAAAGTTAATTATTCTTCTGTATTCTAGGAACAAACAAAATCTGAAAAACTGATGCCTTTTAAAATAGCTTCTGGGGGCTTCTGGTGGCGCAGTGGTTAAGAATCTGCCTGCCAATGCAGGGGACATGGGTTCAAGCCCTGGTCTGGGAAGGTCCCACATGCTGTGGAGCAGCTAAGCCCGTGCACCACAACTACTGAGCCTGCACTCTAGAGCCCGCGAGCCACAACTACTGAGCCCACGTGCCACAACTACTGAAGCCCGTGCGCTTAGAGCCTGTGCTCTGCAACAAGAGAAGCCACCACAATGAGAGGCCCGCACACAGCAACAAAGAGTAGCCCCCGCTCGCTTCAACTAGAGAAAGCCTGAGCGCAGCAGCAAAGGCCCAACGCAGCCAAAAATAAATAAATTTATATAAAAAAACTAGCATTAAAAATGTGAAGTAGCTGAGAACAAACAAAAAAATATGCATGACTTCAGCAAAGGAAACCAGGAAATCCATTCTGTGTTTATGGATTGGAAGACTCAATATATTATTATATGTTGTCAATTCTCCCCAAGGAGATCTATAGATTCAATGTGATCCCAGTCAAAATGCCAGAAGGGGTGTGTGTGTGTGTGTGTGTGTGAGAGAGAGAGAGAGAGAGAGAGAGAGAGAGAGAGAGAGAGAGAGGGAGACAGAGAGAGAGAAGATTGACAGATTGACAAGCTGATACTGACATTTACATGGAAATGCAAAAGGTCAACAATGGTAGAGAAAATTTTAGTTCAGGGTAGAGGACTTATCCTATCTGACATGAAGACTTTTCAAGCTACAATATTGAACAGTGTTGTTTTGTGCAAGGCTAGAGAAAGGGATAGAGAAATAGATGAATGGAACAAAGCAGGGTCCAGAGACAGACCTACACAGATACTGTTATTTGACTTACTGCAAGATTGCCACCGGGGGGAAGGCATCATCTTTCCAACGAATGGTGTGAAATCAATAAATGGTGTGGACAGCCCTAGGGAGAAAGATGAACCCTGACCTCCTACCTCACACCATACACAAAGCCAATTTCAGATACAGGAATAATACAACAAAGCTTCTAGAGATACTATAGGAGACTATCTTCACGACCTTGAGATGGAGAAACATTTCTTAAACAGGACACAGAGCACAGTAACCACAAAGGAAAAGATGAATACATTGGACTTAAAATGAAGAGCTCTTAAAATGAAGAGCTTCTGTTGATGAAAAAATACCACTGAGTCAAAAGGTGAGTCATAAAGCAGGAGAAGGTATCTGCGATACATATATCCCTCAAAAGACTTGTATCCAAAATATATAAATAAGTCTTATGAAGGAATCAAAAAAGACAAACAACCCAATTAAAAACTGAAACCGAAACCAAAACCAAACAACAACAAAAACAAACCTGTACACGCTCTTCCTCAAAAGAGGCTTTCCAAATGGCCTATATGCATGTGAAGTGGTGAATCACCACTACTGGTCACTTCCTGGATTACTACCACTACCTTTTAGCATTTGTCTAGTCAGCTAAATTTAAGATAAGACTAAGAGTTATAAAATCCATGCTTACTGCCCGTAACAGTGACCATAACATAGTAAGTACTCAAAGCACCACCTGCTGAATGAATGAACAAACTACCATTTATTCAATAACAACTACGTGGTAGGCATTGATTGCATTTTTTTTGTGTGTGTGTGTGGTACGCGGGCCTCTCACTGTTGTGGCCTCTCCCGTTGCGGAGCACAGACTCTGGACCCGCAGGCTCAGCGCCCATGGCTCACGGGCCCAGCCACTCCGTGGCATGTGGGATCTTCCCGGACCGGGGCATGAACCCACGTCCCCTGCATCGGCAGGTGGACTCTCAACCACTGCGCCACCAGGGAAGCCCTGATTGCATTTTATACCTGTTGTTTTGGTCATCTTTGGGAAAATCTCTAGGCAGGGACTAGTACTCCCATTTGACAGATGAGGAAACTGAGGCTTAGAGAAGCAAAGTAACTTGGCCAAGGTCAGGGCTTGGAACTGCAAAGCCAGAGTGGTGGTCACTGAGGCCCCCAGGATGGTGCTGTCTTGGCTGGGTGATTGGGAAGTTTCAGGCAGCATGAGCTGACATCCCAGATCGTATTTCCTGCCAAGCCATAGCTTACTCTGCTGAGCTGGATTTTGACACCTTTTTGGTTGTCGGATTTTCACCTTCCAGGTGCTGCAGCCAACTCCCCACATAAGCCACCAGAATCAATCAGGGGCTGTCGCCGGTGGCAACTCCTGTAAAAAACAGTCATGGTTCAGGAAGAAAACATATCCTGCTCATCCGGTAACCGTATGCCCATGTGTTCACAGGACACACAAACCAACCCGAAGAAACTAGGCATAGCCCTTGACATTCAAGAAGAACCTGTTTCCGCTGGCAAACACAGCACCTCAAATCCTGTCTATCCACTTTCTGGTGCGGTGGTGAGGCCCCCAGGTATGTCATTTCCTGATAAGCAGAGACTACTGCCAGTTTGGCTGCTCCAGGGTGCGCTACACAGCACCTAGTGGCTGGCAAGGTGACTGCCACCTGTGCACCACTCTGGGCAAGGGGAGAGAGGGGAGGCGGGGGAGAGGGAGGAGGAGGGAGGGAGGAAGGGAGGGAATGAAAACCAAGGATAAAGTTTATTTCAAGTTTTGGAGTTCCTGACATTCAATCTTACATCTAATCAATAAGCCACTCACTCAAAAAGTAACCTCAAAAAATTGACTAAACACAAGCAGAGATGGCCTCCATAACCATTTTTGAAGCAAGATGGGGAAGAATATAAACTCATCTTAAAAAAAATATTCTGGGTGAAACTTAAACTTTATTCAACCTTCAAAGAAGCTAAAACATCTAATAAATTGATACAGTTTATAGAAACTAGATAGATTATTAAATAGGAAAATGTTTACTATGTTTCAAAAACTCAAATCCACCAGTTCATCCATTGGGTAAATGTTTATCTAAAAGTTCAGGGGCAAAGTTAAACAGTTGAAATAAAATGGAATTAAGCCTTAATATTTTGTTTTACTTTGAGTACAGAGGGGAGACAAAAATAATATCTCATAAAATGGAAAGTTTCTATTTTCACCAAAA
Organism: Hyperoodon ampullatus; assembly: GCF_949752795.1. Taxonomy (NCBI): domain Eukaryota; kingdom Metazoa; phylum Chordata; class Mammalia; order Artiodactyla; family Ziphiidae; genus Hyperoodon; species Hyperoodon ampullatus. The sequence continues at coordinate 6,317,119 of NC_136920.1, forward strand.
TATTTGGAAAAGTTCTTTTATTTTTAATTTGGATTACCTAGATTCCATGTAACTTTTGCAAGGGAGGTTTCAGCCTAATACTGGGAGCTGGAGCCTAGCGGGGAAACTGGCTTTGGTTATTATTTAAAACATTCATTCCACAAAGATACAATTTGTTTCAAAAAGTGTCAAACCAGCCAGAAACTGCCTGTAAATGTGGTGCTTGTAAAATCCTGATGACTCCAGGGGAATTTCCATTCTCCCTTCCTTTCATTTGACTGTATCTCAGGTAAAAAGGCTCATCCTGCATCTTCATACTTAGGGACTGCCCTACTAGATGCTGAGTTCTTCATTTCTGAGGGTTGTTTTTTTTTTTTTTTTTTCTGGGTCTTTTGTTTATGATGATGATTTTATACGCAATCATCAGAATTATTTTAAAGAGTGGCACGGAAATGCGGTATTACAAGAAAAGGTCATTCTAATTCAAACAATGGTACCTAAAATGTTATCTTTTCTCCTTGTTTTCAGTTGAGAAGAAGGTCTTCAGAGACCCAAAAGTAAACGAAGTTATTCTTAATAGAAAGCCCTTCTTTGGTCCTTTTTTTCCCTCCACCCCCAACTGCAGAGAAAGAATTCATTTCAGCCTATTTTTCTGTCTTCTTCATACTGTATCAAGTCTTGGCCTCACACATGTAAGCTTTCAGAGTCATATACCTTTAATGTCTTTCAATCTATTGTGGCCATTATTCTTATTTTTCCATACATTTTTTGTTTGTTTTAAAATAGCTTCAGATTTACAGAAAAATTGAGGCGATAGTACAGAGAGTTCCCATATACCCCCCATTACTAACAGCGTATATTAGTATGGTGTATTTGTTACGCTTAAAGAACCAATATTGATACATTGTTATTAAATAAAGTCCAGACTTCATTGAGATTTCCTTAGTTTTTACTTACTATCCTTTTTCTGTTCCAGGGTTCCATCCAGGACACCACATGATGTCGGTTATTCTTTTTGATGCTCTTTCTGACTCACTCATTCAGCTTTGAACATTTCTTTGCTGCCTGGTTCATTCAGATGCTCCAGGCTCATTTTGGTCCTTTCTTACCCTGGGATCTAGAATCATCCAGTTCTCACAGGATCCCGGGTGGTCTCATTTGCCTTAAATTGCCATATTCCTGGAAAAGCTGGAAATCACAACAAGCCAGGTTGTGTTTGTATCTCCCAAATGTTAGAGCTGCTTTTGCAATATTCGTAGCCATTTTTTTTTTTTGGAGCTCTTTGCCCAGGTAAGTTTTGCTAGGCTCTCTGGACTAGAGGCTCCCAAGCCTAGCACATTGTTAAAGGGCTCCTGGAGATGGAGTCTTGGGTGGATGTCAGGTGACAACCAGCTACTGTGTGTGTCACCCTTACACTTTGCATCCCAACGCTTGGATAACTAAAAAGAAACTGCTCCACAGGGGACAATGTGTGCTTTTACGGCATTTAAAAAGCAGAAAGTTGCCACTGCAACACAGGCAGGCACTGGGCATTTTCTGCAGAAACAGTTCTTTTTCATGGTTATCCATCACAGCTTTCTTGTGCATTCAGAGTGTTTTTGCTCTTCCCTGTGAGGCCCATTGGCTTGTGTGATGCCCAGACCGACTCAAAGATCGGATCTCAGTGATCTGGGGACTGAACTCCCTGCTCCTGTCTTGCACCTAGTTTCTGAACAGTCATCTAAGTTGATGTCACATATTCCAGAGCAAGAAAAGACTGGACTGGGGGGAAGGGATGAGGAGCATCCCTTTTTCTCCCAAGACCAGTTCCAAATGAACAAAACCCTCGCCATCTTGCATCCCTATCTGTCCAGATTCTGTATCACACACAGAGTCCTCCTCCTTTCCATCTGAAGCTAGTCAGTTTGCTGTTTGATCCTCAGATGTGGGGGTACTTATCCAGAAGTGCTTTTTCCCAGGGATGGGAGTGGGAGGGGAGAGAGCTCTGGAAAGCAAAGCTCTTCCCTAAAACATCTCATTCATAAGATACTAAAAACAATCTGTTGTGCAAATCATGCTCAGCTTCACATCCGGATGAATTAGAAGCTCCATTAATTCATTAGCGACTGAACCTTGGCCCTGGTGGCCTGGCCTGGAATGTTTGTTGATTCTTTTGCTGGTGCCTTCCGTGTCTCAGTTATGAAATTTTAGGGCCAAGTGGAGGACGATAGAAACTTTTGCTCTAAAATAGCCTTATTCTTCAGATTTGTTTTCTTTCTACACGAACACAGTTTCTTAACATCCAGCCAGTTCCAGAAATTCTGCTTTTGGAACACATTTGGGATGAACCATTACTTACAAAAATGGAACAGTCAGTTCCAAAGTACTGATTTTTTTTTTTTTTTGCGTTACGCGGGCCTCTCACTGTTGTGGCCTCTCCCGTTGCGGAGCACAGGCTCCGGATGCGCAGACTCAGCAGCCATGGCTCATGGGCCCAGCCGCTCCGCGGCATGTGGGATCTTCCCGGACCGGGGCACGAACCTGTGTCCCCTGCATCGGCAGGTGGACTCTCAACCACTGCGCCACCAGGGAAGCCCCAAAGTACTGAATTTTTGAAAATCTTTTTTATTTTGGAAAGAAATTTAATATTGAATAATTTCTAACACATAGAGAGGTTTCAAGGATGGTACAAGGAATACCTGAATGCCTTTTACAAAGATTCACTAGTCATTTCTGTCTGCCCCGTTTGCTTTCTCATTCTCTCTTTACCTACTTCCATTTCTATTTTTATTTCCATCTGTATGAATCTACAGAGTATTTCTTTCCTGAATCATTTGAAAGTAAGTTGGTAACTAAATACTTCCGCATGTATTTCCTAAGGATAAAGACATTCTCTTACAGAACCACAGTACAATGATAAAAATCAGGACATTTTACATGGATACAATGCTATCTAATCCACAACGTATATTCAAATTTTGTCACTGTTCCAAAAATATCTTTAATAGCATCCCACAGCCCCACTCCAGATCCAGAATTCAATCAAAGACCAAGCCTTGCAGTTCACTGTCACATCTCTTTAGTCTCTTTTGATCTGGAAGAGTTCTCCAGCCTTTCTTTGTCATTCTGGATCTTAACAGTTTTTAAGAATACAGGCCAGTCACTATTTTTTCCTTTGTAATCAGGAAGAAATTTGTTGAGAGATAACCTTATGACTATGTAAATGTTATGTTCTTTATCAAGCATTCACTGTCAGCAGTAGCTTTAGCTACTTCTATATTTATAATTTAGTATTCAATTGTAAGGAAGATCTTCCTTTTCTCTCACTCTCTCTTTCCCTATGGACGCATACCTTTCTGTTTATTTAATGAATTACAATCTGTTACTATAGTATTTATTTTGATGGTCCAACTGTTCTGGACTTGGCCAGCGAGAGTCCTTTCAAGCCGATTCCTTTTGTTAACAACATAAAATTAAGTCTTATTTTTTGATCCAAATTGATAATCTCTGCCTCTTAAATGGAAAGTGTAGACCTTTTATATTTAATGTAATTATCAATAAAGTGTAGTATAAATCTACCATCATTATACATATAACAAGCATATATATATATATATGCTTTCTTCTGAATTAATTGAGCATTTTTTATAATTCCATTTATCTCCACTATTGGATTACTAGTTATATAATTTTGTTTTACTTTACTTTTTAAGTGGTTGCCCTTAGGTTTACAATAGACATTTTAAACTATAATAGTCTACCGTCGAATAATATTTCACCACTTCACATGCAGTTTAAAGACCCTCCAACAACATACTTCCATTTCTCTCTCTCAACCTTTGTGCTAATCTCATCATACATTTTACTCCTATGTGTATTGTAAACTCCGTAATACATTTTTTTTTTTTGCTATAACAGTCAATTATCTTTCAAGGAGATAAAAAATAAGAAAAAATTTATGTTAATCCACATATTTGTTATTATTTGTTAATTATGGTGCTCTTCATCCCTGTGTGTAGATCCAATCTTCATTCATTATCACCTTTCTTTTGCCTAAAGAACTTCCTTTATCATTTCTTGTTCTTCTGGTAATGATTCTCTCAGCTTTTGTTTTTCTGAAAAAGTCTTTATTTCATTTTTAATTTGAAATATATTTTTGCTGAGTGTAAATTGTAGGTTGCCAATTTGTTTCTTTCAATACTTTAAAGATGCTGCGGCACTGTCTTCTGACTAGCCTTATGTTTTGAGGAGAATTCTGTTAATTCTTAACTTTGTTCCTTTTTATATGACATGTCCTTTTTCTCTGGCTTCTTTTAAGATTTTCTCTTCGTTACCTGTTTTCAGCAGTTTTGACTAGGATGTGCCTTCATGTGTTTTCTTTACGTTTTTTCTGCTTGGGGTTTGCTAAACTTTTTAGATATGTGGGCTTGTGGTTTTCATTCATGATGGAAAATTCTTGGTCATTATTCCTTCAAATACTTTTTCTGTATGCACCCCCCACCCCGTTTCTTGGACTTTGACATTGCCCCACAAGTCACTGCTGTTCTGTGTATTTTTTTCCTAGTCTTTTCCCCTCTGGGCTGTATTTTGAAGTGTCTCTATTGCTGCATCTTCAGCCTCACTGATCTTTTCTTCTGCAGCACCTTATGTGTTGTTCACCCCATTCTGTGTATTCTTCAGATCTAGAAGTTCTATTGGGATCTTTTTCATATCTTTCATTGTTTTCCTCATTTGCTAATGATTTCTTCTACTTTTTTAAATATATGAAGCATATTTTTAATTGCTGTTTTCACATTCTTATGCTCCAGTTCCATCATTTGTATCATTTCTGGGTCTTTTTTGTTAATTGACTTTTCTCCTAGTTATGGGTCATATTTTCCTGCTTCTTCACTTGTCTCGTACTCTTTAAGTTGGATGCCAGACATTGTGATTTTATGCTGTTGGGCGCTGGATTTTGCTGTTTATTCCTTTAATTGGTGTTAGACTCTGTTCTAACACTAAGTGAGGTTGCTTAGAATCAGTTGAATTCTTTCAAGGTTTGTTCCTAGGCTTTGATAGTGCAGGTCCAGAGCAGACTTGAATCCAGCTAATGCCCTGCTGTGTGATGCTCCATGTATTATGGGATTCCCCCACTTCAGCTGGTGGGAACACAAGCCATTCCCAGACATCTGTGAGTCCTCAGAAGTGTCTGATTTACTGCTTTCTGTTGGTTCTTTCCCCAGCCTCAGGTGGTTTCTTCTCATGCCTGGGAAGATCAGTACTTGCCAAAGACTCAAGGGTACCCTCTGCAGCTTTCTCTCTCTCTCTCTCTCTCTCTCTCTCTCTCTCTCTCTCTCTCTGTCTCTCTCTCTCTGCTGCATCCTCCTCTCCATTCTCAGCTTCACAAATTTTAACTGCCTTTGCCCCCTTCACCTCTGATCTTTGTATCCTCAACTCAATGAGACTGCTGGGCTGTTTGGGCTCCTCTCCCTGCACTGCAGCCTGAACACTGCCTCTAGGAAGGAAGATGGGGGCAATTATCATGGGTTCACCTAGTCTGCTTCCCTTTTATGAGGAATCATAGTCCTGAGCCGCCTGTTGTCCAAAATTTGAAAGCCACTGCTTCATAGATTAAAAAAAATTATTTTATTTTATATTGGAATATAGTTGATTTACAAAGTTGTGTTAGTTTCAGGTGTACAGCAAAGTGATTTAGTTATATGCGTCATACATTTTATTTCAGTTTCTAGTTGTTTAAGGCAGGATGGGGACTGCTAAGTCTGATGCCTCTCACTCCATCATGGTCAGCATCATGAGTCCTGCCCTGTGTCTTTTTTTTTTTTTTTGGTACATGGGCCTCTCACTGTTGTGGCCTCTCCCGTTGTGGAGCACAGGCTCCGGACGCGCAGGCTCAGCGGCCATGGCTCACGGGCCCAGCCGCTCCGCAGCATGTGGGATCTTCCCGGACTGGGGCATGAACCAGTGTCCCCTGCATCGGCAGGTGGACTCTCAACCACTGCGCCACCAGGGAAGCCCCCTGTGTCTTTTTAATGCTCTCCTCACCTCAGAGCACATCCTTGCCCTGGTCTCATTGTGTACTTTCCTGGCCCCAGCCCTGGAATCAGCCATCTCTCTGAGAAGCCTTGGTTCCCTTTATTGGGGAAGGATATTTAGAAGCCAAGATCTAGGTAACCAGGTGTATGCATCACTTCTGGTTTGTTGGCAAGTTTTTAAAAATAGAAATGAAACACCTATGCAGGAAAACAAGCAGGAACCTCAAGGGGAGTTCCATGTCCCTTTTTCTTGAAAATGAAACGTTGCAGAATAAAAAAATTCCTTTCACGTTCTCCACTAATAGAAAAAGGAAGAACAGGGAAACTGCTCTTTCAACAAATCTGTGTTGAGAACTCCTGAATGCCAGGCTGTGTTCTAGACACTGAGGATACAGCAGGGACCAAACCAGACAAAGATCCCTGCCTTGATGGTGCTTGCACACATGACCACTGCTATTATGTTGCTGTTGAAGTGTCTCCTGGGGTCACACCTTTTTTATGACAGTAAATGTGGCCATTTCTACATAGTTCCAACGTCTGCTCAAATCTCAGCCGTGTTAACAATCACTTAAATGTGTGTGCTTTGAATCGCTTAGATGTGTGTTTCCCCGAGACCAAATAGCTGGGTGTGTGTGAACTTAAAATTCAAATCTCAGGGTTATATTTGTAAATGCCCTCCTGAAAAATCAAGGACATAAACCCAGATGTTAAAAGAATAAAAAGAGTACATGCTGTCGTGAGGAACAACCCCTTGCTTTGTTAGGAGGGTCAAGGTTCTTTTAAAGCGTTAATTTCCTTGCCCTGTCATGTTTACCACTGCAGCAAGGCACTCACAAAAATTCACAGTTTTTACAGAGAACTTGAAATGTGATGTGAATGCAAATGTTGCTTGTGATTTAAGGGGTCAGGATCCTGTCCTCCCAAATGCCATACATGGGATCAGGCGCTCAAAGCGTACGGCTCCATGGGGTCTCTGGGCTGTAAGGGGATTGAGACCCCACCTACTTCAGAACTTCATTCAGTGCTTGAACCCGCAAGCTCCTGGAATGTCTCCACCGACAGAGCCCCTTGAGCTGAGATGCTTAGACAGCTCTTTCTCTCGCTGGTCATTTAAACAGTAGTCAACTTTTTCTTTATAATTTTTGCCCACTCTTCTATGTTCTGCTTTCTGAGGCCACATGGAACACATACAAGTCTTTCCTAGTCCTGTCCTTCAGAGGCAGCTCTGTCCCCCCACACCGGCCAGTCTTCACGGGACCTGGTTCTGAATCCTCTCACGTCTGGCCACATCCAGCTGTCACGTTTCCATCCTCATGCTCACTTGCCTCTTCTTTTACAGCCTGAGGACAATTTCCTGCTTCCTCCTTGGGTTGGAACCCAAGACTCTGCTACAGAGCAAGCTCGTGATCCTAGACGAGCTTCTTGACCACCTCAGTTTCCCCATTTGCAAATGGAACTAACCCTGTGCAGCCCAGGGTTGATGTGAGTGTCAAATGGTGATGCAGCCACATCTGCCCGCACAGAGCCCAGGCCCAGGAAGCCCTCAACAAACACCAGCTAGTGATGCTGTGCTACCTGGCAGCTGTTTTACTACATGCTTTGGGTCTATTATTTCAAGTCTTAAAACAACCTTTTCAGGAGTTGAAAAGGAGGCTCAGAGAGGCTAGGTAACTTTCCTGAGGTCCCACAGCCAACACACACCCCTGCTTGCTTGACCCTAAAAGACATGTTCTTCCCGCCAGGCCTCCTGGGTCAAACTAGCACGGCCCCTGGTCTCCTGCCTGTTTTCCAAATGGGGGTGTTCCCAGGGTTGGCCCTCCTACACCCCAAGTTTGTGCATTCTTTCTGGGTCATCATATCTCAGCCATTGTCCACATCACCCCATGTGTTAATTAACCCCAAATCCAAGTGCTCTTTTGGCTCTTACCTATCTCCACAGCTCCAGACACCTATTTCCAAAGGCACCCCCCCACGGCTCCACCTGAATATCCCAGAGGCATCTCCTCCATCTTTCCTCCTCCCGTGGATCACGCCCCTTGGTGTGCTGCCTCCAGGTTAGCAAAGTGCTTTCACAGGCATCATTATTTAACACGACCGTTCAACGGATTTACCCAACAAGGCACTGGTGAGCCCCTTCTGCAGCCCACACACTGCGTGCATGAGTGCTGGAGGGCCAGTGACACTGGAGTACAGACGCACTGGAGGCTATGCCCAGGCACGTAGCCAGATGTCTGAGGGCAGAATTCTGAGAGCCATCTCGTGAAGGGGATGCTTATTAGGTAGGATGGTGGGATACAGGGTGATGGAGGAGGGGGAAGGAGTCTTCCATGTCGCTCATTTGCTCATTCACGTACTCATTGAGTAGGTGTGTACTGAGTGCCAGCAAAGCACCAATCCCTGCCTTAGACGCTGGGAGGCAAACATGCCTGAGATGGGGCTCCCCGGCTTTGGGAGAGAAAACAGGTCAAAGACTAGGTGAGGTCGAATGTCAGAGCTGGTTGGGGGGGGGGGGGCGGGGGGGAAGGGTCCTCAGCCCTTTCTCTCTTCATCCCCAAGAGGAAGAGTCACCAGTTGTGCCTCAGTTACCAGTGGGCAGGTGCAGTGGACCGAACGGTGGCCCCCAAAAGGTATGTCTACATCCTAACTCCTGGGACCTGTGAATATAACCTTATTTGGAATAAGGGTCTTTGAGGATATAATTAAGGATCTCTGTGCTTTGTGACCACCTAGAGGGGTGGGATAGGGAGGGTGGGAGGGAGGGAGACGCAAGAGGGAAGAGATATGGGGACAGATGTATATGTATAACTGATTCACTTTGTTATAAAGCAGAAACTAACACACCATTGTAAAGCAATTATACTCCAATAAAGACGTAAAAAATAATAATAATTAAGGATCTCGAGATGAGGTCATCCTAGATTAGGTGTCCTTATAAGAGGCACACAGGGGACAGACACAGGAGAAGAAGACAAGGCAACGTGATGACAGAGGCAGAGGCTGTAGAGACACAGCCACGAGCTCTGGGATACCTGGAGCCCCCAGAAGCTGGAAGAGGCAGGAAGGATGCTCCCCTGGAGACTCTGGAGGGAGCACGGCCCTGTCAGCACCTTGATTACAGACTTCTGGCCTCCAGAACCCCGAGACAATACATTCCTGTTGTTCTGAGCCCCCGTTTATGGTTATTTATTCTGGCGGTGGCCCCAGGACATGCACACAGCAGTCATGACAAGTGAAAATGTCCAAGTGGTAGAAGGACTTGCCTCCTTGCGTGCCCTTCGCATACTTAGCCCTTGGCTGTTCTCCTAACCTGGCAACACAATCTACAACCTGGACACAAGCCTCATGTAGATCTGGACCTAAGACTCGTGCTCCTGTCCCGCCGCCAGGCAGCTCTGTGGGGGGCACAGCCCTTGGCTGGCTGGAAAGGGGGACCCCGTTTCCCCTTTGCCGCTGTCCCTCTGTGCACAGCACACTCAGGAACTCACAGGGAGAGTGGAGGCTCACCCAGTGGGGTCCCGCCCCGCTCTGGCCATCAAAGTGTCTAAGAGCACCGGGTGCCACCAGGGCCCAACGTTAGGCCACTTGGGTGCAGAGAGGAAGGTGTGGCCACTAGATCCTGTTGTCCTGCCTCTTCCTGGTCTGGGAGGCGTTCAGAGCAATACATTTGTCAGTTCAGCAAATATTGACCAAGGAGCCCGTTCCCTGCTGGGCCTGGGCCACTGCCCACTGCTTGGGCTTTTCTAGCTCTGGTTTCACTTCTTTAAATGTATATCCCATTAGATGCAAAAGCCCCAATATTGAAAACAATTGCTTGTGCGGAAACTCTAACTTTTCTGCATGTAGTTTGGAATGTCTTTGCTCCCTGCCCATCTGCTCGAGTTTTTTTTCTCTTCTGAGGTATAATCTTTGTCCAGATCTGTCCATCTGCCAGCGCCCTGGCAGCCCCCTTTCCTGTGGCAGAGACCACCCAGCTTGTGGCCACAATGGCAAAATAAACGCCAGGGGAGGTGGGCAGAAATCAGTGTGCTATTGTTCTTGTATGATGAATAATTTATGTTGGTTTTGGACACTGCATTGATCAGGGAAGAAGAAAGGCTGACGTTCCCTCTTGGTACAGCCGCGCACGAGTTGACCTTGTACTCTGTGCACGTTTGCCTTCCCACCCACACTCTGATGCTGCAGGCACCAAAAGCCTGTGGAGCTTTCTGGGTCCCTCAGCTAAGAGGGACTTCTCTGCCCTCTGAGCTCCCAACACACTGTGCCTGCCCTCCCAGACGGCACGCAACACTTTCTACCTTGAATCTGTCATGAGTTGGTGCCTGTCTTATTTTCCAGACCAGGATTGGCCAACTTTTTCTGTAAAGGACCAGAAAGTAAATATTTTAGACATCGTGGGTCATACAGACAGGACTGGCTGCATAATTGATGGGCCTCAGTGCAAAATGAAAGTGCAGAGCCTTTTGTTAAAAAAGTTTTAGGAATTTCAAGATTGTGACACAGATGATCAAGGTGGTGACATGGAGCCCTTCTAAGTGCAGGGCCTCATGAGACTGTACAGGTCACATTCTATGAAGTGGTCCTGCATAAGGTCTCTGTAGCAATGACTCAACTCTGCCTTTGTAGTTCAGAAGCAGCCAGAGACAATATGTAAATGAATGTGGGTGGCTGTGTTCCAATAAAACTTTATTTACAAAACCAGGAGGGGTTGGGGGAAGATTTGGCCCCCGGCTAAGAGTTTGCCAACCACCGTTCTATACAACTGTACGTTCCTTGTACGCAGAGCATCTCCCACCCATACACTCAACCACCCACCCATCCATCCATCCATCCATCATCCACCCAACCAACTATCCAAACATTTACCCATCCGTCCATCATCCATCCATCCACCCACATCCATCACCCATACATCCACCCATCCACCTATCCATCCCGTATTCATCCAACAAAGCATTACTGATCACCTACTATGCTTCAGGCACTGCGCTAAGTGGGAGGCTACAGAGAGACGAAGCTGTTTCCTGCCTTAGGGACATCTCAGACTCAAGAAGGCACATAATCATCTTGGTGCAATACGGTGTCCGAGGCTCATGGTAGAGTTTGAATTGCACTAAGGAAGGATTTGTTTTCACATCCTCGCAGGTCCTCGTAGGCAGGAGAGGAATAAACATCAGTGACTGACTGAATGAAAGCCTGTTTTGGTGATCTAGACTCTCGGTCTTGGAGGATTTGTTGGAACCCCAGAGAAAAGCTGCGTGTGACACCATGTGCACCTTCTGTGACTTTGGGCAAGTGACTTAATCTCCCGGTCTTAGTTTTCTTGTCAGTAAAATGGGGGCAAGCTGGTCCCCTGACAGGGATGAAGGGAAGATGGAATGGGATAACCCAATTTGGAGCACAGAGCCTGACCCCTGGATGCACATCGACGGAGTCTCCTTCCTTCCCCTGGCTCAGCACCCAGCAGGCCCAGAGGAAAACATGCTGAGCTGAAGCGTTGGAGATACAGGAAGATGCTGCTAAAGGGACCTGCTTATGTGTGTACAGACACAGAGAAAAGCCTGGGCGAGAGCCGGGTACCCTGTGTGCCGTAGTCGTCCCCCAGGGAGACAGTCACTTATTTCTTCTGTAACATTTCCATTTCTCTTCCCTCCCTCCCTCCCTCTCTCCCTCCCTCCCTCCATCCTTCTTCCTTCCATCCTTTCTTTAATTTCTCCTTCTCCTCTCCTTCGTCCCTCCCTCCTTTCTCCCCCCCCCCTTTTTTTTAAACAATGAACTTGCATCCGTTTCTAATCTGAAAAAACAAAAGGCAGCCCTCTTCCATTCCCAAAGGAACTGACTGGATTAAAACACAGGCACCAGGATCCTGGATCCATTCTTTCTTTTTCCAGATGAAGGGATGCTGCAGAGTTTCCGACCTCGTCTCAGTAAACGAGACTAGAAACTCGGAAACCATCATAGATTCCTCCCTCCCCTGCACCCACCTGGGAGGTCCTGTGGATTAGACTCTTCAGGTTCACCCCGAATCCACCCACCTCTCTCCACGTCCACTGGCCTCGCCCTGGGCAGGGCCACCTCCCCTGTCCCCACTGGTCCTCCCGGCTCCTTGCTCCCTCCCCACCTGGTCCCTTTTTCCTACCCAGAGTGGCTTTTCAAGACACAACCAGATTGGGTCTCTCTGCTTCTTTCAAAGCCACCTTGGTTCCCCACTGCCTTAGACATAGGCCCCCAGCTTCTCACAATGGTCCACGCCCGCCTCATCCCCCGCCTCCACCCTTTCTGATAATTGCTCTCCTGTCACGGGGGCCCCTTTTCTGGCCCACAAACCAGCCAAGCACCTTCCTCAGCCCATGCTGCTCTGGCTGGCCTCTCTCCCCATCTATCTCTTCCTGACGCCTGGTCTGGGGTAACTCCCGGGTCCCCCTGTCAGCCCCATGTTTACATCCTTCACCACGCAGACCACAGTCGGAGCTCTCTAGCCGTCTGGTCTTTTCCTGCCATCTCCCTCACTAGACTGCAGGCTCCAAGGGGCAGGGCTCACATCTGTCCTGCTCTTCTCTGAGCTTCCGGAGCCCCAGAGAGCACCCATCATGTGGCAGAGCCTCAATAAATACCATCGAGTGAATGAAAGCAAACGAGTGGACAGTCGGTGAGGGGGTGGGTCGGGGTGGGAGGTGCTCTGCCATCGGAGTTGCTTCCACAGGCAGAAAAAAAGCTTCTCGGCCCCTAAGGGTCCCTTCAGGGCAGCGGGGGCGTGAGTCTGCAGCATCCTGAGTCGTGGTGCTCAGGGCACTGCTGTTCCCGCGAGCGGCTGGGGCAGCCTGGCCAGTACTAGGCAGGTGAAGCCTTCTCCATCAATACCGGTGATGGTGGCGCTCGCGACCCAGGGTGTGGCTGGGGTCTTTGGAGAGTCCCCTGCTCACCTCTTCACCCCTGGGCTTTCTTTGTTCCCCCACCTTAAACACGAGACCCCACCCTCCCTCGTCCAGTCTCTTGGTCTCCCAGACCACCCGCCCTGGTTCTCAATGGCTCCCCTCAAAAGGGGCCCTTCCTCTTATGCTCCCTCCTCTCCCCAGCAGGGCTCCCTCCAGCTGGTGTCGTGGGCTTGGTCAGCTGGATAATGGCCCCTAAAGATGTCTAGGTCCTACGTCCTAAGCGCTGGGACTTATGACTATGTCATCTTCTATGGCAAAAGGCACTTTGCAGGTGTCATGAAGACTCTTGAAATGGGAGATTATTTTGGATTATCTGGGTAGGTCCTAAACGCCATCACATGTGTCCTTGTAGGAGGGACATTTGACTACAGACGGAGACAGAGGCTGGAGGAATGTGGCCACAAGCCCAGGGACGCCTGGAGCTCCCAGAAGCTGGAAGAGGCAGGAAAGATCCTTCCCCGGAGCCTTTGGAAGGCGTGCAGCTCTGTCCACATCTTGATTTCGAATTTCTGGCCTCCAGACTGTGAGAGACTAAACTTCTGCTGTCTTAAGCCATCAGTTTGTGGTCATTAGTTCTGTGGTCACAGGAAGCCAACAGAAGGTTCCAGCGGGAGCCCCAGGATGCTTTCAGGGGCCTGTGCACTACCTGTGACCTTCACAGCTTTGACCCTTATTGGCTGAGACACGAGTCGCAATCACGGACATGGGTGGGGCTGTTTGCTGGAAGCGATGATGGAAGCCCCCCACCCGACACTGCAGCCGCTCCAGGGGGCTCTTGGCTCTTAGAAGCCCTGACAAAGTGTGTGGGGCTGTGAGCTCGGAAGGCTGCTGAGGGTTGTGAATGTGCAAGTCTCCCCACCCCCTCCCCTGAGAACAGGCAGTTTTTCCCCCGCACCCTCTGCCAAGTGGAGTCGACCTCCCCACCCCAGCCCAGCCTAGGGCCGGGGAGGAAAGTCCACCCTGTGAACTTGAAGGAGGAAGGGATATCCCATCCTCAGGTGCCCCATTTTCTCACCCTGCCCACCAGCACAGAAGTGGGAGGATGCCCCTGGGTTCCAGCTGCCCTGGGACACGAGCCTCTCCACACACATGTGCAAGGTGCATGCATGCACTCACACACCTGCCTTTAACCTTAACTCAGCATTTCGGAAATGAGAAAAGAGAAGGATAACGGCTGGAGTGCGGGGAGAAGGGACCCGACAGACACTTGTAAACCCCAGGCCCGGCCTGGCAGCAATCACCAGTTATTAGGGCTTCAACGAGACAGACCTGTCTTTAAAGACACTTCATTTTTACACCCAACAGCTCTGAAAACATATCAGTCTCTCTTTGGTAAACCTGGAAAAGTCGCTCTTTGGTTTAGTAGTACCTTAACTTTTAATGAAATGATCTACTTGTTAAGAAAACAGAAATACTTTCTACCCTTAAAAAAACCCATGGGTATATTTAACTTAATTGTGTTAAATACAAAAGAAAACCACAGAAGTTCAAAAGCCAGATGCCTTAAAATAACACAAATGCCAAAATGACGTTAGACAGAGACCAGGATTTTCTTGGTGTGCTTTAAACGGCGCTTTAAAAATGTGCAGAAATTTAACTACTTTCAGCTAAAGGTGAGCACTATTTCATATCTTCACACTAATGAGAAGTTCACCTGCATCCAAAGCATCCCTGGGCATCGTCCTTCCCCTCCAGGTAGGACCACAACAGAGCATCCTGCCCAGATCTGCCTTTATCGTTACTTCCACATTACAGAAATGGCAACTTTTGCTGATTCAACCACAAACAGTGGGCCTACTGTGTGTGAGGCACTGTTTCATGGGCCGAGGAAACAGAGTCCCCACCTGCTGTGGCTTACAAGTTAGTAGGGGAGATGGACAACAAACCACTCACTACATGGTTTGTCTGGGAGCGCTGAGTGCTGTGGAGAAAAGTAAATCAGGAAAAGCACATAGAAAGGGTCTGATGGGATGGAATTAGGGGTGTTGCTGTCACACTTAGAGGTGTAGGGGGACACCTCTCTGAGCATCTGAGGCTTTTGAATAGAGACCTGAATGAGGGGAGGGTATGAACCTTGTGCGTAACTTGAGGAAAAATGTCCCAGGCAGAGGGAACAGCAACTGCAAAGGTCCTGAGGTGGAAACATGTTGGGTGTATTTGAGGACTGGTAAGGTGGCCAGTGTGGCTGGGTGGGGTGGGGGAGGGGGAGGGTCCTGGGGCATGAGTTCAGCAATGTGGGCAGGGCCAGACCCAGTAAGGTCCTGCAGGCCATGTACAGTGGGCAGCCATTGGAGGGCTGAGAGCCAGGGAGGAGCAGGATCTGCAGTTCAGGAAGGCTCAGCATCGTGAAGAAGATGGGAGCACAATGCTGATCCATTGTCTGTCTGCTCATTGCAGTCTCCTGATTACAGCATGTTTTATTGGTTTGAGAAAGTGAGCCCAGTCTCTTTTTTTTTTTTTTTTTTTTTTTTTTTTTGCGGTACGCGGGCCTCTCACTGTTGTGTCCTCTCCCGTTGTGGAGCACAGGCTCCGGACGCGCAGGCTCAGTGGCCATGGCTCATGGGCCCAGCCGCTCCGTGGTATGTGGGATCTTCCCGGACCGGGGCACGAACCCGTGTCCCCTGCATCGGCAGGCAGACTCTGAACCACTGCGCCAGCAGGGAAGCCCGAGCCCAGTCTCTTGAATAACAGTAGCAGGAATGATATTCATCATCACCAGTACCATCATCACAACCATCATCACCATCACCTTCAGTATCACAGTCATTATGGTCGTCACCATCATAACCATCATCACCATCATCACCATCAGCCTAATCACTACCACCATCATAATCACCACCACCCCCCCTCATCACCACCATCCTCATCATCACAATCATCATCACCATCACCTTCATGATCACTGCCATTATGGTCATCACCATCATAACCACTGTCATCACCACTGTCATAGCAGATATCAAGTATGTCCTACATGTCAAAAAGACTGAATATTGTTTCATCCCCACAGTCACCGTACGGGCTGGGTATTCTGTCCCACGACCTCGTTTGGATGAGACACAGAGAGACGAAGTGACTTGCTCAAGGTCAGCCAGCTGGTGAGGAGAAGAGCTGGGCGTGGAACTTGGATCTGAGGCCAAAGCTGGGCTCTGAAACTGCACTCGTGTCTGTCTGGTGTCCTGAACAGCCATGGACAGGACTTTGTTTTTTTCTGTTGTTTTCCCTCGAACTTAGACCCTCAGATGCTCTTCCACTGTCAGGGGAGCCCAGCATTTCATCACCGAGTCCCTGCAGCTGTCTGTCCCCTCCCTGCTGCCCTCAGAGTGCCTGTGTGGGTCACTGGTGGCCCCCTGGTGTTCTCTGCCTCCGTACGTGACTCAAGAGACCAATGTGTGGGCCAGGTCCTCCTCTCCAGTGGAGACAGCTCTGGCCACAGAATGCACCCAGTCCTGACCCAGCTGTCAGCTGAACCTGGGTGTCTGTGCACAGACACCACTCTGAGCACATGCAGCTCAGACAAGACACTGGTCACGGCAGTGGTTAAGACCTTGGGGTCCTGGGTCAGAACGGATGTCTCTGAACCTCAGTTTCCTCCTCTGTGAACTGGGTGGAGGGCCATGAACCCTGACATCCCACAGTTGTTGCAAGAATTAAAGCAGATTGGGCACGTGGAGCCCCTGGCACGCCAAATCTGTCAGACATGAGAAATCTGGGTTGTTATAGTTCTTTTGGCCATTGTCCGAGGGACCCCTTGAAGAGAAGTTATTCTCTATGGGGTGGACCCAGCTCCCCATATGAGTGTCCTCTGCCAGCTTCTATTCCCTGCCTTTGATCCTCTGGTTTTCCTTGAGGAACCACTACCGTTAGCTCTCAGCCTACATGGTTCAGGGCAGTAGAATCCCCCCACTCCCCGCCAGGGCTCCAGGAGTGGCCACAGGGCCTGCTTCTGGCCAGTTACAGCTTAGCATCCCCCAGGTCATAGTGACTCATTTAGGAATGATCACAAACCTGACCCAAGTCAGGACAATCAGAGCCAACCTTGGGACTCTAGCTGGAGGGCACAGGGGACAAATGTTCTCGGTTCCCTGGAGTTGCACAGGGTGGAGGCCAGGAGGTGTGCTTATCATTTGGTTACCAAAAGAATCTTCCTGTGAGTGGACCCAATCCAAAGAACAGCAGAGCCAACAGATGGAGAAAGATAAAGCCTTGGTGACATTGAGCCGCTGGATCCAGCTATGCCTGAAGCTGGTTTTCTTTCACTTACAATCCAAACAGAACTGAATAGTACAGATGGGTTATACTGACCCACCTGTGTTCTCTTGTTCAGTGTCTGTCTGGTGAACCACCCCAGATTTAAAGCACAAACTAACTGCAGCCCTGTTTTCTTCCTCATCTCCCTCTCAGCAGCCATCTTCTTTCTTTGACTCTCAGCTCACAGATGGCCTGGGGCAGAGACACACACTCTTATGAAGATTCTGGGAAAGAAAGTTCTACATGAATTCATTAACAGAACCTTTATTATTTTAAGCCATCTAGCGATGGTTTAAATATTTGGCATTTCTTAAAATAAACAGATCTTCCCATTTGGGTCGTCTTGCGGTCTGGGCATGAGGCTGTGACTCCATAACCAGAAAGAACAAAAGCCAACCTCTCCAAGCCCTGACTTTGGCAGAGACCAGGACATCTCAGGGCTGGTCCAACCTTACCCTGGAGGAAGACAATGTGACCTTGTCCCCATTCAAAGGGTTCCGTGGTCACCTAAATTTGGGGAAGTCTGCACTGCACCTTTCTTGTGGGCATTCATCATGTATGTTAGCATCAGAAAAGACATGCTATCCAGAAATGGACTCAGCTTGGTTTAATGCAGGCACCCCCAGACTGGTCAGCTCCTGAGGACGGGGGTCGTCTGCCCTGGTGCATGCACTCAGCACTGAAGCCTCAGAACACCTTTCCCCTTAATTCCTAATGCAGCGTGAGCTTCCCGGAGCTGTTGTAACAAATCACCATAAAACAAAACACATCTACTATCTTACAGTGCTGGAAGTCAGGAGTCTGAAACAGGTCTTGCTGGGCTAAAAGCAAGGCATTGACACAAATCTCTAGGGAAGAACTTGTTTCCTGGCCTTTGCCAGCTTCCAGAGGCTGCCAGCATCCTTGGCTAATGGCCCCTGCTTCCATCCTCAAAGTCAGTCACTGCAACCCCGACCCACTGCCACATCCCCTCTGGCTCTGACTCCCCTGCCTCCTTCTTTAAGGACCCTGGGATTCCACTGGCCCCAACCGCATCATCCAGAATAATCTCCCCACCCCAAGATCAGCTGATCAGAGGGCTTTTTCCTAGAGATTTGTGCCGATGCCTTGCTTTTAGCTCAGCAAGACCCATTTCAGACTCCTGACTTCCAGAACTGTAAGATATTAAATGTGTGTTGTTTATTTTATTTTTTTTATTTTTATTGCGGTACGCGGGCCTCTCACTGCTGTGGCCCCTCCCGCTGCGGAGCACAGGCTCCGGACGCGCAGGCTCAGCGGCCATGGCTCACGGGCCCAGCCGCTCCACGGCATGTGGGATCTTCCCGGACCGGGGCACGAGCCCGTGTCCCCTGCGTCGGCAGGCGGACTCTCAACCACTGCACCACCAGGGAAGCCCAAATGTGTGTTGTTTTATAGTGATTTGTTACAACGGCTCTGGGATCTTTTTTTTTTTTTTTTTAATGATATTATAAGTGCTTTACTCAATAACCTGGGCGCGGCACAGGTGAGGTGGGAACTGCACCATCATAGTGCAGTACCTGGACATTTGTGGGGACTGATTCCAGAGTCTCCTCTCACCCTTGGCTGCATTGGGGGGCGCACGCTAGGGTCAGGGCTCCCGGGATCATTCGGTCAAGTGGCGCCGAGGCCTCAGACCCAGGGGTGGGGGGGTTGCCTGAGCACCTTGGAGCCTTGCTTTACCTTCGGTTCCTCGACAATTGTATAGACAACTGTGCCCCCCGAAACGTTTTGCCTGCGCCGGACTGGTTCCACATCCAGTACCAGCTGATCATAGTGGGTTGGGTACAGGGCCTGCTGCACGCATGGCTGTGCCCTCAATATCCCCGTTGCGCAGCGGATACTTTCTGCACACGAGGTCTGAAAGTCGGATCTGGGCGGTCGGTCCGTCTCTACCGCAATCTCTTTCCAGCTGCCAGCTTAATTCTGCCTTCACACGTGATGCAAGATATTCACAGGTCCGGGGATCAGCGTGTGGACAGTCAGGAGGCTGCTATTCTGCCCACCACACCTGCTAAGTGGGGACACATCCAAATGTGGATAAAGAAGAAACCGGAGTTGACGATCTCTAGGGCCATTCCTGCATTCGCTCATTCAATAAATGTTTATTGAGTATCTACTGCGTTCCAAGCCGATATGGGTACTGGGGTTACGGCAGCCAAGGGGCGAGACCAAGTCCTACCCTCTAGGGCTTTTTTAGTTAAAATAAAGAGGCTAAAGCAGAGGATGACCCCAATCTGAAAAGGTCGCAAAGGGAAGCTGGTGTCTTGCCCACCCTGAGGCCGTCTGTGGTCCAGTCTCAGAAAACCTTGTTTTTCTCTGGAGTTCTGCCTCAAAGTGACATGAAATGTCAAAGGGCCAGGATGGCACACCTGTGCTTGATCCCGTTCCCTTGCTGCTTCTGACATCCGGGCTTTTGGGGAAACAAGCTCTCACATGATGGCAGCTTGGGTTTTTAAATGCTCTGAGCAGCCTCTGGGATTCGGTTCACACGCTCCTGGCTTTCAATGTCAATGCCACCCGGGGACGCAGGGCAATGGGACGGCGTGCAGGGGTCATGGGTTCTCACTTCACGTCTCTGGAGCCTCCCTGAGCGAGAGCTGGCTCCTGGGGCCTCGCCCAGCCACTGGCCGGCGTTGGATAAATCTCACCACTGGGATTTCTCAGACGATTAACATGGGAAAACAGAGGGGGTGAGCAGGCCGAGGAAGTGGACGCATTAAAAATAACGAGGCTGCTTTAAATGGATGCAGGTTCCGGGGGAGAATGTGAACTAAGCTGTTGGTGTATTTAAAAATATACTTCATTTTCCATTCGGTCTCTGTTTAATCTCTTCTGATAGAGCTAAAAAAAAGCCCCCAAAAACAAAAAACAAAACACTCCCTATTCTAAAAACTGAAATGTATATATAGTTTAAAAAAGAAAAAGTGGGGCTAAAATACAGGTCAAAAGAGCACTGTGTGAAGATGATGCTTCCTTGGGTCCAGCGGGGCCTGAGAGAAATCTACAATGAAGTGGAGGGTCTCAGCTTAAGCGGGACGACAGAAAGGTCCATCAGTTTCCTTGACCTTGGTGACATGGTGAGGGAACACTCACAGGGGAGTCAGGAAGGTCAGAGTTCGAGTCTTGCTCTCCCTTAGCAGCTGGGTGAGCCTGGGCAAGCCATGTGACTTCTCTGAAAAGTAAGTACTAATTCCCACCGGAGGGGTCCTGGTGCCTGGGCTGACGTGTGTAAAGGAAGCAGCCAGCGCCATGCCTAGCTCAAAGTACCCACTCAATAAATAGACCAGTAATAAGGAAAGAGAAGCCATTACGCCAGCAGAGTATTCACAATAACCTTGCCTGTGAAGGTAGCCCGTGGTTTCTTTGAATCATCGTCTTTTTTTTTTTTTTTTTTTTTTTTGCAGTACGTGGGCCTCTCACTGCTGTGGCCTCTCCCGTTGCGGAGCACAGGCTCTGGACGCACAGGCTCAGCGGCCATGGCTCACGGGCCCGGCCGCTCCACGGCATGTGGGATCTTCCCGGACCGGGGCACGAACCCGTGTCCCCTGCATCGGCAGGCGGACTCTCAACCACTGCGCCACCAGGGAAGCCCCCTCAAGTCTTTTAATGTGCCTTGTTCTGATTTAGGCTAATGACTCCTGCTTGAATATCACTCAGCAAGGAGGTGACCAGCACCGCTCTGGGGACCCTCAGCTGGACACCGTCCTCCAGGGTGGAAGAGGGCTGGAGTTACAGTGGGCAGGGAGAGAAGGTGTCTTGGGAGAAAGCTGTCTGGGTGAAGAGCTGCCCCCCTGCCCGAAGCTGGGGGGACAAAATGAGAAGACCGCTTGGGGGCTTGGTCAGGTCCCTGGACTTGCGGGGAGGGTGGACCAGAGTCTGACTTGTGCGTCAAAGCGTCTCTGGCAGAAGGCTGGCTGGGGTGTCCTGGGCAGCAGTGACTGTCCCCACTGACAGCGTGGGCGTGAGGGCCCTGAGGATGTTAGAGAGTGTCCTGTGGACTGGAAGTGGGCCCTTGGGAGGGAACCAGCCAGGAGTGAAGAGACCCTGTGTGTTACTCTCAGCTACAGAGGCTCAGGGGGGTCTGAGTGGGATGTTTTCATTACACCAGGGCCCCCAAACCCACAAAAGCAGCTCAAGAGAGTCAGCTGCAAATACAAGCCTAGCTGGGAGCCCCCATGCCCCTCCGGCCACTTTCCCCTCCCCCAGCCCTGGAGGGTCCAAGGGCCTAGAGACGGGTGGGCATAGGGAGGGGAGGAACCCAGGAAATGAGAGAAGCCAGAGGCAGGGGTTAGGGTTAGTGAAGTCTCACAGGCGACCGGACGCTTTAATTATCCTCATGAGACCATGCTTTTGTGACTCAACAGGGCTGGGAAAGCTTTCCTTCTGACAGTGACCAGAAAGTCATGCGGCCTGCCCTGGAATTACCCGGGGGGCTGGGAAGAACCAGTCCCAGACACTGGTGGGTGGTAAACGGGCTCCTGGACCCAAACAAATCAGACCTGACTTACAGTGTTTGCTGACGGCTGAGGTGTAAATTCTTCCACCCCTGCCAAGTTCAAGGTCCCAGTGTGATGTCACCGAATGCAGAGCTGGGAAGAGACACAGACAGTTCGCTCTTGTGAGCTGGTGTGAGCAGGTGTGAGCCGGCTGCAGCACGCCCAGGTTTGAAGGGGCGCTGGGGAGAAAACGGGGCCTTTCCCGCTGTCCCGTCTGGATTCCTGCTCCTTTAATGTAATGGTTTCCCTGCTTTATTGTCCTTGGGAACACCCCTCCCGGGCTTACATTGTCTGCATGCACGTGCATATGGGGGTAGGAAGGTCTTCCTTCTCTCCCCCGCATCCCAAGATACGTGAGAACAGGCGTGCTGTTCGGGCCTCTCACTGTTGCAGCCTATCCCGTTGCGGAGCACAGGCTCCGGACGCGCAGGCTCAGCGGCCATGGCTCACGGGCCCAGCCGCTCCGTGGCACGTGGGATCCTCCCAGATTGGGGCACGAACCCGCGTCCCCTGCATCGGCAAGCGGACTCTCAACCACTGCGCCACCAGGGAAGCCCAGGCGTGCTGTTTTGATCACGGCTAAATCCCTGCAGCACAAGCCTGCACAGATCTGGCTCTGAACGGGTTCTCAGTGTTTACTGAATGAATGAATAAATTAGTGAATGGGGCCCCTCCTCCAGGAAGCCCTCCCTGGCCCCCAGGCAAGGACAGATCTCCCTGCCACATGCCTGCACTACGCCATGGACTTTGCAGCACTTCATGTGACAGCATTTGGCAATTCCCTGGGCTCCAGGTGTGCATGTCCTGCCGGAAGAGGAGCCGCTTCACGGCCGATTCCAAAGCGGCCTTATTTACGGCCACATCCCCAGCCCTGGCTCTGAGCCCGGCACTTAGCAGACCCTCAATAAATACTCCCGAACAGATGGCCAAATGGATAATTGGCGTGTGGCCTAAACACAACAGGGGTGGGCTTCGGGGGAGCACCCCACTCTTCCGAGCACCCTGGGGCTTCATCAGATAGGCAGCTTCCACCCAGCAATGAACAGTGGGTCCTCAAGCCATCGGAGGGCCCTTGATTCTTGCTTGTGCTTCCACATCCAACCCAGGTGGTCATGCCACATCCGGGCAAGGGGACAGTCACCACCCCAAATGTTGCTGGGCACCGGCCGGAGTGGAGTCTAGAAACAGTCAGAAATACTCCCGTCCAGAAGGGACCATGTCCTCTCCACTCACTGCATGAGAGCCGGGTGAGTCCACGGCCCACCACTCACCAGGGGCCAGGAAGCCCCACCCGTCCTCGTCCCCGGGAGGAAGGGGACCTGCTAGTGAGCACTGCCAAAGGCCACCTGACTTGTTCCTGAAACACAGGCGTGATTGGCGAGGGCGGGCACAGTCCAGAGCAGAAAGTACCGGGCAGCTCGGAGCAGCGGGCAGCCCTGCTCGGCGCTGCCTGCGAGGGGCTGTCGGGTGGAACCAGCCGTGGGTCCTGTGCATTTCATCCCGGGGGTACGTCCCACACAGGCCCCCGGGACCCTGGCTTTAATTCTCTGCTGCTGCCACCTTGAAATTCTTCATAATTTTTGAACAGAACCTGGCATTTTCACTCTGGCATGGGCCCCACTAATTATGAAGCTGGTCCTAATTGTAAGAGTGGGCGTTTCACAAAGGGGTAAAGGAGGGTGTCTTGCAAACATGTGGGCCGGGGGTTACCACCGCGGGCCCAGAGCCACCAGGGCCTTGCCCGGAGACACCAGGAGGACAGAGACAAGTTTTACATGCAAACAGCTTCATTCAAATAGGAAACAGGCTCAGGGCTTAAAAAGAATTTCTTTTGCCTCCTAAAGAGTTAGCTTTTATGATTCAGCGTGGGGGTGCAGTGCTGCCTCCTGGGGTCTTGTGGGGCTTAGATTTGCAAGGAAACACATCTGGGTTTCCGCCTTTATATGGCGGCCACACCCCTCTCCCCGCATCAGGACCCAAGATACACCTTGGCCCGTGGGTTAATTCAGTTGTTGGACAAGGATTTGATGCCAGGCATCTTTCTAGGGAAATAGGCAGTGAACAAAACAGACAAAAATCCTTGCTTGCGGTGGCTTGCATTCTAGTGGGGAAGAAAGAGCAGGAAAAGAAAGTCAGGCGTACAGTGTGAAAGGCAGGGACCAAGCAGGCGCTGTGCTTGGGGGGCAGAGAGCTGCCCTTTGGAAGTGGCCTGATCACTAATAGAACACAGTAGAGACCCCGCATCGCAGGCCCCGTCGGCTTCTCCTTTGCCCACAATGTCCAGGGTGCAGCCAGCCTGGCCTGGGCCTTGACCCCCTTTAATTCGCCTGCTGACCTGACAGCCGGGCAGAAAATCGTTCAGGAAGACAACGAGGCTGCCGCTGAAAGGCACCCCCGGCTCTCCCAGGAGCTCCCAGGCACGGAAGGGGCGGAGCCGGTCCCTGATGCTGTCCTAGTTTCGCTCTCGTGCCATTTTCCGTCCTCAGCATCCCTGACCTGCCTCCATGCTTCCGCCGAAATCAGATGGCCGAAGTGAGGCCGAGGGACGCAGGCTCGGACCACCCCCTCTCTTTGACACCAGATCCAGGGTCCAAGGCACAGACAAGCGGTCACAACTTTCTATCGCTCTTCTTGCTTCCCAGAGCCGTCTCCTCAGCTTCACCTTATTTTTGCTAAAATGCAAATTGGGAAAGCAGTGAAACCCAGCAGTGCATCCTCTGTGTTGATGTCCTGTGAGCAGATGCTTGGAGGTGACTTTCCGTCACCCTCCTGCTGCCCCACAAAAAAGGGGCGGGGGGGGGAATGTGTCCTTGGAAAGTCTCTGCAGCTGTGTGGCTGTGGGCGTGTCTCTTGACCTCTGTGGGGTCACGTGCCCCCTGCCTTGTCCCCTCTCTCCTTCCCTTGCCTTGCTCCTCAAAGGGCTACAGGGCGAGCAGACCCCAGGCGCCATGAGCTGGTGCTGCCTTGTGGTGGTGTCATTTTCCCCGTGATGAGCGGGACCAGGAGGACGGAGTCTGAGTGACAGGAGCTTGCTGGATGCCTGAGTTAGCGGTGTGGGAAGCCGTGAGCAGGCGTCACCAGGAGCCAGATCACAGTGAGCTCAGCAAAAGCGGCAAAGGAACGCTTCCGTCCTTGGAAGCGCCAAGACCACGGTCTTCTCGACCTCCAGTCGGGGTCCCGCTGCCTCCCCATAGTGACAGGGCAGCACAGAGATGGGGCTCAATGTCTGCTGGGCCACATCCTGGCCTCGGCCCGGAGCCCCTCTGGATGATACCCCCCTGAGGCCAGGAGCACATGTGAGCCCCCTGGATTATCCAAAAGGGCCCTGCACATAGTAGGTCCTCAACATCTAGGAACTGGGCCAAAAGGAGATGGGGGAAAACTCCCCCAAAGTTAACTCACTGGTATTTCACCTGCTTTTCTCCTTCACCTGAGGATTTTAAGACTTTTTAGCAAACGATTACAGCCAGGAACACGCAACCATGGGTCCAAGAGTGAAACAATGAAAAGACAGGAGAGACAGGGCGTAGCCCTGAAACCTTATACATAAAAGGGGCTGCGGGCCTTTCATGAAATAAGGATGGTCTGCAGAGCCCTGGGCGCAAGGCTTACAAACTGTCACTGGTCCACATGTCTGGATCTCCTCGGCCACTGCCCTCTCTCCTCTGGATTCCAGGAGCAGCCCGACACTGCCTCCCCACTCCGGCTGCCGTAGCCAATGCTGGTGGGAGCATCACTTGTAGAGCGATTTTGGAAAGTGTCGAGGCGTCATCTACTAGAGCCCCATCTGAGCACACCTTTGATTCAGCAGTTCCACTCCCAACAGAGATGCTTTCACGTGTTCACCAAAAGCCCTGCACAGAACACCCAGAGGAAGCAGCTCTGCTCTCCATAGCCCTCAATGCAGCCTGCCGCCTGCAGCAGGACCATCAGGAACACGTGGAATGAAATGAATGCGCTACATGGCACATGGGCTACAAGGACGTGGCTCACAGCACATGCTCAGCCGAAGAAGCCGGGTGCTAGAGTACTTGCTGCCCGATTCCATGGGTAACGATTCAAAACCAGGCAAAATGTTCCATGGTGTTGGAAGGCATAGGAACAGCTGGGGGTGGGGCGGACTGGAAGGGGTCATGGAGAGGATATAGAGGTCACATTCTTTTTCTTTCCTGAGTACTAGTTACCTGAGTGCATTCCCTTTATGAAAATCCATTGAGTTGTACGGCTGTGGACGGAATTGTGTTGTTTTCAAATGCACATGTGGAAGCCCTAACCCCAGTGTGACTGTATTTGGAGATAGAGACTTTTTTTAAAATTTATTTTGGCTACACCGGGTGTTAGTTGCAGCACGCAGGATCTTTGTTGAGGCATGCGGGATCTTTAGTTGCAGCATGTGGGCTTCTTAGTTGCAGCATGCATGTGGGATCTAGTTCCCCAACCAGGGATCGAACCCAGGCCCCCTGCATTGGGAGTGTGGAGTCTTACCCACTGGACCACCAGGGAAGTCCCAGAGATAGAGTCTTTACGGGGGGAATTAAGGTTAAATGAGACCATTAACCTCAAGGGTGGTGCTCTAGTCCTGTAGGGACACCAGAGAGACACAGAAGAAAGGCCATGTGAGGACACAGCAAGAAGGTGGCTGTCTGCAAGCCAGGGAGGGGGCTCTCACCAGAACCCAGCCTTGCTGGACTTTGATCTTGGACTTCCAACCTCCAGAACTGTGAGAAATACATTTCTACCGTTTAAGCTCCCTGGTCTGTGGTATTTTGTTATGAGAGCCTGAGCGGACTAATTAGCGTATGCTTAGGACGTGTGCACTTTTCTCTACATATGGCATATTCAATTAAAACTTGACTTAAAAGGCAAATCTGGTCCTAGCCCTCCTCTATTTGCAATTCTTCCCTGGCTTCTCATCTGCTCTTAAGATCAAGTCCAAATTCATAATGTGGTCGTGAAGACAGCCTGATTGAGCCCCTCTTGGCCTTTGTAGTCTTGGACCACTCTGCCACAGCTTCTCTGACTTTGTTTCAGTTGCTTGAACATGCCAAACACTTACCTGCCTCAGGGCCTTTGTGCCTGCTGGTCCTAAAACACTTTCTCTACCTTTTTGCATAGCAAACTCCTCATCCTTCAGGTTCCAGCTTAAGTTTGTTTTTTCCTTGGGAAAGGTTTTCCTGATCCCAAGCTGGGTCAGATTCCTCGAGTATAAACTCTCAAAGCACCTGCCTTTTTCTTCATTACACCCCTTCCATTTGGAAATATATGTAATCTTGCTGCCTGTTGTCTGTCTTCCCCACTAGATTGTGAACTCTTTGAGGGCAGGGGGTGGTCTTGTTCTCCGGTGGGACCACAGTACCCACTATGAATGAAAAGATGGATGGATGGATGGATGGATGGATGGATGTAGAGTTGGATAGATGGATGGTTGGATGGAAGGATGGAGGGCTGTATAGATGGATGGTTGGATGGATGAATACATGGACAAATGGATGGATGGATGGTTGGATGGACAGATGGTTGGATAAATTTATGAACAAATGGATGGATGAGTAGATATCAATCCCAATAAAAATATCTCCAGCAGGCAACAATTCTGTTTACAAGAAGCCATATGTTGAAACTCGGAGGTGCACAAATGAGTCAGCACTCTGTGCTCTGCTGATTTTTAGGAAGTGATCTAAGAATACATCTATCAGCCTTTCATCGATGAGGCAAATGATGAACCTCTTTAAATATTTATGTTTTTAAAGTGCTAAAGTTTGGAAACACCTAAAAAATACTCCTGTGATGTATTGTCTACCTTAGGCCTTCCAGCTATATGGAAAGGGGAAAAGAAATTTTTTCTTTGGAAAATGGATGAAGGACATTTCCCCAGCACCAGAATCGGGGAAGTGAGAGGATTCTAGTTCCTGCACCCTAGGTGTGTGGGCAGCTGGCACGTGCCAGGGCAGTGGCTGCAGTGGGTGTCAGAAGCCCATCAGTGCTCATCTATGAGCTGCAGGGTTAGACATAGGTGGGGGTGTATGATGAGGTGTTGGGTGTCCCAAGGCCTGCGTAACTCTTCCAGGTCACCTCCTCGCCCACCCCCAGCTGATCTCTGTGTCTTCCAGTTCTTCCATCCTGCTCTCTCCCCTCCAGGTCTTTGCATATGCTGTTCCCTCCGCCTGGAACACCCTTCCTGAGCCTTTCCACCTGAATAACGCCTGCTCTTCTGGAGGTTGTCACTTCCTCCAGGATGCCTTCCTGGGATTCCCCCCGACACACATCAGACTCTCCTCCCCCTGCTCACGCTGAGTGTCCCCGTCCCGGTACCTTCAACCCACATTCACAGAGCAGACAGGTGTCACTATTTGCAGACAGGTGTCGAGGCACTGGGAGTGGGTAGTGAGCAGGACAGCCCCTGCCCCTGGGAGCTTACATCCCAGTGGAGGAAATACTAATACCCGCCAAGAACGCAGAGTGTAGTGAACCACAGTCAGACCAGCTGTGGACCCAGGAGGAGGGGAGGGGCCTCGCGTGGGTGGGCGGTGGCGCAGGTGGCTGAGGATGTGCAGGGGGACGTGGGCAGGAGGGACAGCAGGGACCAGGGCCCGAGGCGGGAGCGAGGGGCCTGTGCTGGAGGGACAGTCAAGGGGCCCATGGGCCCCTCCTGATCTATCCTGTTGATGCTTGAGTGTCCGTCTGTCTATCTGTCTGTCTCATGACGGTTTCCTTGAGGCAGTTTCCTTGAGGCTCGGAGCAGCTTCTGGAAGGCGACTGGGGCTCAACCAAGCACCAGCAGGGTCTGTATGGGCTGTGCTGGCTGCCCGCCCTCACCTACAGATGGAAGCCAGAGGGCCTTTTCCCCAGCTTGGCTGATTCCCTTTCCCTTTCCCTCCCACGACCCTACAGTACAGACAGTTCCCTGTGATGATGGAGAAACTCAGACTTAGAGGCAGATACCACTAGCTTGGTCAGACGTATCAGCGGCCCCTGCAGGAGGACCCGGGCAAAGCCTGCAGAGACCGCAAACCTGCAGGCGCCGAGAAGCAATCCGGGCAAGTGGGCAGGAAGGGGCGCAGTAGGGGTCCCTGGCTGTGTGGCTGGGACCAAAGCTCCATGTTACGGGCTGAATTGTGTCCCCTCAAAATTCCTGCCTTGGAGTCCTGACCCCCGGCACCTCAGAGAGTGGCTGTATCTGGAGCTGGGCTTTTAGAGAGGTGATTAAGGTAAAATGAGGTCACTAGGGTGGGGCCCTAGTCCAATGTGACTGGTGTCCTTATAAGAAGAGGAGATCAGGACACAGACACACCCAGAAGGACGACCCCGTGAGGACACAGAGAGAAGATGGCCGTCTACACGCCGAGGAGAGAGGCCTCAGGAGGAACTAGCCGTGCCCACACCTGGACCTCGGATTCCAGCTTCCAGGACTGGGGACAGTCAATCTGGCTGTTTATGCTTTCCAGGCTCTAGGACTTTGTCATGGTGGCCCTGGCTGACTAATGCATTTTCCTTTAAGGGGAAAAACAGAACTGACATGCAATCCTCCCTAACTTCTGTGACATCCAAGGAAAATCCTAAGGCTCAAATCTTTGGACACGAGCTGCAGAGGTTATTCCCGGATCTCCTTCTGGAAGGCCTATGAGTAAGCAGGGGCTTTCTATTGTTCCGGGGAAGATAATAATAAAAGCAGGATTTATGCAGTTTGCTTATCTGCACTCACTTCGCAACCAACCCCCTCGAAGGGCGCCCTCCGACCCCACCTCACACTTGGGGACGCTGGAGCACCAGGAGGGGTAACTGTCAGTCCCACTGCAGGAAGCAGACCCTGCCCCTTCCTTGGGTGCAGCCCATGTTCCTTCTGGACCCTCACTGGCATCAGTGGAGACTTCTAGCGACTATTCTGGCAGAGCTGTGACTCTCCTGAGAAAGAGCTTCATCCAGGGATGCTCAGAAATCCCTCAGACAAAGTCCCTGCCCTGAACGAGACCCTCCCCATCAGTGGGTCCTGGCTTGTTGAGGCTCACGCTGGCTGTTCCATAGGCCTTTGGTCCTTTGGTCCCCAATTGGCGTGAATTCTTCTGTGTGTTAAGAGAAGGAAATAATGAAACCTGCCAGGGCCACGTCATCATTTCCAGACGTCTGGGGTGCGTGTGGGAAATGCCTGCGGCGTTTGGATCCAAGAGGGCTGTCTGGGCGCCAGGGGCCCATGGCTAACTGCCTGTGGAACGCGACTTCGTCTCGCTGGAGACTCTGTGGCTGGGCCACGCTCTCCCTCAATTGCTTGATATTCCCTCACTGAGATGTGCAGGATGTGGGATGCTGAGTGCTGCATTCACGTGGGCTTCCTGGAGGTGGTGTCTCGGCTCCTGGGCAGGGGAGACTGGGGGAGGTTCCACTATGGACAGTGACCTGACAGCGCTCAGGAGAGCACTTGGCACAGTCTCCCTTTGCAAGGTCTCTGTGGTCATCACCTGCCACCAAATCTAAAGGGCACTTGCTTCATTCAAAGTTGGAGGAAAAGTGGAAGCAGCTTAAGGCGCATATCACTAAAGACGAAGGCAAATACCACACCCTTTAAAAAGAGCGAATGGCTCACAAACAGGGTGATGGTGGCAGAAAGACAGACACACAGACCAATGGGACAGAATAGAGAATCCAGAAATAACCCTTGCATATACGGTCAAACCATCTTCGACAAGACCATTTGGTTGAACCACTGAATGCAATGGAGCAAAGGACAATCCTTTCAATGAATGGGTTGGGAAAGCTGGATCTCCACACGCAAAAGAGTGAACCTGGACCCTGACTTTCCACCATCTACAAAAATTAACTCAAAATGGATCGAAGAGCTGAACGAAAGACTTAAAACTATAAAATTCCTAGAAGAAAACATAGGGGGAAATCTTCATGACGTAGGATTTGGCAATGATTTCTTGCATATGACGCCAAAAGCACAGGCTACAAAAGCAAATATAAACAAGTGGGATTGCATTAAACTTGAAACTTCTATGCCACCAAAGAAACCATCAATAGGGTGAAAGGTAACCTACACAAGGGGAGAAAATATCTGCAAACCATGTATCTGATGAGGGGTTCAAATCCAGATGACGGAAAGAACTCCTCAATTCAATATCCAAAACCAAAAAATCTGATTAAAATTGGCAAAGGACTTGAATAGACACTTCTTCACATAAGATATACAGAGGGCCAAGAAGCATATGAAATGATGCTCAACAACATTAATCATCAAGGAAATGCAAATCAAAAGCACAAGATATCACTTCACATCCATTACGGTAGCTACTATCAAAAACCAGAAAATAACACATGTCGTTGAGGATGTAGAGAAATTGTAACTCTTGTGCACTGTTTTTAAGTTCTTTTTTTTTTTTTTTTTTGCGGTACGTGGGCCTCTCACTGTTGTGGCCTCTCCCGTTGTGGAGCACAGGCTCCGGACATGCAGGCTCAGCGGCCATGGCTCACGGGCCCAACCGCTCCGCGGCATGTGGGATCTTCCCGGACTGAGGCACAAACCCGTGTCCCCTGCATCGGCGGACTCTCAACCGCCGCGCCGCCAGGGAAGCCCTCTTGTGCATTCTTGATGGGAACGTAAAACGGTGCAGCCACTATGGAAGACAGTATAGAGGTTCCTCAAAAAATTAAAAATAGAGCTACCATGTGATCCAGCAATCCTGCTTGTGGGTGTATCCCCAAAAGAAGTGAAAGCCGGGTCTCAAAGAGATATTTGCACCCCCGTGTTCATTGCAGCACTGTTCATAATAGCCAAGAATTGGAAGCAACCCAAGTGTCCACTGACTGACAAATGGATAAAGAATATCTGGTCCATCCACACGATGGAAGGTAATTCAGCCTTAAAAGTGAAGGACGTTCTGACACATGCAACAATGTGATGAACCTTGAAATCCTTATGCTCAGTGAAATAAACCAGTCAGAAAAAGACAAATACTGCATGATGCTACTTTTATGAAGCATCCAAAATAGATAAACTCTTAGGAACAGAGAGTAGGATGGTGAGAGCCTGGGGCTGGGGGGAAGGGGAAAAGGAGAGCCGCCCAATTAGTGCAAGAGTTTCAGTTCCGCAAGATGAAAAGTTCGAGAGATTTGCTGTACGACAGTGTGTATCCAGGTAACGCTGCTGCACTGTACATTTAAAGATGGGCTGCCTGGGAAATTTTTATGTATTTTTGGCAATAATAATAATAACAGAGCTAAAGCCTCTTCAAAGGATCAGATTTGTAGGAAAGGGTAGGTGTACTGGCGTCAGGGCAGAGAGCAGAACTGAGGAGAGAGGTAGGCAAGCAAGACGCATGCTGGGCTAACTTCCGAGGTAGGTGTGGACACCAGCCCCTACCTGTGCCGTCCTTGGACTTGGCAAGTTCATTTAAGGGAGCTGGGGCCACACAAGGGTTGAGTTCATACAGGGAGATCACAGGCAGGCAGGAAGAAGCCTGTGGGGCTCAAATGTGATGGCGGAGGGAGAGAGCAAGCCTGGCAATTGGGACGCATGCTCATGTAGGAGAGAGTTTGGGTACCAAATTGGATGCAAGCTCCCGGAGCCTCTGCGATGTGCTAGGCTATGTGCACAGGTGGGGAGCTGCCCTGCAGGTAGAGATGAGGTGGCTCAGGGGATGCGCAGGCAGGATTAGGGACCCGGGCTTGTCTCCATATGAGTAAGAACTGAAAAGGCCATGTGTAAGGAGTCTCCAAAGTGCTCCACGAAACATCATCCTTGGTTTCTTAATGGGTGGCGGTGCCAGGCAAGCGCTCCTGCAGAAGCCTCCCTTGACATTTGTCGAGGGTTTGCACGGGGTCTTCCATGGCCGTGGTTTCAAGGGGGCTCGGGTGCCTTGTATTGGGAGGGCACTCCCTGGTGGGCCTGGCCTTGGATCCTTAGAAACCAGAACTCACAACAGCCCGAGTCTTGGGGGCCATGGGTGCTTCAGGATCCCATGTTGGCGCCAACTGTTTTACAGATTGAAAAATGGAAATGGATTTACCACTTGGTCTACCCTGCTTTCCAATTCAAACAATGGATTGCTTTCAGTTAAAAGAGAAACAGTCCTTAATTGGTAGCCTCATCATATAACTATCATTAAAATGATCAAACTGCACTCCCGGGCAGACTGACGTTCGCTCTTAACAAGGCGTGGAAAACCACCTCGTGGTGCTCCAGATGGAGAAGCTCTTTAAAGACCGAGACTGTCCCTTCTCTGTCACTCATGGGAACTTTCCATTTTGAGTTCTTTGGAGTTGGTAACCTCATTTGATTGGTCAACTCACTTGTGAATCGTGCACAGGAAATAAAATGAGACGGGGGGGAAGCCATGGCTTTATTTATAGAAACCTCATTTTTGCTATCCATCAAAAAAATAAACACAACCCACCTCACACTAAAAATATGCTTCTGAAGATCAACAATGAGCCATGTTTGGCTGACTCCCTAAGAAGTGGAGATTTCAAATGGTAGAAATTTCTCACAGACGTTCCTAGAATAATCTAGGAAGGACAGTGTGCCAACAAGCCTTTTTTTTTTCATTGACATTTTAAGCAACATGTCACCTCCTCCTTGACTCTGAAACTGGCAAAGAGAAGCCTCATGCTCTGAGAGATTGGTACAAGCTGTGTGACCTTTGCCAGTTTACTTAACCTCTCTGAACCACGTTTCCAGTGTAGAATGATATCTACCTTTCAGGGATGCTATGAGGAGTAAACCAGATAATAAACCCATAATAAAGTTCTGAACACAAAAGAGATGCTCAGTAACCAGCAGTGACAATCATAATACACTCATGGTGAGAATTTTTTGCCACCAATTCTGATTCCACAAGTCAAGGGCTGTTCACAGACCTGCTGGTGAACGTTGACCTTCCTTGGGACCATATGTTAAACCTCTCCCAGCAGCACTGAAAGATTATTTTTTAGGTTTAAAAGAAACGAGAGAAATCACAAAAAGGCTAGGTCTGTTGCTCCATGATATATTTTAAAGACAGAATGATGGAGAAGCCCTTGTTACAAGCCCTAAGTCCCAGAGGATGCCACATAACATCTCAACAGGTTTTATTCCTATGGCATCCAGTGGAGAGGTGGCCTGGAGCACTGCAAAGTGCATGGAACCTGACCCCACCACTTCCTAACTGTGTGACTGTCACTGTCTTCTCCTCTGTAAATGAGGAGGTAGTAGCACCTGCTTGGTTAAGGCACACACACAGCACCTGGTGTATAATCATGCACCACACATCTTAGCCATTATAATTATTCATAGTGATAGCATTTTATAATCTGCTCCTTTTTCTCTCTTGTCACTTAACTGTGCTCTATGTTTGTTTTTACTCATCACTGTAAACCCCACACCCAGCACAAAACAGACACTCAACAAATTTCTGGCTGACGAGACAAGAACATACCTTGTCCCGAAGGAGATGAAGCTGAGTAGATGGGAGGGTGATGATAATACCATGTGATGAGGAGCCCACGGGAGGACCTGCAGGGCTGCGGGGTGGGGTGGGGGGCACGGGCGGAACCCTTGATGAGCTCCTGGGGAGGGGGAAGGTTTCAGGAGGGAGGAGGAGGTTTTCCTCATGGGACGTCTACATGTTGTACCTCACCCCTCACTGATGAGCACTTAGGCTGTTTCCAAACACTTTTCACTGTTCTGCACAAAACAATCGTTGCCCAACTCCTACTCAATCAGTTCCTTAGGATATGTTTCTAGAATTGGAGCATTAACATCTGTCTTATTCGCTCCATCCTCCGCCCACCCATCCATCCATCCACCCATCCATCCATCCATCCATCCATCCACCCATCCATCCATCCATCCATCCACCCATCCATCCATCCATCCATCCATCCATTCATCCATCCATGCATCCATCCATCTGTCCATCCATCCATCCATCCATCCATCCAACCATCTATACATCAATCATCTGTACAAACTTCCTTCCTTCCTTCCATCCATCAGTCCATCTATCGAACCATCTATCCATCCATCCTCCATCCATTCATGTACCCATCAATCCATCTATCCTTCCTTCCTTCCTTTGTCCCTCAGTAGAACTTACATTTTTATTCATATTGGTATTTTATTTCTCTTAAATTTATTCCTAGAGTATTTCTATTTCACACCCCCCACCTTGCTCTTTTGTTTTGGATTCTTTCTCCACTGTAATTTCCAGCAGTTACACCTGATTTGGCCACACACTGACTCTGCAGAGCTGTTAGCATCTGACTCCCTGGCTGAGCTGTCCTGTTAGTTCTAACCAGGTTTGAGCTGATACTTCTGGGTTTTTCAGGTAGGCCATCATATCATCTTCAGTCAGTGACCATTTTATATCCCTCTTTCAATACCTATAGTTATTATTGAATTTTCTTGCCTAATAGCACATTCTAGAACTTTCAGGACATTGATAATTAACAGAGCTGATCACAGCATCCTTGATTGTTCCCAACTTTAATAAGACCACTTTTAACATGTCACTATTCAATGTGATGTTGGCTCCTGGCTTGAAATAGATATTTCTAACCCTGTTATGAAGGTGTCCTTTTTGTTCTTTTAAGAGTTTTTGGCAGGCAGAGATGTTGAGTTCTATCCAATGTCTTCTTCAGCATCAAGTCAAGAAGATCACAAGTGGAGCAGATTGCAGGAGGCCACGATTCTCCCACCCTGGCCTGTAGCTGCACCCTTTGCCATGCCACTTTGCAGTGCATCCCGTCAAGAGGCAGAGGGTGTTTCTGTAGCTTGAGCCTGGCCTGGCCCTGTGACTTGGTTTGGCCAATAGAATGAGACAAAGTGACAGACCTCACTGGGCCTCCGTGTGCCTCCATTCTCTATCCTGGACCTGGCTACTGCCTGTGAACAAGCCTGGGCCAGCCTTCTGGAGGATGAGGGACTGATTTTTACTGCAGTGTCCTGGCAATCACAGAATGAGCCTGCATGTGTGATTGGGCCCAATTTTTTTTAATATCCTGCCTAGTTGCCAAAACCTTAGCAACTGTGACCAGGCACTCGTGATCAGAATTGGCTACCCGAAAGACATGGAAGCAACCTAAATATTCATCGACAGAGGACTGGATAAAGAAGATGTGATACATATATACAGTGGAATATTACTCAGCCATAAAAAAGAATGAACTAATACCATTTGCAGCAACATGGATGGACCTAGAGATTGTCATACTGAGTGAACTAAGTCAGACAGAGAAAGACAAATATAATAGGATATCGCTTATATGCGGAATCTAAAAAGAAATGATACAAAACAGAAACGGACCCACAGACTTAAGAGAATGAAATTATGGCTACTGGCAGGGGAAAAAGGGTGGAGGGAAGGGGTAGTTAAGGAGCCTGGGATTGACATGTCCACACAGCTATATTCAAAAAGGATAACCAACAAGGACCCACTGTAGAGCACAGGGAGCTCTGCTCAATGTTACGTGGCCGCCTGGATGGGAGGGGAGTCTGGGGGAGAATGGATACATGTATATGTATGGCTGAGACCCTTTGCTGTGCACCTGAAACTATCACAACATTGTTAATCGGCTATACTCCAATATAAAATAAAAAGTTAAAAAAGAAAAGAATTGGCTACCTGAGACTTTATAAAATTGAAGGCTCATTTTTGAACGTCTTATTGCTTCAAAAAATGATGCTACCATGAGCTCATGGGAGAGGATGGGTGTGGTCTCTGGGGTCGCCCAGGAGCCTGGCTTCTAGGTGTACGATGCTTAGAGCAGAATGAGCATGATGTCCAGAGTGAGAACATGGCGGCTGACACCCAGGATGTCTTAGGCCCCAGAGGTACAGCCAGCTGAGGCCACTTTCTAAGTGGGTGGGCCTAGGGAGCGTTGGTGCCATCCCACAGGGGGTCACAGAGTCTAAGCTGAATGAAGCCCCCAGAACACTGCTGTCCCTAGGGCTTTGCTGTGGTGGCTTTAAAATATGTCACCGAATTCTTTGAGATTCCTCTACTCAGAAGGGAGCCTAATCTCCCTCCACTTGAGTGTGGACTGAGCTTAGTGACTCACTTCTAACCAACAGAATAAGGTAGAAATGACAGCATGTAACTATTGAAACTAGGTCACCAGAGGCATTTCAGCCTCTTCCTCATTCTCTCTTGGACCACCTGCCCTGGGGAAGCCGGACGCCACGTTGTGAGGATGCTCAAGCAGCCTGTGGAGACGTTCCTATGGTGAGGAGCTGAGGCTTCTGCCAACAGCCCTGTGAGCGTGCCATCTTGGATGTCAATCCTCCTGCCCCAGACAAACTTCAGATGCCTGTAAACCTGGATGACATCTTGACCACAACCTCATGAGAGATCCCCAAGCCAGAATCACCCAGCTAAGCTGTTCCTGAATTTCTGACGCACAGAAAGAACCTGAGATAATAAATATGCATTAAGACACAAGGTTTTGAGGTCGTTTGTTACACAGGGCAAGATAAATAATATACTTCTTATGGTGGCTCTGAGTGGTGACTTCATCATTGTCAACTTGTTCTCTTTCATGAACTCAAGGGCCTGGCAGTTTTCTCATCTCTAACCTCCCACTAGTATAGGCTTCTTAGTTTACTGGACACTCTACTTAAAATGTATGCCAACTTGTTGCTTGACAAGGAGTGAGCCCGGGTTTCGCAGACTGGTGTTGTACAAGAGAAGCAGGTCTCTGACCAAAGCCCTTCTACAG
The DNA here is from genome assembly GCF_949752795.1 of Hyperoodon ampullatus. Taxonomy (NCBI): domain Eukaryota; kingdom Metazoa; phylum Chordata; class Mammalia; order Artiodactyla; family Ziphiidae; genus Hyperoodon; species Hyperoodon ampullatus. The sequence continues at coordinate 6,354,499 of NC_136920.1, forward strand.
ACCACTGTAGGAGAAGCCCCCAGAAGCTGCCTGGCATTTGTTCTAACTGCCCTGGCATTGGTCTCTCACCGTTGTGGGGGGATTGGCAGCTAGCTAAGCTCAACTCAGGGTACCCCTTGAAGACAGAAGCCAGGTCATAATTTCATGGTGGAATTACATGGTCAGTGAGAACGCTTTCCTTCAGAGCTGCTTTAGGTGGCTTGAAGCAGGGGTGAGTTCTGGCACTGCCCTCTCCTGATGTCTTAAAAACATCTCATAGGAGCTTCACACACACACACACACACACACACACACACACACACACACACACACACACAGAGACATGCAGACATGATAACGTTTTTGGTAACAAAACTCCCATGTGGCCAGCACCAAGAAGCCCTCTTCCTGACCCCCGAAGGGAAACCACTATCCTGATTCCTGTCTTCACAGATGCCTTTTGCTGTTGTGTGTCCTATAAACGGGGTTGGATGGAGTTCTGCTCATTCTATAAGTGGGATCGTACAGTGTGCACTCTTTAGTGTCTGGCCTCCTATGTTCATCGCGACCTTGGTGATTCTCCCCATGTTTGGAGCAGCTGTGGGTGGTTCACCTGAGGGATGTAGAGGGCTCCATGGTGGGAAAGGACCACGGGTGTGTATCTGTCGCAGGGCTGGTGGGCATTTGGGGGGTCCGGATTTGGGGCCATCATGAAGAGTACTGCGAGGAACCCTCATCTGTGTCTCTGGACAACCAAGGGCGGCATGCGTCTTAGTTGAGTCCCGTGGGGAGAGGTCTGCTGGGCACCAAGTCTGCTTGGTTCAGCAGCAGTGACTCCCAACTATTGAGTTTCCAGTATCAACTCCCACTCCCGCCAGTAGCCAGTGAGAGCACCTTGGCCCTGCGCTCTGGCCCGAGGTTGGCATCATCTGCATTTTGCATTTTAGTCCCTCTAATGTGTATATGATGGCACTGAACTGTGGTTTCACTTTGCATTTCCTGATGACTAATGAACTTGAGGGCCTTTTCATGTGCTTACTAGGCCCTTTCTTTTAAGATGCTTGTTAATCACCAGATGTGATTTTCGGGTTCCTGGGAAGCATGCCTATCTCTTGAGAACACACTGATAAGCTTTCTCCCAGGAGCAGTGACACATTTCATTTTCTTCCTCCAAGACTAGCCCAAACACACAAACGAGACTTCGAGCTACTTGTACCGATCCATTTTCTCCCCAAGGGCTCATTTTGCGTCACTCTGACCCCATTTTAATATCTGCATCCATCAGGTAATCTGGCTGAGTTACAGTTACAAAGGTTTTGTCATGGAGAGCCCACCGGGAGTTCTCTGTAAGTGCCTTCCTGAGATTTCACTTTGGCAGAGGTGAGCATCTGGTTACACCCGACCCCGAGCCTTTTCAGAACACAACAATTGTGGCTGGGCTGTATGGAGGACACTTGGGACTCCCCTGTCCTCTGTCCTTGAGGAAACCCTTCGCACTGTTATCAGACACCCCCCAGGTGTCTCCAAGTGGACGTGGGAGAGCCCTCGCTCAGACTCTCACTATCTCCACTTTCACAAAAGGGTGGGGACTCGTGCCCACTTGATCCTCAGCAAGACACACAGGTCCCTGGACAATTAACATCAGAAAAGAGCTGTAGAACGGGGAATTCATTCATTCGGCAAATGTTTACTGAGCACCTACTATGTGCCTGGCACTGTGGGCATGCTGAGGATTCAGGACACACAAGAGATGCTATCCTGGGCCATCTGGTCTTTACATCAGTGGAGGAAGAGGGGCAGATAGTAAATAAGTCCAATAAATCAGACCCAATTATGATTCCCAGACTCTACTTGGGGGGATGGAAAATGGGGAGCACTTTGGCCAGCGGTTTGGCAGTTTCTTAAATAGTTAAACACACTTTTCCTCATATGACCCCCGTATTTCAGCTGGAGGCATTTATTGGAGAAATGAAAACATGCTCATAAAAAGCATTGCTCCTTGCAGCTCCATTCATAAAGGCTTCAAACTGGAAACAACCAATCCTTCTAGGAGGATGGATACGCAGGCTGTGGTCCATCCACGCGATGGGATGTACCCAGCATCAAACCCACTACTGCTCCACATGACTGAGCACCAGAAGCTGGACTTGGGAGAGTCCTCACCCTACGCTTTCTTTAATAGGAAGTTTAGAACAGGCAGAATTAGTCCTTGGTGGTGGGGGTGGGGGGCTGATGGGGGACAGGTGTGAGGCCACTTTCTGGGGGCAATAGGACTATTTCATATCTTAACGGGATATAGGTTATACAAGCATAGGAAGTTGTGTTAAAACTGATGGCACTGTGCACTTGAGCTCTGGGCGTTTTACTCTATGTGGATTACACCTCAGTTTAAAACATCTAATTAAGACATGTGCTCAGAGCTATAAAGGAGAGGGGCTGGTGTTAGGAGTGGGGGTAACGGGCACCACCAGTGGGATGGAGAAGGCTAAAAAGGTCTCCGTCAGATGACATCGAAGGCCAGAGATGAGAAGGAGACAGAGAAAGAGGGCTCCAGGGGAGGAGGCTGCTTGTGCAAAGGCCCGGGGCTGCCGTCTGGGGTGGCTGGGGGACAGCCTTTCCTGAGACACCGGTAGACTTTCATTTTGTGGCTCTGTGACCGGTAAGACTAGTGGGTCCAGAGCCTGAGGTGAACTCTACCTGGTCTCGGTCCTCGCTCTTCTCTGGCTCCACCTTTGGCTCCCTTCATTTTTTTTTTTCTTTCATCTAATGTTAATTTATGCTATTTTCTTATATTTTATCCACAGGTATAAACTGGCTATAATCTTTTATTTGAGGGATGGGAGGACAAAGGAGATTTAAGGGTGGAATGTGAACCAGCCCAGGTAAGGCTTTGCGGGCCATCCACGTTCTCCTCGTGGGCATGGCAAGCTCATAAAGATTCAAATATAATGGCTATTCCTCTCCTCCCCACCCAAAAGAACAGTGATAAGAGCAGACATTTAAACATTGCAGGTGGTTCCACCTATCACTCACCTCCCAGGGAACCTGAGTCGAGGGAGGTGAACCTCCTGTTCCTTGTTCAGGTCTCATGCCCTCGTGCCTTTCAGCATGTGGGCGTCATCCACGCCCCAGGACTCCAGCCCTCGAGGAGCTGCATGCATTCTCTAGATTCACTGTCTTTTAGAGGTTGAACTTCATCTGGCACCAGCCAAAGACACAAGACACTGGTGTCTCTTCTAAGGCAGCAGGAAACACAGTTGGCTCTGGACCTGTCTTTTTTTTTTTTTTTTGCGGTATGCGGGCCTCTCACTGTTGTGGCCTCTCCCGTTGCGGAGCACAGGCTCCGGACGCGCAGGCTCAGCGGCCGTGGCTCACAGGCCCAGCCGCTCCGCGGCATGTGGGATCCTCCCGGACCGGGGCACGAACCCGCGTCCCCTGCATCGGCAGGCGGACTCTCAACCACTGCGCCACCAGGGAAGCCCTGGACCTGTCTTAAAGATTGTCCTCCAATGTGGCCTCCTCAAGGGACTTTCAAAGTTAATCATCCTTTGACTCTAACCTCCTCCTTAGATTTGGGAAGAGGGGAGAGAGCACCAGATTTGGAGTAAGCAAACAAGAGCTCTGGTCCCATCTCTGTCACCAAACTGCTGTGTGACTTTAGGAATATCACTCAACCTCTCTGAGCTCCAGTTTCCTTCTGTCACCAGGAAAATGAGGGGGTTGGACCTGGATTTCTCATTCTGGGGTCTCTGGAAGGGATACAGGACATTCATTAGCCTCTTTAAGGGCAGAAAAACACCTGTTCTAATGACTATTTATTAAAATCAGTGATATAATTATTTAAAGATTTCCCCCTTGAGATGGAAGTTGGAAGCCTCTGTGTGTAAGTGAGGTGGTCAGTTGAGGTCAAGACTCGATTTATGGCTCAGCTGGACACTTCTAGCAACTCTTGGAGCTTTGGCCAAGCAAGAGTTTTAAATTGTTTCTATTCTTAGTCACATATTGTTTAATATATAACCCCAAGTGTCGGTGGTGGAAGGACCGCTGATGTTAAAATACTAATTAAGAAAGAGCTCACATATGATAAAAATTTAGTAAATTCAGCTTCAGATGGTTTCATAAGTTGATGGCTATAATCTAAAATCAGTAGCTCATTAGGAAATCTCCAGAACCTCAACCACCAATGTGAAAAAAAAGAAACGAGTAACTTCACACAGGAGAAGCCTGACACCTCCCCTCAGCCAGGTGAGCAGGCAGCATCCCAGGAACCAGCCGTGTTGATGGCATATGACCTCATGCGATGGGATGAGAAGGCATTTCCCCTCTGTGGTCCTCCCCCCAGACCCACAATCCCAGTCTCATCATGACAAAAAGTTCCAGCTGAGGCACATCCACAAAACAACTGCATTAGTCGTCCCCCAAACTGCCGAGGTCATCAAAAACAAAGAGTCACAGCCAAGAGGAGCCGAGGGAGAAATGACAACTAAATGGATGGGATCCTGGGACAGAAAAGGACATCAGGTAAAAGGACCAAGGAGTCTGCATAAAGTGTGGCCTTCAGCTCTCAACCACTGCGCCACCAGGGAAGCCCACAATTTTATTTATTTTATTTTTATAAATTTATTTATTTTATTTATTTATTTTTGGCTGTGTTGGATCTTCGTTGCTGCAGGGGGGCTTTCTCTAGTTGCAGTGAGTGGGAGCTACTCTTTGTTGCGGTTGGTGTACAGGCTTCTCATTGCAGTGGCTTCTCTTGTTGCAGAGCATGGGCTCTGGGCACGCGGGCTTCCGTAGTTGTGGCATGTGGGCTCAGTAGTTGTGGCGCATGGGCTTAGTTGCTCTGCAGCATGTGGGATCTTCCTGGGCCAGGGCTCGAACCCGTGTCCCCTGCATTGGCAGAAGGATTCTTAACCACTGCGCCACCGGGGAATTCCTGATGACAATTTAAAATTCATATATATATGGGACTTCCCTGGTGGTCTGGTGGTTAGGAATCCACCTTCCAGTGCAGGGGATGTGGGTTCAATCCTTGGTCAGGGAACTAAGATCCCACATGACGCAGGGCAAGTAAGCCTATGAGCTGCAACTACTGAGTCCACGCACTCCAGAGCCCGCACGCACCTCAGCTAGAGAGCCCACGCACTCTGGAGCCCAAGTGCCACAACCTGAGAAGCCTGTGTGCCACAACGAGGAGCCCACATGCTGCAAAGAAGACCCAGTGCAGCCAAAAAAGAATTTCATATATATGTATTTATCTACCTCTATATATAGAGATTATATATATTATACAAAACACATTATGTAGAGCTATCTCTGTATCATCTACCTGCCTATATGCATCTATCCATCTATCTATCTATCTATCTATCTATCATCTATCTATCAATCAAGGGGAAAACTTTCCATGCTATACCAATATCCAAAGTGAAGTATTTTTCACTTAAAACCACTCCTTTTTCATATAGCACACAAATGAAATACAATGGCATGCTTAACGCCCAGGAGTTCGCCTGAGACACGAACACCGTGCATGGGTGTCCTGAGCCCAAGTGGGCGACGCTGATCTGGCCCAGGCAACCCCCAGGTCTTCTCCAGCTCTGATCTTGGGGGTTTAAGGACAAACGGGTGGTGTAAAATCAAACTGGCAAAACCACACTAAGTCCTGTCCTTGTGGAACTTTGTGGAGTGCAGGGAGAGTGACACTGATAGAATACTGCTAGCAGCAGATATAGGGGCAGCTGTGTAAGTGCTCAGGGGAGAGGAGCCTGGTGCTGAGATGCCACTGGGGTCAGGAAGGACCTCCTGAAGGAGGTGATGGAGCTTGGAAGAAGAAATGGCCAAGAGCCCAGGGAGCAGGAAAGAGAGGATGAAGGACCATAGGAAGGTCAATGAGGCTGAGGGCAAACGCTGGAGGTGAGAAGGAATCAGAGAGGCAGGTGAGCCCCACCTGTGGGCCAGGGCTGGGTGAGGGCTGGTGGGGGTCCACTACAGGGGGAGGAGGGGGGCTAGGTGGACACAGGCCAGTGCAGAGGCAACAGTGGAACTGAAGAGAGGGCAGCACAGACACAGGGAGCTGTAGGCAGCTTTGAGACATACATAGGAACTGGCATCAGATGGACCAGGTAGAGGGCGGAATGTGGGCCTGAGTGGAGGGCTGCCAGCACCACGCACAGCTGTGTGACTCGCTTAAGCCCTGGAGGTGGGAGGGATCTGAGCCCCCTTGGCCTGAGGACAGGGCTGGGAGTAGGAAGGAATGCTCCATGGGCTCCTGCTCCAGCCCGGAGCCCAGAGTCCTCAAGAGCAGAGTCTGCAGTAGGAACACGAGTGCAGTCTGCAGCTGCTCCGCACCCCCTTACACCTGTACCCCCAAACCCCGGCCATTCTCCGTCCAGGAAACACAATGCAATAAAAATTATGCCCAATTATGCCTTCTTTCTAACAGCTCACATCAACAGCTCCATTTCCACCCCCAACGGCGTGTTCAGACTTTTGCAGTGAAGGTGCTGTGTAAATGCATTAAAAAATCATTCTACACCCGAGGCCGTACGTGGGCAGAAATCATTCCAGCTGGGTGTGAAGGGAAAGGATGAAATCTCGGGTGTCACCGGGAATGTTTGTACACCAGCCCCAGAGGCAAATGGGGGTGCAGCTGCAGGGAGGAGCTTTTGGCTGACTGGAGGGGGTGGGGCCTGGTGGGTTTGGCTGTGTGTGGGGGAGCCCAGAGCCCAGCTGGACTGCATCGCAGTGCAAGGCCCAGAGGGGAGCAAGGTGACCCCCCTGGCTTCAATAAGAAAGCAGGCTGGGTTACCAGGCAAGACATCTATGCGCACGCAGGCCCTCTGAGGGCTGAATGCAAGAAACCAGGCGTTTGTCTACCCAAAGGCCACGTGACCATCGTCAAATGGATTTCTGAGGGTCGGCAGGCTTTTAATACTTCATTACACAGCATGAAAACGCCGCCACAGGTGCCTGGTGCTGGAAGCCGGGGGCCGTGACTGCTGCTGGGGGTGCCCACGCCAGGCAAGGGCAGGCTCTGGAGAGGAAGATCTTATCGGCCACACCCGGCTCCCTGCTGGGCTTCAGCAGCAGCAGAATCTCCCCCACCTGCCCCCCCCAGAGCACTGCCTTCTCTTTGGAGAGCTGGGGAGGTGGCAGATGAGTTGGGGAGGACCCCAAGTCTGGAGCTGGGGACCCAGTTCTGGTCCTTGTCCAGCTGTCCCAACTCTGGTCTGAATCTAGGGTCCCCCCATCTACGCTGACTGATTCACAGGGTACCCTTGGCTGTGTGAGCGTGGACATGTTGCTTGGTGTCTCTGTGCCTTGGTTTCCTCATCTGTCAAAAGGGGGTCATAATATTACTAATGATATTACCAACTTAACAAGTGAATATTAAAGGAGGTGACGTATGCAAAGGGCTCACAACAATGCCTAAAACAGAATGAGTTGACAAAAACCATCAGCTATCATCCATCCCTCCACCAAGCCCCACCGTGCCAGGCCCTGTGCTGGGGCTAGAGAATGAATCCGTCCAGCGAGGCAGACATTATGGATGCAGTTACCTGAGACCTGACCTGTTGTGTGTCTGAAGGAAGTGACAGCTGAGGTGAAGCAGGCAGGGTTGTAGGATGGATGTGCCCTCGGCACACAGAGCTTACTTAGCCAGAATCAGGACCTTTCCATAATGTACACCACAGTGTAAATCAAGACAGGCTGTAAACTCCATGAGAGCAAGGACGGTGGCTACACTGTATCTCCAGCTCCTGGCCCTGTAACTGGCCCAAAGACAGAGAGTCATCTACCTCTAAGTTGAATTGAATTATGCATCAAACTGCAGGGGTACAAGACAGGTTTCTCAATCAGCCACATGACAGCACAGAAGAGAAGCTCACTATATGTACAAGGGCATCAGAGGACATGATCAAGAGAGTGAAAAGACAACCTACAGGATGAGTGGAAATATTTGCATATCTTATAATTGGTAAGGGTTTAATATCCAGAATATATAAAGAGCTCCTACAATTCAATAACAAAAAGACAAACAATCCATAATAAAATGGGCAAAGAAATTGAGTATATTACGAAGACTATATACAAATAGCCAACAAACACATGAAAAGATGCTCAACATCATTAGTCATTAGGCAAATGCAAATCAAAACCACAATGAGATGCCGTTTCACAACTACTACAATGGCTGTCATGAAAAAAAAAAGCAAAACTAACAAGTGTTAGTGAGGATTGAAGAAATAGGAACGCTCTTACACTGCTGGAGGGAATATAAAATGGTGCCACAGCTGTGGAAAACAGTTTGGTGGTTCTTCAAAAGTTAAAGATATGATCTAGCTATTCTGCTTCTAGGTATATACCCAAAATAATTGAAAACAGGACAAACAGACAATTGCATGCAAATTTTCATTGCAGCTTTAATCATAACAGCCAAAAAGGGGAAATAACTCAAGTGTCCATTGAATGAATGGATAAAGAAAATGTGGTCTCACATTCAATGGAATGTTATTCAGCCATAAAAAGGAATGAAGTTCTGATACCTTGAACCTTGAAACCATGTAAAGTGAAATATGCCAGACACAAAAGGACAAATATTGTGTGATTTTGCTCCTGTGAAGTATCTAGAATAGTCAGATTCATAGAAACAGAAAGTAGAACAGAGGTTACCCCGGGCTGGCACTGGGGGAGGGAAATGGAGAGTTATTGCCTAATCAGTACACAGTTTCTGTTTGTGGATGATAAGAAAGAGTTTTAGAAGTAGATAGTGGGGACTTCCTGGTGGTGCAGTGGTTAAAAATCGCCTGCCAATGAGGAGGACATGGGTTCGAGCCCTGGTCCGGCAAGATGCCACGTGCTGCGGAGCAACTAAGCCTGTGCGCCACAACTACTGAGCCCGTGTGCCACAACTACTGAAGCCTGCACGTCTAGAGCCCGTGCTCTGCAGCAAGAGAAGCCCCCGCACCACAATGAAGAGTAGCCCTGGGGCTTCCCTGGTGGCGCAGTGGTTGAGAGTCCGCCTGCCGATGCAGGGGACACGGGTTCGTGCCCCGGTCTGGGGAGATCCCACATGCCGCCGAGCAGCTGGGCCCGTGGGCCATGGCCGCTGAGCCTGCGCGTCCGGAGCCTGTGCTCCGCAACGGGAGAGGCCACAACGGTGAGAGGCCTGCGTACCGCAAAAAAAAAAAAAAAAAAAAAGAGTAGCCCTCGCTTGCTGTAGCTAGAGAAAAGCCCGCGCGCAGCAACGAAGACCCAACACAGCCATAAATAAATAAACAAACAAACAAACAAACAAACAAATAAATAAATAAATACAATTTAAAAAAAAAAGAAATAGTGGTGATGGTTGCACAACATTCGAGATGGACTTTAATGCCACTGATTTGTATGCTTGAAAATGATTAAAACGTTATGCCTATTTAACCTCAACTAAAAAAACAAAAAACAAAAAGGTGAACTCCTCACCTACCCCGACCCATACCTGTTTCTCCAAACAGGTCAATCCAAAAATCCTGGAGCAGTCCTTGATTTTTCTTTTACTCTCAGACCCTCCAACCGATGTGTGAGCAATTCCTGTTGGCTCTACTTTCAAAATATACCCAGAGGCTGACCTCCACGGGTCCCGGCACAAGGTCACCAGCATCTCAAGCCTGGATTTCTGCAAGAGTCTCCGGACCGGCCTCTGTCCTTCCCCCCTCAGCCTGTTCTCCAAAGCAGCCAGAGGGATCCTGCCCAAACCTTGGTCAGCTCCAGACCCTTCCAGCAGCTCCCATCTCACCCAGCCCAGTGGCCAGGGACACATCACAATCTGGACTGCCTCTCCCACTCCCTCCAGATTCCGTGAGCCCAGGGGCATGTTTCGGGCACTTCAGGTGTGAGGCTTTGCACTGGCTGTTCCCTCTGCCCCGAGTGCTCTTCCTTCAGGTGTGTGTTCCCAGGCTGCCCATCAATGAAGGCTTCCCTGGCACGCACCCTATTTAAAATCGCCCCCTGTTCTGTTCAGCTTTTCTTCATGGGACACATCACTAGCCAACATATGACATATTGAATTCTCCTACGTGGTCAAAAAAGTTTCATGAGGGGGGCTTCCCTGGTGGCGCAGTGGTTGAGAGTCTGCCTGCTAATGCAGGGGACACGGGTTCGAGCCCTGGTCTGGGAGGATCCCACATGCCGCGGAGCGACTGAGCCCGTGAGCCACAACTACTGAGTCTGCGCGTCTGGATCCTGTGCTCCGCAACAAGAGAGGCCGCGATAGTGAGAGGCCCACGCACCGCGATGAAGAGTGGACCCCGCTTGCCACAACTAGAGAAAGTCCTCGCACAGAAACGAAGACCCAACACAGCAAAAATAAATAAATTAATTAATAAACTCCTACCCCCAACATCTAAAAAAAAAAAAAAGTTTCATGAGGGCCGGGCCTGCATCTGCTTTGTTCCCTGCTGTGTCCCAAGCCCTGAGGACGCAGTGCCAGGCAACCTGTAGCTGTTTGTTGAAGAGGCTCGTGAAAGTTTCGGGAGGGACAGCTCTCCCATCCTCTCTGAGTGGGTAGCATAGCGTGGTGACAGTGCACAGCCAGACTGCCTGGGATTCAGATCCTGCATCTGTCATTTATCAGCTGTTTGACCTTGAGTAATCTCTTCATGCCTTAGTTTTCTCATCCATAAATGGGGAGATAGTAGTGTCCATCTCATAAAGTAGGTGAGTCTCACATGTGACGACGCCCAGCACACAGTGAACTGCTCAACCAACAGCCATCTTTACCCACCAGCTCTCCCTCCCTCTCTCCACGCCCAGGATGCCATCAGTGTAGAGAGGCACCTGGGCTAGTTTCCAAGAGGAGGGGCCTTCCCAGAAGGGTTTTGGGGGATGAGCAGGAGTGAGCCGGGCAGACGTGTCCTGGGGGAGGGGTGCCCACCCCCACCTCGTCCTAATCCCACCTGCCCTTGCGGGAGGTGCTGACCATGGGCTTATGAATAAATAGCTTATTAATAAATAACGAGGGAGCTTCTAAAGAAGGCAGAGAGGGACGTGGCACCTGTAACAATCGATTGCTCCAGGAAAGCAAGAATGAGCCGGTCCTGGGATAAGTCTCAGAATATCCGGTACGGCTTCACATCTGGGTCTGTGAACTGAAGCTTGTAGTGATGAAGATGAGGAGGGGGAGGAGGGGAGATTAAGAGGGGATGACGACAATGGGGGCGGTACTCATGCACAGAGCGGAGCCACTCCAGCAGAAAGGCTATACACTCAAGTCATCTTCACAAACCCTCTGGGTTGACAGCTAAGGCACAGAGTGGTTGAGTAAGTTGGGCAAGGTCACAGAGCTGCGGGCAGAAAGCTGGGATTTAGAATTGGGTTCTCCGCAGCTGCACCCCTCTGCGAGGACGTCCCCTCTCAGGGCCTCAGGGCCTGGCATGGAGACAAAGCAGAGGACTAAGGCCCCTTTCTATCCGCCACCTCCCTGGCTTTATTACTTCCTATTTACCTGCGAGCGCCAATGCAGCCTCTGGGTCTTAATTACACCGAATGAGCTAGGGAGTAGTGTGATGCTGTCAGAGTTTGCCCACATTTCTTGCATGCCAGCTGTGGTGGAACAGTATGCCCAGCGGCAAACCCAGGAATGGAGGCTGGGGCACTGGTCCTAGGGTCTTAGCCCTGTCACTGCTAAAGCCCAGAGCAGGGGAAAGGGGGCAAGACCCCTGCCCACCACACAGAGTGGAGATGCAGGTGAAGGGAGCAGAAGGTCTGCTCTAGGAGTGGAGTCTGTCCATCATTACGGCTCAGATCTGATGGGTCAGACCCTCGGTTAGGGAAAGCCTCCCGATACTCACATCGGAGATATGGCCTGCTCCCCCCCCAATTTAAAGGATCTCAAAACCGAAGAGCAAGCCCCCAGCTAGTACACTCTCGTGTGCAGGAATCAGTTTCAGCTGCATCACTGGGTGATTCTGCTTGGGGTGGGGTAAGGGAGAGCCAGAAGCCTCATGGGAGCTGGACCCAGACATCCTGGGCTCCACTCTTGGTAGCCCCATGTACTAACTGTGTGGTCTCAGTTTCTTTGTCTGCACAATGGGGAAGATTCCGCTCCCAGCTTACAGGGTTGGACTGAGGATGAAACCAGTGAAGTGCTTAATTCCGTGCCCAGCGGAAGGCAAGAGCTTGGTTAGATGCTCACAGATGCTGAGTCTGGGGCTCCTGTGCCCAGCTGGTTCCAGAACTCATCATGTCCGCACGGGAGCTGGAAGAGGCCACGCGTGCAAGCAGGCCAGTGTGCCCAGAACTGTCCTGGCTGACTTCTCAAGCCTGACTCTTCCTTCCTGTTCCTAGGTCTGGCCTCCCCCCTCTGGCTGGCAGTGCCCCCTCTCTCTTCCTCCTGGGAAGAACTTGATGAGTATACAGTGTCATTTCTAGAAAGAAGCCAAATTGGGGGCTGTTTAAGAAGCAGACATCAGGATAAGTTGCTCCATGGGAATCCAGCCCACCCTCACCGAAAGAGATGGGGGGATGGCGGGGGGAGGAACAGTAGCAGTGCTTCGTGCTATAGTTAGCGGCTCTGGTTCCAGGTGGCTCTGATTGCAGGGCACAGCATCCTAACCAGGGCGCTCCCGGCTGGAACTCAGCTGTATAATTAAATAAGGCCGAGTGCCCGCCAAGAGTGCCCCTTGTCACTGTCCCGCTCTGAGGTTTATTTAATAACCTCTGAACTGGGAGGGGAAAAATCATTCAGGAAACATTGCTTGGGTCATTTATTTTAAAATTATTGGTGTAAAAATAGCCAGGGTCGTGATTTATGTGCAGGGAGGGGCCGAGGAAGCCAGGGACTCCCCCTCCCAACTCCTGTCCAAGCCTCGTTTGTCCCCTCCAAGTTCCACCGCAGTTTCCATTATGACTTCAAGTCAGAGTAGTTACTTTACATCGCAAATAAATCTCCAGAATAGCACGGAAATATTATGTGTATTAATAGCGCCTGTGAAAACATCCGAAAACCTTCCATCCGCCGAGGGCCTCGGACGCGGCTCGGCTGGGAGATGCTCTCCCAGGAACTGAAAACCGCACGGCAGGCCTGGCATTTGCCCGCCAGGGGGCCACTGCCTCCCCCAGCCCCGCCCAGCCCGCGGTCCAGCTGTCCGCCGTCAGTTTGTCTGTGAGTGCCCCCAGTGACCTGCGGCCGACAAAGTCAGCCCCCCCCAAAAAAAGCTCGCGGGGGACGGTCCCCGCCGCCGGAGACGGTCCCCGCCGCCGGAGACGCGGGTCCTTGTCGCCTGCCCCTTGCGTGCCCCTTGGTCCCGGGGAAGCCGCTGCCCCCGGACGTCCCCGACGCCGCTGCCGCCACGCCCGGGACCCTCGCCCCCCTGCGCCGCCCCTGGATACTCACCAGCTGCGGGGGCTTCCTTGGGGGGCAGCCCCTCGAGGCCGATGTCGCCCTCCAGCATGGCGTGGCTCGCTGCCCGGCTCCGATGCGCCCCAGACGCACAGGGTCCAGGAAAGGGGGTGATGAAGTCACCCCCAGAGGTCTGCAGTGACTCTGAGGGCCGGGGTCCGAGCCCAACTCGGGAGGGGACGGTCCCCCTTCGCCTCCCCAGACGCAGCACGCGAAGCCGCAAGTGCAGGAGCCAAACTTGGCCGCCCACGCGCACCGCCGCGCCGCTCCTCCCCCTCGGCTTTTTGGGCTGGGGGTCCTGGCCGGCTCCCCGCCACCGCCCCCCCCCCCCGGGGCTACCTGCGGACGCCGCCCTCGCCCCGCCCCGTGCGCAGCGCGACTGCCCCGCGGCCAGCCGGACACCGAGCGATGGCGCGGGACGCTGGAGGCCAGCCGCAGCGATCGGCCCGCGGGTCCCGCCCGCCCCCGGCCTCCCGCTCTGCGCTCTGCGGGGCGAGTCTCCACCAGCTGCCGGACCGTCTTATCAGTCGGGGTGAACAGTGGGGCCCTGAGCGGCTGTGCTTGACGGGTCCCCAGCCAGGGCCCCAGGGAAGGGGTGCTGACTGGGGGGAGGGGCAGCGATCCAGCCCCGAGAGGCTGGCACAGCATAGGGCGTCAGTGGAGAGTGCACTGGCCCCCTCCCCCAGGCGGGACCCCGATTCATCACTCTGAATTTGTCAGAAGAGGGAGGAAGTGAAGCCCAGGGATGGGAAGGAGATTTGGAGGTTACAGGGCAAGTGCCTGAACTGAACTTGAACACCAACCTATGCAGAACTTGGGAATCTGGATAAAGTGAGAACTGCCCCCAAATCGGAGAAAACTGTGTTATTTGAGGATTCTAATTAAGCGAGGCTAAGAGGACTCAGCCAGGGGTGCTGGCAGGGACTTCCCACCCACATCCTGCAGCCCGGCTCAGGGCTGGGAGCCGGGAGGTACCATTCTGCAGCCCTGTTCCTGTTTAGAAGGCAAGGTCTGGACAATTCAGCATCCTCCTGGACAGCAGAGATGTGGGCATCAGGAGAGCGCGGAGAGCCTTAGGCAAGGCGCCTCCTGTCTCTCCTAGCCTCACACCCATGACAACTCCAGGTAAATAACTATAAATTCTGGGCAGAACTGCCTTAAACAAAACGTTAATTTAAGCTGCTCCCTGATCACTGCACGGGCAGTGGCAGGACGGGGCAGCCTGCCTGACCTTTTGAAAGGCCATCTCCCACTTTCCACACCCTGAGGAGGAGCCAGGCTGGTGCCGGGAGCCCACCTGGGCTGGGGACCCCTGGATCACCTGCCAAGTAAACACCCCACAAGCCCCCGGCTTTGCCTGGCTCCGGGTGGAGATAGATCCAGCCACCCTGGGGAGACAGACCACATCCACGTGAAAGGAATCTATGCCTCCTTGAGGATGGATGACCAGTCCTCCCTGACCCCTGCCAAGCCTGCTGGCATTGGTACCCACGCGTACTGTTCTGGGCGGAAATGCTTGTAGTAGCAGCAAAACCACAAAGAAATGTCTCCAGCTGGGAAGTTCTTCCCTGCCCCCCACCCAAAGTGCTGTGTACAGAGAGGAGATTCAAGCCTCCTTCCTCCCAAAGGGTCAGGGAGAGAGGTGACCTGCGATTGTCCTTTGTACTTCTCTCGTTTCAGTCTGGACTAAAATATTGGAAGACGAGGCACCTGGTGGGGGGCTGTGGATGGATGAAGTCTCATCCTGTGAAGAGGCTGCCAAGAAGCCCCAAGTTGTGTGCTGCATACCCCACATGTATACCTAGGATGGCTGAGGGGTCTGGGTGGAGAAAAAGCACCGTAGGTAGGGGCCCTTGCTGGGGCCACGTGCATTTCACAGAGTCTAGTCATCTGACCCAAACCGTTGGTGTGCGGGAGTCCAGATACAAACTCATTTTTCTTGGAAGAGTCTGATAGCCAACGTGATACATAGCAATAGCTCAGTTGTGTAAATACACAGAGAAGATTTTAGAATTCTAACCCCTGGAATGATGAACTATAAACCAAAAATGCTCAGGAGGAAAAAAATGTAAATAGGTCTTGGGGCTATTTTTAACCATCATTGTTTACCTTTTGGGGGCAGAGATGGGCTATTGTCTAGTTAGCCAGCTTCAAAAGGCAGATTATTTAATGTATTATTATTAGCAGAAATATTTTAAACCGCCATTAATAGATGTTGATTCATTCCGATTGAAGCCATTTTTCTTCTTTTCATTTCTTGGCTCCAATTAAGCTGCATTCTGATGAAACCCTTCAGCTGTGTCCAACATATGCAAAAGAGCCGGTCAGAGATCCAGACCCTTTTAAAAAGATATTTCATCCTATCAAGTTTTAAAAGATATTTTAGTAAATACCCGAACTGGCGCATTTTTACAAAGATTGGTTTCGGCTGCTATTTTGGTAAACGCTGCCAGGCTGGGGCGAGACCGGGCTCCCGTGTGGCGTGAAAGGGGAGTGAGTGCCCTAGAAGAACGGATGCCTGGGGACCCAACTCGTTTTCCAGGGATCCCCCTGTGCAGTCAGGAAGATGTTTCTGTCAAAAGCAGAGTGGGGCAAGTGGACTGTCCTGGGGAGGGACACGCCTGCCGCTGGAGCCATCATTACGGATACAGGAATCATGCTGCACAATGCTTATAATTATGGAAAATGGTTTCCCTTTTGGGCAAAGCGGGGAGGGAGGGAGGGAAAAGAGGCAGTTCGCAGCAAAGCTGGGGCCAGCACTCAGGCCCTAGGGTTGGTTTAAAATAGGCTTTGCAGGCTGAGGCCAGGGCCCTGCTGGGACAGGCTCAGCCCTCCCCAGGCCTTATCAGACAGGACTCAAGGCCACCAAGTAACAGCACTTGGGTCTCCACTGCCCCCAAATGCCGCTCAGGAGTGGGTCAGAGGCCAGAACTGACTTGACAAGCGGTGTCACAGGGCCTAAGGCCACCCGCCTCTGCAGACCCCTCTGTGTATCACCTGCAGTCACTCAGGCCCCTCAGAGAGACCGGGAGATGCCCAACTTGTCACATACACCCTGCCCCCACTGTCACTCATTCTCAGAACACGTCCGGGGTCACGGGTCACTTGAATACTCACTTCTGGTAGTCTCGGGAGGTGTGTTTTGATTTCGATCTGGTTCTCTGAGCATCCCTCGCCGTGGGTAGGGCCCCTTCTCAGGCTTGGCAGGGGATGAACCCCCCACCCCCGAGAGCCGGTGTACAGCCGGAGGAGATAAGCAAGGTGGCGGAGGAGTTAAGCCCGGGGCCTCTCGGGGGAAATGGAAAGAGGCTGGCACCCAGTCGTGGACAAGTTGCTTCTTGGCACCTCGGTTTGTGCATCTGTAAAAAGGGCCTCAGCAGTAGCTACCTCTGGAGGTTTGGGGAAGCTGGAAAGAGAATCAAACTTCCAGCCCAGAATCTGGCGCGTTGTAAGCCCTGGATTAGAGGGTCTTGTTATTTGTATCATCCTCAGATGAGGCGGGCGGGGACATGTGGGGGACCCTGAATGGCAGGGGAGGACGCTCCCGACTGGGCAGCTCAGAGCCGGCAGTGGCCCCTGACCTGGGCACCATGGCGGGGGGGTGCGGGCCAGTTGGAACAGGCCAGCTTGGCAGTGATGGGTCGGGTGAGGGATGAATCTGAAGGCAGGGCCGGGCACACAGTGGGGTCCCAGGCAGCTGCACTAAGCAGAACCGAGCAGGTGTTTTTTGCCAAAAAAAAAGAAAAAATAGTATCAGGGTGAATTTCACATACTATAAAGTTAACCATTTTAAAGTAACAATTCAGTGGCATTTGGTACATTCCTGGTGTTGTACAACCATCGTCACTGCATACTTCGAGAACATTTCCATCACTCTAGGTAAAACCTAGGACCCTGTAGCTGTCACTCCCTGTCCCCCACCGCCAGCCCCTGGTAACCACCAATCTGCTTTCTGTCTCTTGTGGATTTATCTCTTATAGTTCATATAAATGGAATCATACAAAATGTGGTCTTTTGTGTCCCATTCCTTTCACAGTGGTTTTCTTTTTTCATAATTTTCTTTTTCCATAATTCGTAATGTGTTTGAGGCTCATCCACAGTATAGCACGTTTCAGAGCTTCATTTCTTTTTGTGATTGAATGATATTCCATGGTCTGGCTGTGCCACGTTTCTTTATCCATTCATCCATTGATGGACCTTTGGGCTATTTCCAAGGTGTCTTTGGAAAGGACCTAAGGGGTCTCACTAAGGTACCTGCAGGGGCTGGGGAGGGTCCCACTATGACCCAGGGCCCTGGGCAAGGCTGGGCAGAGAGCTCAGTGGCTATGAGAAGAGGGGGGTGGAGGGGGAGGGGGAAGGGGGACTAGAGAGCAGACAGTGATCTGGGGAGAGACCAGTCAAGCCTTCTCTGCAGCTGGATACTGGAGGCAGCTGCTTGCTGCTGATACCAGGGGCTCCTGGCAGGGGCACGCAGTCGCTAGAGTGAGCCTGGGCCCCGGCACTGATGCAGGGGACCTACAGCTGAAGTGGGTCTGTCTCTGAGAACTTAACCTGCAGAGGGGCCTGCTGAAGAGGCAGCCGCTGGGTGCTTCCCCTCAGGAGTCTGTTAATTTAACAAGCACTTACATATAGCACTTACTGTGTGCCAGGCCCTGTTCCAAGCACTTCATAAATATCAGCTCTATGCCATCCATTCTATTATCATTCACACTTTACAGATGAGGAAACCGAGACTCAGAGAGGTGCAGTCACTTGTCCGAGGTCACACAGCGGTAAGTATAGAGCTGGGACTCGAGCTCGGGCAGCCTGACTCCAGAGTCTGTGCCGGAACTGATGTGCTCTAAGGTAGAAATCCAGTGTTTCCCAAACATCAGTCATCCAGAGTCCCACATCCTGGTTTGAGCCTGAGCAGTGATCCCCTGGGCTATGATTTGCTTCATATTTTCCTTTAATCCAGCTCACTTTTTCAAACTTTTGGGGACTATTTTTGTTGTTTAATTGTGGTAAAACATACATAACATAAAATTTACCATTTTAGCCATTTTTAGGTGTACAGTTCTTTGGCATTCAGTACATTCATAATGTTGTGCAACCGTCATCCATCCACAGAATTCTTTTCCCCAGCTAAATTCTGTCCCCATTCAACACTCACTCCCCATCCCCCTCCCGCAGTCCCTGGCGCCCACCGACCTACTTTCGGTCTCTACGGATCTGACTCCTCTGGGGACCTCATATGAGTGGGATCATATAATATCTGTCCCTTTGTGTCTGGCTTCTTTCACTTAGTATGATATCCTCAAGGTTCATCCATGTTGTAATGTGTATCAGAATGTCCTTCCTTTATAAGGCTTATCAAACTTTATCTTTTTATTATTATGTTTTTGCGGTACGCGGGCCTCTCACTGCTGTGGCCTCTCCCATTGTGGAGCACAGGCTCCGGACGCGCAGGCTCAGTGGCCATGGCTCACGGGCCCAGCCGCTCCGCGGCATGTGGGATCTTCCCGGACCGGGGCACGAACCCGTGTCCCCTGCATCGGCAGGCGGACTCTCAACCACTGCGCCACCAGGGAAGCCCTCAAACTGTATTTTAAAAGTACCCAATATCTCTGTTGGAAATGGAGAATCAGAAGCACTGTCCATGAACAGAAGGTGAGAGTTTAATAAAAGACAATAAAAATACAACAATGTTCAGGTCTACCTGGATGCTCCGCCCCCGGGGACCCTGAAGCTGAGACGGTACCATCGCCCGGGAGACCACCTGGTAAAGAGTGCATGGACCTCCTGGCAGCAGGCTGAGACTTTCTCCTTGACATGCTGCAAATATCTGCAAGGGAAGCGAAAACCGCACTGTGCTCTCACTACGTCTGTGACCCCTCATCGCTCTAGATTGGTTCCCTTTGCACCCGAGCAGGTCTGCAGAGCACCTGTGGCCCCGGGGGCTGCGTTAGGGGAAATACCCAAAGTAATAATGATCGCTTCGGTGCATTGCACAGGTTTTGTGATCCGACACTGTGACCCTCCCACCACTGGCCATCTTCCCCCTTAGACGCAGGAGGGCAGCCTCAGCCTCAGAGATCTCGGGCAACACAAGGTCGCCGGAATTCAATATTTGCTTTGTTGTCTTTGCCTGGGTGACCTCAGCCAGGTGAGGTCTGAGTTATGCTTCTCACGTACAGCTGAGGAAACTGATGCCCAGAGGGGACCATGGCTTGCCCAAGTCCACACAGCTAGTAAGTGGCAGAACTGGGAGTCAGATCCAGGTCCAATTGATTTTAGAAACTTCTAGTTAACTCCAGAATTCTTTCCAATGCACTGTACAAAACTTCTATTTGTTTCTCTAGAATTTGGAATTCTCATGGATAGACCCAACACACTCATTGCAACACATTATTACAGAACAAGAAGGCTATGGAAACAATAGAAAAAAACCCATAATTAGTCCCTTTTATTTTCTACGTCCAAAATCCAGGCTCGGGGCTCCTTGACCTCTCCTCAACCTTCCTCCGCTTGTTTGTTTGCAGGATGAAGTGGGCGGGGGCCCAAGGGAAGACACTCAGCCCACAGTCTTCCAGGTATGACTAACATCTTGTGGTCTGTTTACCCTTAAAGGCTGCCCATATTGTTTGAGTTTGGGGAACTAAACAGACTCTAATTAATCGTGCAAATATTTACCCTCAATGCCCCATCAAAGAAAACAGCCTGGTTTTTTTCAGAGTAAATAACATCAATGCCAAGTTTCTTGGCTATAAACCAGAGGGGAGATGACAGCCTCCAGATGGTCTCTAAGTTATCTGAGGATGGTAGATGTATCTGTAATTCAACACACCTGGTGCTTTTTCATCCCCAAAGGCCCCAAGAATATTCAGTGGGTCCTCAGTAGAGATATCAAGCTTTTACTCAGCGGTTGATGGTAAAACGGTCTCTAGAGAAGGATCGCTTCCCATGGAGTTTAGTTTAAAAATACAACAATCAAGAAGCCGTCTGTCCTCACCCAGGGAATCTGTTTCTTAAGGCTCAGCCTTTCTCAGGTGCTTGGCCTACAAAAGCTTAGACAGCGCCATCTGATCGCAGGTACTTGCCAGGCAAGATGGCCCATCCAATTGCTGGAGGGCCAGCCCCAGCTAGATCCGCAGGGCAAGCCTCAGGGTCACGCGGGGTCTTTTGCACAAGGGGGCAGTTGTGCCCCAAATGCCAGCCCCTTCTTCAGGGTTGGTTGGGGGATGTTGATTCCCAAAGAAAACGTCAGCAGCACCGCCCGTGGGGATACCCGGCTGCCTCTTCCCTGAAGGCCCCGAGCAGGGCTCCTTGAGGCCCCTTGGGGGGTTTCCTTCCCCCTTTCTGCCACTCAGAGACAGGACTGTTCACAGACCCTCGAGATAACGCTTTCCCAGACATTTGAAGGGAATCTGAGAAGGAAAAGTGAAACTCTGACCTCAGCTATCTCCAGAGGGCTCAGAGCCGCGACACAGTCCGCCCACGATGCCCTGGCGACGGGTGCACAGGGCCAGTCATCTGGGGGACAGCCCGACGGACCGGGAGTCGGCTTCCTTTGTCCTTGAAAAGCAGAGGGTAAGTCGTGTCCCCAGGCCACCCTTATGATCTCGCTTACAAAACATTTGATTTAAAAACCTCACGCTCAGAGAATCAACCAACATCAGCCCTCAAGACTCGGGGCCACTCTGGCGGGCGGGCGGGCATCAGATGCTGGGCCAGCTTGCTGGTCGGGCCCACTCTGCAGGCTGCTGGGCTGGGCTGTGTCCCATTTTGGAAGGGCAACGCGGCTGCCCACGCCACTCCCACTGCAGCTGTCAGCGTGCTCCTGCCCAAAGCACAGGCGGCCTTGCTGGTGAGCGGCAGGCCTGGCCCTCAGCGCCCTGCTCAGTGAGGGGGTCCTGGGGGCAGGACTTGCCCTTCCATGGCCACGTCGCAGGGTCTGGACTAATATCCGACTGTCTGCAGCACGTTTCCGTGGTCTTTGATCATGGCGGCCGGAGTTGTTTTGGGATTGAAGGACCTCCTCCGGCCGCTGCCGTGCACACGGGCAGGAGCCCCGTGTTATCACCTGGGCCAGGGCTGGTGTAACAGGTCAGGAAGCACCCAGAGCTGTGTCCCGGCCCCTTCTTTTAATTTCAGTCCAAAGAATTTAGGACCATTTTGGACGAGCGGAGTGGTTGTGTTTTCAGTCTGGACAACGAGTCCTCTCTCGGTCAGAGAAGCCGCGGAGAGGGGGGTGTGGGTGAGGCCGCCCGGGGACCGGTCCTGGCTGTGCACCCTTTGACGCCTTCTCAAACTCGGCCTCAGTTTCTGCTCCGTGGTCTGGGGTAACAGGGGCACCAGAGCGCCCATCTTCAAGGGTGGGGCCCAGTATGAAGTGAACCCATGCAGGGAGTACCTGGCCTAGCACCTTCCAGCCCTCGATACGAAATTGCTGTGATATGTACCAGTCAGGGCCTGGCAGCAAACAGACGGCTGTCTCCAGAGGGGTTTTCTATGAATCGGCTCAGGCCCCCATAACAAATATGACAGATGGGCGGCTTAAACAACAGGGTCCACTGTCCCCAGTCCTGGAGGCCGGAATCCCAGATCCAGGTGTGGGCAGGGCTGGTCCTCCTGAGGCCCCTCTCCTCGGCGTGTAGACAGCCATCTTCTCTCTGTGTCCTCACGGGGTCGTCCCTCTGTGTGTGTCTGTGTCCTGACCTCCTCTTCCTATAAGGACAGCAGTCCTATGGGATTAGGGCCCCACCCCAGTGACCGCATTTTACCTTATCCATCTCTTTAAAGGCCCCAGGTCTAAATGTAGTCACATTCTGTGGTGTCGGGGGTTAGGGCATCGGTATATGAATTGGGGGGGGGACATAATTCAGCCCATGACAAGTTTAATGAAAGAATCGTTTACAGAGGCGTGGTCAGGTGAGAGGAAATCAGTAAGGGGTGAAGAGGCACCCAGATGCTGGCAACAGTGGGAAGCTGATACCCAGAGACAAGGGAGGGGGCTGGGCTGGAGGAAAGGGCTGCCTGATGCGGGTGTGGCAGCCTCTTCAGCAGAGGGGCCCAGCCTGGCAGGAGTGGCCGGAAGAATAGATGTCCAGTGTCTCTCTCCTGTCCTCTGGTCCCGATGGCCAACCGTGTCCAGAATCCAGAGGGTGGCAGGGACAAATGGACACAGTCCCTAACGGCTGGCCCCTGTCCTCTTCTCTGGGCCCAGAGCAGAGCAGGGTCGCGGGGCGGCAGGGCCCACAGAGGCTCCGCGAAGCACAGCGTGTGAGCGCTTTGACCCCCACCACGCGGACAGCTTAATAAACCAAACAGAGCAGAACAAACCAAAACAAACACACCGGTCAGCTGTTCTGACCCTGCCAGCCGGTAAGTTTGGAGCACACGGTCTAAAATGCAAGTCACCCCGCCTGGTAGACGACCCCAGCGTCTCACTGGCTTATGGGGATGACATTGGTTCTGGGACCAGAGAGGCTGTTTAGGGCAGCTGGTCCTGGAGAGCAGGGGTGCCCAGAGATGCCATGTTCATGATAAGGATGCTTTTGCAAGTTGCCGAGGACCAAAGGATCCCCGAGCACCCATGAGTCTCTGTGTCAAAGGGGCCCAAGTGGCCCCTGAAGGGGGATCATGGGCCTACCTTTGGGGTCTGCTCAGCTCCCCACACCCCCCGCTGCACTCAGGGGCTTCACTTACACAGAAGGGCACCAGCCCCTCACTCCCTGCTTTTCAGGCAGTTAGAGCTTGTGGTTCTCAGTGGACCCCATGAGAGGCTGTCCTGGGGGACTCCTCAGAGAGGATGTGGTGGGTTTTGATCATTTGGGGAGGGGGGCTGGACCAGAAAGGGCAGGGTTAGGATTCTCCTGGAATAGTGTGGCACTGTCTCATCACTATGGCAGCCATGTGCAGTGGCAGGGTGTCCTGTGGCAGCGTTGGGGGCAGGACACTTGCCCAGCCCACTCGTGGCCTCCCAGGCTGTCTTTACTCCTGCCTCTTACAGGGCCTTCCATCATGTTCTTTTCCAGATGGAGAACCAGACTCAGCTTCTGTTGCTTGCAGCCGGGAATGCTGGCCCACGGAAAGTGAAACTTGCACTCTTGCCCAGAAGCAGCTGGTCTTGGGCATCTTCCTTCTGAGCAACTGGTCTTATTTCGTGGACGCTGACTTGTGTAATGGCTCTTGTTTCGCTCTTCGGGTTGGTTGCTGGGAGGCTCAGGGGAGGTGCCCTGAGCAGGCGTTTAGGACCCTGTACCACCCGCAGGTGGTCCCACATTCCTCGATAAAGGTGTCAGGGCCAATAGCACTAGGGGGAGGGTCCCATTTGCTAAGAGACTGCTGACTCACACCCACCTGCCTTTTGCCAGCTTGGTGATCTCAGGCAAGGGCCTTCTTCCTTCTGGGCCTCAGTTTCCTTATCTGTGAAATGGGATCCATCACAGTGCCTGCCCCCAGCCTCGTTGTGGAGAACGAGTGAGCCAGAGTCGAGAAAACACCCCTTATCTTGCTCACAGCCGCCATTCAGTAAGTGCTGAATATTATTTTTAAGCATCTCATTTCCAGAACCTTATTTTCCCTGTGCCTCACTTTCCTTGCAAACTTCCAAGTTATTTTATTTCTTGAGGAATTTTAAAGATCTTGGTAAGCCACCTTAAAGTCCTTTAGCTGGGATCTAAAACGCTTCTGCTCAAGTAGAACACGTGCTCTGACATCTTATACCACCTGAGAAGGATCACCCCCACCACTGCCAGACCGGGGAATTAAAAGTATTTCCATCTTAAAGATGCTCATCATCACTAATTATTAGAGAAATGCAAATCAAAACTACAACGAGGTACCACCTCACGCCAGTCAGAATGGCCATAATTAAAAAGTTTACAAATAACGAATTCTGGAGAGGGTGTGGAGAAAAGGGAACCCTCCTACACTGTTGGTGGGAATGTAAAGTGGTGCGGCCACTGTGGAAAACGGTATGGAGGGTCCTTAAAAAACTAAAAATAGAGTTGCCATATGATCCAGCAATCCCACTTCTGGGCATATATCTGGAAGAAACTGTAATTTGAAAAGATACGTGCACCCCAATGTCCACAGCAGCCCTATTTACAATAGCCAAGTCATGGAAGCAACCTAAGTGTTCATCAACAGATGAATGGATAAAGAAGATGGGGTACATACATGCAATGGAATACTATTCAGCCATGAAAAAGAATAAAATTCCATTTGCAGCAACATGGATGGACCTAGAGATGATCATAGTAAGTGAAGTAAGTCAGACAGAGAAAGACAAATATCATATGATATCACTTACATGTGGAATCTAAAACACAATACAAATGAACATATCTGTGAAACAGAAACAGACTCACAGACATAGAGAACAGACTTGTGGTTGCCAAGCAGGAGGTGGGGAGAGGGATGGATTGGGAGTTTGGGGTTAGCAGAGGCAAACCATTATATATAGGATGGATAAACAACAAGGTCTTACTGTAGAGCACAGGGAACTATATTCACTATCCTGTGATAAACCATCATGGAAAAGAATCTGAAAAAGAATGTCTATATAGGTATAACTGAATCACTTTGCTGTACAGCAGAAATTAACACAACATTGTAAATCAACTCTACTTCCATCAGATAAATAAAAAAATAGATACATGAAAAAAAGTATTTTCATTTTTAATAGAGTCTCTAAGCACCAATAGAAAATATTTAGAAAAGTGGATGACTTCAGGGGATAAATATTCATTGAGCACCTATATTGCCCTGGTACCAGTCTAGATGCTGGGGTAGAGGGCTTTGAAAAGTCTTTGCTGCTAAGGACCCACATCCTTATGCAGGAGAAAGAGAATAAGCAAATGATGCTGTGCTGGAGAATGAGGGGGCTTTGAAGGAAAGTTAGGCAAAGGGAGGGGAGAATGAAAAGATGCTAGAGACAGGGGACAGGGAAGGGGTGTTTGCACAAGGCCTGAGTGAAGGGAGGTGGGGAGTTGTGCAGGCATTTGGGGAAGAACATTCTGGGCCCAGGGAACAGCTGTGCAAAGGCCCTGTGGGCAGCTGGCTTTAGTCTCACAACCGGCCTGACTCTCTCAGGAATGCTGGCAAAGAGTAAGGACATGGAATCTTCTTGGTTTTATGAACCACATCTTCAGGCATAATCACAGGTAAATGTTGATACAGCGTATGTACACGGAAATATCTTATCACAATACAGTGTGAACTTGAGAGGAAAATCCAAAGGGTCTCAGATTTACAGCTCCAGGAAGATGACATATATGATGTTAATGACAGCATTTTACAGTTTCCAAAGTGGGGAGAAACACTATGTGTGTGTAAAACCCACCCAGGAAATGAGGTTCTTCAATTGTCTGTGAGGCTTGTCTCGTAATTGATTCAGTGCCCGCTGCTCGTGCATTTGGAATAACACTCATATTTTGCCAGGACTGGAAAATATGTATCCAAATGTCTATGTACTCACTTCAAAAAAAAAAAAAAAAAGTCTAGGCACCCACGCTCACTCAACTTTGGAGACTGAGATAAGCTAGCATTTCTAAACACAGCCTATTAGGCAAATACTCCAGCATTTCTCTGAATTCGCCTTCACTTTTCTGTTAAATGGAGTCGTTTATCTGGAGAAGAGACCCTGGGGGACCCACTGTCCCATTTTGCAGTTGAGTGACCAAGGCACAGAGTGAGGAGAGGACACCCAGGTCCCTTGCCAGCTGATGGCCTGCCAGCACCAGGACTAGGGATTCATCCTGAACCTGTGCCACAGGCTCCCAGTTGCCTCCCAATATTTATTCTTTGCCTTTTTCTTAGTAAAAGAACTCCTAGTTTTTCAGCTGACATGTGACTACCCAGAAAAACGATGACATGGCTAGGCTTCCCTTGCAGCTTGGTATGGCCAGTGGGAATGAGTCAAAGTGTGTGGGCAACTTCCAGGGAGGGAGAGTACCCTTCTTTGCCATTTCTCTTTCCTGCACTGGGATGCAGATTTGATGGCTTGAGCTCAAGCAGCCATCTTGGGCCATGAGGAGGATGTATTTGCTGAACATGACAGAGCAGCCTGAGAGATGGACCCTGGGTCTCTGATGAGTTCATGAAACCCCCTACCAGCCCTGGAATCCCGAAATGCCCACTTCTGGACTTCTCTCATATGAGAGAGAATTACTTTTTTTTTGCGGTACGCGGGCCTCTCACTGCTGTGGCCTCTCCCATTGCAGAGCCCAGGCTCCGGATGCACAGGGTCAGTGGCCATGGTTCACGGGCCCAGCTGCTCCATGGCATGTGGGATCCTCCCAGACCAGGGCACGAACCCGCATCCCCCACATCGGCAGGCAGACTCCCAACCACTGCGCCACCAGGGAAGCCCGAGAATTACTTTTTAAAGATAGCTTTTTTTGTCCCTTGCTGTTGAACCAACAGAGACCTTCTCTGGGTCTCTTCTCCCTGCCATGTGGCTACTTCTGCAACCCTCTCATCATGATAGAGATAAAGAACAGCCCCAGAGAGGGGGCGTGAACTGTCCAAGGTCACAGAGCTTCTCTTATATAAACAGCCACTTCAGACCTGCACAGAGTAATTGCTAAAACAAATAGGGCCTACCTCCAGAGTGCTGGCAAGACCGTGGCCTAGAGAGCATTTCCCAACAAGATGTTCACATGACCACTAATCAATGAGGCTGGTGACATTTTGAAGGCCTTTGCCACTGCGGCTGCTGTCAGCCCAACTCTGCCTCGTCCTCCTCAGGGACACGCTGCAGGGCCTGGTGGGTGACCCCTGTGGCTCTGAGAAAACAGTTCCCTGGAGGGCCAGCCTCTGGGACAGTTGGGGTCATTGATCCACCAGGCCCTGATCAGGCTTCTGATGTGAAGCATCATCCCTCCCGGGTTCCACCCAGGAGCAAGAAGGTCCTTCAAGATCTCCTTCCCTCCCTCCCTCCCTTCCTATTTGTCTGCATTTCCTGTTGGCAAAGATTTTCTTTGAGACCCTAAGGATACTGCAGTGCACCCCCCTCCCTGTAATGACCTCTGACCATCGGAGACTCCTCCCTCCTCACAGGGACTCCCTCGTCTGATTGATGGGGAGTGACATAATTCATCCCAGCCACGCTCCTGCCACTGGGGTCTCACAGAACTCCCCAGCCGCCTCTTTCTCCTTACCCTACGAGCCCACAGCGGCATTTCACGACTTCTCCGCTTAGTGAAAAGAGAGACACAATTTCTCAGTGGAGTCAGATACTTAGGGCCTCACTCTGAAGAGGAAATAGAGGCAGTAGCCAGAGAGTGGTCCCTTCCCAGCTCCAATATCAGACAGAAAGCATCGGCAGGGAAAACGCTGCCATAGCCATCCTGTCCCCCTTAGGAGTCCTCTGTAGTGGGACATGCCCAATTTACAGAAGAGCAAGCTGAGAGCTGAGAGTTTGATTTGCCCCAGGTCACACCAGCTAGGCAGTCCCGGCACCGGGATCCAGCCCTGCCTCAGACCAGATCCTGTGGTCTCCCAACTGCCCTTCCCAGCCTCCACCCTGGGAGGAAGTCACCACACATGGCCTTGAAAGGTAAATCTTGGATCTTTGGTGACAGCTGGAGAAGGAGAATTTCTTGCTGCTAGCCATGCACCCGCATTGCTTGCCAGGGACCCTCCCCATGTCCCCTACACCCCTTGCTGTCCCTCGGCTGTCTAAGGTCCTGCAGTGGTGCCCATTTCCATTCAGTCAGCAGTCACTAAGAAAGGCTGGTACTAACCTTGTTTATACTAGGGTGTGACTGACTGATACATGTCTAACTGCTCCTCTTTGGAGATGCTGGCTTTATAATTGAGGGCTCTGAGGACCTAGGGCTTAGTGACAAAGGAATGCAGACTGAAGGATGCAGCTTCCAGCAGCACGACAAGGGGTCTTCCCAGGGGACCCCTTCAAGTTACAATCCTGTGTTGCCAGCAGGAAGGTACTTAAGGCCAGGTCGCAAGTCCGTGGGCATTGCAGTTAGCATAGGAGTATCACTCACTCCTGGAGAGAAATCCTGCCCAAGAAGTACTCCTGGGAGAGGTGGAGGCACCCCCAGGGAAACTGGAGAGCTACATGCTCATCCCCTGTAGAAGTAGATGGCACAGATGCAGATCCCAGCCCTTCCCTGAAAGGACCCCAGTGGCAGCCCCTCGTTCCTGACTTCAGTTGCCCCCTCTCTTCCTGTATTTGCTCTGAGATTCAGCATTTCCCACAATTCCCGGAGTGGAAGCCCCGTCCTCCTCTGTGTGCATCAGGCTGGCCCCTCCCAGCCTCCCTCCTCAGGATGGCAGAGTGATGCCACTGCCTGGGGAGGAGACGGGTCCCAGGACAACCTCAGTGCAGGGATGTCCAAGCTCTGGCGACACTTGGCAGGTATTTGAAGGCCCCTCTGAACGTTCGATTGCTCAACTCACATTTCTCCTTCCTCTGGCTTGACTCTCAGACGCTTTGAGAACAAACCAAAAAATAAAAATTCATCCTTTTCCAGCTGATTTGCTCATTTTTGGCAAATCCTCACTTTGTCCCCTCTGCCCTTGGGACTTGTCTCCCAAAGGAGGCCAGAGGGTCATTCTTGGGGGGGTGTTCTGGTTTTGGCCAAGGACATCTCTGGGAAGGCAGCTGCCCTGGAGACTTGACCTCTGACGAGAAGCACAGAATGGGGGCCACCAAGAACCACCTCCCACCCCCTCTGTCCTACAGGAGAGGATGCCCCAGCTTGGCTCCTGGAATTCCCTCTGGGGGCCAGGGGTGGTAAGTCCGCCGCCTCATTCATTCCTCCATTCATTCACTCATAGATGGAGTGATGTCATTCATTCATTCACTAATCCAAGGACGGAGGGTGGGGCTGGTCAGACGGATCCAAGTATTGGACTTGGTGACCGAATCCTTATGAGGCAAGAGGAGGGCTCTATCTTCAGAAATACCTTCCGCTTGCCCCGAAGCGATCCATCCACCTGGTCCCTGATGCTGGGAAGGCCCTCAGAGCTGCTGCCCACAGCAAGCAGGCCCCGTCCCTAAGGACCACAGGCAGGACGCCAACGGCCTGGGAGAGTGAGGTGAGCCGTCCTTGGTCCTTGCGCACCTGGCGGGGCCTTGCTAGGCAGACGGAACCCCTCAGAGCACAAGAGGCCTCGTCCCAAGACAGAGGGAGCTGCCCGGCCACTCTGTGGAAGAGGGCAGGGCTGGGACCAGGCCCCCATATCTGTCCCCTCTTCCTGCGCACGGGGCAGCCTGGTGGCTACAAGAGGAGGCCCTGGAGAGGGTCACTCACAGCCCTGAGGCCACGAGCTGTGTGACCCACGGGCAAGTGACTTCACCTCTCTGGGCCCCAGCTTTACCCCCTCATGTAAAATGGGATCAAAACAGCACGTGGTGAGGACCAGGCCCTGTGCTTAGCGCCCCTGACATGTTTCAACTCAAATGTTTCCCACCCCAGGGTGCTGCAGGGTGGACACTACTTTTTTTTTTTTTTTTTTTTTTTTTTTTTTTGCGGTACGCGGGCCTCTCACTGCTGTGGCCTCTCCCGTTGCGGAGCACAGGCTCCGGACGCGCAGGCTCAGCGGCCATGGCTCACGGGCCCAGCTGCTCCGCGGCACGTGGGATCTTCCCGGACCGGGGCACGAACCCGTGTCCCCTGCATCAGCAGGCGGACTCCCAACCACTGCGCCACCAGGGAAGCCCAGGGTGGACGCTATTCTTAGCCCCAGTTAACTGATGAGAAAACAAAGGCGTGGAGGGTCAGGCAACTTGCATCGGAGCCAACCTCGTGAGGCCCCGTGAAGCTCAGCTGCATCACGGCCCGAGTGCTTAGTGGAATGCCGCATGCTCAGCTAGTGCTCCATACAGGCGGCGCGGGAGCTCAGAGGGGATGCTGGGTAACATCTGGGGACACTTTGGCGTTGTCGCTACAGAGGAGGGCACTGCTGGCCTCTAGTGGGTGGAGGCCCCGGATGCTGCTAAACACCCTACAGGGCCCAGAGTGACTCAGCCCCAAATGTCAACAATGCCCAGGCTGAGAAGCCCTGGGTTGTGATTACTGTTCTCTGGAAGGGGTTTCCCTCCTAGGAAGGGTCTTGCATGGACATACCCACTGTTGGACTGCCCACCCCGGAGGCGCTTCCCCAGCCAGGCTGGGCTGGACACCACGAAAAACTGTGCTCCGTGGGTCCTCCCTGGACCCGTCCAGGGTCCCAGAGGGCAGGTGGGATGTCCAGCTGGGGCTGGGCTGGCAGCGAGCGGCGTGCCCCAGGCCCCCACCCCATGGATGCCCGCTCCCTACTCGCCAGCAGAGGGTTCAGCTCCATCTCCTCATCTGAGTGTGCCCTGCACACTGGCCTCAGGTGGGCACTGGCCCCCAGCGGCTGGTCGGGACACCTCTGCACCGGTATCTCAGGCAAGGGGGTAGAGGCCGCTCTGGTGGTCCAGCAGAGTTTGCAAAATGAGTCAGCTGGCAAGAGAGCTCAGAGCATGTGGGTTAATCATTAACGCACAGCTCAGTCACTTCCCCGGGATTCCAAAGGACCCGGGCCTGCATGGCATCTACCAGCCTTGACCGTGGTCCTGGGTGACCCACCCCATCAGGGCTAGCTTAGGCTGATTATGTGCTAAAAGGGAGCTTCCGTGCCCAGGGACCCTGTCTCCCTTTGTCCCTACATTTTCAGCCCTGAAACGTCAGAGTTGTTGAAGGAGAGTGGTCCCATCTCACAGCTCACACTAACCCCCTGGCCAGTAACAGCCCCTTCAGATCACCCTGCTGCGCTTCCCTAAGAGTCTGCTCTGTTCCCCATGCTGTGCCAGGCACTCAGTGTACACTCCTTCTTTGAATATTCTCACCAGCCCTGCAAATGAAGGGTTGTGTGTCTCTATTTCATGGGTGAGGGGGGAGGTCCAGGCAGGTGGCTGTCCAGCGACAGGTCTGGTTGAGAGCAAGGGAGAGAAAGAGTAAATCATTTCTTCCCTTGGGGCCTCCGTTTCCTCAAGCCGCCCCTGCAGTGCAGGACGTGGCGAGGGTTACGTGGGGCAAAGCAGGAAAAATTCTGAGCACCGTCCCTGAGCACACAGTAAGCACTCAGTAAACATTGGCTGCCTCTCATGTCACCGGGCTGTGTCTCAGAGCCAAGGATCCTTGCCCGGTTTGCTCGCTGGTGTTGTCAGCACGTGGCAGGTGTTGAAGGAAAACTTACGTCAGGTGACTTGGGCAAAGCCACAGGCAAGCCACGAGTCTCAGCCCAGGTGGGTCTGACGTTTAGTGATGCGCTCTTTAAAAAGGCTGCATTTGCTCCCCGAGATCTCATCACTTGGGAAAGTGGATTACACTTCCTTTAGGCGGGTGGGTTTGAAAGCAGCGGTACCTGGATGTGGCCGCGGAGCCCCACCTCACGGGCCCCAGGCCAGCTGCCCCAAGTTCCAGCTCACTGTCGGTGCAGCCCCCGCGCAGAGCCCAAGCCCGGTGACGGTCACTCTCCTGATTGGAGGAGGGGCGTGAGGGGGTGGACAGGTGGCGGAGGCGGGGAGGCAATGCGGGGAGACCTCTCCTGGGGGAAGGAGAAACTGGGACCACAGGGGGGCTCTTGGGGGTGTTAGGGCATGAAACCGAGGACTGATCGCTGTTGGTCTCCCCAGAAATCAACTCTGGGCTCGAGAATTTTATCCCAAAGCTGGTCCTGGCTCGCTTGGCCACTACAAACCCCTCCTGCACGAAATTCAAGGGTGATACATCAGAGGCTGCCAATGGAGAGAGATACAATAATAAACTTCATTCATTCATTCATTCATTATTCACTCATTCATTCTCCCTTCCAGAAAACATTTCCTGAGCACCTGCTTTGTCCAGAAAGGCTGCTTTGGGCTAGAGCAGAGTTGAAAGTAGCCTGCATTCCTGACAGCAAGCCGTGCATGGGAGCAGTGCAAGGGGTCTTGTGGGGAGAAAGTCAGGTTCAAAACTTCCACTTTGAAAGTGAGATTGATGCTCTCCTGTCGTCCCCGTTTTGCAAGAGCCATGTCCCCATCCTGGGCTCTAAACGTGTTCCACGCAGACAGCGCCGGGTTGCACCGACGCTGCAGAATCCCCCTGGGGTTCAATTTTCTCAGCTGTAGGTTAGACTGGTCCACACTCAGGGTGCAAATGCCAGCAAGTTGAAGCTTTGTTTAGCACTTAAAGCCTCCTAATGGGTTTACAACATTTACACTTGTCTTATTATTAATACCAATTACTAAGGCTCAGCCCTGCCAATCATGCGTCTCGTTTTATAAATACTGTCGGGACAAGAAGGTCACCCACAGCTCTTTGCTGCAGCAATGGTCTTCTTTGCAAAAGAAAGTTTGAAATAAATTCTCAGTGCAGAAAAAGGCACCTCACGAGTGAAGCTCTGAAGTTGGCTCTTGAAGAAGTGTCTGTTTTTGCTCAGGCCCTGGAATACGATTTTTAGAGGACCTTTAAATCATGCGTGTGGAAGTTCAAAGCCAGGTTCCACCACCCGGCTGCCTGGAGGCGAGACTGGGTCACCTCTGGGGTTTGTTAGTGTATTTAAAAAGTGACAAATGGTTGTTTCTATAAGGAACGTATAACTGGCTTTGGACAGAGTTATTGGATGCTGGGGATGGAGAGACAGCATGGACGGCATTGCTCCCCGTGCCCTTTGAGCCGCCCGCTTCATGCCGCTGTAAACAGTGAAATGTAATATTGCCTTATTTGGTGACAGAGCCAAGTGATCACTTGCAGAGGCCTCTTTGCCTTTGACTGTGTGAGAAACAATTAGCTCCACGTCCTCGTTCGCCTGGGCTGTGGATGTGGGTGCCACCTCCGTCGACCGGCTGGGGCTTCAGGGCCCCCTTTGGATGGGGCCCCCCGGGGTCTGGCACTGATGGGCTTCTGGTGCAGCTTTTACAGATGCTGCCCAGGATGCTGCCTGAGCCAGGGGAGCGTGCTCCCCAAATCCAAATCTGGGCCCCACGGGCTTGCAGTAGGCTAGGTGTCTAGGTGCAGGAGACCAGGCGTCAGAAGAACCTCCCATTTCTTTGAATTTCGTACGGATACACGGATTTGAAACAACAAAATTCATTGTCGCAGAGCAGGATTCAAGAAGACCGGGTGTCCCTGGATTTCTGGGGTGTCCAAGGGGGTGCTCCAAACCTGGGCAGGGAAACTAAGAGCAAGATATCGGCTGTGGCTGGTGTCACTGGGGTGCCAGGCTCGGGCTCAGCACTGCCACGCATCCTGGACATTGAAGTTGGAGTGGCCCTTTTGCTCACAGAGAAGGGGCTGGACCACAGGCTGGTCTGTTGGAGGGGCAGCTAGCTGGAGTCCCAGGCCTTGAACCAGAAGCCCAGCAACAGCCATGCAGTGGATGCTCCTGCCCCCAGGAGCAGCCTGGAGGAAGTCCCCCTGCAGAGCCAGCTGCCTCATCCCCTGGTCCAGGGATAGGAGAGGCCCTCATGCTCCCTCCGTGAAAGTCTAGCCTCCATGGAAAATGCAGCTGTCCCCAGTGGTCATCTGCTCAGTCACCACTCTCCACACCCGGGTATTCCCTCCAAGGGGCGATTTGGGGTGAATCGGACAGTGGGCATCACAAGGAAACGAAGAGGAAACACAAAGGGGCCGTGACTCTCAGTGTGGCCCAGAGTGCGAAGGAAGCTCTGGTGCCTGAAGTGATGGGGTGGTGGAGCCGGGCCTGGCATCAGAGGGCCCTGGGCTCTGGCTCCAGACTTGCTGTGTCCTTCGGGTGGGGCTGCAGGCAAGTCAGTTCTCTCTGAGCCTCAGTCTCTCCATCGTGAAATAAGCTTACTGGGACCTGCCTTAGAGGGCTGTTGCGAGAAATACATAGATGGATATATGTAGAGATGCCAGTGGTACATGGTAGGTGCTAAAATGATGTTGGTGGGATTAAGTAAATAATTAAATGAGAAAAGGTCACTCACGTTTTCCAAAATGTTATTATTTCACCTACCGTTTATTACGATGGCACACAAGAATGCAACTTCTGGGAAGTATCCTAAAGAGAGGATCTCCTTCCCCTTTCCTCTCCCTCTCTTACTGGCTGGGATAGACCTGTGACGACTGGAGTAAGAGCAGCCATTTTAGACTATGAAGCGGCTTGGGGGAATGGAGGCTTCACAAAGCAGAGCAGCAAAAGGTAAGAAGCCTGGGTCTCTGAAACCAGGGAGCATGTTTCCTTAACCACATACCCCGGGATTTTTACATGGAGAATAAACAAATTTCCATTTTGCTTAAGACAGTGCATGAAAATATGTTGTGAACTGTGAAGATCCCTACAACAGTAAGGTAATGACCCTATCTCCATTATCCAGCGTGAAGGACAAGTTAGTTAACTTTCTGCTGTCTTTGTTTTTCACCTTTAAAATGGGTCCAATGTTTATTATTATTTTGATTATTGGCCTTCGTTTTGCCCTTACCCTGCCATAACTCCTTTGAGTTGACTGTCATGATTCAATGTCCTCGCTCTATACTTCTGGGTGCCCAGCCCTCCCCACCCCCTGCCCTGCACTGTGCCCTTTCCACCCAGGCTGATTGTCTTCTGCGTGCAGAATGGGCCTCTTACAGAATCCTGGGACTCAGGGGGTGTTAGACGGTGTTGATTGCAGCTCTCCCCCAGTATAGGCTGGCCTCACAGCATCCCCCCAGCCTCTCCGCTTAAATGCTTCCAGGGATGAGGTGCTCACCACCTCCCATGCAGCCTGATCATTGCTGGCAACTCTTCATGCCAAGAAGCATTTCCCAGAGCTAATCACCAACTGCATGCCCTGGGACTTCCCTACCTACCTTGGATCTGACTTTGCCTGGGACTGTCCTGGCTTTGGCACTGCAAGTCTCACATCTCAGGGAACCCCTCCACTCTGGGCATACTGGACAGGCTTTCCAAGTGTATTAATCTCCTAGGGCTGCTGTAACAAATTACAACACACTGGGTGCATTAAAACAACCAAAATTGACTCTTTAACAGTCTGGAGGCCAGAAGTCTGAAGTCAAGGTGTCAGCAGGATTGGCTCTTTCTGGAGGCTCTGAGTGAGAAGCTCTTCCAAGCCTCTCTCCCAGTTTCTGGGGGCTGCCAGCAATCCTTGGTGCTCCTGGGCTTGTGGCTGCATCCATCCGATCTCTCCTCAATCTTTGCGTTGCCTTCCTCTCTGTGTCTTCTCCCTTTCTGTCTCTTAAAAAGACACTTGTCATTGGACTTAGGGCCCAATCCATGCTGAATCCAGAATGAGCTCATCTTCCGATCCTTAACCTGATTCCAACCGCAAAAACCCCATTGCCAAATAAGGTCACATTCACAGGTACTGAGGTGAGGACTTGGACGTATCTTGTGGGGGACACCATTCAACCTCTTACAGCAAGGAATGAAGTTGACGCTTGTACTGGAAGGTCAAACAGGACTTAACTAGGTGAAGAGGTAATGACAAGAGGAATTCCAGCCAGTAGAAATAGCGTGTGTAAAGGCCCTGTGGCCGGGAGGAGCTGACACATTAAGGAAATGTGTCTGAAAGAAGCCCAGGATGGCTGGAGTGGGAGGAAGGAGAAGCAGCACAGAGGCACTCAGGCAGGGCCGTGCAGGCCATGAGGAGGAGCCTGGCATTTTCTCTGCAGGTGGTAAGGGAAGTCTCAGCGAATGATAAGCCTTGAATAGCCCTCCATGTGCTGCGATGGCTGCTTCAGTGCCTAAGCCTTGACGACTTTCCCAGGCTCCCGATCACTGGGCCACAATGGATGAGTCCAGGTAAGCAGACAAAACTGCCTGGACCACCTGCTTCTTGCCCAGGCTTTTGCTGTCTCGGACAGGTGGGGCCTGTGCTCTGGATATTCATCAGAGAGCAGCCCTGCTGCTGGGGCCCCCCATAGCCCAAGGGGGCTGTCCCTCGGGCAAGGTTTACCTCCCTGGGCACTAGTTTCCTCGTCTGTCAAATGAAGTGATGTAATGGTCCTTACTCCTAGGGACTCGGTCATGACAAAATGAGTGAAAAGCCACAGGACACGGCTGGGTGCAGGCCCGGGGCCAGGTGAAGAGTGGAAAAGGCCAGAGAGGCCTGGAGACAGCCCTCTGAGGGGTCCAGGCTGGCTGTGTGAGCTTAACATGGAACATCTGCTCCCTTGGCCTCTACATGTGTAAAAGCAGCAAGGTGGCCTGGGTGATGGCAAAGATGTGGACGACAGTTTTCCACGAGCTTTCCAATGTACCCAGCACTTTTAGGAACCTCGTTTCCTCATTCGGTGTTGAAGCCCACTTGCACCAGTTTGGCTGGTGAGGAAGCTGGCACATGAAGAGATTAAGCGATTTGGCAGAAGTCACCCTACAAGGTAAGAGGTGGGGCTGAGACCTAGAGTCAGGTCATCCGGGCCTGTCCCAGCGCTGAGATGTAATGGGGAGTCAGAGCTGGGAAGGCCGAGGCCACCCGTCCCGGACCTGCTGGGCTCCTTCCAAGGGGAGGTGAGGATGTTGGGCCTCCAGAAACATCTCTTTGTAAACTTTAAAAAAATCCCTGTTATTAAAAGATTAAGTGGAGAGGCAGGCACGATGCAAACATCAGATCTGAGAGCAGTTCCTTCTCCAGAAACCCTTCCAATAACTAAGAATAGTGGGTTTCCTTTTGCCCATTAAACTTGAACCCCGCTTATCATTTTCCGACACGTTATGCAGTTAATTTGAATTGTCGGCAACAGGGCCCGGAGCTGCAGGGGTTTGGCGGGCGTCCCACTAAGCGTTTTTGTTTGGGCCTCGAGATACGATCTCAGCTGTCTTATAAAGAGAGACCCAAGAAAAGGGGAAGAGCGGCTTTTTTTTCCCTCCTAAGATATGTTTCAAGTTCTGCCTTCTGGGCTGGGTTCCTGGAGAAATGCATAGGAGACCTTATTTGGGATTATTGAGTTCCTTGGATTTTATGGGCATTAGACACTTGCTCTCAGCACTGTGTCTGAGCTTCAGTTTCTGTGGTGGGTGATGGTGGGAGGCCGGCGCCACGTGGGGGGCTGCGTGTGATGGGGAGAAGCTGGCAGCCCCAGCCACCGTTGGGGGCTGCTGTGTGGCTGGGCGAGCTCCTTGACCTCTCTGGGCCGTCTCCCCTCCTGCTGAGATGAGACGTGTGTGCTGAGAACAGACAGCAGAGGTTTGTCGAGCACTCGCTGTGCACCCAGAGCAGACCCAGACGCTGCAATATCACTTTAGCCCTCACAACAGCCCCATTGGATGGATGAGGAAAGTGAAGCTCAGAGACATTTAGTAAGTCTCTCAAGGGCACACAGCCCGCAAGTGGTCACACCAGAATTTGAATCTAGATCATTGTCTGCATAGGTTGTACTTCCGACCACCTCCCTTTCACCCTCCACTGTCCAGCGGATGCTTACAAGTGCCAGGGACTTGTAATCTTGCAGGCCAGCTTTTCAAAAACCCCTTTCCTGACTCTAAAATGATGCAGCCACTACAGAAAACAGTTTGCTTCCTCAATAAGTTAAACAGAGAATTACCACATGACCCAGCAATTCCACTTTTAGGGTATAAAGAAGTGAAAACGTGTTCAAACAAAAGATCTTACATTAATGTTCACAGCGGCCTTCCTTACAATAGCCAAAAGGTGGAAACAACCCAAATGTCCACCAACAGGAGAATGGATGAACAAACTGTGGTCTCTCCCTGCCGTGGAAGATTATTCATCCATAAAAAGGAATGACATTCTGACATGTGCTACACCACAGATGACCGCTGAGGACATGACACTCAGAGAAATAAGCTGATCACAAAAGGCTGCAAATTGTATCATTTCATTTCTACGACATTCCAGAATCGTCAGAGCTACAGAGACAGAAAGCAGATTGGTGATTACCAGGGCCTGGGAGGAGGGGGATGGGGGGTGACTGCTGTGGGTAGGGTGATGAAGACATCCCGGAACAACGTCGTGAATTCATTAAATGACACTGAACTGTGCACATTGAAATGCTGAATTTTATGTTTCGTGGATTTTACCACAATTTAGAAAATCTCTTTGAGGTTTGGGGAGGCTGAGGCTCGGTCCCACACCAGCAGCAGTTTTGAGGGGGAGTGGGGGAGGACCCCGCGGTGGGCTGCGGACAGGAAGACTGGGATGCAGACGCGCACCTTCTCGGGATTTGGCAGGAAACACTGCTGGCTGTGAGATGTAAACACCTGCTCTGGATCACCCAAGAAATCTACAGCAAAAGGTTTTCTTCACAGATTCTCTGATGTGAGTGGTCTTCGTCGTGAGGGGGAAGCCGCCGGGGTCTCGAGGTCAGGGCTGGCGCGGAGGGAAAGCAGGTGAAGTCTCCAGGAGCTGCTCGGGGGCCTCATCCATTCTGGATCTGTGTCCAGTGAGAGCATCAGTTAACAGCCTGCTGTGAATGGCTGCGTGCCTCCGCGGGCACAGGTCATTCACGGTCCCTCCACATCTGCCCATGACCACAGTGGGCGGAGACCGCGCCCGGGGTTTCTGGGATGTGCGGCTTTTGCTCCCTGGGCCCCTGGGGGCCACCCTCCCCACTCCAGTCATGAGGCCCAGGTGGAGCCTCCTCCCCCTTCAGCTTTGGGGTGACTGGCGCCCCAGGTGGACCGTGAGCCCCGGCAGTCTTGGGCTACAGTGACAGGTCCGGGGATAGCCCCGTGGCCCGAGCTGGTCCAGTGGCTGGGAGCCTGGGTGAGACACAGCCTGGAGATGCTGGTGTATCTTTGCCACCCGCTGGGGACAGTGCAGGGGATGGCCGAGCTGAAGGAGGCAGCTGTGTATGGGGGTTAGTGGACAC
Organism: Hyperoodon ampullatus; assembly: GCF_949752795.1. NCBI lineage: Eukaryota > Metazoa > Chordata > Mammalia > Artiodactyla > Ziphiidae > Hyperoodon > Hyperoodon ampullatus. The sequence continues at coordinate 6,393,616 of NC_136920.1, forward strand.
TTTGACCTCCCCAGCAACGTAACCTGCTTGCTCTCTTCTCTAAGATTTCGTTAGGTTTCTGTCACTTGCAGCCAGAAGCACAGAGGACCGCAGGAGCTGTGGTCATTTTAGCTTCCTCAAGGGCTGGGGTGAGAGCTGTTTGAGTTAGCAGCAGCTGACTGGCCAGGAGACCACCAGACACAGGAAGGATGAGGGCTCGGGACCTGCCCGCTAAGAGAAAGCAGAGCACGTAGGGGGCCCTGAGAGGGGAGCACGGGGTCGCTCTTCTCCTCACTGTGACCATGGGGTCCACGCTTCCTCAGAGGGCCAGACTTCTGCACCGTCCAGTTGAAAGGAAGGAGTCCTGCCTGCGCTCAGCCAGATGTGGGTGTGGCTCCAGCTGTGTGACCTTGGGCCTCCTTGAGGCCTCAGTGTCCTCACCTGCAAGTCAGGGGCCATGTTGTCCAACACCAGGCACGTGGTCCTGAGTGCCACCTGGGTCCTGGGCAGCCTGGCTCAGATTCTGGCTCCATCACTTACTGGCCACTTAAGCCCCACCTGCCTCAGTTTCCCCGTCTATAAACTAGGGTAATAAGGTGGCCTCCTCCCTAGGGCGACTGTGCAACAGATGAGTTTGTGAGTGTAAGTGCTCAAAACGGTGGCCAGGTGAACATCGGCTGTCACTGGTCGCTGGCAGGGCTGTGGTGAGGACGAAGCCTGGCAGGGACACAGAGTTGTCTTCCAGTGGGGTCCCCTTCTGCACCCCCCTCCCAAGCCATTCCAGGAGTCAGAGGTGGCTGAGGCTGGCCTCCCTCTAGAATAGACCCATTTGTCACCTAGTGACAGCCATGCCTGAAGCCCTTGCCTGGTCCTTAGCAGTGATGCCAGCATCCAGGAATGCCGGGACCTTCAGTCTCTTCTCCGGGAGCTCATGCATTACGGCTGAAAAGATAAATAAATGCCGCAAGCCTCGCTCCCCTATGATACAGACATCTACAAACACAAGGGGCCACCAGCACATGCTCCTCGTTAAAAATGGGGTGTGAAGGAGGCCCAGCAGGGGGTCTTGCAGCTCCCTCAGCTGTCCTGCCGGGAGCGGGCACTGGCCTGACCTGGCCTGACCCAGCCTGGGTAAGTGTGGGGCTCCTGCAGACCCTCAATCAGATTGTCCCTCTCCCCTGTACCTCCCCCTCGACCCCCTTCCTAGCCCCTCTCCTGACTCTCCGCCTCTCCCTCCCCTCTCCGCCCACCCTCGGTTACACCAAAGCTCTCTGCAGATACAGCCCCTCATCTTTGCCGAGGTGGCTTATGGAGGGAGCACAGAAAACTCAAGGAAGCTGAAAACTCTCCTGCTGGTGGTCTTTGGGGATTTGGATCAAGGCAGATTTGAATTAAAATAAGACCAGGCTAGGTCGAGAAATCTTGATGATAAAAAGGAAAAAAAAAAAAAAAAAAAAAAAAAACAGAAGATGTGCCCCTAATTTTACCCCATTGGGAAGGAACTGTACTCATTAACCAAGGAATGTATCATTTATAGGATTTTTGACCTAGATAGAATCCAGAGACCTCCTATTTCGAGCACTGAGCACAGGCCAAGGGTTCCAAGAGACAGTGGGGAGAAGGCCTGATGGCAGAGCCAGCTTTGGGGCGTGGGACCCCACCGTCACCCAGAGCCCCGAGCTCAGAGGGCCCGAGCTTGGTTTAATGCTTTGTTGTCTCTATCTTCAAATTCTTATTCTTTTACTGAATTTGTTTTTTTTTTTTTTTTTTTTGCGCTACGCGGCCTCTCACTGCTGTGGCCTCTCCCGTTGCGGACCACAGGCTCTGGACACGCAGGCTCAGCGGCCACGGCTCACGGGCCCAGCCGCTCCGCGGCACGTGGGATCTTCCTGGACCGGGGCATGAACCCGTGTCCCCTGCATCGGCAGGTGGACTCTCAACCACTACGCCACCAGGGAAGCCCTGAATTTGGGTTTTTAGGTCAAGTCTGATGGAGTGTGTGCTCTGGCACAGGTGCCACACACCAGATGCAGGCTCACCCTCCCCTGCGAGCTGTGAGGCGTCACGACGCGGAAGCCAGTGAAATACCAGGGAGCACAGGGTCACCACGTTCTGAGAAGGTGGGATCCTCACAGCCCCGGGAGGGCAACTTCCATTCAGTCACGGGAAGGCGGCACTGGTGGTCACGCATCACCCCCTTCTCACCCCGTCACCTCTCTGTATCAAAGCTCTTGCTCCAATACTCACGATGCAGGAGGAAGGGGAGAGACGGGGAATGCAACAGTGGAGACAGTGTGTGCAGTGCCTCCACTGCTCTGGTGAGAACAAAAATGCACACGTGTGTATGAGCTACGAAACGCACACTGTGTAAGTTCCGTGATTCCACGCACACGTTAACATGCTCTATTTTCCTCCCAGTATATATTTTTATTGAAGGACAGTTGATTTACAATATTTCAGGGGTACAGCAAAGTGATTCATACATATATATATATATATGTATCTCTTTTTTAGATTCTTTTCCATTATAAGCTATTACAAGATATTGACTATAGTTCCCTGTGCTCTACAGTCAGTAGTTCTTGGTTGTTCCAACATATACATATTTAAAATTTTTTTATTTTATATTGGAGTATAGTTGATTTACAATGTTGTGTTAGTTTCAGGTGTACAGCAAAGGGATTCAGTTATGCATATACATACATCTATTCTTTTTTAAATTCTTTTCCCATTTAGGTTGTTACAGAATACCGAGGAGAGTTCCCTGTGCTCTACAGGAGGACCTTGTTTAACGTGCTCTTATATTTGAATTCAAAGCTGGCACCACACAGGATCAAGATGAACAATAAAATTCATGCTCATACTTTAAAATTCTAACTCTTTTCTACTTTACAACAACATTAAACAGCAAATAAAAAACATGACAAGCCGAGAAAGACGTTGCAGAGGAAAGACAAAGGCTTTGTGGTTTGGCACCTCCGGGGGCATTTTTCCACTGCTTTTTGGACCAGGACCCCACAGATCACATAACCGCCCTGCTGGTTTCATTTCCGTTTCTCCGGTAGCTCTGCAGTGAACGCCTGAAATCACTCCCGCCACGATGCTGAGACCGCTTTGCTGCTGGGGGCCCCTTGTGCAGGCAGGGGCCCCGAGACCTCTGCTCCCCCAGTCCCTCCTGCCCCCTGGAGAACGGTGAGCTCGTGGGTTTTCCCTCCAGGACTCGGCCTTCCTCCTCCCACTGCAGCCGGTTCCTGCCGCATCTCTGGTCCCAGCGGTCACTGTGGTCTGTAGGACCTGTTTGGCTGCAGGACCACTGCTCCCAGCTGTGGCCTGGTCCATCCAAAAGGCTCCCCTGGCTCATAGCTTCAGGGGCTTCCCACTGTCCACAGGACTGAACCTGTCCTCCTGGACAGGCTCCAGGCCCCTCGGCCCCTCAACCCCCCCAGCTCCAGCCTCATCTGTGTCTTTCCCTCCTTGGCGCTAACCACTTCTCTCTCCTACCGGGAGCCCCTTGCCATTGGAACACACTCTCTGGGCTTTGTGCATGCTGTTCCCTTGGCCCAGAAGAACTTCCTGCTTCCTGCACAGGCCTGGTTCCTTTGCAGCCCGGAATTCTCAGGGAGAATGGCACCTTCCCTCCCCCACCCCAATCTAGGAAGATGCTCTGGGCTTCCACAGCTCACCAGCTCCCTCTGTCTCTCTCTTGCTGTCTTTCTGCCTCTGTCTCTATCTCTCTCCTCTTACCTCTCCTCATGTTGTCACAACTGTCTGTGAGCAGCTGCTTCACTGTGAGAACAGGGATGAAGCCAGGACCAAGCTCACGGTCTCAGACGATCACAGTGTCTACTGAGCACCCCCTCTGCCTGGCTCCCATCGGCTCATTTCTCTCTGACTCTGCCCTGCAGGGAGGTACACTTGCCACCCTAGTCTTCAGGTGCAGAAATCGAGGCTCAGAGCCCTGAAGTACCTCGTTCCCGGCCCCCACCCTGTGCCCGACCATGGAGGGCCGGACACGGGGACCCGCACACAGTAGGTGCTTTGTAATGTTGTCCAGCCTGCACACCTGGACTGACCCCAAGTTAGGGGAGCCTGGGACTCGGGGCTGAGCTAGCGTCAGAGAACCCGCCTTTCATCCCAGCTGACCGGGGACCAGGGGTGGGGGCTGGTGACCACATCCTCCCTGATGCCAGGAGGTGTGGTCGTGCCAGGAGGTGCCCCTGCCTGTCAGGGAGCCCTTCACAGGGGCTGCCGCTGAGGAGTCGTGGGGCGTTCACAAACGGGGCTGATCTTGTGCCATTTGAGTGCCCCCCAGGCTCCGAGGTCTGTGTGTGCCCCAGGGAGGGCAGGAAGGGACATTCTGGCTTCCTGGCCTCTGTGAGGTGGAGCCCCGGGGGTTTTCCTCTGTGGGAAAAGGCGAGCTCTGTCCATGAATGTAAACAGATCAACAGATGCTGGTCCTTGGCAGCTCGACTCGGGCCAAGGTCACTTCAGTGAAGCCAGAAGATCCTCTGGGGGCGGCGAGGGCCTCAGGATGGCACAGCTGGGAGTTCAGGGCCCACAGAGGGCAATCCTGTTAGGGTCTCTGCTATGGGGCTGGCGTCCCCCTTGACTTACCCAGAGCTCAGTCCCATGGGCCATCTTCCCTGCTGCTCCCACCTGGGTTCCCCATCCCCGCAGGGGCCAGGACAGAAACATTGGGTCCAGAAAGCCAGAGAAGTTGGAGGAGAAGCATGGAGTATGTGGCTCTAGGGGGGCCTGTTCTAAGCCCCTATCCTCCAGTATCCCCAACACACCCCCACATTGCCTTTGATTTCGCACAGGTGTGAAGCCCACTAGTTAGGGAGTAATTAGGCTCAGGAACTACCTTTTTAGAGAATACTAATAGCTCTTAGATGGTCCGCTATCTATCGGTCATTGTCACTATAGTATAAATTAGTTTGTTTCGTAGGCTTTCCTTCTAACACCCAAAAGCAGAGGAGCAACACCGAGAGGATAGGACCTCTTGGGGATCCCACCCAGAGCGCCGTGGGAGGCGTGCTGCCCTGGGGAGGGTGGAGCCAGGGGGCACTGGGACACGTGAGGCACCCAAGGAAGGAGGGAGGGGGACACAGTTCCATTTCTCCCATTTCAAATGTTCCTAATGGGCCAGGCCTGAGTTGAAGACGGTTGAGGAAGAACTTGTCTTCCTCCTCTTCCTCTTCCCTTCCCCCCCCGTTCGTTTCCCCCTTTCCCCCGCCCCGCTTACCCCACTCCTCCCCTACCCACCCCCCCAAGACCCAGGATTCAAGCAATTACGGTCCGCACCAGAGTTCAGGGTGTCCAATGGGGTGAAATGCCACTTTTTATTGCTGTTAAGTGCCACTTGTTTTTCCGACCATGTGGATAAAGCGGGCACCAGTGTAGACAAGGGTTCTGTGAGTGGGGTCTGGAGGGGATGGAATGGTTTGGCCTTTTCCCTCCAGCGTCCCTGAGGAATAGTGCTGAGGAAGAAGTGGACAGACATGTCCAGGGCGCAGGAGCCTCTTGGGGGATGGAATGGAAGCCCTGGGGCCCTGGAGATGCTCTTAGATGGATGGGAATGGTTCCAGCTGAGGTCACAGACAAGAGAGGGACCAAGGACCCACAGGTGTCAGAGGGATCCCACACCCACAGGCCCCCAGCTGAGCCAAAGTTTGAGGGGTCTGGTCCTGCCAAAGTGGGGCTCCAGCTGGGGAGAAGTGACAAGCCCTTGACTCCATAGGCTCTTTGTAGCCTGAGCGTGGGATGCCACAAGGACCTGAGCAGGGGGACCCCCAGGCCAGCAGCAAGGATGCTCTGGACCAGTGTTTAACAGCGACACCGTGTGGCAACAGCAGAAACAACGTGGGTCCAACGTGGGCCCTGGAGGCTGATTCAATCCTTTGGGCTCCCGAGGTTCTTGGACCGTTCACATTGGTGGAGGAGGATTCAAAAGGAAGATTCTAGACTTCTGGATAAGCTGGGGGATGATGGAACAAAGAATGGGAAACTACAAAGGAAGTGAGTTTCTGTATCTAGGTGGGTGCTGGTCATATCGTCACCGGGGACACGTGCATGGGGCCAGCCTGGCAGTTTGCTAACAGTTTAGCACAGAAACAGGGATGGGATTTCCTGCTGGAAGCAAACAGCCCTCTCCCAGTGGAGCTCAGCCAGCCCCCTCCAGGGCTCATGACCTTCCAAAGCATCCTACGAAGCACCTCCGTCTCTCACCTGCCTCACTGAGCTGAACTGTGGGCTGATGCCATGCCTCCCCCAGCTCTCCCAGGGACCACAGTGGGTACCCCCCGACCCCCTGCTCTGCAGCAGCCAGATTGGAGTCCATTGATGGTGGAGGCAAGGACTTGACTCGCCTCGCGCTTGGAGGGGAAATCCATCCATTCTCAAAAGTGCCAGCCCCCAGTGCCTGGTTGCTCCTGTCCTGGTTTGTCCTCCACAGATCTGCTGTCCCAATCCAGGAGAGGGCTGGTCTGTCTGAGTCGCCGGTGGGGCGCCTGCTTTTCGGCCGTAGGGGTGACTCTCACGTGACAAGTCTGACCCGACCGGCAAGCAAATTCGCCGATGGCACCAACGTGTATTCACCCACAGAGGCAGGACTCGGCTCGCCCCCAGTTCCTCCACCAGCGGATACGGCAGGTCACCCAGACCAACACCCTCCTGGGGGGCAGGGATCTTCGTCCTGTATCCAGGGTCAGCGCGGGTCAGACCCCCCCGGGGTCCCTCATGCCTCCTTGCACCCTTCTCAGCCCTGTGTCCGAGGGACTGGCCTGCACAGGTGGCGTGTGGACAGCTGTCCTCGCCCTCTGGCTTCCGGTCGGGTTGGCTGCTGGGAGAGCCTGGCAGAAGCAGGTGAAGGAGAGGCTGAGGAATTAGTCCCGGCTCCTTCCTGGCGGCGGTCAAGTTCCTCTACCCAAGTGGGCTGTCCTACAGCTGCAGCTCTATCCTGTTCTGGCAACCCCTCCCCTGTCACTTTGGTCTGGGGACGCAGGACTCCCCACCCACTGCTGCCAGCCTTGGGGGCCCTGGGCAGGCCCCCCCCACCCCATCTCTGGTTTCTCTTTTCTCTGTTCACACCTGTAACATTAGTTCCCTTCAATAAATGCGCTCAGGTCCCGCCTTCTGCGTGGGCTGTGTCCTCTCTCACCATAGGGACCCTTCTAAGAGGAGTCTCAGTCCTTGGAGAGGTGGCTGGGCAGTGCGGGTGTGAAACGGCCCTTTCTCTAACTGTTTAAAATCTGTCGCTTATCACGGCCACTCCTTATCCTGGGGAAAGACCAGGCTCCCCCTGCTCTCTGCTGTGAGTCAGCACTGAAGATGTCAGGAGTTAGCTGTGCGGCTCCCTGTGTCTCCTTCCCTCCAGCCTAAGATTCCTGGAGGTTCCGGCCCCTCCCTGTCCCGGTATTTGTTCTCCGAGCACACCCAGTGACTCAGGGTCCCCTTGACGAGTAGGCCCAGGCGTGAACTTGTGTCCATTCTCCGATGCTCTTATGGCGGGGCTCAGATCTGCAGAGAGAGCCCAGGGCTGGGGCCAGGCCAGGCCAGGGCGGGGCTGTGGATGGGCCCTCCCTTTCATTTGTTCGCAGGCGGGGATGGGAGCAAGTCCGGAAGCTCTTCCACCCCGACTCTCCAAAGGGCGGTGGGGAGGGTGGCTTGCTGAGGTTGAGTTTGTCGACTCGGAATTCCCTGCTCAGCCGTGACACACAGCCCACCATGTGGGGAGGAGGCTGGCCTGGCAGCCAGGAGAAACCGCAGCCCCACCTGGGGAGCCAGCCTGGCTGTGAATCGGAATCATCTGGAGAGATTTTAAAAGTACAGGTGCCCAGAGGGTCAGCTCAGGGAGGATGGTTGGATGGGGTGAGGCAGGGCTGCCTCTCTGTGCCAAGAACACCTGGGTCATCTGGGATCATCGTTACTCAGAAGCACAAGCTGAAGCCTGGGGATATTTCCATGTACTGTAATGATGGGAGCAGCAGGAACTGGGGTTTCTGGAACATTCTGGAATGTTCCAGAATGTTCGACATGCCTGGCGGGGACCACGAACCACTTTGGGTTTTTGTCTCTTTTTGTAATTGTAGAATGTGGAAATGCTGGAGTCTGGATTTGTGGGTGTCCTCTTGACCAGTGCAGGGTGCTCTCGTGGGGGGCCTCCAGGCCACATGGCAACGTTATGCAAATCAGGTTAAGGTGCCCCTTCCACCCGACAGAGCTGACTGAGCAAGATGTAGACCTACAAGGTCTGAGCCGTGAGTGATGATGCCCTGAGCTGGGCCCTCGTGCAGCACGCACAGTGCGCACGACACAGGTGTGTGGTTTTCGGGGGAGTCCAGGAGATCTTTAAACTTGGCGGTTTTATTTCTAGGCTGTTTGGGCAATTACACAAGGGAACAGAGGAGAGACGCTGTCGTGTCCTCCCAGATTCACAGGTTGGAGCCTAACCCCCCGTGGGCTGGTGCTGGGGCCTCTGGGATGTGATCAGCATTAGAGGAGGTCGTGAGGGAGGGGCCTCACTCACCCATGGCAAACAGCCCCCAACCTCCCTTTAGACACTGCTTGCCTCTGTCAGACCCTCTTGTCCAGTTGCCCACCTTGGGGCCATCAGCCGAGCTCCTCTTTGTCTGCCCGGGGCCTCTTCTTTCCCCCTCAGTAAAGACAAAAGTCCTCCTGCCTGGCAGGGCAGTGAGCGGCTGTGCTGATACTCCATCATGCTCCCGGGGTCCCATCTTGTTACGCACAGAAGAGCACAAAGAGGAAAGTCAAAACCACACGCAAGCTTGCCACCTGGAGGCAAATTTTATTGGTCTTGTGTCCAGCATTATTGTGAAACATCTTTCTAGAGTATTGGGGTTTTCCTCTCTGAAGCATGGAACCTGATTACTCACCTACCCACCCACTCATTTATCCATCCACCCACATATCCATCCATCCATCCATCCATCCATCCGTCCATTCATCTACCCACAAACCCATTCATCAATTCATCCAGCTACATATCCATCCATCCATCCATCCATCCATCCATCCATCCATCCATCTATCCATTCATCTACCCACATACCCATTCATCAGTTCATCCAGCTACATATCCATCCATCCATCCATCCATCCATCCATCCATCCATCCATCTATCCATTCATCTACCCACATACCCATTCATCAGTTCATCCAGCTACATATCCATCCATCCATCCATCCATCCATCCATCCATCCATCTATCCATTCATCTACCCACATACCCATTCATCAGTTCATCCAGCTACATATCCATCCATCCATCCATCCATCCATCCATCCATCCATCCATCTATCCATTCATCTACCCACATACCCATTCATCAGTTCATCCAGCTACATATCCATCCATCCATCCATCCATCCATCCATCCATCCATCCATCTATCCATTCATCTACCCACAAACCCATTCATCAATTCATCCAGCTACATATCCATCCATCCATCCATCCATCCATCCATCCATCTATCCATTCATCTACCCACATACCCATTCATCAATTCATCCAGCTACATATCCATCCATCCATCCATCCATCCATCCATCCATCCATCCATTCATCTACCCACAAACCCATTCATCAATTCATCCAGCTACATATCCATCCATCAATCCTCCCTCTTCCCTCCCTCCCTCTTCCCTCCCTCCCTCCATCCATCTACAGTCCAGCTTCCCTCCCCTCCTACCCGCTTCCTTCCGTCCTCCTCTCCTTCTTCCCTTCTCTCCTTCTTTCCTCTCATCCAGTAAATAGTCACTGAGCACATGTCATCTCTACTATCCCTGATTAGGTTCCTTGAGGAAATGAGTGTTTCCTGATTGAGGCCCCTTGAGGCTAAAGGCCCACATCCCAGGGACCAGCCTCAGAGAAATGGCAGACAACAGGAGCATGCCCCAATCCTGTGGATTCTGATTTGGAATTGCTTTCTTGTGACTTTCTTTTGCTGATTTGCTTCACACTGTCAGGTTCCGGGGGGCAGGAGCCCCGCATCACTGGGACCCTTAGCTGTCGAAGCGGTGGTTAGTTGAGGTTTGATTTGCTTCTTGGCTTCCACCAAGTGAGACCTGTAAGCAGGTGAGTGGAGCCAGCCTGATCCCGGGCAGGAGGTGACGCCGGAAGCAGGTGGGAGGAGGTGTCCCAGGAGGAGGTGCCGGTGGGCACCAAGGAAGACCCCTGCGTTATGCCTTCTGGCTCAGGAGCAGAAGAACCCCAGAGAGAGCAGGCAGGGGTCCTGAGAGTGGACTCCTCCACGGTCTGGGGGACACGATCCTCTCCCAGCCCCAGGGCCCTCTGACCAGAGGAGGCCAGACCTAGAGCCCTGGCCGCAGAGGGTGGGGGCGTGCTCCGTGCTGCCTCGAATTAGCACAGCGAGAACCTCGGCCGCTCCAGCCCCGGAGAACAGCAGCCTTTCCCGAACTCCCCCTGGGTGGCCCATTCTGCCTCAGTTTCCCCCTGCGCTCCAGCCCCTCCTCCCACCTGGGCTGGGAGCCTTTCCTTGAACGCTGACCAGCTGAGCAGGGACCTGGGGTCCTCTTGCCAGTGCTTTCCATCCCAGGCACCGCCCCGGTCCACCCACCTCAGGCCCCTGAGGCAAATTAAAAAGAGGGACTGTGTTTTCTCGGAAGGTGCCGACGGCGTTTCACGGCGTTTCCCAGGAAAAGGCTTGCTTCTCAGGGGGTGGAAGCATTCCAAGTGATCTTTACCAAGAATCTGCCTAATGGCAAGATTAGATTCCTTTCTACCGGGATGGATTTTAATCTGCCCCCCTGCTCATGCGAGAAGAACAGCACATTTCTACATAGTCACTGACCCCTTTGCTGATGCTGGAAGAATCCAGAAGGCCTCCCACCTGGATCCTACCTTCAAACAATGAAGCCCGGGGTGGTGGGGAAAGAACCTCTGAAGTTTCTTAGTGACAAGTCCAAAGGTATGAAATCAGGAAGGGCTGTCCAGGGTCCGTGAGCCGCGTGGGCCCACCCAGGGCAGGGTCTCCACCCCCCTCCCTGCCAGTCTGGGGTACACGGCAGCCTCGGTAGGCTGGCTCAAGCCTCTCAGCGGGAGGCTTCTGCTGCTCCTCTCTCAGGGCCAGTCCTGGAGAGACTCCCAGCACTGACTTCCGGGTTTGGCCTGGGTCAGTCCCTGGAATAGCCTCCCCCTGGGACCCAGTCTCTCTACTGCACGAGGCGGCGTGGGAAACGGCTGAGGCTCTGATACAGACCCCCACCTCCCTGCAGTCTGGTCCCCGGGAGAGGTGGGAGGGGCGCCGACACAGAGAAAGCGTCCTGTCCTCCACATCCATCACTTGCCCAGCGGGACTGTCCACTGCCTGTGGCCATGTCCCTGGGCCACTCAGGCTCCTCTGGACCCTGTGTTCAGTAGGAATTCCACACGCAAAGTTCTCCTCTTTCGGGATCCCTTTAAGGACCTGCAGCCAGCCTACAAGACCAGCGTCATCCACCTTCCACCTTCCACCTTCCACCTTCCAGTCTTAGCAGTGACTGGACTCATGCAGTGTCCTGGTGGCCAGCAGCAGCCTGCCTTTCTCTGGGGTGGGTCCTGTGTGTCCTCAGCATCTCCCTAAGGCCTCTAGATCCTGCTGGCCTGCCTATCGGTCCCCGTCCGCCAGCACCAGCCTTTGGAGGTCACCATGTGTCACTGGCAAATCTGTCTTCACCATCTAGAACAGAAGCTGCTTGGGGGGGGTCAATGGCTGGGCTGGGCAGTGCCTCGATAGTCACCTCAGTCTGGAATCTGACCCTCTGCCCCTAGAAGAGAGACATACCTTGTCCGTGTCAGTTTCATTCATTCATCTCTCCAATAGGCGCTAGAAATGTGCGTGGGGACCAAAGCACCACATTCCTGGCCTCCTGGGGATTCAGGTCTGACGGGGGAGATGGACATTGATCCGAGAAAGCACACAGACCAGTGGAAATTGTCATCTGGGACTTGTGGCGATGGCGAGGCTCCTGGAGCCAGGAGGGTATGCCACAAGGGCACCGGTCCTTGCCAGGGAGGCCAAGGAACTCCTCCCAGAGGTGATCACACGAGTTGGGAAGCAAAAGCCACCAAAGGCTTCAGCCCCAGGTCGTGGCTGGTTTGCTCTCTGGGTGGAGCAGATTGGAGGGGGTCCCAGCAGAGGCAGGTAGGAAGCCAGGGCAGCTGTCCAAACAAGAAGTGATGGTCCCTGGGGCAGTGTGGGTGCACAGGGGAGGAAAGGACACATCTGCGATGTTTGGAGAACACTGCCCTTCTAAGATAAACCAGGTCACAGCAGGTCACCGTCGAGTCCTGGTCTCCAGCATAAGAGCAGCCTGGGCCTGGCCCCTAGCTTCCCAATCCTAATTGCCCTGACCTTTGCTCTGCTGGTTTCTCCAGGGTCCTTGCCTGTGTTGATTTGGGCCTGGGAGAAAATCGCTGCCACAAGCCCACTGGCACTGCCCCCTTGGTGGCCCCGGGGAGCCTGGCAACTGCTGCGGCTTTATTTGATGAGCCAGTCCTCCTGCATCTGGCTTTTGTGAGCCTCTTTGCAGTAAAGCTCCTTTATCTCCTGAATGATGTTTTCTGAGTTATCCCTTCACAGGCCCACGGAGGGAGGCCCGAGGTCACAGGTGGATGGGGCCAAGGGCCAGGATTCACACCTTCTCCCAGCACAGCATACCTGGTCCCGCCCTGCCCCACCCACCTCTGGGAGTTTCCTTCCTTGTTGAGAGGAGTGGAGAGGAAACTAAACTTGACATCAGGATGGACCCTCATTCTCCGCCTTCCTCTTTCCTGTGGGCCTCCCTGGGGCGGTGGTTCTCAGTGGGGCTGGGGCTGGGGCTGGGGCTGGGGTGGGGAGCCCCGCTGTTTTGTCCCCATGGGAACACGCGAGGATGTCCGGAGGCATGTTTGGCTGTCAGAACTTGGAGTCGGGGTGAGACTGGCGTCTAGTGGGTCGAGGCCATGGACACGGCTCATCATCCTTCCAGGCACAGGACAGGCCCCACAGCAAAGAATGTTCCAGCCCCAAATTTTGACAGTGTTGAGGGTGAGGACCCTGTCCTGGGGGGAGCCCAGCCCAGCCTCACTGGTTCATGGATCTGGGGCTCCGGTGGTCCCAGCACTGACTTTAGCCCCTCTGTGGCTGAGAGCACTAGTGCACTATTTTTACATCTTTAATAAAAATTTGCTGTGGGCACCGAGTTGCGGTTTTGGAAAGAAGGAAGAGTAAGAATTGAAACACAGGCAGGGGACTTCCCTGGCGGTCCAGTGGTTGAGACTCTGCGCTTCCGCTGCAGGGGGTGTGGGTTCGAGCCCTAGTTGGGGAACTAAGATCCCTCATACCACGGCCAAAGAAAAAAAAGAAAAGAAAAAAAAAAAAAAAGGAACGCAGGCAGGAACGGCCCATGTCACTGGGGACAGAGCTAAGCACAGGGCAGTTACAGCCTAATGTGGTCCCTGCTGTCACAGGGGTAACAGAAGGCAACCTCCTGACCTGGATCTGCCCTGGGGATATGGCTTTGACTTCGGGCCGGGACAACCAGGCCAAAGGGTGTAGCATGTGCAAAGGCCCTGAGGGGTCACCACTGGATGGATTAACGCCCATCTGTCTGAGTTGAGAAGATGGAAGAGGGAAAACTCCCCACGGAGGCTCAGGGTCACCTGGGAGCCGGTGACCGGTCTGCTGGGCACCCTTGTCCCTCCCTGGGCACCCTGACTCCTCAGCACACAGCTGCCTTTTCACTCCGTTGTCTCTGGGGGATGGTTGCTGATGGCAGCCAGGCCATCAACCCAGGCTTTGAGAAATGGCAAATCCTGGGACCACTACCTCAAAACACGGGAGAGGACCACCCCCATTCTCACACTGTGGAGGAAACACAGCCTGGGATGGCTGCACTCACGAGTCTTGGAATCCGCCCAGTGCCCTGGCCTCGGCCATACTGCGGTCTCTGCCAGGACTGAGTGACCCATTCTCACTGCACAGCACAGGACAGGGAGAGGGCAGTGCGAGGGGACAGCTTGGGGGCGTTTGCCCGGGAATCCACATCCAAGCCCACCCTGGTGTTCAGGAAAGCTGTGCCCTGCCATGTCCTCCTGTGGATACCCAGAAGGGCTGGACACTGCGGGAGGGCTGGCTGGGAGGATGGGACTTTTGTTCTGTGCAGATCCGTCCACACTCTCTGCTGTGAAACCATGCCATTGGTCTTCAAACTTGGCGGATAGACTTCCCGGCCAAGATAATATCCTAGCAACCTCTCAGGGTGACCGGGACACCCGTGGTTAGAGTTGCAAAGTTGTTTACATTGAGTTTTATGGCATTTGAGGGAACTTGGCGGTTTCAAGCTGGGAGGATGGTTGTTCAGAACTTCCAAAAGTCAATCCTGGGGCGGCGGGGCCTGAAAACAGATGGGCTGGCTTTTCAGGAGCCTGAACCTCTAAACTTTCCACTCACCCCTGGGAGTTTGGAGGCTGCTGGGCAGGGGGAGTCTTGTCTTCTCTGTGGAGCTACGTCTCCTGAGAGAGGCCGTGGACACGCACCTCACTGCCTCTGCCTCCCCAAGCTGTAGGTGCCGGGCTCGTGGCTTCTGGGGCCTCGCTGGGAAGTGTATATGTGTGTGTGACTCTGTGTTTGTGTGTGTATGTGTGTGTCTGTGTGTGTGTGTGTGTGTGTGTGGCGGGGAGGGTGGGATGCCTGGGGTTGGATCAGACAAAGAAGCCAAAAGTTCTGAAAACTTTGTGTTATTGTCTGTTTTTTTTAATTGAGGTATAGTTAATGTACAATGTTATATATGTTTCAGATGTACAACATAGTGATCCATAATTTTTATTTTTTAAGTTTTTTTTTTTTTTTTTTTGCGGTACGTGGGCCTCTCACTGTTGTGGCCTCTCCCGTTGTGGAGCACAGGCTCTGGACGCACAGGCTCAGTGACCATGGCTCATGGGCCCAGCCGCTCCGCGGCATGTGGGATTTTCCTGGACCAGGGCATGAACCCATGTCCCCTGCATCGGCAGGCGGACTTTCAACCACTGTGCCACCAGGGAAGCCCTATTTTTTAAGTTTTTAAAATTTTATTTTATTTATTTTTTTTTTATACAGCAGGTTCTTGTTAGTTATCTGTTTTATACATATTAGTGTATATATGTCAATCCCAATCTCCCAAGTCATCCCACCACCACCCTGCCCCTGCGTTCCCCCCTTGGTGTCCATACATTTGTTCTCTACATCTGTGTCTCTATTTCTGCCTTGCAAACCGGTTCATCTGTACAATTTTTCTAGATTCCACATATATGCATTAATATACAATATTTGTTTTACCTTTTCTGACTTACTTCACTCTGTATGACAGGCTCTAGGTGCATCCACGTCTCTACAAATGAGCCAATTTCGTTCCTTTTTATGGCTGAGTAATATTCCATTGTATATATGTACCACATCTTCTTTATCCATTCATCTGTCGATGGGCATTTAGGTTGCTTCCATGACCTGGCTATTGTAAATAGAGCTGCAATGAACATTGAGGTGCATGGTGTCTTTTTGAATTATGGTTTTCTCTGGGTATATGCCCAGTAGTGGGATTGCTGTGTCATATGATAATTCTATTTTTAGTTTTTTAAGGAACCTCCATACTGTTCTCCATAGTGGCTGTATCAATTTACATTCACACCAACAATGCAAGAGGGTTCCCTTTTCTTCACACCCTCTCCAGCATTTGTTGTTTGTAGATTTTCTGATGATGCCCATTCTAACTGGTGTGAGGTGATACCTCATTGTAGTTTTGATTTGCATTTCTCTAATAATTAGTGATGTTGAGCAGCTTTTCATGTGCTTCTTGGCCATCTGTATGTCTTCTTTGGAGAAATGTCTACTTAGGTCTTCTGCCCATTTTTTGATTGGGTTGTTTGTTTTTTTAATTTTAAGCTGAATGAGCTGTTTATATATTTTAGAGATTAATCCTTTGTCTGTTGATTCGTTTGCAAATATTTTCTCCCCTTCTGAGGGTTGTCTTTTCGTCTTGTTTATAGTTTCCTTTGTTGTGCAAAATGTTTTAAGTTTCATTCGGTCCCATTTGTTTATTTTGGTTTTTATTTCCATTACTCTAGGAGGTGGGTCAAAAAAGATCTTGCCATGACATGTCAAAGAGTGTTCTTCCTATGTTTTCCTCTAAGAGTTTTATAGTGTCCTGTCTTACATTTAGGTCTTTCGTCCATTTTGAGATTATTTTTGTGTATGGTGTTAGGGAATGTTCTAATTTCATTCTTTTACATGTAGCTGTCCAGTTTTCCCAGCACCACCTATTGAAGAGACTGTCTTCTCTCCGTTGTATATCCTTGCCTCCTTTGTCATAGATTAGTTGACCATAGGTGTGTGGGTTTATCTCTGGGCTTTCTATCCTGTTCCATAGATTTATATTTCTGTTTTTGTGCCAGTACCATATTGTCTTGATAACTGTATCCTTGTAGTATAGTCTGAAATCTGGGAGTCTGATTCCTCCAGCTCCGTGTTTTTCCCCTCAAGATTACTTTGGCAGTGATTCATAGTTTTTAAAGGTTATATTCAATTTATAGTTATTAAAAAATATTGGCTATATTCCCTGTGCTGTACAGTATATCCTTGTAGCTTATTTATTTTATACAAAGTAGTTTGTATCTCTTAATCCCCTACCCATCTCTTTCCCCTCCCCCTTTCCCTCTGCCCACTGGTAACCACTAGTTTGTCCTTTATATCTATGAGTCTGTTTCTTTTTTTCTTATATTCACTTGTTTGTGGTATGCTTTAGATTCCATATATAAGTAATATCATACAGTATTTGTTTTTCTCTGTCTGACTTATTTCACTTAGCATAACACCCTCCAAGTCCATCCATGTTGTTGCAAATGGTAAGATTTCATTCTTTTTTATGGTTGAGTAGTATTCCATTATATATATATAATATATATATAATTATCTTTTTTTTTTTAATTTGAGCCATCCTTGTGAGTGAGAAGTTGTTTTTCATTGTGATTTTGATTAACATTTCTCTAATGATTCATGATATTAAGCATCTTTTCATGTGCTTATTGACCATTTATAGGTCTTCTTCAGAGAGATATCTATTCAAATACCTGTCTTTCTAAATTGGATTGTCTTGTTATTGTTGACTTATATGAGTTTTTTATGTATTCTAGAAACAAGTTCCGTAACAGATATATGATTTACAAATCTTTTTCTCTTGTTCTGTATGTTGTGTTTCCATTTTCTTTTTTTTTTTTTTTTTTTTTTTTTTTTGCAGTACGCGGGCCTCTCACTGTTGTGGCCTCTCCCGTTGCGGAGCACAGGCTCCGGACGCGCAGGCTCAGCGGCCATGGCTCACGGGCCCAGCCGCTCCGCGGCATGTGGGATCTTCCCGGACCGGGGCACGAACCCGTGTCCCCTGCATCGGCAGGCGGACTCTCAACCACTGCGCCACCAGGGAAGCCCTCCATTTTCTTGATGATATTGCTTGCAACACAAAAGTTTTTGACTTTGATGAAGTCCAATTTATCTATTTTTTTCTTTTGTGGCTTATGTTTTTGGTGTTGTATCCAAGGAGGCTTTGCCTAACCCAAGGTCATGAAGATCTAGTCCTATATTTTCTTCTAGGAGTTTCATAATTTTAGTTTTTACATTTAGGTCTATGATCCATGTTTAGTTAATTTTTGTGTATGGTGTGAGGAAGGGGTTCAACTGAATTCTTTTGCACATGGATATCCAGTTGTTCCGGCGCCATTTGTTGAAAATATTATTCTTTCCCCATCAAATGGTCTTGGTACCCTTGCCAAAAATCAAGTGGCTATAAATGTGAGGGTTCCTTCTGGACTCTCTATTCTTTCCCACCAGTCTATCCTCATGCTAGTGCCACTCTATGTTATTACCATAGCTTTGTAGCAAGTTTGAAATCAGGAAGTGTGAGTCTTCTAACTTTGTTCTGCTTTCTCAAGATTTGCTTTGGTTATCCTGGGTCCATATGAATATTAGGATCAGATTGTCAATTTCTGAAAAAATACAAAAACAAAACCCAGGTTTGATTTTGAGAGGGATTGCATTGAGTTTGTAGATTAATTGGGGGAATATTGCCATCTTAATGCTAAATCTTCTGATGGATGAACATGAAATGTCTTTCCATTTATTTAGAACTTCAACTTCTTACATTTCCACACTTTTTATAGCTTTCAGTGTACAAGTCTTGCACTTCTTTTGTTACATTTCTTCCTAAGTATTTTAATCTTCTTGCTGCTATTACAAATAGTGTTGTTTTCCTAATTTTATTTTCATATTGTTCATTTCTAGTATGTAAAAATACAATTGACTTTTTGTATATTGACCTTGTCTCCTGCCACACTGATGAACTTTATTATTCGTTCAAATAGTTTTTTTAGTAGATTCCTTCCGAATTTCTATACACAAGATCATATCCACTGAGAGTAGAGAGAGTTTCACTTCTTTTATAATCTGGATGGCTTTTATTTCTTTTTCTTGCCTAATTGCTCTGGCTAGAACCTCTAGTACAATGTTGAATCAAAGTCTTTGTTTTTTTCCTGATCTTAAGAGAAGAGCATCCAGTCTTTCATGATTAAGTTGATGTTAGATGTGCGTTTTTCACAGATGCCCTTATTGTGTTGAGGAAATTCCATTCTATTCATAGTTTGTTGAGTATTTTCATCATGAAAGAGTGTTTTGTTAAATGCTTTTCCCACATCTATGAAGATGAACTTGTGGTTTTATCTTTTATTCTAACAATGTGGTGTATGACTTTGATTGATTTTCATATGTCAAACCAACCCAGAATTCCTGGGATAAATGTCATGTGGTCATACTGTATGATTGTTTTATATGTTTCTGGTTTTGATTTGCCAGTGTTTCATTGAGGGTTTTTGCATTTATATTCATTAGGATTTGTAGTGTTCAGTAATATTCTATTTCAGATTCTTGCATGGTCTATGGTTTTCAAAATTTTGTCCTATCTTTATTGAATTTAGTATCAGTGTTACACTAGCTTTTTCTAAATATTTTTGAAACTTTTCTACTTTTTCCATGCCCTGGAACAATTTAAACGGTATTGGAATGATCTGTTCCCTAAAATTGTGTTAGAATTCCCATCTGAAATAACACAGCCTGGTGCTGTCTTGGCACGAGCTAGAGCTATCTATTTAAGAATGTCATTTTTTTTTTATGGTAATTGGGTCATCGTCTCTTTTCTGTCTCATCTGGGCTTAAGTCTTATAATTTATATTTTCTTAGAAAGGATCTGTTTCATCCAAGTCTACAAATTTATTTGCATAGAGTTGATCAAAGCATTCTTTTGTGGTTCTTTCCAGTTTCTCTGTCAGTGTTTCTCTATTTGTATTGTCTTATTCTGTATGTGTATATGTTCTCCCTTTTTCTTGATTAATTTCGCTGGTTTAACTACCTTTTTCCCTCCAAAGAGTCAGCTTGGCAGAAACTCTCTTGGGATGATGCTGCAGTTGGAGACCCACCCTGCATGGTCCTCTGGTCCTCCCTCTCTCCTTCTGGAGGTATCAGCCCTGCATAGCGGTCTGAAGCCTCTTTGCTCCTTTGCCTGCTGCCTCCCTCAATAAACCTCTTCTAGGTCAAGTCTTAGCTTTGCATCTGGCTCTTGGCAGACCCAGACAAGCCCCTATCGTTTCCTGGCTGCTGTGTGGAGAATGGACTAGAGGGGTGGGAAGGGAGGTAAGGCCGTCTGCCTGGCTGTTGTAGTGGTCTGGGAGCAGAGGGACCCTGGCCTGATCCTAGAAAGTGGGGAGCAGGTGGGGGTATATAGTAAGGGAGGGTCTGAGAGCTGTTTAGGATCAACAGGACTTGGGCATATAACTGCATAGCTTACATTTTACCATTTATTGCTTTCGACATTCCTTCTCAGGACCATAGGAATCGGGCAAAACTACACATCTGAAGGCAGAGTTGGAATGCTTATTCACAATCTCTCGACTTTCCCTTAGTTCCCTTCCCTGCGGGAGGGTCTGACTAGTTCTGTTGAGGTCTGGACAAAACGTCCGACCCAGGATGCCAGCTGGGTGGCCAGCAGCTCACCTTCCCCCCAAGATGCTAAAAGAAGGAAAAATCAAGCAAAACCTGACACTTTTCAGGTGGGTTTTGCGCTATTTGTTTTGGGTTGGTTGTTTTTGTTTGTTTTTTGGCCGTTCTGTACATTTTCTCTTTTAGGAAATAAAATGTTCTGGTGAGAGGGAACCTCAGAAATCATCTTAGCAGAGAAGGGAAAGGGAGAGGCCAGGTGCAGAGTGTTCTTGCTGCCCAGGGCCGTCTGTCTGGCAACTCTAGGTTAACCTATGCTCTACATTAGACCCTCTCCCCAGATTGTGCTTGAACCAAGAGCTCCGGGTCTACACACTGTTTTCACACCTTGTGGCATGCTGATAAGGAAACCGAGGGGCTATCTGAGATCTGGAAGCAAGTGCAAGGCTGAGCTGGGAGCCCTGGTGTCCCACCTCCCCCCTTCACCTTCCCCCAGCCAAGGTGAGCAGGCTCAGGTGTGCAGGCTCAGGTGTACAGGCTCAGGTATGCGGGCTCAGATGTGCGGGCTCAAGAGTGGTTCCTGCACGGGGCACATATGCACTGAAAGCAGGTGCAACATGTCAAGCTGGTGTACACCTGTCCAAGGTGTTAAGGTTCACCAGGTGTGCCCTGCTCCTGGCATTAAGGTTCACCAGCTGAAGTTAGGCCACAGAAGTTGAACTCATTGCAGGCAAATGCCGTGTGCATGACTCTGAGCCCCTCTCAGGGCTGAGGGAGGAGCAGGTAGGTGGGTCCTAACCCAGAGGACCAGAGGCCTTACAGGACGCCTGACCTGAGGGCCCATCCCTTGCGGTTTCTGACCCGCCCCTCCTCTCCCTCTCACCCCTCCCTTTTTTCATTGTCCTGCATTCACTCTACTGGTAGCACAGTCAGGCCTGAGCTGGCTGCTGGGTGTCTGGGTGAATGTGCTCACAGAATAGGGCCAGCCAAACCCAAAAACTGAGTACACATCAGAGCAGTGAGTCCCCCCAAATGCCAGGGTGCTCTGGGGGTGCACTCACACACACAGTAAGCACCTCCTGGGCTCTTTCCATGGGCCGGGTCCTGGGGACCACCAGGGAGACAGTCACAGGAACCAGCTTATCGAACAGACTGGCCTCCTGAGGTCCTGGGAAAGGATTTTGTTTTACCCAACTCTTCAAACAGTCCTGTCAGAAGTCCCCTCCCTGGCCCGCGGTCAGGTGTGGATTTTTCGTGAAGCAACTTCAATCTCAGGTCATCTTACTTGCCAGGGGCTTCCAAGGGCCCAGGAGGGACTTGGGTGTTGTGTTTACAAGGTCATGTGTTTTTGTAAAGTTTGCAAAAATAAGCGATTTCTGTGTGGTGGACACACTGTAGGTTGACGGGGCTGGTCCCAGTGTGTCACACCCTTGCATAATTCCCTTCCTTCAAGCGTGGGCAGATCCTGTGACCTATTTCTGCTGGATAGAATACGGCAAAGCTGATGGACTACTGTGTCCGTGAGTACGGTAAGTTATAGGGCCAAGGCGAAGGGATTCTGCAAAAGTCATTAAAATTCCAGACCACTTAACTTTGAGTTCTTCGAAAGATGGGCTCGGGTGGGCATGACCTAGTCAGGCAAGACTTTGAGAGGGCGCCCACGCCTCTGGTGAAGTCAGAGGCTGTCTCTTGCTGGCTTTGAGAAAACCAGCTGCCCTGAATCCTAGAGCAGTGAGGAAATGAAGCTGCTGACAGCCTGGGTGGGTTTGGGAGCTCCTCTCCCTGAGGCAGCCTCCAGATGAGGACGCAGCCTGGCCAACACCTGGATTCCAGCCTAAGACCCAGACAGGGGACCTGGCTAAGCTGCGCCTGGATTCCTGACCCAGGGAAATTGTAAGATTACACATGGGTTTTTTTCTAACCTGCTAAACTTGCGGCAGTGTGTTAGGTAGCAATAGACAACAAATTCCTTATATATTCTTTTTTTTAATTAATTAATTAATTTAATTGGCTGTGCTGGGTCTTAGTTGTGGCACTCGGGGTCTTCGTTGCAGCATGTGGAATCTAGTTCCCTGACCAGGGAACGAACCCAGGACCCTGTCTTGGGAGCGCAGAGTCTTGACCACTGGACCACCAGGAAGTCCAAACAAATCCCTTATAGTGATATATTCTTTTTCTTCAAGTGTTCCTCCACCAACTGTATAAGCTTCGGGTCCCATAAAATCCTTGATGCTGTAGCTTTCTGGTGCCTTTCGGCCATAGGAATAGTCTTACTTCACCCATGATGACTGCCTTTCAGAGACGAAAATGTCCCGTCTGGTCCACAGAAAAAGTCCAGTCTCTCAACCAGGTTAAGTCTTCTCTCCCCAGACTCAGGCCCGCCCTGGCTCAGGCCCCTGCAGGGAGGAAGGGCTGTGGCCAAAAGAGCAGGTGAAGCTCTCTGTGAGTGTCCTGGGGCTGCTGCAACAAACAGCCACCGTCTGGGAGCGCTTATGAAAGCAGAAGTGATTCCCTCCCGGTTCTGGAGCCAGAAGTCTGTGATCAAGGCATCGGCAGGGCTGTGTCCCCACAGGAGGCTCCACGGGAGGGTCCTTCCTGCCTCTTCCAGCTTCTGAGGGCCCCGGGTGATCCCTAGCTTGTGGCCGCATCTCTCCAGTCTCTGCCTTATCGACACCCGGCCTTGTCCCCTTGTGTGTCTGTGTCTCAAACCTCCCTCTCCTTTCTCTTATAAGGACCCTAGTCCTTGGATTTGGGGGCCACACTAAATCCACCATGATCTCAAGACCCTTAACTTAATGATATCTGCAAAGACCCTTTTTCCAAATAAAGTCACCTTCACAGGTTCCGGGGGTTAGGCTGTGAATGGATCTTTTGGGGGGCCACTGTTCAGCCCCCCACTGTTGCTTTCAGCGTCCTTTCCGGAAGTGAACAAGGAACCAAGTGTGGGGCAAGGTGGGATGTGAAGTGAAAGGCAGAGATGGAGAGGACAGGGAGGTGCCCGGGGGAGAGGGTGTTGGGAAGGCACCTGCAAGGGTGACACTTAAGCCGGGACTGGACGGCTGAGAAGGGACCACCCCGTGAAGAAGACGCAGGGAGACTGTGGGCAGAGGGGCCCCCGCCGATGCAGGCCTGGGGTGTGAGGGCTGAGGGCCCAGTGTGTCTGGAGGGTGGCAGGTGGAGAGGATGGCAGGGAAAACTGTGGTCTGGCCAGTTCGGACTGTCCTGCAGAGGAAGCAACCATTCACCAGTAGCTGGGAGGCATGGAGGGGCGTTTCCGGGGACGAGGTCTTGTGCTGCGGTGGTCTGGCAGCCTCCTTGTGACCCTGGAGATGCCACCTCGCCTGTATTTCACCACCAGGCCTTGTTCCTGCTGGATAGGGGGGAACCAGCGTTGCGGGGTCCTGGGAGGGTCAGGCTGGGACCCCCTTCATCCGCCTGGAGCCCCGATGAGAGTTGCATAAAGCAAAGTATGAAGCCAGGCAGCTCTATGGAGTGTTTGATGAAGACTTTAGGGCATCAGAAATCATTATTGGAGGTGCGGCTGCCTGCTCTGTGTGGCTCAAGACACAGCCTCGTGCGGGCCTCCGCTGGACCGCAGGCCACACCCGGGGAGTCTGGAGCCTGGCCAGAGTGTTCCCTTTTCCTGTGGCCCCTAACCATTGGGCCACCCTACCAGGTGTGGCCCGGAGCCCTCTGTTTACGGGGTGTGTCCAGAGCCTTGCTCCCCAGGCCTGGCACCACAGAGTGACACAGTGACAGGGTATCAAAAATCGTGGCGATTTTAACAGGTTTTTCTCTTAGACGGTGGATGCTGGGCTTCTGCTCCTTTGTGCCAGGGTCTTGACTGGGTCTTGTGGTCACATCAAAGTGACAGGTGCATGAAGTTCTGGTACCTTAGGGCTCACCTAAGGGGGGGATGGGGGACAGTAGACAAATGAATAGATAATCTGCTGGGAGAGGGAGGGTTTGGGGGAAGCAGACCTGGGTGTATTCCTGGGCGGGGGGGTCGGGAGGCCTCTCAGAGGTGACAGAGCAGGGCTAGAACATTCCATGCAGGGGTGCTGTGAGGTTGGGTGGGGTGCCCACTTGGAGGGAGGTAAGGTGGGGCTGCATTCAGGAGAAGCAGAGGGACCCGCCTGGGGGCGTGGGCCTGGGGGCATGGGCCTGGGCCCCTGAGAGGGGGTCCCGAGGATGCTGGGCTTCCATCCAACAAATGTCCTTTTCACTTAAGGTGGCCCCAGCTGCTGTCTGAGATGATGAGCCCAACTCGGGCAGTGGGGGGCAGGGGCGGTGGTGCCCCCCAGGAGTTTGCAGCCCAGATGGACCGGCGTGAGTCCCACTTCACCTGGCCGTGCTGTGGACTCAGGAGGGAGCTGGCTGAGCCCTTAGCGTGTGGCTCTGTGGGGAGAGGGAGGACGCAGGATCCCAGGCCTGGAGGGCGGGACCCTGAACCCAGGCTGCCAGTGGAGCTGGGGCTGCCGTGGGAAGGGGCCTGGCTCTCTGGGACCCGGGCCCCCACTGGAAGTGGGATCATCCCTAGAGAGACCCTTGGCTGGCCATGGCAAGGTGGAGGCTGGCTCCCCAACTCTGAGACCCCTCCCCAGGTTGCACAGCAGTGGGGATGGGGCTCATGGCCGCCTCAGGACACAGCTCCCACCACCCTCAGCAGAACAGCAAGCCTTCAGGGCCGTGGGCTCTGGAGCCAGTGACGGCGGTCCAAATCCCTGCTCCCCAAGAATGACCAGTGGGCAGCCTGGGGTGAGCGCCTTCCATCCTGCTGATTCTTTTTTTTTTTTTTGCGGTACGTGGGCCTCTCACTGTTGTGGCCTCTCCCGTTGCGGAGCACAGGCTCCGGACACGCAGGCTCACCGGCCCAGCCGCTCCACAGCATGTGGGATCTTCCCGGACCAGGGCATGAACTTGTGTCCCCTGCATCGGCAGGCAGACGCTCAACCACCGCGCCACCAGGGGAGCCCAGGGCTTTATTTTCCTGAGTGAGTATTAAATGTGTCAATATACCAAAAGTGCCGACCCCTATGTTCACAGCTGCACTATTACAATAGCCAAGACACGGAAGCAACCTAAATGTCCACAGATAGATGAGTGGATGGAGAAGATGTGGTACATATATACTACAGAATACTACTCAGCCATAAAAAAGAAAGAAATAATACCATTTGCAGTAACATGGATGGACCTAGAGATTATCATACTAAGTGAAGTAAGTCAGAAAGAGAAAGGCAAATACCATATGATATAGCTTATATGTGGAATCTAAAATATGACACAAATGAACTTATCTATGAAAGAGAAGCAGACTCAGACATAGAGAACAGACTTGTGTTTCTTGTATGTGTATATATATATATATATATATATATATATATATATATATATATATACACCAAAGGTGCTTAGAACCCCGTTTGGTGACAAGAGCTTGACTACTTGTAGCTATGAGCATCAGTGCACAGGGCGAGCCAGCCACTGCCCTTAACAACCCAAATGTGGAGGGCTTAATACAATGAAGATTATTTCTCTCTCATATCACAATCCAGTGCAGGAAGGTGAAGGAGAGAGGGTCTGATCCACAAAGTCATTTGGGGATCCAGGCTCCTTCCAGCTTGTGGCCCTCTTACGGCTTCAGAGTCTTCCTCTTTGGTCCTCTGCAGATGGGGGATTCCAGGGAGGCTCCTCTGGGCCGGAACCTCCAACTACAGGCTGAGGCCACGCTAAGTGCAGGGAGGCTGGGACACGTGGGCCGGCTCTGTGTCCAGGAGGAAAGAGGCCAGTCTGTCTTAGTCATTATTGCTCTTACATCCTGCAGCAGCTGGATCACCAAGCAAGGGGAGCGGCTGGAAGGGCCTGTGAGGGCCTGGCAGGCGGGCGTGTTACTCACCCTCCCGGTTACATCCGAATCGGCTTTGCCATCCCCGAGTGAGGCTGCAAAGGGAAGCTCAGCCCTCACAGGGCTCCCCGGAGGCTCCTCCCATGGGGACTATGTACAATATATGTCATCAGCCACCTCTTTTAAATTCCTTAATCTTATTATTCCTTGGTGGGAAGGCTTGAACATTCTTTTCGTATTAAAAAAAAATAATAATAAAGCCTGACAAGTTTCTTAAATAGCATTCTTTTTATTTACCCTTGGTCTCCAGGAGGATCATTTCCTGCTGGGGCCAAGGATGGGGTCCCTCTGGGTGTCAAGGGAGTGAAAGCATTTCTCAAAGAGGGTCTCCTGGCGGCCTCTTCTGGCCCACTTGCTGCCAGCCCAGGTGACAGAGGACAGGCTGTCTGCACAACTGAAGTCCCAGGAAACGCCTTGCCCCCTCCAACTCCCCTTCCCACCTACTGTAGAAGATTCCTGGCTGTGCAGAGGCACTTGCTAAAATGCAGATCTCCAGGCTCCACCCCAGTTGCCCTGATGCAGATAGTCAAGCAGGAGAGGAATCTGAATTTTTAGCAGGTGCCGGGGAGATGCCAACGTGATCTGTCCGTGGCCTGGAATCTGGGAAACCAGGCTGTGGAGGACAGCGAGATGAGTCAGACACAGCCCTGCTTCTGGGACAGCCCTGAGGAACTGCCCCAGAGAGGCAGGGGAGAAACCAGGATGTACAGGGGGGTTTTTTTTGTTTGTTTGTTTTTTGTGGTAAGTGGGCCTCTCACTGCTGTGGCCTCTCCCGTTGCGGAGCACAGGCTCCGGATGTGCAGGCTCAGCGGCCATGGCTCATGGGCCCAGCCGCTCCGTGGCATGTGGGATCTTCCCGGACCGGGGCACGAACCCCTGTCCCCTGCATCGGCAGGCGGACTCTCAACCACTGCACCACCAGGGTAGCCCTGTACAAGGGGTTTTGAAACAAAAACCAGGTAGTTGGTACATCAAGAGATCACTGTTAATTAAAGAAAAACCAGACATCTCAAGTTAATGAATTTAGCACTTTTTTATGTCTGGGAAGATGCAAGAGTCTGGGTTGATTGAAATCATCCCTTTGATAAGCACCTCAACTATCTAGGGCCAGCATCCTGCTTTTCTCCATCCTGAATCCTTTCAGGGTGCACAGTGGGGGGTCGCGGCTGCAGTGGCTGCTGTCTTGACGGCTGCAACATCCTTTGTTTCCCGATATGGCGGGCGACATTCTTCTCCACACCCCAATCAGAAGCACCACGTGGGAGCAAGGCTAAGGGCAATGGCCCGTGAGCAGAACCCGGCTTCAAGCTGCATCCGGGGCCCTGTGCTATCTGGTGTTGTGTCTTGGTGGATTCCATTTTATAGATGTGAAGACAGGATTCTTGAAGGCCAGTCATCTGGTCCAGTCACCCATAAGCAGTGGAGCGGGGTTTGAGTCCCCAGATACCACCATCTCTTGGGCCTAGAGCCCAGACTGTCCGATGCATGAGCAACTGCCTTTGACGGTGGTGATCTGTGTGCCTCTCTCCTCCGGGGGCTGCACACGTGGCTACCTGTCTGAGCCAAGGAGCCAGGTGGCGCCATGCAGGTCCCTCCAGAGGCCACACTGATTCCCCACCTGCATTTTCAAAAAATTTTGAGGTCCAATTCACATAACATAAAATTCATCATTTTCAGGTCAACAATGCAGTGGCATTTTGTGCCTTCCCAGCATGGTATGACCACCATCTCTATCAAGTTCAAAACATTTTCATTACCCCCAAAGAAACCCCACACCTATTAAGTAATCACTCCCCGTTTTCTCTAACCCCAAGCTCTGGCAGCAACCCTCAATCGGCATTCTGTCTCTATGGATTTGCCGATTCTGGATGTTTCATATAAATGGGATTGGGCGACGTGTGGCCTTTTGAGTCCAGCTACTTTCACTGAGCAGAATGGTTTCCAGGGTCATCCCTGCCGTAACCGTGTCAGTGTTTCACTCCTTCCCACGCGCACTCTTGCTTCCTAGCCCTGGAGAGCAAGGAGCTGCCCTGGGGAAGACGGCTCGGCAGGCGGGATGCTGCCCCCCGGGTGGCGGGGCGGGAGTTTTCTTTAGACCCAGGTCTCTGCCCTGGCTTCCGCCCACCCCCAGGTGAGCCCAGGCAGCAGGAAAGCACAGATGCATCTCTGATGTAGGGGAGCATATGGGGCAGCAAGGGGACCACTGCAAGCCTCGAGCTGGGCTCTGACTCCTTCCTTTCCTCCAGCCCCGGGAGGTGGTGCATCGGCTAGCAATTTGGCCTTTTATAAATAACCTCACTGGATTTTGTGTGAAAGCACCATTTTTTTGGGGGGGGGGGGCGGGTTGCTCCAGGCTCTGCTTATACCTTCAAACCAATTTCCTCCTGAAACAGTCTCAGCCCGGGCAGCGATGCTGGCCTGCTGTAGGGTGACTGCCTTCCCACCAGACCTGGCACTCAGACTCCAACCAAAGCCGGTCCCCAGTCCTGGGGAGACAGAGCTGGATCCTCACGTCCCAGATGAGGGCCCATGGCATCCTCCTGTCCTGTGGAGCAGGGAAGATGCCTCCCTGCCCCTGCTCCTTTCCTTCTAGAATCTTGTCCAGGGAGGCCCTTCAATCCCACAGTCCTGGCCCCCGGGCAGGGTGTCAGAGCTGCATCCGCCCCTGCACCCACGCCCTCCGCACCTTGCTGTGTTTTGAGAATTGTGATGGGTGTGGAGTGAGACAAGCAGCATCTCGGTGCCTGAAGACAGGCCGGGCTTGTGGGAATTCTTACGCAGGAGCACCTTCCTGTCGCTGCCCTTTCCGGGGCCCCTGATGGACCACAGGTTCTGGCCAGTCGTGAGGCGTGACCCCCCGCACTGATGACAAGAGGAAACCATTTATCAACACGGAAGGATTTGGCTGCTGGCGTGTTTATCCAGAGGAAGGAAATAAGCTCTTTTCATCTCCCCCGAGCAGTGTCTGGCCCACTCGGCCGTCCGATCTGCCAGCGGGGGGAATTTTAAATAACGTGTCCTGTGTTTGTCGGTACCTGTTTTGTGTCTGCCTTGGAGCTCTCAGCTCATCACTTCCTGGGTGTTGTACTTTATTGCCGCTTCCTCCCTTAAATAAACTCTGTCATAAGTTTAATGCTTGTCAGAGCCGAGTTTAGAAATCTGGGCCAGCAACATGCGCCGGCGAGGCAGGGCTCTCTCCTCAGGCCAGCGTCCAGTGTGGCCGACGCGGGACACCTGGGGGACTGCGGGATGCCGGCTGCGATGCCTGCTGTGGTCGGAGAGGCTTGCAGGCTTGGGGATGATGTGCTTTGTTTTTCCACATTTCGAAGCCAGGGAACTAGTGAAAAATCTCACCTGGCAACTGGCATGGAAATTGCTGGAGGGCAGTCGCACAAACCCAACAGCCTGTGTCAGTCTGCATACTCACGGCCAACAAGATTGTTGCACTAAGAGTGCCTCCCATGGTGTTCATACCCCAGACAAAGTGACACAGGAGTGAGGCCATAAGACTAGCAGCTTCCCATCCAAACATCCATCCATCTATCCATCCATCCATCCATCCATCCATCCATCCATCCATCTATCTACCAAACATCCAGCTACCTATCCGTACATCCACTGAGGCGCTGTCATCTCATATGTCCCTATGGACTGGACACCTTGCAGCCCCAAGAGAACAATGCCCCAGGGAACCCCTTGGCTGTGGGTAGAGGGGACTTTGGTCTCGGGGGTGATGAGGGGTCTTGGGGAGTTGGGGGGCAGCTTCCAGGAGGAGAGAGATGCCCCATGCTACTGCAGCTCTTAGAAGAGGGTGGGGTTCAAAGAATGAATCCCTTTCTGCCCCCACCCACCACCTGCTATCTCACAGGTCCGGGGTAACCAGAGTTAACGGCAGGTTCTGCTGCATTAGTGTCCCGGGACTCTCGAAACAAAGTACCACAAATGGAGTGGCTTAAACAACAGAAATTTCTTCTTTCATGGTTCCGGAGGCTTGAAGCCTGAGGTCAAGGTGTGGGCAGGGCTGGTGCTTTCCCCTAAGCTGCTCGGGATGGTCCATCCAGGCCTCTCTCCTGGATCCTGCTGGTTCCTTTCCTTGTGGCTGTGTCATGCCAGTCTTCACATGGGTTCTCCCTGTGTGAGTGTCTGTCTCCATTTCCCCTCGTTATAAGGACACCACTCATATTGGCTTAAGGGCCACCATGCCCCAGTACGACCTCATCTTAGCTAACTACATCTGCAATGACCCTATTTCCAAATAAGGTCATATTCTGAGGTAATGGGGGTTAGAATTTCAACATATGAATCTGGGTTGTGGGGAACACAATTCAACCATAACATCTGCAGACGCTAAAATCCCTCTTAGCGTGGAAAGGGGCCGCTGAGAACCCTGACCCTCTGTTGCCCTCCGACGCCCCCTCACACGGGCCCCTAGAGGAGCAAGTTCCAGCCACCAGGAACTACACAACCCCGCTCAGGGTCAGGGTCAGGGTCAGGGTCAGGGTCAAGGTCAGGGTCAGGGCGTTCAGATCCCTGTGGGACCTCAGTTGAGGCCACCTCGGCCTCTTAGAGAAGTAGGATGGGGGTTGGTGACAGCTGATGAGGCCACACGGAGAAGACATCGGGGCAGGGGACTGTTAGAGGTGCTGCTGGAGTATTACCGTCAGTCTCCCAGGTGGGCACCGTGCCCAAACCGAGCCTGCGGAAATAAGGAGCCGGCTTTCCACACACCCGTTATCTGGAAAGGATTGCTCAAACCCTAGTCCTGCTCTCAGGTGGGCACAGCGATGCAGACACCTGCTTCTGGCCCCGTCCCCTGTTGCTTAATCCCTGGGCACACCGGGGACTTCCCAGCCTCTGGGCCTTGGTCCCCACGGTGCCCTGCACTCCCTGGGCGTGTGCCATGCCACCCCTTCCGGCAGCTGAATCCACCCATCCACCCATCAGGAAGCCACGCTCACCCGCTTGTTCAGTCACATCTCTCAGCCGGACTGTGGAGCCAACGAGGGCCAGGGGCCTGGCTCTCCCAGCCCCGCCTACCCCAGGGTCCCTGGCTGGGGGCACACAGCCGAGAGAGCCGGTCAAGGGCTCAGCACTCCTGTGGTCTTGGAGGCCTGCCGTGGGTGGGCAGCAAGACCAAGGCCACAGACGGGGCCCCGCAGGCCGAGAGGCCCCAGCCTGCAGCCCGCTCTCAGGGTGCCCACTGCCCCCCTGGCCACGCCCCCTCCCAGTCTGAGCCTGGCCTCTTTCCTCTTCCTGTCGGGGTCACTGGCTTTATCTCTTGAAGGGAAATACATTTATCTTCTGACAAAGGGTGGTGGTGAGTCTGTGGTCCTGAGAAGCCAGGAAGCTGTGAGTGACCCAGGAACCCAGTGCCCCTTCCCCACCTGTCGGAAGTGGGGAGGGGGTCAACGTCTCAGTAGCCGATCCCACAGGACAAGCATCTCATGACTGGAGGTGAGCTGTGAGCTAGAACCTCAGAGGCTGCCCCGGACTCCTCGGGCCCCTGGGGAGGCAGCTCTGCCCCGTCTCCTGGGGAGGAGGAGGGAGCTCAGATATGCCTGGGGCTGCAGGACCTACCCTTGGCCCAGGACCCAGCACGGGGCCTGGACCGAGCCTTTCCTTACCTCTCCCCAGCCATGCGCTGTGGGTGCATCGTAGAGATGGTCCATCCCAGAGAGCATGGGGACGCTCCCCACCGTCTCCCACTGATGGCACAGGGCTTGGGAGGCTCACGGACTGCAAGCTCTCTGCAGACACGCTTTGTGGGGCAGGGTGCGTGCGTCAAGTTTCCGGGAGGTGGAGAGGGCACCACTCCTCCCCGCGCCCCTGCTGTACCCCTGCTGCACCCCTGCTGCAGGGCAGCTGAGGAAACAGACGAAAAGAAAGAAAAGGGCCCAAGCTGGTCCTCCTGGGGGGCCCGGCACACGTCGGCTTGCTGGGAGCTCTGGAGAGGCTCCAAGGCTGGAGGGAGGAGGGGGACCCCGAGGGAGGACTCACCCCGGAAGGGGGCCTCACCCCAGGAGGAGCTCAGGACACAGGGAGCCTCCGGGTGTCGCTGGGGAGGAAGAACCCCGGGGGTGACGACACAGAGAGGACCCTAGAACGCTGGGGTGCCGGGTGTGTGCATGTGAGTGGGTGTGTGCACGTGTGTGAGTGTGCCGTGTGTCTGGGCATGTGTGCACGTGCGAGTGCCGGTATGTGCATGTGTGTGCCCACATGTGTGTGTGTGCACGTGTGTGAGTGTGCCGTGTGTCTGGGCGTGAGTGCCGGTATGTGCACGTGTGTGCACATGTGTGTGTGTGCACGTGTGTGGGAGCACCAGGGAGCCAGGCCAGCTAGAGTGAAAGGGCTGTGAGGGGAACATAGCTCAGGAGGGCCATCACCCTTGGAGGCTCCACCATCCGGGCGCTAGGGCCTCCCAGTCCTCTCTGGGCAAGGCCTGGTGTGAACCAGGGGGACAGCAGCCTGGGGGAGGGGGGAAACCAGGACGGGGTCAAGGAAGGGGGGCTCAGGAAGGGGGTCGGGGAGCATAAAGGTCGAGGAGCCTCCGTGAGATTTCACAGCAGGGACCCAGGCCGGGAGGACGGCCCACCAGGGCCTTGCAAGGTTCTAGTCAGTCTTGGGAGCCACTCCTTAGGTGGTAACAGGGACATAGTGTCTGGAAAGGGCCAGGCAGGCTTTCAGGGCCCACATCCCGCGAACCCAGAGGCCTCTGCCCTTGGCGGATGGGGTGGAGGCAGCTGGGCCCCCCAGGAAGGCTCAGCAGTGAGGGCCAATGCTGCCCCCTGGTGGTAGAAAGAACCTCTGTCAACCGGCTGTAACGTTAAATTTTCCATCGCACAACTTTGCCTCAAGGCCCTCGGAGGCTGAGAAAGAAAGTGTGTTCACACGAGACCTCCCGAGTGAGGCTGAGTGATCCAATGACCTTGTGTTCGGGGGTGGGGGGACATTATTACATGTCATCCTCCAACACCCCCTAAGGCAGGGCTGCTGGCCTGTTTACAGACGCCTGGCCTGGGCGCTCTGCCTGCAGCTAACAGAATCCAGACTTGAGCCCAGTCTCCCACGTGACCCCCCAGCCCCACCCTTCCCATTTACAAACGGGGAAACTGAGGCTCAGGGGGTGGAGTGACCATCCCAGACACCTGCATCGGAGGGTCACCCTTCCCCGAAGATTTCACCCCAATGGTCCAGGGCCCTAAGCAGATGCCTCGTGGGGAATGTCTTGTGGGGTGCAGGGCATGCTGCAGCGGGCCCCCAGGAAAGCCTGGAGAAAGTCCTGGCTAGCTGAGTGTTTGTGTTCTGGTGGCCAGCACCCTGGGATCTGGAATAATACTACCTGCCTCAAAAAACTGGTGTCGGAATAGAAATCCTCAGGAGGGCGATACCCACGGCAGGCAGTTGGTGCCTATTATTATAATAAGTCCCTTGGGCACCAACGGTGCACAGGGTCTGTGGTAGGCTGAAAAAAGGACACCCCCAAAGATATCCACATCTTTTTTGTGTGTGTGCGGTACGCGGGCCTCCCACTGTTGTGGCCTCTCCCGTTGCGGAACACAGGCTCCGGACGTACAGGCTCAGCGGCCGTGGCTCACGGGCTCAGCCGCTCCGCAGCATGTGGGATCTTCCCAGACCAGGACACGAACCCGTGTCCCCTGCATCAGCAGGCAGACTCTCAACCACTGCGCCACCAGGGAAGCCCGATATCCACATCTTAATGCCCAGAACGCAGGTCATATATGTGACCTTACGTGGCAAAAGGGACTTTTTGGGTGTGATGAACTTGAGGAAGGAGTGGAGAGGGGAGCTTTTCTTGGATCCCCCAGGGGGGCCCCATGTCATCACAAGGGTCCTTACAAGAGGGAGGCAGGAGGGTCAGAGTCAGAGAAAAGATGTGATGCTGAAGCAGAGGCTGGAGGGAGGGAGAGAGATTTGAAGATGCTGAACTGCTGCCTTTGAAGAGGGAGGAGGGGGCCATACACCAAGGAACGTGGGCGACTCCAGAAGCTGGAAGAGGCAAGGAATGGGTTCTCCCTGGAGCCTCCCGAGGGAACCAGCCTTGCTGATGCCTTGATTTTAGCCCAGTGAGACGTCTGATCTCTAGAAGCACAAGAGAATACATCTGTGTCATTTCACAGTCGGTAAATCTGTGGTCATTTGTGACAGGAGCGTAGGACACGAATGCAGCTCCCGTTCTAGGAAGTGGGTTACTGTCCTCTAAATGAAGGGGGTCACGAGCCCCCGGCTCTGCCCAGACCCCAAAGCCAGCCCGAGGCGGCCTTGTGGGGACACTGAAGCAGCCTCAGTTCTCCCTGGCTGTCCAAGGAGGGGACAAAGGCTGGGGGCCAGGGGCTTAGGACTCAGAGCCCCCAAAGAGCTCTTGATAGCGAGATGGCCTCGTCATGGCCTGTCCCTGCTCTTCCCAGCCAGAGCCTGCCAAGAGAGACCCAGTGGGGAATAATAGAACGTTCTTTTGGACATGTGTCTTCCTATTTTTAAACGGTTGCTTTTTTCCTCTGTAACTTTTTGAATGTTGAAAAAGGCCTGGGAGCCATGGTCCCCAGTCTGTCTGAAATTATCTCGGGTGGCACAGGGTCCTGGCCTTTCACGCCCTGTCTCCACGACCAGCAAGCGCATCTGCCTGGCACGGAAGAGTCCTAGCCCCACTTTGTGGAGAGAAACTCTGAGGCTCGGGAGCAGAAGTGACTGGGCCAGCGTCACCAGGCTCATGAAGGAGCAAGGGCTGCATCCAGACTCAGGTCCCCTGAAGCTTCCGGCTTTTTCCCGCGACACCATGCTGCCCCCCAGCGGTGGGTCTGGTTTTTCGGAGAGTGCTAAGCTAGCCACAGCCCCCAGGGTCAGATCCAGACCTGGAGACATGGATCAATCAGGGAATATGGCTTGTGTTGCTCGGAGCACAATGTAGGCTGGCTGGGAGCTGACATCCCCTAGGTCGGGGAAGCGGGGATGGAGCAGGAGAAAGTCCAGGAGTCTAGGAACTGGGTTGCAATTGATTTCCATTTGCGGCCTTAAAAGTAAAACAATGAGTGTTTCGTGTCTTTGTTCAATGCGATACTCAAGTAGGTATTGAGTCCTATTATGTGCTGGGGTCTGGACACAGAGCAGAGGATGGTCTTGCCGTTGAGGAAAGGCACTCCAGAGGCAGCGTTATGGAGGTTGAGAGGCAGGAGGGTGACTTTCTGGGGGAAAGGTATTCCGGGCAGACAGAACAGGCCTAGGTCCTGAGGCCAGAACTAGCCCGCTATGCTTGAGGAACAGTGAGAAAGCCAGAGTGGCTGGTGCCGGGTGGGGGGCACATCGAGGGGGTATGAGGTAATGGAGAGGTGGGAAGGGACTAGTCGGGGGCTTGGAGGCTGTAGTGAGGAGTTGGGAGCAAATACTGCAGGGGTTGTTTTAAAGGGTATGTCCTTGCAGTCTGGAAGGTCGATGGAGTCACAGGCTATTTAGATTTGGGTAGGGAAGCTCTGGTGAACGCAGTCCTTTCCTCTGGCCTTGCAAAAGTAGGTTTACTGCTGCAAAACCCACCTGCAATATTGAAATTCCCACAGAAGGATGCAGTTTGCTTTTCAAATCTGACCCTCTCCTGTTGCTTGCCTCCTTTCCCCCACTGAAACCAGGTTTTCGCGTGACGCATCATTGGATAACACAGGATTCCGTGAAAACGCAGTTTTGCTCTCACAGAGCTGGTGCTGGTAATTCTTGACAGTTCCTGATGTCGCCCCTCCCCCGCCCCCGCCGT
Source organism: Hyperoodon ampullatus (assembly GCF_949752795.1). Taxonomy (NCBI): domain Eukaryota; kingdom Metazoa; phylum Chordata; class Mammalia; order Artiodactyla; family Ziphiidae; genus Hyperoodon; species Hyperoodon ampullatus. The sequence continues at coordinate 6,429,280 of NC_136920.1, forward strand.
GGAGCGTGGCCGGAGCCCCTCCACCTGAGGGATGTCTCCTAGGCATCCCCCTGGGCGTGGAGCAGGAGCCCTGTTACTCACAAGACAGCCCCGCCCCACACAGCTCCCTTTTCATCCCCCAAACCATCCTGACCCAGGGCTGTGAGCTTGCGTTGGGCGGGAAGTTTCAGGGAGAACAGAGCAGGAGAAACTTCACATTCAACATCAGAGTCCCAGACACCAAACTCAGCACCTTGTCTGTATTGACTACAGAATCCCCACACCAGCTCTTCTTACAGACGAGGAAACTGAGGCATAGAGCGATTGAAGGCTGGGCAGGGGTCCTGCAATCTGCAGGGAGAGCAGCATTTGCCATCCCCTCTGCCTCTTGGATGCGGGGCGCAGCACGCCGCTGCCCTGGCCACACCTCTCCGAGGCCCCAGCCCCTCACCCCTCCTCCCCTCCCTTCAGCCCTGGTCTCCAGGTGCTCACTCTCCCATCTCTGTTGCAGGCCCAACGGCTTAATTCTTCTTCACTTTGTCCTCTTGTTCAGATGTGCTGGGACCTCAGCTCCTTCAGGTCCGAGGAGGAGGCATCAAATGCTTGATGACATGGAATTGTTTTCCTTTGCATTATTTGTTTACTGTCATCTTCCTCTGAGCTGATGAGGTCCTGAGGGTAGGCACCCCGTCCCCAAGGGTAGAGACCATGCCTGTCTTGCTGACCACCATCTCCCCGGCACCCAGCACAGGCCTGGACATAATAGGTGCCCAGTGAGTGTTTGCTGGAGGAAAGGACATGTGAACAGACACGCAGGAGTGTGCACGCATGCCCTGTCATGGAATGTGACGTTTGCACTGTCTCGTTCTTTTCAAAGAAGGTTCATGTCAGGGAAGGCTGAGGGCAGAAAGGATTAGTGAAACAACGTCTAGGGAATGGTCTAGGCTCTGTGCATGAGACCAGTCTCCTAGTCTGACTCCACCTTCCTTCAACTTCTTTCCCTTTTGCCCTGGCTGCTAGGAAGCTCAGAGCCAGTTTGTGTAACCCAGGGCTGAAATAGCTCCCTGGGGCCCTGGAAAGCCTCCCCCTGCTCCTCCTCCCCCCCTCCCCTCTCTGCTCAACTTCTGCTTGTTCTGACTTCCTTTCTATCCCCCTTTTATTGCCTGACACCTCCAGTGCTGTGGAGAGTGGGCAGGTGAGCAAGAGGGAAAGGCCTCCTAGGGAAGCGGTGCTGGGGGGAGGGGACAGAGGCGGGGCCCAGAGGCGGGAGGCCCCACCCCTCTGGGCCAATCCTTGGTACCCTGGATTGCCCGCCTGGGCCTCCTGTACCTCCAGGAGCCAGCTCCAGAATCCAGCGAGGACACGCAGATAAGATCTCGCCAGATAAGGGATCCCTTGACCCTGGGCATGGAAGGAAACAGCAGGGCTTTAACCACGTTCTCCTGGCATCAGACTTACATGGGAATAAAAATACCAGGTGTGCTGGGTGTGGAGCCTCCAGAGAGACTTCCCAGCCTGGCACCGCCGGGCCGCCGACACCACTCAAAGGTGAGAAGCAACAGGAAATTCCAAACCTGACCCCACCCCACGCGCAGGAGAGGCGGCCACGGAGGCTCCCCCATCTCCGCCCCCCACCCCGGCCCCCGCCTTTAACAGCTGGCTGGTCGCCCTGCGTCTCGGTTTCCGCATCTGAAAAATGGAGCCACAACAAGAGCCCCCGCCCCAGGTGGGTGCGAGGCTCTGACGACAGAGCCTTGTAATGGACTCGGGCCAGCAGCGGGAGAGGATGTGCTGACTCAGGGTGACTCCCGGGCTCCGCTGATGCGCCCGGCTACTCTCCGTCTGAGCCCACTCTGCTCCCGTGAGGGGACTCATAGGGCCCGACTGCACAGCAGGCTCCACCCCCAGATGCACTTCTGGAGCCGAGCTGGAGGCTGGGGCTGGTGGCCACAGTGCCGTGGGCTCAGGCTGCTGTCCGGCTGCCTCCTTCTCGGAGTGTGGGTGGCGCCTCATCCCGTCTGTCCTCACAACAGGTGCTCGGAAGGGCTTTCTCCATCGACTGGACTCTCCCAGTGCCCAGGCCCAGGTGGGAGAAGGGCAGACCGGGGGACCCCGGCCTGGGTCTGAGCCACAGCTGCGCCCCCTGCTCCCATGGAGTCTAGCCCACATTCCCACATCTGAGCGGGGCCCCGGGAGCAGCCCCACAGAGTCGCATTCAGGGCTGTAGGGACAGGGGCTTCAGGAACAGGGCTGCTCCTGCCCGCCCCCAGCCTGGCCCAGCTCTGGGTACCTGGGGCAGCTGAGCAGACGCTGATGCCTGTGAATGCAGGATGCTGTCGGTGCCCCTAGTGACCCTGCCCCAGAGAGGGGGCTCTTGGAATCCTTCGAGGCCCCCTGGCAGGTGCCCACCTGGGAGTCCCTTGGGCAGGAGTTGACACCCTCCACCCCCCAGGAGACAGAGATACCAGCAGGGGCCCTGCTTGGACAGGACCCCCCCGCCGCCGGGGGGATGTTCTGTCGGAATGAGGGACTCCTGGCCTGAACCAAACTGGAGATGCCCACACCGCGGTTCCAGGGACTGCCCACCAGGGGGCAGCACCTGCCTGGGGACTGGAGTCCTGAGCGGGCAGCGCTCCCCCCCGCCCCCTCACTCATAGATGCTGCTGGAATCTCATGTGCGGCTGGCCCCCGGGACGCTGGCCTCTGCCGCCAGCACGGCAGGGAGGGGGGATTGTCCCCTCCCCCTCATCCCCCAGCCCAGAGCCAAAGGGATCTGGGGCTCAGAGGGTGGTGCCCCCCTCCCGGCTCCCAGGCTTGGGGGCAGCTCTGAGGGCGAGGGCTTTCCTTCCTGCTAAGGCTCCCACAGCCCTGGACTGCCACCCAGCCCCTGGCCCCTCCGGGTTCGAGAGAAGAGCGGGAGGCCTGTCCCATACTAGGCTGGGCCACAGGTGGACCTCGGAATGCCAGGAGCCGCTCTAGAGCAGAGATCAAGGCAGGTGGACGGCAGAAACGGCCTCTGGGGACCTGCTGGCAGCCTTGCCCTGGGGGACAGGGTTGGCGTGATGGGGCGCACTGGGAAGGGCCCTGGAAAGGGGCTCAGAGACCTGGATTCGAGCCCAGCCTCCTGCGGGTTCCACCCAGGTCTGGAACCTCTCTGACCCTCAGGCTCCTCATGTATACGATGGGGCCAGGACAGCCTGCTCTGTGTGCCCCCTGGCAGGACACAAGAGGTGGGGCGGGGTCCCAGAGGCGCTGGGGGCATCCTGGGTCAGTCAGAGGTGTCTCTTCCTAGCTGGACCCCGTTCTCACTCCAAAGGGTTGTTTGGAAAGCTGCAGCTTGGAGCCTGAGTGCTGGCAGAGGCGGGGCCCAGCGGGGAGCAAGGTGGTCGCCATTGTGCTGGGCCCACCAGTGGGGGGCGCCACCCAGCAGGGCCCCTTCTCAGCTCCCTGGCAGTTGTCGTCACTAACAGAGGCCAGATTCTCCTAAGGGCGGCAGTCACCTCCTCCCTGGGGCCAAATTCAAAGAGCTGGTCAACCCAGGAGCTGCTGCAGATGTGTGCTGCGTGTGGGAGTGAGCTCCCCGTCCGAGAGGGCAGCTCGCCTCCGCTCACGGACGTTCCTCACCCCCGTCTCACTCACTCCTCACCCAGCCCTGCCAGGGCTCGGGGAGAGGCATGGGGGTTTCTCACCCCAGATGTCTGTAATGCCGCAGCCGCCCGTCCTGGAATGCTTGAGCTGCCCTCCAGCAAGTCCTCCCTCTCTAGGGCGGTACTACTGTGCTCCAGAGTCCACACAGGCTCCCATGCCTCTCGGAGCCCCCCCGTGGGTCCCTCATAACACACCGCATTTAGATGTGGCACCCGGCCCTCCTCCTGCCCCTGGGCGAGCTTGTACCTCCGACCTGGGTCCAGCACGGAGACGGTGACCCCACCCCTTTCCCCTGCCCTAGCCTCACAGCACCTGGCAAATAGGAGGCGCTTCTTGAAGGGAGCCAGGCTGGATTTTAGGGTCTTGGGGGCAGTGACCCTGGAAAAAGGAATAGCAGTTGTTTTGGGTTCTGGGTTAGGCCAGAGAAGTGAGGGAAAGGACACCAGGCCAATCCATACTGGCCAGAAGGCTGCCCGGGAGCATGCTGCGTCCACTGGATCTCTGTGGCGAGACTCTCCTTCATTAGACACGTATGGAGTGCCAACTGTTTGCCCAGCATCCCTGAGAGCAACCAAGGTGCAGGCTCTGTGATCAGCCCCACACAAGGTCCCAGCGGGGCTGCTGGCACAGGGCTGGGAGGACAGGGTCAAAACGCCTGGGAAGAACAGTCAGAGGTGGAGACCTAGCAGAAGGGAGGGCAGACACACAGGCCTCCCCTGGCTCTGGGCCCATTTACCTAACTTCCCACTGGCAGCTCCATAGGGGTGTCTGCCCCAAAGCCAGCTGGGCATGATCAAAGTGGCTCCCAGCATCCTACCTCCAAACCTGCTTCTTCTGAGCCCCCTCCCAGCAGAAGACGCCCCATCCACCTCTCCTCTCCAGCCAGAAAGCTGTGCCCCCTGCCCCACCCACCTCACCCACATTCACGGATCCCCTGTCCCCGGCACTCAACCTCCTCGATCTTAAAAAATGTCCCCTGCTCACGGTCCCCACCGCCAGCCCCAGGCCAGGCACCAGCATCTCCCTGTTTTCATAGTGGCCTTCCCACCCCGTCGTGGGCTCTAAGGCGTCCTCCTGGCACAGGGCGGCAGGAGGGAGTGCCATGGGTTGGGGTGGGGGGAAGGGAGAGAAAGAGGAGTGCAGGGACCCCAGCAGAGGGGGCTGTCTGCAGTGGGCGCTGCATCCCCAGGCCGGTGGCCCCTGGGACCGAGGAGAAGCACTCCCTTTGGTCTGCCCTCCAGCCGGGGCTGGGATGAGGACATGCTGGGCTGCATGCCCTTCTGTGCTCGTGGGCGGGAGGCTGGACTGCTTGGACAGGGAGGGAGAGAGGGTTGCCACAGCAGCGGCCCGGGGCCAGCCAAGCAGGGTACTGACCCTCCCTAAACCCCGTCTGGGTCCATCCAGGCTCGCAGATGGCCCTGGCCTGACCCAGGAGAGGCCCAGATGTGGGACCCCGACCCTGGCTCACAGCTGGCCCTGGATGTTTCCCAAAGTGTCTGCTCCCTCCCGGCCACGGCAGGCAGGCCAGGCCCGTGTGGGCTGGAGCGGGAGCAGAGCTGGGCATCTGACTCCTTCCCCGAAACTCCGGAGCTCGCTGTATTTTATTCATGAAGACGAGGTGGCAGCTCAGAGAGCTTAAGGGACCGTGTGGGTCGCACAGCATGTTTGGGGCAGACCCGGGACCTGCCCAAGCTGGGATTCTGAAGTCCCGGCCACCCGCTGCCCACCCGGCCTGCTGAGCGGTGGAGCCCCGTGGCCCTTCCGGTTACCCTGCAAGGTCGATTCTGTAGGTCTCTGCCCCTCACCTGCCTGCACCCGGCCCCGCACCCAAAGTGAAGATTATGGTGCTCGACCCTTGTGTGAGTGTCCTGGGGCTGCCGTAGCAAGTGACCACATACCAGGAGATTAAAAGCCTCAGAAATGTATCCTCTCCCGGTTCTGGAGGCCAGAAGTCTGCAATTGAGGTGCGGGCAGGGCCCCGCTCCCTCTGAAGTCTCTCGGAGAAGCTCCTGCCTCTTCCAGATTCTGGGGGCTCCAGGCGTTCCTGGCCTTGGGGTCGCATCGCCCCAGCTTCTGCTTCCATCTTCACGGGGCCTCCTCATCCGTGTCTGCGTGTATTTTCTCCTTCTCTGTCTCCCGTAAGGACACTTGTGGCTGGATTTCAGGCCCTCCCTAAGCCAGCAAGGTCTCACCCGGAGATCCTTCCCTTCGTTACATCTACGAAGACCCTTTTGTCAAATGAAGCCACATTCATCACGGGCACATCTCGGTGGTGAGGGTAGCAGCGGTGTCAAGGTTACAAATCAACCCACTACACCCCCTGATATGATGTCCAAGATAAAGGTAAAGTTACATGATAAAATCTGTTCCAGGAACATCTGTGCTTGCGCGTGTGTTGTGTTTTTTTGTTTTTTTGGTTTTTTTGGTACGCGGGCCTCTCACTGTTGTGGCCTCTTCCGTTGCGGAGCACAGGCTCCGGACACACAGGCTCAGCGGCCATGGCTCACGGGACCAGCTGCTCCGCGGCATGTGGGATCTTCCCGGACCGGGGCACGAACCCGTGTCCCCTGCATCGGCAGGCGGACTCTCAACCACTGCACCACCAGGGAAGCCCATGTTGTGTTTTTTCAAAACACTTTTTCAAAACCTTCTCTTCTCATTTTTCTTTCTCATTTGGTCCCCTCCCTTGTGGACACAGCCTGCTGAACACGCGTGCTCCACGTGGGCCAGTCACAGAGGGCGGGTGAGGACGAAATGAGGAAGGGCCGGCGGGACACAGCACACGGTACCCGGCACGTGGTACCCGGTGCGTGCATGGTAAGGGATCAATGATGTTTTACAAGAAACTGACGACCCCAGGAGGTCATTCTCAGGTGTGGGAGCAATGAGGGGCTGAGGGCGTCTGGGAGAAGGAGGGCAGAGGGGGCAGGGACTGGACCTGACCTCCGGTCCTTTGGTACATCCGGCTGGAGGCTGGCCCCTGCCCACCAACCTCCGCACCCCTGACCCCGCTCCCTGCATGCCTGACCCACGCTGTCTGCAGCCGTGCTGTTCCACCAGCATCGCTAGTTAACTCCAGCCTCCTTCCTCTCCTGCAGTGTAGCAGTTTGGGTGACAACCTCCAACAGGGGCTGCAAACCCCTGCCACAGTTCAAGTCCTCCTCCACCTTTTTCGTAGAGCCCATGAGCTAAGAATGACTTTACATTTTTTAAGGGGTGAAAAAAAAATCAAAAGAAGAATACTATTTCACGGCCCATGAAAATGACACGGCCTTCCAAGTCAGTGTCCATCGGTGAGTGTTCTCGGTGCCCGGCTGCCCATTCATTGACTCTTGTCAAGGCTGCCTTCCAGCTACAAGGTGGGGGACTGAGAGATGTCATAGGATCGTGGGGCTGAAAATCTCCCCTCTCTGTGCCTTTACAGAAGGTCTGCTGGGCCCTGACCTACACGCTCGCCCTAGTGAGCGCCGGGGCGGGGCCTGGCCTTCCACGTGGGTAAATGGAGAGTTCCGTCTGGACTGAGGCAGGATCCCCAGAATCTTAATACAACGACGTGGACAGACATTCCGTCACTAGGGAACGTTTGCCGAGCCCGGGAAGAGCTACGCTAACATTGCACACAGCCGGTGGCCTTGCGGTTTAGGGCCCAGGCTCTGGAATGTACTGCAGCTCTGTGGCCTCTCGGTGCCTCCGTTTCTCCATCCTGAAAGTGGGGATGATTGCATTTACCTGGGAGAAAGGATCCCGGGAGTCAAGGGCATGTGACGTGCTTGGGATGGTGCTGGTCCCCAGTGTGGGCTCGGGGCTGTGCGTCCCTCCCCGTCTCACCCTGTCAGGCACATCCACCTGCAAACCCCACTCCGCCCTCCACGAAGACCCAGCCTGCACCCTCTCCCACCAACTTCTATAGTCCTGCTCCATTTCACTAGCACTGGTCCCAGGGCCACCCACTCTTACCCAGATGATGCAAGAGCCTCCTAGCTGGTCTCCCTGCCTCTGTCCTGCCTCTTCTGTTTACTGCTCACTCAGCAGCCAGTGAGTCTTTCAGAAAGCAAGTAGACCATTATCTCTTCTGGGCTCAAAATCCGCCAGGCGCCATCTCACTCAGAGTCAAAGCCAAGTCCATATGCTGGCCCTTTACCTCTCTGATCTCCTCTTCTGAACTTCTCACTGACCCCCTTACCTCCAGCCCTCTGACCACTCTCTGAACACACCAGGCTCCTGCCCCAGGGCCTTTGCACATGCCATGACTACTATCTGGGCCACTCTTCTCAGGAAGAAGAGTCTCACTTCCTCATCTCCTTTGGTCTCGACTCAGATGTTACCGGCTTGGTGAGGCCTTCCCTGGCTACCCGATAAAAAAACTGATGCTCCATCCCCTGAGACGTGCCCGTCTTCTGGAAGTTTCCTGTTTAGCTCTTATCACCACACAACGGACCATACAGTCTATGTATTTGTCATGTTTAGCGTCTGTTCACTCCTACTGGAGTGTAGAGCTTGTGTCTGTTTTGGTCTCTGCTGGGTCCCCAGCATCTATGTGTGCCCCATAATAGATGCTCAATGCATATTTGTTAAGTGAATGAATCCAGGGTCCTGGAGTTAGAAACCTCTCACCTGGCAGAACACGCACCCCTGGAGCTCAGCCTGGTCCCTGCCAGCTGCCTCAGAGTGCAAACATCCTGCAGGGAGGGACCACGGATTAGCCTCCTAGAAGTTTCTATGAAGGATGCCGCGTGGGTCAGAACCACACCGGCTGGTTTACAGAACCCTGGATGCTGCTACCTTCTGTGGCTCCCCACAGCCACCCTGGAAGTTGGGGGCTCAGCATCTTATGCTCACTTTACAGGGGAGGAAACTGAGGCTGGGAGGACGGTGGAGCCACCAAGGAAGGGTCTAACCTTGGCCTCCAGGCCCAGGGCTTTGCCCACCTCCACAGTCAGGGTAGTGGAGGGTGAGCTAGTGGGATGCAGGTGTGCCGAGAGGGGCAGGGGACCGCAAGGGGGAACAAGAAGAGACGTGGGGGCCTGGGCACCCCAGAGTTCTCCGTCCTAGAGTCTCCCCTTCCTTCACCTCCCCTGGCTCTGCAGCGGGCCTGGTGACCTGGGTCATCCCAGCCCTTCATGGCCTTCCCCCCTGCCCCTCCCCGCCCCCAGGTTCCCACGGGGCCCACACAGCTGCTGAGCCAGGGCTGGCACAGGGCCATCGCTTTACAGGGAAGAAACCCCGGCCGCTGCTCCCACTCCCAGGCACCTCTGGAGATTGTACCTCCTTCCCCAGGAGCAACAAACTGCCCTTGTAAAAGCATAAACCAGTGACTGGCAGTGAGAGGCGGCTGGAGATAAGACAGACCTTTACAACCAGATAAGCTGACAGTAGCGTCCGGCTCCGTAAATTTGGTCCAGCACCAGGCCCCGTGGAGCGGATGCCCAGCTGGGCTTGCAAAAGATAAGAGGACACAGTGGTGAGCTTCCTGAGCTGGCCCCTCCCCAGGGATGGAGGGGGACAGTGTGATGGGCACCCACAGCAGGCCTCTGGTGGGGGGCTGGGCTGGGGAGGGGGCCACTTGAAACCTGGTGACATTTGCGGTGACTTCTCCAGTTGGAGGGGCTCTGGACAGTGGGCTTTGTGTTTTGTTTTTATTTTTTATTTTTTCCCTTGATTGCAAGTGAAGAAACCCCCTCAAAGGGGCATTAAGGACATCTGGTCCCTGCAGCTCCAACATGCGACTCTGGTCCCCGTCATTCTCCATGTCTGGTCTCTGTGTCACTCTGGATGGTGACAGGCACCCTCCACTCCCACCCCCTATGACGCCCCTGCAGCTCCAGGCTAGCATCTCCCACCTGAGTCCTGGGAAGGAGAGCAGGTCCCCACCAGGTTTCCGCAAAGCCCTAGGAGAAAGGGCACCCCGCTGGCCTCAAGGTCAGGAATGCAGCTGATCCCACAGGGCCCGGCGGCGCATATGCTTAATGGGCCTGGAACAAGACAGGTGAGGTCAGCCTAGGCATCCCCAGGGACCTGGAGAGGGGTGGGTGGTCCCCTGAAGAACAATCTGGGCACCGGGAGGGGGTCCCCTCTGGATGCTGAGCACACCGACCTCAAGCTGAAGCTACTGAGACAAAGACACCTCACGGAAGTCAGAGGCTGTGGGGATAGCTGAAGGCGGGGGGACGGGTCCTGGCATCACTGCTTTCCCAGAACCCTGGCCCTGTGTTCGGGATGCTTGTGCATCACTGCTTGCCAGGAAGCCCCGGGTTAGGGTGGTGGCCTTGTGTGACCTGGATTCATCACCCACGTCATGTCCCGTCTGACAGCCTGGGATGATTCTCAAAGTGATGTGCCTTGGAACCCCCAGGCTCTCCTTAAGCCACAGAGTTCTGGGTTCCATCCCTAGAGGTTCACATCAAGTGGGGTGAGGTGAGGCCTCTGAGCTGTCAGCACCCATGGGACGCCTTTGAACCACCTGTGAGGGTTTCTGCTCCGGGCATTTCTTTCTCTTGGTACTTTTTTTCCAAAGGGGAGGTGGAGAAGACAAGAGAGAGTGAGGTGGTCAGTGAGGTACCACCCCCTGCCCCCGCCTGCGGGACACAGACACAGGACCTCGGCAACATGATGGGGCGAGAGGCGCGGGGGGTGGCTCCGGCAGCCACCGCCCGGCCCCCGCGTCACGCACGAGAGACGGCGAGTCCTCTGTTCTCCTTCCCACATCCCGTGAGGGAGACTCACTGCCTCTGTTTTTCAGAGGAGGAAACTGAGGCCACGGAGAAAACAGAACTTGCGCAAGACTCCCCACTGGTACAGGGCACACCTGGGATTGCTCCCTAGGCCCACGGCATTTGGCAACCTGCTTGGGCATTGACTGTGCAAATCCCGACCGTCTGCCCACCCCGTCCATCGGCTCCACCCAGAAAGCCCTTCACGGGGCTGCCCCTGGCCCCCCTTACCTGGTTCACAGTCCCTGGGCGACACACCTGGGCACAGTGCTCAGGGGCTCCCCCTAGAAGAGGTTGAGGGAACAGCATCTCTGGAGGCCAGGCTCTCCACAGGGGACCCCCATTCCCACAGCAGCATTGCGGGGGCCAGGCCCCGTGGCGGTGAAGGGGGTGCCCATGGAGCCTCTGGGTGAAGCCTAGCTGCTGTTTTCAGACTTGTGTTTCGTTGTCCTTAAATACAAGTAGGTCATGCCTGTGTAGTTAGAAAAAAAATAATCAAATGATCAGAAAACGTGAAGTGAAAATTTTCTCTTCCCCTCACACCCAGACCCGAGACCTTCCAGAGTTAAGGTCTTTTCACTTCTTATGATCCATCAGAAGTGTTCAACGCCCAGTGCCCTGACACTGCTTGGGCTCACCTGACTCACCGAGAGCTCTCTGCATCTGCTCAGATAAGAGTTTGCTCATTCTTTTTGACGGTTGCATAGTATTCCATCCCATGACTTGTCATCATTTACCAAAATATCGTTTTCTGTCAACCATGCAGTGGCAGCAGCCTGGAACCTCGGCTTGGAAGGAAGATGAATTCCTAGACCCATGGGAAGGGTGTGTTCATGCCCAGCTGGGTAGACTCAGCCACACTGCCTCAGTGGGATGGGAAGAGGATGGCTTCTCCCCCACCCAAGCAGGGAAGTGCACCAGGGCCTGTTGCTGCAGGAGGGACAGCACACACCGTGTGATGCTTTTGGGAAAATGAGGAGAAAAACCCACCCCAAACAACGTTGTAGGTGGCAATAGATATCTTTCAAGGAATGGAGAGATCCCCAGAATATGTAACGGGGATCTCCCTGGGAAGAGAGGGAATTAGGCTGGGGGTCAAGGAGGAAGGGAAGGTGCTTTAGTTTGATTGTAATATAGTCTTTTGTTCTTCCTTTCTTTTCTAAAAGAAATGTATATATTCATTTTATGATTTATGGAAAGTAAATACATTTTTTAAAAGACTAGACGTAAATAAGCTTCAGAGGTTAAAAGTGGTTAATTCTGGGTCATAAATACAAATGATTGCTACATTTTACTTGGTTCCTTTCTGAAGAAGTCAGATTTTAAAATATAATGTAAAAACTCCTGCCCCACCTTCTCTGGCACTGGAGGTAACCTGGACACGTGTGGCAGCCCCCAAGTCTGGGTTCCCCAGGTATGGGACCAGCAGGTGACTTATTACTCAGACTGTCAAAACAGGAAGCTGCAGAGAAGGAGTTTCCTTGTAGTATGGCCCGTGAATATCTCACTCCTATGACTCAGCAGCAGGTTCTAGGCACCTCGGTCATGGCCGGGGAACATGCCCAGCTGGTTACTGACCCTGGCTGGCTACCGGGAGCTCACGCTACTCTTCCAGCCATCCCGGAGCCAGTTCTGAGTTGGATCCAGCTCCCCATAGCCACCCTGACATTCTCATCGTTATTGCCATCTGGCCAGGGGGCTGCAGGGGGTGTGGTAGTGGCCTGGAACCAAGCAGGATGGCTGAGGTTGGCTGGTATCCAGACCGGGGTGGGAGGGCATTTTTATTTTTCCATCCTCCACTTTCCTAGGGCTTGTCTGAATAGTTGGTTTGCTGTCCAATAGAAATAAAGTGGGAGTCACATAGGCAATATTAAATTCTCTACTAGCTACATTAAAAAAAAAGTAAAACAAAACAGGTGGAGTTAATTTTAATAATCTATCCTATTTAATCCAATATATTCAACATGTTACCACTCGACATGTAATCTACACTACAACATTATCAGCAAGATATTTTACATTCTTATTTTCACAGTAAGCCTTCAGGATCTGGTGTGTATCTTACATTATGGCACACCTCAGGTGGACTTGCCACAGTTCGATAACTCCATAGCCACAGTTGGATGAGTGGCTGCCATGGTGGACTGCACAGATAGAGCCATCCTGGCCTGAGGGGGTCACTAGCACCTTTCAGAAAAGAGCGGTGGAACATGTTTATAGCAGAAGGATAGACCTAGGTCTCCTCCCCCAGCTCTCTACTTGGCTAGAAGGCAAATGCACATCTGATTTGTTAGGTGTGAAACCAGTGAGTGTATACACATGTATGATATATATGTAATTGAAGTCCCCAGAAGTGAGGAAAGAGGGGGAATAAAGGAGAAATATTTGAAGAAATGATGAGCGAAAATTTTCCAAAATTGGTAAATAGTATAAACCCACAGATCCAAGAAGCTCAATGAACCCCAAGCATGAGAAACATGGAGGAAATGATATCAAAGCACATTAGAATCAAATAGGTCAAAACTAGTGAGATGGAGAACATCTTAAAGCAGACAGAGAAAAAAAGATGTATACAGAGGAACAAAGATAAGGGTGAAGCAGATTTCTTTTCAGAAACAATTTGAGCAAAAAGGCAGTGCAGCAGCATCTTGAAAGCACTGAAAGAAAAATCTGTCAACCTAGAAGTCTTTACCTAGTGAAATATTTTTCAGAAACAAAGGTGGAATATAGGCTTTTTCAGATACAGAAATGCTGAAAGAACTCATCACCTGGAGATCCACCTTCCAATTAATATTAAAGGAAATTCTTGAGGCAGGAAGAAAGTGATATCTGATAGAATTCAGGATCTAGATAAAGGAATGATAAGCACCAGAAAAGATAACTATGTGAGAAAATGTATGACTTGTTTCTTACTGTTTAAATACCTTTAAAAGATAACTAATTATATTGCAAAAGTAATAACAATGCAGTGTGGTGTTTATAGTATATGTAGAAATAAAATGTATCAGGAGCATAAAGGGGAGAAGTAGAATAGAAATGTACCATTGTCAGATTTTTATACTAGACATGAAGTAATACGATACCAATTGAAAGTAGATTGTGGTAAGTTTAAGATATACACAATAAACTGTAAAGCAACCACGAAAATAACAAAACAAAGAGTTATTGCTAATAAGGCAACAAATGAGATAAAACCAAATCAAAACCAAAACTCAATTAATGAAAAAGAAAGCACTAAAAAGGGGGAAAAGGGAACAAAGAACAGATGGGACAAACAGAAAACAATAGCAGAATAATAGGCGTAAACCCATTGATCACATTAAATGTAAATGACCTAAAATACTCCAATTAAATGGAAGAGATTATCAGTCTAATAAAAATCCCAAACCCAACTATGGAGTATATAAGAAACTCACTTTAAATATAAAGACATAAATAGATTAAAAGTAAAAGGGTGGGAAAAGATATTTCATGCTTACACTAATCGTAAGAAAGCTGAAGTGGCTGTATTAATATCAAAACAGACCCATATGGAAGATTTGTACAACACTATCAACCAACTTGACATAATTTATATTTGCACAATGCCCCACCCCCCAAAAATGGAATATAAATCATTTTCTAGTGCACATAGAACATGTGCTAAGTAGACCATATCCTGACTCATGAAGCATACCTCAATACATTTAAAAAGGATTCAAGTCACACAAAGTATGTCTTCTGACTACATTAAATTAAATTAGAAATCAGGAACGGAAGGATATCTGGAAAATTCCCACATGTTTGTAAATTAGATAACACAGTTTTAAATAATGCATGGGTCAACAAAGAAATCATAAAAGAAAATAGAAGGTATTTTGAACTGAATGAGAATGAAAACACCACATACCAAATTTTATGGAATGCCACTTAAGCAGTGTGTAGAGGGAAATCTATAGCACTAATGTCTATATTTAAAAAGAAGAATGGCCTCAAATCAATGATCCAAGATGCTAAGAAACTAGAAAAAGGAAAGCAAGTTAAACCCAAAATAAAAGTGCCATATGGGCATAAAGACAGACAAATACATCAGTGGGGCAGAATAGAAGGTCTGTAACAAGACCTAAGCATATTGACAACTTGTTTTAAACCATGGAACAAAGGCAGTTCAATGGGGAAAGGAGTGGGATGCAGGGATAAAGTGAAATAAATCAAGTGAGTGAGACACAGTCAGAGAACAGAGGCGTGTGACCGACTCAGAGATATCCACATGCCTGCCTGACCCCCCCACCCCACTCCCTTCAAAATATCAGTATCGGGGATCCAGGGGAGCTGGACCATTCAAGTCCCTCAACTCCCTCAGGGCCTCTGAACCCTCCATCCTCTGCCTCGAGGTATGAAGTCACCACCAGGCGGGTGCTTCAGATAACCAGAGAAACAAATGGCTATTCATAGTGTGTATTCCTTAAATGTCAGGGTACCTTATGCTAATGGATCAGCTGATGAACTAAGTCCTGAGGAAGATGCAGCTAAGATTGGGGCCTGAGGGGCTTCCCTGGTGGCGCAGTGGTTGAGAGTCCACCTGCCGATGCAGGGGACACGGGTTCGTGCCCCGGTCTGGGAGGATCCCACGTGCCGCGGAGTGGTTGGGCCCATGAGCCATGGCCGCTGAGCCTGCGCGTCCGGAGCCTGTGCTCCGCAACGGGAGAGGCCACAACAGTGAGAGGCCCACGTACCACAAAAAAAAAAAAAAAAAAAAAAAGATTGGGGCCTGAGAGGAAGTGTGGGGAGAAGCGGGTGGCCCCCAGACCTGGGCTGGGTGGGTGGGTGGGGTACTGATGGCGGGAAGTCTACTAGACCAACCCACGGGGGTGCTCCATGGGACACCACCCCAGAGAGAGAGAGGGGTTGACTTTAAGGAAGTGGCCTGTGCAGTTGTGGCCAACTGTGAGTCCGGTGGGGCAGGCCAGCTGCTGGAACCCCAGGCAGGGTCTCTATGTCATAGCCTTGAGGCAGAATTCCTGCTTCTCTGGGAAACCCCAGTTTTTTGCTCCAAAGACCTCCCACTGGCTGCATGAGCTCACCCACAAAGCCAAGGATAATCTCCTTTACTTAAAGTCAACTGATGGAAGACATGAACCCCATCTACAAAAGCCCTTCACAGCCACACCTAGACTAGCGTTTGACCAAACCACAGCCATCACGGCCCAGCCAGGGCGACACGTGAAATGAACCATCACAGTGAGTGAGCCTTGTTGGGTGGTGGGGGTGAAGGCTGAGGAAGGCATCCTGAGGGTCTCACTCCCACAGACAGAGCCTGGGAGACCCTGTCGTCAGCCCCCTAGACCCCCACCCAGGACACAGACTTGGAAACTAGAGTCTGGGACCCTTGAAATTATGTACAAAAATACTTTGTCTATGAACAAGCCTATTGGAATTCCCTGGTGGTCCAGTGGTTTAGACTCCACGCTTCCACTACAGGGGGCACAGTTTCCATTCCTGGTTGGGGAAGATCCCACACGCCTTGCAGTGCGGCCCAAAACAAAAACAAAACAAACAAAAAATTATGGACAAGCCTATTGCTCTATTTTGAGGAGAGGTGTTTTAGCTTTAATCAGATTCTCAAAGGGATCCATGACCCTAAAAGAGTAAGGACCACAGTCCCTGTGGGGTGGGGTGGGGGGCTGTGTGTGTGGTGGTTACCTGAACCAGGTCAAAAGCAA
This sequence comes from Hyperoodon ampullatus, assembly GCF_949752795.1. Taxonomy (NCBI): domain Eukaryota; kingdom Metazoa; phylum Chordata; class Mammalia; order Artiodactyla; family Ziphiidae; genus Hyperoodon; species Hyperoodon ampullatus. The sequence goes on from NC_136920.1 coordinate 6,445,319, forward strand.
TTTCCTGTCCCTGGTTGGGATGGTTGTCACAATCTCCAGCTGTAAGACAGATCCATGCATCTCTGCAATGACGGTGACCATCTCGGGAAAATTACTCTGCAGTTTTCAAAACTTCAACTTGCACCCAGCTTTGATGGCCCCTGCTCATTAGCGTGAAAGGCCGGAACAAAAATCTCCATCTGCAAAAGTGGTTCGGGGAGCGACTCTTCCAACAGGAGGGTGACGGCGGGACCCGTTGGGAATCTGATTTCTAACCGCTATTCGGCACCAAAGAGGAACGTCGGGCTGAGAGGTGGTCACAGCTGTGGCCCTGGGGGATGGGGTGCACTCTCTTGCCTGAGCCATCTTCCCTGGGGACTGTCCCACAGACTGTCTGGCTGTCTCGGCCAGACTGCAGTTCCTGCTCCTTGCTGACTGTCACATTCTTGCTCGGGCGGTACTGACTCAGAGCACAGAGCCTTGCTTCAAAAGGTCAACTTCCACTGAAGTGCCTCCCAAGGCTGATGACCCAGCCTGTCCACACGTGCCCTGGGCAAGGAGCGGCCCTGCCTGGGGAAGGAGAGGTCAGGCCCGGTCCCTTTGGCCCCACAGGGCTCCAGCTTCCCCAGACCCAGGCCCAGAGTCCCCCTGGGCTACAGAACCGGGGGTTGCCAGATGGGTGGCCCCCAGGCACACGAGGATCCCTGCAGCTTTGCTGACCATGGTCTACCTGCCCTGCCAGGTCCAGCCACCCTCGTTCCCCACCCTGTTTCTCTGCCCCAGGGGGCTGATGCTCACTGGTTTCCTGGCCTCTGGGTTCCAGCTGGACTCAGCAAATGGGAGATGCCACTGACAGATCAGGGTGAAGAAGGAGAGACGGGCTGGCTTCCTTCCTGCTGGGTCCCTGGGGGTGGCAGGGCTCCACCTCGACCCAAGGCCACAGCTCCTGTCTGGCATCCCCTTCCACAGCCCCCTCTTTCTCTGGGTCCTGTAACTGCTCCCTCCTGGCTCCAGGGCAGTAGCCAGGTGTTTCACCATCCTTTGCCTTCCATCCCCCCTCAGAGGGAGAGGGCTCCTGCTTCCACCTGGGTACGTACAGCTGTAACCAACAATAACAAAGGCAGCATCAACAGTAATAATAATTGTCATCCCTTGCAAGGGGCTTACCATGTGCCCAGGCACTTTATTTAATCCTTTGAACAATTTATGGAGTAGGTACTCTTGTTAACTCCCATTTTACAGGTGTGGAAACCGAGGCACTGGGGTGCAGAGCAGAGTAGCAGGGTCATTATTCAAGTCAAGGACTCCAGGACCAGGAGGAAGCCGGGAGCCTTCTCTGGAGTGGGGGCGTGGGATCATACCCAGCCTTGCATGCAATGTCACCCCTGGAACTCACGCAGGGGTCCCATTGGGGTCCAAGGCTCCAGGTCCAGCACCGCCTGGAGAGATGATAGTGCTGACCGCTTCCCCCTCCTGGATCTGGACCCTTGGTGGGTCCCTGGTTGGATGTCTTGACCCTTGCCTCTGGCAGGGCCCCGCTCAGCTCACACACCTGTGCCTTCAGGAGCTGAGCCCCATTTTCCAGCTGTGACGGGGTTGTTGGCGGAAGCTTGACCTCGGCAGCCTAGAGAGCATCGCCCAAAAGTTACCTCAGCCTTCAAGTGACATGCGTGTTACTCTCCGTTTCCTTTCTACTCAAACAGAGGATTGAAAAGGAAAGTCGGTGAGTAACAGAGTGCAAGCTAAAAATACTCCCAATAAACAAACAAACCAGGTCAGGGATCAACAACCCTGGAGAAAGCAATTCCGCGTGCACAAAGGCCAACTGTTTATAGCCTCAGATTTGGGTTTGTTGCTCAAAGAACGCTGTGGCCAAGATAAAGGCGGGCAGTGTTCTGCTGTGCAAGGGCGTCAGGACCCAAGGCGAGTCATTAACCTCTGCCGCCTTTACCTTCCCTGGGGCCCAATGCCTTCTGCCTGCTTTCCTGGAAAGGGCGTCGGGGCCGTGACCCAGGGGCTGGGCACCGAGCCAAGATGGCAACACATCCCACTGGGTGGTTTATATTCCGTACCAGACAGAACAGCCCCGGAGCCGCTGTTAGGTTATCAGCTTGAACTCCTGGGACTGGGCTCAGGGCCGCGAAGGCGGGGCTGGAGGACAGAGGGCGGGGCAAGCGTCTCAGTCTTAGATACCAGGATTTTAACCCCAAGTAAACTCACCGGTTATTATTTGGGCTGGTGGGTCTTACACAACCTTGAGAAGGCTGTCGAAACTTTCAGAGCCTCAGTTGGTATAAAACAGGGATAATAACAGAGCCTGCTTCTGGGCTATTGAGAAGATTCCAGAAGATTCTGGAGGATGATGTGCTTAGCACAGAACCTGGCACACAGTAGGTGTTTACAGCCGACATGGGTCTGTAATTGGCATGGCTGTCGTTTTGCTGATCTCTATAGACTTGAGGTTACGGGGAGAGGAAATCAGGACGGAACACAAAGATCCCTGCCCGGCGGGGTCCCCAGTGGAGGCTAAGACACGTCCGTTCTCTCTTTGTTTCTCCGGCTTTCCCTCTCATTAGTCTGTATAATGAGCTGGAACTGCAATTAGGCACGCTGCCTCCCCGGGGACCCCGGCTCTCTGGAGCCAGAGCTCAGGGGCTGCCAGGGCCGAGGGGGGATGATGCGGGTGCCCAGAGGGGCCCGGCGCTCTCGGGAAGTGCCCCAGACTCCCCTTGGAGCAGGACACTGGCCTGTGAAGTTGGGGGTGACGGCAAGGCTGCACGGACAGAGGGGGGTCCCAGAGTAAGCCCCATCTCAGCGCATCCCCAGATCTGCAGGTAACAGGTGCTGTCGTGCGTCTAGCTCACATCAGGGGACTTTCTATTTGGGGGGACGGCTTAGGGGCAGCAGTCTGGGTGGAGGGGCACTGGGTCAGGCAAATTGTGGCAAAGGATTTACTCAGCTTGTGTTCGGAGCTGCTGGTGGGGACTGGAGGGGCTAAGGCCACCCTCGTGGTCGCCAGAGAGCCCTGCCAGGCTGCCGGCCCATCCTGAGTGTGTGCACACACATCTGCAACAGAAGTGTGAGCGGCGGGGTGCGCCGCTCTATCTGGTTTGCACTTAATAGCTTGGGGACATCATCACCGCGGTTCTTATTGGAAGTTGCTGGGAGCGTCTGAAGCTGAACAGAGTGTAGGGTCAGCAGGCGTGGCCTGTGTTCTCTGCACTTTGCGAGCCGTGGCCTCCCAAACAGCTACCACTGGAAGGATGCAGATGCTGGGGCTGCTCCAGCTTTTCTACCCCGAACACTTAACACATCCAGTGCTTTTAAAAGCCAAGTTTGCACATGACCTCAGAGCTTTGGTTTGAAAGCTCTGTCCTGGCTCTGGGTCCACCAGACCCATAGTAGGGCTAATGGCAGGCAGCCCCCCTTTGGGGATCAGATTCGGATGTAGGTCTCTGAGGCCCATACAATTGGCTTTGCACATCCTCTGACAAGGGAGAGACTTCAGCCGAAAGCCAGGGGTTGGGGTCTGGGGTCCGGGGTCTGGGGCCTGGGAGAAGTGGGCCGGGAATGCCGTGGCCTTCACCTCACAGCTGCTCGGGGAAGAGAAGGGTCCTGCCCTCGCTCACCCAGCTGGATTTCAGCAGAGATGCTCTGGAACCAAGCTTCCCAGGGTTCTCTGGTTTTCCAAAAGGAAATTTCCCTGTTATTTCTCTTAGATCCTGGAAGGCTACTTACCAATGGCAAAGCATGGTGCGCCCATGGGTGTATCTCCAGCCAGGGAACCAGTTCAGGCTTGGGGGATGGAAACTTTTTTCCAAGCCTCTGAGCGCTCACATTAGAGCTCGATTGGCAATTAGCAAATGTCACAACCCCTCCTCTCGTCGCCACGGCTGTTACAGATGTCAGATTCCTGCCAAGCTTCACGTCTTGTTCTAAAACCTCTTTCCAGGGGACTCGGGGGAAATTAACATCATGCCAAATGAAAGAAAACCCCTCGGAGCCTGAGCAGGGCCCGTCTTCCTGGGGAGGGAATTGAGCCGCCGCAGGACTCACGCTTATATCGACAGTGAAAGATTAATTGGTGTGCAGCGAATTATGGAAATGCGAGAAACCGTTCCCACCTCCGACGCCTTTGAAACCAGGGTTCCTGGATGCGGCACTGTCCGTCACGTGCCAGGTCCACGGTGGGGCTGCAGGAGTCCAGCCTCCTCCTTCTGTCTTCCAGAGGCTTCTCCCCAAGCTCTGGAGGTGAAGCTCAAAGTTAAAAGTACTTAGAACTGGCGGGGGGCGGGGGTCAAACGATCGGGCAAAGCCACTCCCGCCCCTACTCACTGACATTTATTGAGCTCTTCTGCAGACCAGGCGCCGGGGCTGAGCACTTTGCCTGAAGTAGATTTCCTTTAATCCTTCTAGCGACTCTACTGGACAGGCTCTGATCTTGGTTCCATTTTACAGGTGAGGGCACAGAGGCACAGACGTGGTTACCCAGATGGGCACCCAGAGGGGGTGAGGGCTACTGAAGTGTATTCGGAGGACGCTACCCAAGTCCCCTGGGCTTGGAAGTTCTCGGTGGGGCCCGAGATCCCGCGTTTCTTACAGCATCTCAGGTGATGCTGAAGCTGGTGGTCTGCAGAGGAGCAAGGGACCCCCTGGAGCTGATTCCCAGCTAATCTCTAAATGACCAAGTGGAGACCCTGGGTAGCCTCCGCTTCCGGCCTTGTGTAGGGGTGGCCCCATCCATTCTGGGGAAGTCCCAGGGCAGGGGGAGCAGCTCTAGACAGAGGCGAGCATCAGTGTGATGGCCCCATTTTCCGAATGAGGCATGTGAACCCCAGGGAGAAAAGGAGGCTTCCCCAAATCCCCTGCAGGGCCTGACTCAGTGCCCAGGTGACCCCAGGCCCGGCAGGAGCTGGGGATGGGGGCTTTAGAACAGACTAGAGCACCTGACCTCTCCCAAATAAAAGGGTGGCTGAGCGCCTGCCCTAGGGTTCCGGCTCCACCCAGGGTTTCAGTTGGTGTCAGCCCACCTTGAAAGTGGCTCTAGGAAAAACTCTGCCCAAAGGAAAGCCCGCCACCGGTCACTGCCTGGTCCCACTGCCACCACAAGATGGCACTGTTTTGTGGGGTTTGGGAGGTTTTGCTCTGTTTATCTGCAACCTAAGAAGACCCAGGGATCTTCTCCACGTTTGAAGATGTTCTTAGGCTTAAGGGGCTGAAGGTAATTCTGTTGTCCTGGTGCAGAGGGCAAGAGACGCCCTCCTGTTGGGTGTGTGCGCTTGTATGTGTATGTGGGCATGTGCATACCTGTGCATACCTGCGTGTGTGTGGGTCTCTGTGTGATGGTGTATGCTCTTGTGTGTTTGTGCATGTTTGTTCACCTGTGTGTGGATATGTGTGTGTGCAAACAAACATATGTGTGGTCTGGCCTGTGCCTGTGCCTGTGTGCATATTTGCATACTTGGTGTATGCTCATCTGCGTACCTGTGCACATGTGTGTATGGTGCCTTGTGTGAGTGTAGATGTGCATACAAACGTGTGTTTGTGTGCATGGTGCATGTTCTGGTCTCGTGCATACATGTGTGCATTTCTGCCTTGTGCTTATGTGTGCCTATTTATACTCGTGGTGCGTGCTCATTTGTATATACCTGTGCACATGTGTGCATGCTTGTGCGTGCACTCGTGTCTACACGCGTGTGTCTGCATGTGTGTGTTGGAAGCAGGGAGTCCTGTCTCCTTTCCTTAGCTGTCCTTCCCCTCCTCTCCTCCTCCAGCTGGTGCTTTTGTTCTTCAGGGCTTTGCTCAGAGACCAAGTCCCCAGGAGAGAGCCGCCCTGAGGCCAGAGCTGGGCGGGGCATCCTATGGGCTCCATGGTGCAGGCATCCCATGTTGATGTCTCCCTAACAACACTCTGAGCTCCCTCGGGTCAGTTCCTGGCGGTATTCAAGGGGGTCCCGGATTTGGGCCCAGGACCTGGACTCTACCAGGCATTTTGACCTTGTGACCAATAGACGCTGAATCCTGAGTGGTTCTCCCTATCTGCCAGGTCCTGTCCTAGCAATCTCTGAGGGTCATTTAATTCTTTGGACAGTCTTCTGGGCAGGTTCTATGATAACCTGTCTTATGATGGGCAAACTGAGGCTCAGAGAGGTTAAGTGACTTACCCTGAATCATCCACTAAGAAGTGAAGGGCTGGCATCCAACCCAGGATCTGAGTCAGTTTATGGGGTGAAATGAACAAACAATTCCTTTGGTTGGATTCTATTTTGATCAGGAGATGCTTCATCTGCCTCTCGGTTGCTGCAGGGGTGGGCCTTCTCTAAAGCCCCCTCCTCTGGGAAGCCTCCCTGACCCCGTCAGAGTGGATCCTGGCTCTCCCTCTGCTCCTGCAGCCTGTGGGCTTGTACCTGGTGGTCCCAGGGAGCAGGGATGGTTTACAAGCCTGTGAGTGGGAAGCCAGGGGCTTGGGGGAGTGATCCACCCCTTTGAGACTCTGAAGAAACCTATTGGAATCTCTAGGTGCTGGGGTAACACAGGCACCCACAAAATCCCCCCAGCTCTAGGGCTTCACTGGCTATGAAGCTCAGTGCCATAGCTCAGGGTAGATCCCTGCCTAAGGGCCAGACGGCATCGTGTTCATACCTGCTCGATACCGAACATGGCTGGTAGTGGTGGTTGACTGTCTGTTTCCAAGAGAGGAGGAGACCTTTCATTCCTTCAATCCACGAACCTTTCTGCATCACAAGCCAGGTTTGTGCATCAGGGAACAAATGTGGTGGAAATCCTTGCCCTGGTGTTTGCCTGGGTCTCGGCAGTGGGTTGCTTGGCCCCAGCAGTGGGTTGCTTGGCCCCAGCAGTGGGTTGCTTGGTCCCCGGAGGTCCCCCTCTCCCTGGGAGGGAGCAGCCACCCCCCGTCTGTCTCGGTTCATGCTGAGCCCTTGGGCATCTGGAGTGATCAGAAAGGAGGGTCACACCCCAGCTTTGCCCGGCATTGGCTTCCCTGCTCTCCCCCTTGCTGCGTTTATCCATGGGCTCCTTGTGGGCGTAAGGAATTCATTGGACCAAGTAGTTATCTTCTTACTGGGAAAACTATCCGTGGCCGAACTCCACGTAGGGTCCCCAGGCAGGGCCCTCCCTTCTGGGGGCCCATCAGGTTGGCCCACCCGGCCCCGTGCTTGAGGGAGGGGCTGCGGGTTCTGTCCCGTCACCCCTCTTTTCCGATCAGCATTGAATGCAGTTTGGTCCCACTGTGACGTCAGCCTGTCACACCATCCCAGAGCCGCCCGTACCATCCAGGGTCTGCCCTGAATCCAGCGCTCTTTCTCCATCTATAAAACAGAAGCCGTGATGGTGTAAACCCCACTCTGTGAACCCCTGGGCGCTCAGATGCTGGATCCCCGGCCCTGTGAGCTGACTGTACACGAGATGATGAGAAGTGAAAGTCATAGTAAGATGAGGACAAGGCGGACTTGCCAGCAGACTCAAGGTCGAATCAAGGAGGTAGTTCCATCCTGTGCTTTAAAAAAAAAAAGAGAGAGAAAGAAAGAAAAAATAATCTTTTTTCCCCTAGGAACTTGTGTACGAAAAACCCTCCAGAATCTCTCTCTGAAACTCGGTCCTGGGCACTGCAGTCTTGCCTCCCCTCCTCTCACCTCTGCCCTCACGTGGGTGTCACCCCCTCCTCTCCTGAGCTCGCCATGTCCCCACCTGTGGGTCATCTTCACCTGAGCCGGCCCTGCCCTGAGATCCTCTCCCGCCCCAGGGCTCAGACTCTGCTCACACCTATGGATTTGTAGGTCTACGTGTTTCTCCTTCGGGACCAGAGTTGCCCCCTCCAGAATCTACCTAGTATTTGGCAGGCAGTTGGCACTTAATACATATTTGTTGATGGGATGAAGTCTGGGTTTGAAAAAAATGTCTCAAAACCCAGAACATTCTATATCCAGACCCTCTCCAGACACCACCTGGGAAAGAGGACCGGGCTTGTGAGCAGATTTTGTGCCAGAGTGGGAGGGGCTGGCGGCAAAGTCCCGGGGACAGTGCACAGGACAATGGGATTTAATGGTCCATGGTGGAGAACTCTGCAAAGTCCTATTTGGTAACTGCGTCCGGGCCCTTGGAATGTCCCAATTGGTATAAATGAATGGTTTGGAGGTACCAAGTGCTGTGAGGTCTGTCTTTGGATGTAAAGAAGGAGATGGGCTAAACTGAGATGCATTCTGACCCCAGACTCAGAGGCATTAATTACTTAAATGAATAAGTATTAAATCAAAGGCCTGGCTTCAAAAATTAAACTCAGATTAGCCCCTTGTTCTACTTCCTGTAGAATCAAAAACATTTGGTTGAAGACTGGACATCTGGGAGGGGAATGCCTACTGGGGAGGAGGCTGCTGGTCCCCACTGCCCCACCTGCCCCTGCCGCCTTGAATGGAAATGCGAGAGTCTGGAGAAGCCTGCGGCAGTGGCCTCTCACCGCTGTGCTCCTGCACCTGGCCAAGGCTAGGGGCAGAGGTATCTAGAATATTGGCAGGAGAGACCCTCACCTAGTGGTTTCTTGTCTGACTCAGTCATTCCGGTGGACCTTTGAGCCAGGTGGGTTTGGGGCAGGAGCAGGGAAGGCTGGTCTAAGGTGAGAAGACCAGGGATGCCTCCTGGTGGGCTCAGGCTTCTCCAGATTTGGGCTCTGGCTAGGTACACTCGGAGGGGCCTCCCTGGTGGTCTTTTATGGTTTCACAGCCAGAGTCTGTGGCTCCCAGCTCATCTCAATCAGACCCACTCAATCTACAAAGTCCTCGGTGATAATTTCCAGGATGCTGATCTGAACTTGCTTCTCACCCGAAAAATGTCTGCCTTCAGCACAAAGGTCCAAACTCCTCTGTGAACCTCAAAGCCCACAGGAGCACCGTCCTGAGATCTGGACAAGAGGGGCCCCAGGCCCTACACCTTAGAAGGCCCCTGGAGAGGATAGATTGGCGGCCCGCAAAAGACATGTCCGCTTGGAACCCCCGAATGTGACCTTATTTGATACAGAGGTCTTTGCTGATGGAGTTGAGATAAGGCTCTAGAGCTGAGGTCATCACGAGTCACCCAAGTGGGCTCTAAATCTAACGATGGGTGTCTTTATAAGAGACAGAGGGAGGAAAGGTACCCACAGACACAGAGGGAAGGAAGGCCACGTGAGCACAGAGACAGAGGCTGGAGGGGCATAGCCCAGGAACCCCTGGAGCTCCAGAAGCTGGAAGAGGCAGGAAGGATTCTCCCCCGGAGCCTCTGGAGGGAGTTCAGCCCTGCCGACACCTTGATTTTGGACGTCTGGCCTCCAGACCGTAAGAAGAAATCTCCGCTGTTTTAAGCTCCCTAGTCTGGGGTTTTGTATGGCAGCCCCAGGACACTAACACGTGCCCACTGCAGGCTTTTGGGGCTGGACCCAAGGCTCAGAGTGGGGGGCCCACTGCCATGAGCAGCAGACTCCTCCCCGCGCCTCCCTTTCCTTCTCCTTACAATGTGATGACAACGGTGCCTGCTCCATAAGGCTTGAGATGACGAAATGGTCCCGTTATGTAGAGCACTTGGAGTGGCTCCCGGCATCTACCCAGTGCGTTACTTGTTTCAGCTGTTAGGGTGATGATTTTTATAATTTGTCCAGTCACCCGGCTTGTCGGTGGAGAGCCCATATTGGAAGCCAGGTCTGTCAGCCGTCAAAGTTCATGCTCTTGATGCCTTTGTTGAACTGTGAAAATGGGCAAAATGAATGGGCCTGCTAACGGGCCTGTAGTGTTATCACTAAAGGTGCTAGTGGTTGAGCTAAACAGACCTGAGTGGAGTTCAGGAACTGCCTGATCCAGGAGCATAGGAGCTTTGTCCAATTCACAGCTGCATTCTCAAGACTTTGAACTGTGCCTGGCACATAGTAGGTGCTCAGTAAGTCAGCTTTGAAAGGATTGGTGATGAGTGATTTCTCTCCCCTCTCAGGAGGCCAGAGTTTTGGTCCCGTCTGCCTTGGCTCAGTGGGGAGGGGCAGGGATGGGCTCTCTTGCCCACATTCATGCTTGGGCAGGGGCAGTGTGTCTTTGAAGGAATGTGCGAGATGAATGGTAGAAATGAACCTGGGAGGTCAGCCCTCATGCCTGACCCCGCGGAGGCTGAGAGGTTTGCAGCTTTGTCCCAGCTCGCACTCCTGGGTCTAGCTACAGAGCAAGGCCAGAGGTCCTCCCTCCAGAACCCCGTGCCAATGTGCACACAATCCAAGAGCAGGGTGGCCCTGGCCTGTGGATTCCTGGTGGCAAGACTGGACGGCCGTGATGAGCCAGAGGAGGCTGCTGCCTGGGAGCTGGAGGGGTAGTAGCTCTGTCAGGTGGGCCTCGAAGGCCGAGGGTGAGGGTGAGGGTGGTGGGAGGGCCGTGGTGTACTGTGTTTGGAAAGATCACCAGCTGCCGTTGGGGCATGGATTGTGGGAGAGGCAAGGGGGCTCTCAGTAGAAGGCTAAGGTTAGCAAGGATGTGCCTGGATGGGGGGGAGGGAGCTTCAGTTCAAAATGACCCAAAGTAGCCCACCTCCCTTTCTGTAGCTACCGCGGGATGGATGAGAATCCCCTGAGACAGGGAGGGATCAATGTCTAGTGGGAAGAGGATGGGGAAGGACCCGGTTGTCCTATCTTCTTGGCCTCAGCTTCTCCATCTGTGAAACGGGTAGGGACTGATCCTGCCTGCCCATGTCTTGGCATCCAAGATGCCTGGGAAAGGACTTGGTCAGCTCGGCTCCCCCGAACAAATGAGGCATCTCTGATGGGGCTGGGACTCTGAGAGAGGGCAGGGAGGTGGGCTGCAGGGGCAGGCATCGCTGGGAGGGCCTGGGACCCTCTGCCTCCCTACTTCTCTTATTTTTTTCTTTCTTTCATTTTTTTTTTTGGCTGCGCAGCTTGCAGGATCTTAGTTCCCCAACCAGGGATCGAACCCAGGACCCTTGCAGTGGAAGTGCAGAGTCCTAACCGCTGGACCACCAGGGAAGTCCCTCCCTTGCTTCTCTTGAGACCCTGAAAAAGGTCTTGAGATCCATCATTGTTGGCTTGAGTTTTTTTTTTTTTTTTTTTAGAACACTTTAGTCGCTGTGAGAATCCTTGTTCCTTCTCTTTCGAAGCCCCATCCTCAGGGACAGCAGGCCCTAATCTCTGGGCCCTGCAAGGGCCAGGCCTTCGAGCTGAGGCCCCTGCTCTTGGAAGAGGCCTGGCCAGTCATGGGGGCAGCTGCTCTGGAGACTGGGGCCGGGGGAGGGGAGGGCTCATAAAAGAAACCCTTCCTGCCCTTCTTGGGCCTGGGTCCCCGAAGGACACCATGCCCGGGTGCCTGGGGCCATTCCAATGCCCCCCTCAACAAAAAAAACGCCATTTGGCTCATCAAAGCCATTTTGTCCCCGGCAGGGCCCAATTTGCACCTGGTTGCAGGTCAGTGAGCCGATGGGGGGAGGAGCGGGAATGGGTTTACGATGGGGCAGGGTGGACCCGGGGGGCCGGGCCCCTGGAGGCTGCAGAGTTGGCACCTTTTGGAGCCCCACTGCTGGTATCTGCCTCTCCCTGCAGGTCCCGCCCCCAGCCCATGCAGGCCAGCCGGAGGCAGGTCTCTCTGGAGCCATCTCCCAGGATGCAGCCGGGCTCCCAGACCCAGGGAAGGCCTCCAGGTGGGGATGGTGGGCCCTGCCTCCTCCAGGGAAAAGCAGCCCCTGGGTTACCACCAAGACTCCCTGCCTGGCCGGGCCAGAGTCACTGTGCCCTCAGCTGGTCACCACGGGGCAGCCAGAGTGGTCTTCCCCAAAGCAGACTGGTCACAGCACCCACCCACTGCCCGTCCCACCCCCTGGCTTATAGCCTTCCAGAGCCTTCTGTCAGGCTCAGAATCCCGGCTGCCCGTGCTCTCTCAGCCTCGTCCCCATCCCCCCTCCCCCGGCTCACAAGGCTCCCGCTCTGTCATCCCAGGAACGCCCTCCCCAGTTCAATTATCACCTCCCCAGGTAGGTCTTCCCAGATTTTCCTGCCCAGCCATCCCTTCCCTAAGTCCCTGACAGCCCAGATTTCATGATGCGATCAGCATCTGTCCTCCCAGCTGGACTCTGGGCTCGCTGGGGGAGAGACCCCACTGGGTTTGCTCCCCTCTGTGTCCCCACCCTCCTAGCAAGCCTGGGGCAGAGCCGGTGCCCCACAAATGGGTGTTGAGTGGAGTTACGACGGTGGCGGGTGTTTGCAGGTGTCCTGGCTGAGCCCTGGGGGCTTGCTGTTCCCTGTCAGGCCAAGGGGGCCCCAGTAGGACCCGACCGCTGGGGACCCAGCTTTTCCTCCTCTGTCTCCATGAGGGGCACACGCTCTGGGCTGGGGCAACCCGAGGGTCTCCCCCGGTCCCTCCTCCACCAGCAGGGCGGGGAGCCAGGGCACTGGCCCAGCCAGTGTGGCGAGTGTGGGGCTTTACTCTTTACACAGCCTGCCGAGGGCCCACCATGATGAGACTGGGTGCTGGGCCCGACCCTGGGCATGTCCCTCCCAGTCAGACACAGGTGAGATGGGAGAGGCCCAGCACACAGGTTGCCTGTGACCATTCTGACAATGGTGACAAACTGGGTGACTTCAAACAAAGCGAACTGATTGTCTTAGAGCTCTGGAGGTCGAGGCCTCAGTGGGCTTGATGGCTAAATTCAAGGCATCAGCAGGGCTGTGTGCTTCAAGGGCAGAGCCTGTTCTCTTGCCTTTTCCAGCCCCGGGAGGCCGCCTGCATTCCTTGGCTGGTGGCCTCATCACTCCGACCTCTGCTTCTGCAGTCATGTCCCCTTCTCTGACTCTGATCTCCTGTGATGACACTGAGCCCATGCAGATAATCCAGGGTAATCTCCCCTTAATTTAACTTCATCCTTAACTTTGTCACATCTGCAATTCACCTCTGCAACATAAGGTAACGAGTTCACAGGTTCCCGGGATCAGGACGTGGACATTTATGAGAAGAGAGAGACCCTTAGTATCCTCTCCAGGAACTGGGAGGGAGCCCAGCTGACCGAGTCAGAAGGGCAACAGCTCACCTGGCCCCAGGGGATCCTGGCCCTGTGCTGGACCAGACTCAACTATTAACTGCAGCATCTCCCTTGGTCCTCAGAACAGCCCTCTCAGGTAGATGCTGTCATCACCCATGCTGTACAGGGGAGAAAAACCGTAACCAACCAAATTCAGCCAGGAAAGCTGGGGCTTGAGTCCAGCTGGCGGGTGGGAGGCCGGACCCCCAAATCTGCCTACCACCCTGGTCCCACATGCTTGGTTTTCATCTTAACTTTGAGAAATTTTTATTGGCATGTGATACACACACAGAAAAGTTCACAGCTCAGTGACTTACCCTTTATAGCCAGCAGCCTGATCAAGACACAGCCAGAACCCAGCACCTCGGCCCAAGGGTAACCGATCCTGACCCCTATCAACATATCTGAGTTTTGCCTGCTTTTGCTTTGTTATGAAGGAATCATCCAGTGTCTGTGCTCTGGGGTCTGGCTTCATTATCTTGACATTTGTCTCATTGTCCTTGGGTGGGCTGCAGGCCATGTGTTCTGAAAGCTCCACAGTACGCCACTGCACAGAGACACCAGGCTCACCTAGGCTCTCACCTCTCTGTGGGCTTTTGGGTGGAGTCCAGCTTGGGGCTTTTCTAACCAAAGCTGCAGAGAACATTCCAGTGCATGCTTTTTGGGGTACGTGTGCATGCATTTCGATTGGGTATACACAGGAGCACAGAGGCTGAACAGGGCTCGCCTTCTTTTTGTATTTTCAGTCTTATTGAGATATAATTCACATACCATGCAATTTGCCCTTTTTTTTTTTTTTTGTGGTACGCGGGCCTCTCACTGCTGTGGCCTCTCCGGTTGCGGAGCACAGGCTCTGGACGCGCAGGCTCAGCGGCCATGGCTCACGGGCCCAGCCGCTCCACGGCATGTGGGATCTTCCCGGACCGGGGCACGAACCCACGTCCCCTGCATCGGCAGGCGGACTCCCAACCACTGCGCCACCAGGGAAGCCCCACTTCTGCCTTTTATTTCAGAGCGTTTAGACCATTTATATTCAGCGTGGCCCCTAAGATGGCTGGGCTGATGGATGCCTTGCTGGTGTTTTCTGTCTCTGTTCTCTGTCTTCCCTTTCTTCTTCCTTCTCCATCTGCTTACTAGCTTTACCTCTATGTTTTCTTTTTGTTTGCTTGTTTGTTTAGCGCTCGCTTTGAAGTCTGTGTATCCCCACTCACTATCACATCATACACAGTTTTATGCAGAGTAAGAAACTAACTACAATATCCCTCCCCCATCTCTTGTGTTCTGGTTTTCATACATTTACTTTTACATAGGTTGTGACCCCCCGCCCAGAATAATCTATAATTATCTTTGCTTTAAGCAGCCATTTAAATATTTTAAGGAGATTTTAAAAGAGAAAACTTTATTTTGCTTCATGAAAGGAACTGTTTCCCTGGTGCCTTGCTAATCCTGGGTAGTGTGATTTGTTTTTTTTAAAGTTTATGACATTTGGGGAGGCAAAAATTATACTCTAGTGGACATTCCTTTGATGATAGAGCACTGAGTGCTGTACAGTTTATATAGTAATAATACTGAACGTTAATTGAGCACTCACTATGTGCTAGGCTCTCCACTGCCTGCTTTATGTCCGTGAAGTCATTTATTCTATGAAACAGCGCTGCGAGGTAGATTCTGTTATTATGTCTGTTGTTGCAGATGAGAAAACTGAAACACCCAGAGAGTGTTCCTGCCACACCCCCGCTGCTGCTGGACAGGACCAGGGTCACCTGCCAGTGATTCCCCTCCCAGCCCATGCCAGCCAGGGCCTGGCCAAGCCACCTGCAAAGCCACTACACAGCCCCACCACCTGGCCTGACTCCAGGGCTGTTGGCAAAGTGACAATGCAAGCCCCTTGTTAAAGTTATTAAATATCCAGAATACACAAAGAACTCTTACCGTTCGACAACAAAAAGAACAACACGCAGAGAACTTGAATAGATATTTCTCCCAAGAAGACATCCGCGTGGCCAATAAGCACTTGAAAAGATGCTCATTCTTCTTTCCAATGCAAACACAGTGGCAAGATCAGGCAAATGTCATTTGGAGAAGTCCGGACAAGAGAAAGTTGCTGGTGGTTTATTTCATGGAGAAATGTCTGGGCAAGCGGTGCTGGGCAGTGGTCAGCACCTTGGGGAACGACTGCCCGGGAGACCTGGGTGTTATTTCCTCGCCCACATCGCAGAGCGAGTGAGGCGGGAACCCAGGCCGCAGAAGTCGGGACGGTGCTCTGTCCAGTGCTGACCTGCTTCCCGGCAGAGTCCTGGGCCGTCAGAGCCCCAAAGACTATCTATGCCTCTTGCATACCCGTCTGGGGAGCACGGAGAAGGAGGGG
Organism: Hyperoodon ampullatus; assembly: GCF_949752795.1. Classification (NCBI taxonomy): domain Eukaryota; kingdom Metazoa; phylum Chordata; class Mammalia; order Artiodactyla; family Ziphiidae; genus Hyperoodon; species Hyperoodon ampullatus. The sequence goes on from NC_136920.1 coordinate 6,460,713, forward strand.
ACAAGAGAACCAGGGACCATCCGGTCCCTGCTGCTGTCCCCAGTGCACCTCTGGTTTGCTCTGCTTTGTCTGCAAATGCTCCATTTCATTTGGGAAACAGGAGGTCCTGCCAAAGGACGCTTTTAAGTAGTGACCTGCCACCACGCCCTTACAAGAGGAAGACTCACGGAAGGGAAGGAGCTCATCCGAGGCTCCGAGAGCTCCTGCTTGGTGAGAACCACTGCGTGTCAGAGTCCGCGCTGACCGTCTTGTCCTGGCTGCCCTGATGCCCAGTGACGCAACCCCAGCTGATGGCAGGATGCACTAGAACCTCTGCCTGGTCTCCTGCCATGGGAAAGCCTTAGGGTCCACGTCCCAGCCCCCAGAACCAGCTGCGTTCAGCTGTCTGATGCAGGAGATCTGGTGTCTGTCCCTGACAAGAGAACCGTCTTTGTAGCGCTGATCCACGCCAGCTCCTGCAGGAATGCAGGGACCGTCCTGTGAATTCCCCTCCTTCCTGGACCTGTGGGCCACCTCTCCTCACACACAGTGGGTGCTCGGCACACACACACTGGGGCTTCCTGAGAGAAGCCGAGAGCTGGGCTCACCGCACAGCAGAGCAGAGGGGCCACTTTTGAAAGTGGGTCCTGATCTATCACTCCCGCAGCCACCAAGCCCACATAACATCCTATCACTCTGAGAGGGACATCCTTAGCACAGTGAACCCACAGGCCCTCGGCATCCTGCCCCGCCGCCTTCGGTACTCAGCTCACAGCCCTCCCCCATCCCCGGGCCCAGCTACGGGCCACACTCTGATGCCGCAGGACCTTGGCACATGCGTGCTCCGTGGTTTAGAGCGGTCCTGCCCATCCACCCTCACCTGGCGAATGCCCTTTCCTTCCATCAGGCCAGACTGCTTTCGATTTTGTGTCCTCTCCTCTGGACTCTTTTCTCTCCCATTTCTGTAGTTAGCTCGTCTCCCCGCCTCCACCTCAGACTGAGTTGATGTGTGACGGCTGAGGCAGGTGTTGGGATCCCAGGAGTGGAGGAAGCTACCCAAGCTACCCAAGGGGACGTTAGTGCTAAACAAATGGAAATCAGTACTAGGTCTGAAGAGGTAGGCAGCCTGGGACAGGGACCGTCGACAGCCAGGCCCCCCAGGAGCCGCATGTGCCCCTCATAAGTGGTTGCCACACACCCTGTTGTGTGGACATTGGGAAGTCAGAGTTAGTTATCACCACTGGGTGACTAGGGTCTCTCCCTTACCAGCCTGTGAGCAACCACAGAGCACAGATGAGGAGCATGTCCTGGATCAAAGCACTGGAGCTTCCTGAGCCTCAGTCTTCCCATCTGTAAAACGGGGGTGATGATCCTGGTCCCTCCTGAAAGGGCTGGGCGAGGTGTTGGCGTGATGGGCTCCGAAGCCCAGTGCCTGGAGTGTCCCCAGGATAGATAAGGGGCCAGACCCACAGGGTGCCTGTTCCCAGTGAGGAATAGGATGGCGAAGGGTGCTGACCACTGGCCGGCCAGGCTCCCTGCCCCCACCAGTCAGGCACAGCAAAGAGCCCAGAGGGGTGGCGGGCTGACGTGGCTGCGGCTTTGGTGTCCCTTCAGCTCCGTGATGGCCCCTTTGAAGGTGCCGAGACTGACGGCCCCTTTGCGGCCGGAGCTGGGCTGGTCCGGGAGCCGCACCCCGTCACCAGGGCGTGACCGCGGGGGGGGCACCTCCCCTCCTCGGCCTGGGGCTTTGTGCAGGGCGGGCCGCGTGCTGGCTGGGAGGCTGGAGACAATGGGGGCTGCGGCTGGGCCGGGGGCTGGCATAGCGGGCTGGCAGTGAAGCAGAACAAATCCACAGGGACCTTCCTGTACCTCCGCCTGCGCAAGTAACCTAATCTGCGGGGAGCAGGGCCGCGGCCGGGGCTGGGGCAGCGCTGCGGCCTTCGGGCTGCAGTGTGTGTTCACAGGAATTTGAGGGCTTCCACTGGGGGGTTCCCGATCATTTGATGTGGCAATTAACGAGAGGACTTTTGTCGTCCGGAAAGACACGGCCGCCCACTTCAATCACCCTGTTTATGCCCCGGCAGAAGCCAAACAGCCCCAGCGGCAGATAACGGGTGGACTTCAAACGGCTCCAGATCGGTCGCCCCTGGAACCGCCAGGCCGCGCAGCGCCCCCCTGCCTTTCAGGCAGCCAAAGCGTTACTTTTCCCATGAGAAGTTCCGGCCCTAATGGCAGCGGATGACAAAGGCAGGCGCTCACCCACTCGAGCCCTTTTCATGTGGGTACCTGGCTCTTGAGGTGGGTGGGAGAAGGGGCCAGTCATTTCCCATTGATTCAAAGGGCACGTGCCCCCGGCACCAAGTGGGGCGGGCCGGAGGCACCCTGGATGACCACAAGGGCCTGTGTCCCTGCCCCTTCTGTGTAAGGGGTGGCAGCTCCAGACTCAGACACCCTCAGAAGGAGCCTGCCTATTTGGAGTCAGTTCCTCTGTGGGTCAGATGATGAGGTGACAGTGATGACCATGATGACGTCAGCCTCAGCCCAGCCCTCTGCTGAGTGCGGCATGCAAGCCTCAGCCCCGAGACAGCCTCACGTCGGCACCCGCTGGTTTACAGACTGGGCTGGTGAAGGTGTGGGGACTCGCCCGGGGTTGCACCTGGGCCCAGGGAGCAGAAACCCGTGGGGCCTGGCTGCACTGGGCGCCCATCGCGCCTGGCGTCCCGGCTCTGCGGCCGAGGGCTAGCCGAGACATCACTGATCCTCCTCATCAGGAAACTGGGCCTTTTACTCAAACCCAACCATTGCTGTAGCACAAGGTTGCGAGGGCCAGGCAGAGAAAAGCCTCAGCCCGTGCTGGGATCTTAGTAAAAGCTCAGCTAATTCCCCTCTGGGCCTCTTTTCCCTCACCTGTGAGCTGGGGGACCAGAGGGACCACAGATGCACAACACCCGGCACACCTGCTGGGGGCCCAGCCCATCCAGCCCGCCTGGTCAGTGCCTGGCTGGGACCACACCCGACCAGCTGACATCTAACCCCAGGCTCCTCATGGGCTGTCGCAGCAGGAACGAGGTGGGGTGGGGGATGGGAAGAAAAGGGCTGGTGGGACCTCCACGCCCATCTGTACCCAAGCCAGGTGCCATCTGAGTGCTCACACAATAGACACAGACGGGCCCTTGCCGGTGGAGTAAATTCAAGCCTTCATCATTGGCTGAGTCATTCCTTCTAGACCATGCCGCGGCGACAGAAGGACAGAGAGGGGCCCAGGCTGCTACAACTTCCACTCGGCGGGGCCTGGCGGACAGTAAAGACAGACAGGACCCTTCCAGGATGGTCAGCGGTAAGACTGGGGACGGTGGGAGGGGAAGGGGCAGGGGAGGACGGGGTCCGCGTTGACTGGGCAGTGAGGGAGAGATCCCCCGGGTGGTGATGTTGGAGCAGGGGACAATGAGAGGGACGGGGCTGACCTGCAGGAGGAGGAAGTCTGTGGGCTCAGAGACCAAGGAAGCACCAGTATGGGGGGAGTTTGCCAGGGACCTGCCAAGGACACCGGGACCCCATCTGGAAGGGCCTTGCCTGCCAGCAAAAGGAGCTTGCTTTTAGCCCGAAAACAGAGGAGCCACTAAGACGATGCTCCAGCCTTGCCATGCCCCTGCTCTACAGCCTTCAGGGGCTCCCCATGGCTTCCCCCAACAATCTCTTTCTCGCACTGGCATTCAAGGCCCAGCATAATGCGGACCTAACGCCTCTTGCGATTAGGACTCCAGCCATCCCCTCACACGCCAGCCCGCCTACAGCCTCCCCGTTCCCTAAATGTCTCCCACGATCCTGCCTCTGTCCTTTGATCAGGAGATGTCTCCATTCCAATGCCGCCTCTGCTACCGCTCCTCCAGCAAGGAACTGTAGGATTCATCAAGGCCCGGTGAAAACATCACGTTCCCCAAGAGGGCCCCTGACTCTAACTTCCCAGGGGTGGACTGCGTGGGCAGCCCAGCTGTGTGGCCTTAGGTGAGGTGTTAGCTTCTCTGAGCCTCTCTGCAAAATGGGATAATAGTAGTAAGTACCACCTAGGGTTGTTGCTGGGATTAAATGAGCTAATGGGACTGGTCTGATTGATTGGCATTGCCGTATTTCATGTAATATAAGACACCACTGATTGTAAGATGCACCATTATTTTATATCCCTCTAAGGGTGGGAAAAGCTGACAGTTAAACCGTGACACACCTTGGAAGGTCCCTCTGAGTGAGCCAAAGAGTTCAAATTTTAAGTGGAAGGAAACAGTTGAGGGTTTTAAGCTAAGGAAGTACAAGGACAGATCTGAGCCCTAAGAGGCCTCCAGTTGCTGTCCTTCTGGAATTTTCCCCCTAGAATTCCAAAGCTGGAAAGTATCGGGGAAACTGAGACACAGAGAAGAGGAGGCCAAGCATGGGGTCACCTGGGGAGTTGAATCTCCAGGTGGAGGTGAGGGAAGGATGGGTTAGCACGGAGCAAAGGGCCCTCGCCTCGCCCCGAGTCTCCTGTCCTCAGAGTGGGCAGAGGCCACCGTGGTCCTTGCCTCTCCCACCATCATACCCTCCCACTGCTGCACACTCGGCAGCCAGCAAAGGTCTGGGAAATCGAGTTTTCGGTGGTCAGTTCCCATTCCAGACAGAAAAGGGGATTCGGGGTTGACGGGTCGGAGTCCAGGGTGAGCCCTTTTGCGATGCCACCACACTTCACTCGTCCACTATTCAGTGTCACATCTGCCGGGTGGAGCTGGAGGGACTGGAGATAAAACACCTGGGGGTCATGACCTGGCAGGAGAGATGGACAGGTATACAGCAGGAGCTTACGGGAGCACCAGCTGGGGGAGGTCCGGGCAGACTTCCTGTAGGAGGTTACGGAGGCCCGCGGGCGGCTTGGCTGCAGCATCTGGATAGAAGCACCTCCAGAGCTTGGTCCTCCTTCCTGGAGCCCCGGGTTCCCTCTCCCTCTGGGCTGCCCTCAGGAGCCTCAGTAGCTCTGGTCCTGGTTTCTCTCCTTCAGTGTCCTCAGCCATGTTGGCTGGGTTGAGTATCAGCCGGGGGGCTCGGATTCTTCTTCCACAGAGCACCTGCTGGATGCTGGGCACTTGTTTCATGGTCTGGGCCGGGGGAGAGGCAGTGGTGAGGACCCAGCTCTATGCTCACGTGCTGTGTGACCCTGGGTAGAAAGCTGCCCTTCTCTGGGCTGGCAACGTCTCTCTTCCTAATGCCCAGAGACCATACTGTTACCACCCTCCTTGTCAGTCAATGAAGAGGTGGGGTGCTAACCCGGGGCTCCGACCCCAAAGCCCAGAACCTTCAACTCCCACCCCTGCCTACCCCGTGTGGCAGCCGCCTCCCCAGCCCCGTTGCCAGGCGCGAGGGCTCAGGCCCCCCCTCGGGCACGTGCCCAGCCAGGCCTGGCTTCTACCCCAGGTGGTGCCTCTGCCCGCCTCTTCCTGCACCCACCCACCTCCCGCGCACAGCTGGCTTCTTCTCAACATTTAGGCCTTGACTAGAAGTCGCTGCCCTGACCAGCGAAACCCTGGCCGCTCCATCCGCCCCTCCCCCAGCTCCCCATTCTCTGCTTTTCCCCCCTCTGCGCCCATTGCTCCCTCCCACCCACCCTGGGCTACACGTTGCGGGTGGGAGGCAGGCACGCCTAGCCTTCAGAACACACAGATACGAGCACAATGGCTATAGACACATCGTGCTCCAAGGGGGGCAGTGGTGGAGACATTTTCAGTGGGGTTTGACTTCCTGTCCCTGCGCTAAGAAAAGCAGAAATGTGCAGCTTTTCCCACTCGTGTGGAAGATAGAGAAAGGTGCTCAGGCCACCTGGATGAACCGCAGGCTCACGAGTTCCAGCTCCTTCTCAGCTCGGGCAACACCGTCTCATCTTTGGTGTATAAGTGTGGTTTTGAATTTTTCTTAAGGTCCATAAACAAAGACAGACCTCCCACACGGCGGTGTTTGTACTTTTGGAATTGGTCAACCTGCAGGGCCAGGAACGTCTTCAGCGGTTCTGTCTCGCTTTGTCTACATGATCCTGTCCAGGGCCCACGGGTGAGGCCTGAGTCCGGGGCTGGCGCTGCCACCATGCTCCTGGTCCCAGGGACACAAACCCCAACAGACTGATGACTTGCCAATGAGGGCATCCCTTCCTCACGACCACAGCACCAGAAGGCCAAGCCCAGGCACCAGCTCTGCCCGGCCTGCCCTCGGAGGGTGGCTTGGGGACCCGGCCTTGGAGGGCGACCCTGGCAGAAAGGACTCAGAGAAAAGGTGGAGGAAGGGCCCCCACCCCATTCACGTAGCCAACTGGGGTGAGACCACGGGGGTCAGTGGTCACCCTGCGGGGGAGGGTCACGCGAGACGCTGATCTCTTCTCTGCCGGATGATGGTGGTTACATGGGTCACTTCACAGCTAATCATGCAACGGTTCAAGGGATGCTGCGGTGCCTGGGCTTCGGAGCGGGTCTGGGTCTGGCTCTGCCACTTGCTCTGTGATGGGGCAGCTCGCTGACCTCTCCATTTCTAACCTGTGGAATGGGAGACAAGACTTCTTCCCTCCTGAGTGTTTCGAGGATTCAGTGAAACAGGGTGTGCAGGGGCTCGGGCCAGAATGAGCGAAGCTACCCTCTCCTCCACAATCAACATCCGCATCACTGTCAGATCAAATGCCAGGGAAGGGCTTGGCAGTGGCTCTGCTGGGCTTCTCAGTTGACCACAGCCTGGATGTGGAGGAAAGGAAGGTTCCAGGCCAGTGCAGGCAGCCAGGTGGGTGCCCAGAGGCGCAGCCCGGTCGGTGGATCTCTCGAGGCCAGCTCTGAAATTAACAAGGATGTGGGGCCTTAAGTATCATGGGGGTGGGGCTAGGCACCTCTAGCGGCAATGGGGCAATGGGGCAGGCAGCCTGACCCCAAGGGAAGCACAGAGTTGCTGGTGGTCACTGCAACTCCTTTAGCGACCCATCAAGCATTCCGCATTCTGCCCCCACAGAAAGGTTCCTGGGGGAGCCCGTCCCCCGGGGACAGGCCTTTGACAGCTTCCTGGACACGGGCTAAAGTAGTTGGCTTTTGAGCATCGCTCTAAGACGGCAATTTGCAACTTCATCATGAGCTTGATGGATGAGCGCTGAGTGGCTCCTGGGCCACCCGAGGCCAGAGAAAGGCTGCTGACGTGCATGACAAAATGTTTTCTTACCACTCGGTGCCAGTGACAGGCCCCTCAAAGGAACTGCAGTCCCTGCAGAAGCGATTCACCCTCTTGCCTTTTTGTGGCGCTGAGGTCGGCAGCTTTTATTTGGCAGTTGAGAAAAGGGCCACAGGCTCCTTGCTGTCTCTGGGAATGCCATCCCCGTGGGCCATCAGCCCCCGGCCAGCTTGCACGAGGCCACGCTTCATTTTGATGAGGTTTCAAAAAGCCCCGTTGTAACCGGGGCCGGGGGGACCTTGCCTCACCCAGGGCCAGAGTTAAGCTGCCTTTGCTGAATTCCAGGAGAGAGGAAGGGGTTCCTGCCATCTCAGCCATAATCCAAGGCAGCACTAGGTCCCCACTGTGCTCGATACCCACGCACAGTCATCGAGTGATGAATTGTATCATAGATCGATTTAGTCTTGTTCCCACTAAACTGCAACCTCCAGGAGGGCCATTCTTACTGGGCATTTGATTCCAGCCTGGGGATAAGCAAACCTAAGACACACCTGCCTTGGGTTTGCTTTGCTTGGAGAACTGGATCAGGCCCCCCAAGGGTCCCTTCCGGCCCCAAGAGACTACATTCTGACCTCTGTTATGGGGTTGGCACACAAGTCTACACGTGTGTCAGAACCCACAGAACTGGGCACCACAGGAGTAGATTTTACTGTGTGTAAAGTGAAAGAATAGTTACCTCTCTCGGGGGCAGGGCACAGGGATGTAAGCCAGACTTCCTCGACTGTATTTCCTGTGGGAGACAAGATAATGGTCTCCCAAAGATGCCCATGTCCTGATGCCCGGACCTGTGAATATGTGACTTTACAGGGCAAAAGGGTCTTTGCAAGTGAGATTGAGTTAAGGATCTCGAGATGGGAAGATTGTTCTGGATCCCGGTGGGGAGAGCATCATCACAGCATCCTTATAAGAGGAGGCGGGAGGGTCAGAGTGAGAGGGGCTGTGACCACAGAAGCAGAGGTCAGAGTGATGGTGGGGGGGGGCAGTCCACGAGCCAAGGATGCAGGTGGTCCATAGAAGGAGAAAAAGCTGAGCAAGCAGATTCTCCCCTGGAGCTTCCAGGAGAAAGCAGTCCTGTGGATACCTTGGTTTGGGGACTTCTGGCCTCCAGAACTGCGAGAGAGTCCATTTGTGTTTTTTAAGACACCAACAGCCATAGCAAACTCATACAGCCTTGTGTGGCAGATCTGACTCTGGAACCAAGTCAGTATTTCATGTAATTAAAAAAAAACCCAACAGATTGAATTATAAGAGGAATCCCTAAACTTCAAAAATAAAATAGAAAAACAAGGGCGACTACAGCTGCCAACTCAGACCATCTCAGACTCCCACGCAGGACTGTTTGATAGCAGGTCCCAGTGCCAAGCCCACAGTCGGCAAGTTCAAGGCTCTGAGTGGAAAACGAGCCAGGGGACCTGAGGGACCCTGGCACTGAAGGGTCTCCCCCTCCACTACAGTGGGGGTGAGTGGCCACCCACTGTTGTGGCCCAGGAAGGAGATCCTAAAACCGACTGGAGCATGGCACAGCCCGGGCCTGACTGCTGGCAGCTCTGCTGGCTTTTGCAGACTTGGCTTCCCCAGGCTGAGCCCCTCCTCGTTCCAGGCACAGGCCCTTCTGGGGCAGCCGTGACCTGCTTCATGGTGGGGGGCTCCAGGGGGCTCCGGGCCCAGCACTTCCCAGCAGACCACTCACTCCCAGCCTCCATTCAGCCCCTGCCATGCTCCAGGTGTTACTGAACCAAACGTGGGTCCACTTGCCTGTGTGCAGTAAAGCCAATCTACTGACACCGGGTTGTGGTGAAGGAAAATGTAGCATTTATTGCAGGGCGCCAAGCAAGGAGTCCAGGTAGCTAGTGCTCAAAAGCCCTGAACTCCCCCGATGGATTTCAGGGAAAGGTTTTTAAAGACAGGGTGAGGGAGGGGGGTTGTGGGGTGTGTGGATGTTCTTCTGATTGGTTGGTGGTGAGGTAATTGGGAGTCAACATCATCAACCTCCTGGTTCCCACCAGTCTGGGGTCTACGTGTTCGTGGGCAGCATGTAGTTAAATCCTTCCACCTGGTGGGGGTCTCAGTATCTGCAAAACAGCTCAAGGACATGGCTCAGAACATTATCTATAACCCTGGAGGAGGAACTAATGGCCCTTGACTTTGTTTAATGGCTAAACTATTTTTAATTATTTTGTCTTGTTTGACTGTTTTCCTTTCTCTCTGCGTTTTCTCACTTCTCTGATTAAGTTTATTCTTTGGAACTTGGGGAAGGCCTAGGAGGATAAAGTTTTTCTACAGACAAGAGGCAGGCAGAGGACATGGTTGGGGGGGTGTCTGTTCTGGGAAGGGCCCATATGGTCCTGCTCGGTTACACAGGCTCTGGGTGCAGCTGTGAGTGGGACAGACTGAGCTCATGGGTGCCCATCCTGGGGGGCGGGGGGCGGGGAACGTGGGTGACATGTCACATGACCAATGTGAGGGGCAGGCACTAATGGGGGCTCTCTGTTCTCACTAGGGCAGTTGGGAAACCTTCTCTGAGGGGTGATCGAGTGTGACACTGGGCAAGTTCTGCACGTCTGAGCATCCTCACCTGTGAAATGGGGACCATGCCTGCTCTATCGTAAGTTGCTACGAGCATGGCGTGAGGTACAGCACAAGACATGCTCAGGACCTCAATAAGTGGTACTTACTGTTATTGTTGCTGCCATTGTTACTGTTATTTAGACGTGGATCATCCCAGAGAAAAGCCTTTCCCATGATTAATATCGTTTATGGATCATTAATTTACAGATACTTATGTTGCAAAGTGCGCTCAGGACTATCTCTGCCCCCAGTGTCTGAGGCCCCTCCCGAAGCAGCAGCTGGCAGAGCACAGCTGTTTCCTCCAGGAGAAGGGGGAGGGGGAGATGGTGAGGGTGACCTCTCTTTAGGTTAAGCAGGAACCTGCCCCAGGTGGGCAGCAGTCCTGGCTTGCCAAGTTCAGCCCTGGGTCAGTGCAGGCGAACCCCGAGGGACACTTTGTAGAGTTAGAGAGTCTCAATTTGAGGATGTGAAAACTGAGCTTTGGTGAAGCAGAGTGGTTAAGGGAAAGCAGAAGGTGTTATAGACAGAGCACTGGACTGGAGGCTGGGGTCCTGTGTTTTGTCCCTGTATTGGCCTGTAACTTGCTGTCTCCTTTCTGGCAGGTCACTTGATCCCTCTTGGTGTCACGCAACCTATGATAGGCTGGACCAGAAGACAGCTTCATGCACGGCATCTCTTCGAGTGTTATAGAGTTTAGTTTTGAATGTGGGAGTAGTTAAGAACTGCAGCAGTTAGCTGTTGCTGTGTAACAAACCATCCCCAAATTCAGTGGCTTCATATAATAAACATTTGTTTCTGTTTTTAAAAAACCTACCCATGGCTCAGCTGGGCAGTTCTGCTGATCTGGATCAGATCAGATCTTGACTGGAGTCATTTGTAGTCTGCAGTCAGCTGGTGGGTGGTCTGGGGACTGGCTGGTCTAGGATGGCCTCACTCCCATGTCTGATGGTGGGCTGGCTCTGAGCTGGGGTGGCGGGGGAATTGGGGCTACATGTCTTTCCTCCTCCAGCAGGATAACCTGGGCTGGTCCACATGGTCTCGTCCTCTTGGGGCCTAGGCTCAGAACTGCCAATTGGTCATTGCTGCCAGTGCTTTACTGGATAAAGCAAGTCACAAGATAAGCCTAGATTCAAGGTGGCATTCAAGGGGCGAGGAAATAACACTTTGCCCCCGGATGGGGATTTCTGCATCCAGAGGTATGGATTCAGGGACAAAACAATTAGAAACATTTCTGCAGTCACTCAACCACGAGGATCAACAAAAGCGCCTTGAAGAGGGGACCAGCCCAGAAGTAGGAGAGATGCTGTGTAAATGGTATCATCTTCAGAAAGCAACTCAGATCCCAGCTAAGGACTGGATTTCACGATTTTCCTCTAAGCCACCGTGTATGCTATTCCCTCTTCCTGCAATTACTTTCCCCATACCCTTCTCTGTACGTTTTTTACACAAGAAAACATTCTCCCAGATTAAAAAAAAAAAGTTTATTTGTGAGCACAGTCTAAGCTTTTATATGTGAGAGCATCAGAGAAATTTTGTAGGATGTACAAAGGCTTGTCACTGGCTGACACACGGGATCAGTTTGTGGACAAGACAGGAATCTCAAGGTTTGCTTAACGTGAAAGTTTGCCCTACAGCAGGGGAGGAAATGCACCTGTATGCTAAATCTGGGTGGAGTAAATAAGTGATGGGAAGAGGGGACAGCTCTTCCTTAGAAAAGAATTCCATTTAATAAATGTAGAAAGAATTGAGAAAATAGAAAGTCACCATTAGAACAATACAGTAATAATTGGTACACATCCACAGATAGAGCCTCAAATAAGTGGGTAAAATTTCAAGGAGAAACAAGGTATTTTCACAGTCTCAAAGTATCTCCCCCTAAATAATTATTAAGTACAACAGGAAAAGTAGTAACTTCAGTAAAGAAACTGGCAGGCACTGCCTTCACTAAGTGATCTAGGTTTACATCACCAGGAATAAGACAGATGAAGCTACCTGGATGGAAAAGGGGTATCTTCTCAGTGCCCGGGGGTCCACTGCCCTGATCTGGGAAGTCACCAGGAATCCGGCCATGCTCTCTCCGAGGCCACAGGGACTTTTGCCACTGTTTCCCCGCGCACCACCCTTCACTCACATTCCCCTTGCTGAATGCCAAAAATGATGGCCAAGGTGGCTCTAGGTCATGTCCTAAGACAAGTGCCCCTCAGAGCTTGGCTATAATTCTTGTCTCCCTATTCCAAATTCCCAGGAAAAGGACTATTTGACCTAGCTGGGACAGTCATGGGTGGCCTTGGGGGCTGGGTCCAGTCGTCCAGTCTGTGGCAGCTTGGAGGACAGACCAGTCACTGAAGACCTGGGAGGGGTTGCAATCAGGGTGGGCTTCCTGGAAGTGGTGAGGTTTGAGCATAACAACACTCTTGTTCTGGAAGATCTGTGAGGGGAGGGTTACGTCTTATTCAACAAAGGACTGTTACCTGGGAAGTGCACAGCTACCATCTGATGAATGAATGTCCCCCACGTCCCAGGCTGACTCAGCTTCAGTGACAGGTACGCAAGGGGAAGGCCTTGCCTTAGGATAATCCTGAAGAAAGGAAGCTTAGAGATTTGCAGAACCTTCTGGGAAGGGGTCAAGAGACATGAGAAAGTCTCCATCCATCCTGGTGTGGAGGGAGATGCACAGATGACTGTCTGTGTGATCAGTGCCGATAGAGGGCAGCTGGTGGAACAGCAGGATGGGTGACCAGAGGTGGGAGCTGGAAGGGGTGGAAACAAAGGAGGCTTCTGTGTGGTCAAAGGTTGTTGGTGGACTTGGGTGATCCAACCCTTCATTCTGTTCTGGCTCCTGGGAGATAACCTCGGTTCACTAGAAGCATCCTCCCTGGAAGAGTGTGTGCACTTGGGCCTTTGGCCTTGCTCTATCAGTGTGGTCTCTGGAGGGACTGGAGACCAAGGAGTTCCACGTCAATGTGACTGACCCCCCCAAAAAAGCCCTGGACACCCAGGCTTGGGTGGGCTTCCCTGGTTGGCAAGACTCCAGGCGTGTTGTCACACAGGTTGCTGGGAGGATGTGACCCCGGGGAGGAGAAAACCGGAAGCTGGAGCCTGGCGTCTCCTGGATTCTGCCCCGCCAGCCTCTCACTTTTGTTGATTTTAATGTGTATCCTTTCGCTGTAACGTGGAAACATGAGTATAACAGCTGTGCTGAGTTCTGTTAGCCCTTCCAGTGATTCAATGAACTGGAGGGTGGTCTTGGGGACCCCTGAGACTTCACATAGGAGGAGGCGAGGAAGCCGGGCCTGGAAGGATGAATGAGTCTCCCCGGAAAAAGGCTGGCATTCCAAGCAGAGGGACCCAAAACTTGGAGGTAGAGAATGGCATCCATCTCCTCCCTTCTTTTGCTTGAAGAGAAAATAGAATGGTGAATTGTGACTTCAGAAGGGGTGTGTACTTTTTACGTATATAATTGCATATATATTACATATATATGAGTTCCCCTTTTAAGCACAGGCTTTGGGTCCATGTCTCCCAGGGGGTGTCCTTGCTATAAACTTGATTCCTGGCCTGCTGAGAAGGGTGTCTGTAGGGGGTGAGAGGGAGTGGAGAGGCAGGAAGCAGTTTAAAGATGCTTTAGTTCTCTTCCCCCTAAGGAACCTGTTGGGGAGGGCATTTCTAGTTTCCAGAACCATCCACTATCATTAGAACTTTCTCTTTTCTGACCAAGGGAGTTATTGCCTGCTCAATACACACAGAGGCTAAAAATTTCCTGGTCTGATGTCTTTGGGTGGGGGCAAGGGGACAGGCTGGTGAGGAATCTGCAAGCAGCCAGGTGGAAAACCCCTGTAAGTCCAGTTCAAAGGATGTGTGATGGTTCTATCAAGCTGCCGAGGTAAGGAGCTCCAACTGTGTGGTGAGGACTCAGCAAGTTGATCTAAAGACCTCTGTGTGCCCTAAAGATTGATTTTCTTTGAATTTCTATTCTTCTGAGCTCCCAGTGAGGACTTGAGGTATATAGCCTGCTATGGACCACATTTTGTGCCCCCCCAAATTCATACACTGAAACACTTATCTCCAGTGTAATGATAGGAGATGGGGTCTTTGGGAAGTGATTTTATCATGAGGGTGGGGACCCAATGATGGGATTAGTGCCCTTATAAGAAGACACATGAGAGAGCTTGCTTTCCCCAACATATACTTTTTTTTTTTTTTTTTTTTTTTTTTGCCATGTGAGGGAACAATGAGAAAGTGTCCATCTACAAACCAGGAAGCAGGTCCTCACCAGACACTGAATCTGCCGGCACATGATCTTGGACTTCCAGTCACCAGAACTGGGAGAAACAAATGTTTGTTGTTTAAGTTGCCCAGTCTGTGCTGTTCTGTTATAGAGCCTAAGCTGACTAAGACATAGGCCCCAAGGACTTTGCAAAATGGGGAGAAAAGATGAAGAATGCTTGTAAAACAGAACAGGCTACAGTCACCCACTAACTGGCTTTACTCTCAACCCCTCTCTTCTGTTCCCCCCTCCACTCTTTTTACAGATAACTGGGGCCTCCTCTCTGCTCGAACCTCCAACACCACCTTCCCTGTCCTCACTCTCAGCTGGTGGTCTTGCTTCCTGCTTTACTGAGAAACACAGATGCCATTGGAGAGACAGGACTCCTTGGAGAAATGGCTGATTCCAGGGGCAGGGAAGATACCAGGTGAGTCTGGAGCATCTTATTCCAGTGAATCGGGAAGCGCTCAAAGAATTATGAGACACATCAAAAGGGGCTTTCACTGGTCAAACATAGAACAAATTGGGGGTCAAAATAAATAATGATAGAAATGTACTATAATTCATTGACTAAAATAAGAAACCATGACTCCATGATGACATAAATAAGTAAACAAATAAATTGAAATACATATTAATTATGAAGGTGGAGAAACATCACAGCGCAGAAGGCCAGCAGACTCCACCAATCAGGGTGGACGGCACCAGCTGTGGGCTGATTGAAATTGCACATCACCTGACAGGAGGCAGTGAGAAGGATGCAGCTTCACTTCTTGCCAAAAAATGCAGAACCTGCCTGAACCTCATCCTGAGGGCACATCAGACAAACCCAAATTGGGAGTCACTCTTCAAAATAACTGGCCTGTATCCAAAAACATCAGGACCGTGAAGGTCAAAGGAAGACTGAAGAATGTTCCAGACTGAAGGAGACTAAGATTCTGAACTGGATGCTTTGCTAGAAAGACACTATTGAGACAATTGGTGAAGCCAGAGTGTGTAGTGATATATCAGCATCAATTTTGTGATTTTGATAGTTTGTTGTGATAATGCAGAAGAATGTCACTGTTTGTAAGAAATATGCACTAGAGCAGTCAGGGGGTGGTGAGGTATCACACTGGCAACTATCTCAAATGGTTCAAGAAAATAAAAGTTCTCTGTGTATTAGCTTCTTGTTGCTGCTGTAACAAATCACCACAAACTTGATGGCTTAAAACAGCAGAAATTCATCCTCTTCAAGTTCTGGAGGCCAGAAGTTTGAAGTTAGTTTCACTAGACTAAAGCCAAGGTGTCATCAGGGCTGGTTCCTTCTGGAGGCTCCAGGGAGAATCCACTCTTTGTTCTTTCCAGGTTCTAGAGGCTGCCTGCATTCCTTGGCTCATAACTTCTTCATTGCATCACTCCAACCTCTGCCTCCATTATTACATGTCATACTTCCTCTGCTGTAATCAAATCTCCCTGAGCCTAGCTCTTATAAGGACATTTTTGGTTATATTCAGGGCCCACCTGGATAATGCAGGATACTCTCCCCATCTCAATATTTTTAACTTAATCACATCTGCAAAGTTCCTTTTGCCACACAAAGTGACATACAGGTTCAAGTTACTAGGACCTGCATATCTATGGGGGCCTTGATTCAGCCTACCAGGATGTAACCTCAGTGAAGGCAGGGATCTAAAAATTTTTCTTCTTTAAGTACAGTAAATGCACAGATGGTGGAGGTACACTTTGATGATTTTCAAACTGAACACACTTGTGTTTGAGGATCAGAACATTTCCAGCACCAGAAGCCTCCTTCTGAAAGCAGGGGTCTGCATCTGTTATGTTCATTATGATACCCACTGTGCTTGGAACAGAGCCAGGTGCCAAACAGCATTCAATACATACTTGGAGAATGAGATGAATTCTGAGCTGGGAAAGACAGTGTGATATACAAACAGGCTTGTGTGAGTCAGGACTAGTCTCCACTTCTCTGAGTCTGTTTTCTCATCTCAAAAGGAGGATATCAATAGCTCCTGTTTTTCAAGATGTGATGAGAGTGATACAAAACATATAAAGTCCTGGAACAGAGACTGGTATGCAGCAGGTGTTCATGAGCTCTCTCCTTCTGTCTTATGAATGCTAAAGGAGCTCAAGAAGAGGGAAGTCGTGGGAAAGTCTGGGCTGGTGCAGCATGGAGGTGATGGCCTTGGACATGCAAGCTTGGGGCATGGCTTAGAGCAGTCCGGGAGATGCTGGAGCTCCTTGGTGCCCTTAAAAGCTCCCCCGCTGTAGGCAGTGCAGCAGCCATGTCCCTGAACCACAGGGTGGCCCCCAGGCTCAGCACTGTGCTCTCCAACTCCACCCAGCCCCTTAGCTAGATGCCCCAGGTGCTTTTCCTGTCTTGATGGGTTGATTTTTCTCCTCCTCTTGTGTGGCCCAAGGAAAGTCCTCTTGCACTCACAGCCCAGGGTCTCCTGAATACTGCACCCACCTTGGGCATCTGCTCACCTAGAGCCAGGAACTGGACAGGTGAAGAGCAGAGAAGAGGTGATGTAGTGTGAGCAAAGGTGGATTGGGGGAATGTGCAGGCACTTTGAGAAAAATGATCTCTTCTGCAAACTAATTTTAGGTGCAGTAGCTTTGCCTCTTCACCCAGCTGCAAAGGTCTCTGATTCCACTTGACTGATAAAACCATTTACCTGAGGATTCGGTCTCAGCCGTTGGTCTTTGTCTCCATGCAGCTCTCGTTGGTGACCGTGCCTTGGGGGTGCCCAAGGGCCAGCTGAACCCAGGTTCTTCTGTTGCCTGATGGAGGTGCTTCTGGCTGAAGTCTACTGGACCACCTTCTCCCCTTCTGTCCCCTTTGCCTCAGCCCACTGAAGGTCACTGACCAGCCTGTATGCTGGCGTGAAAACAATTGGGTGTTTCCACTGTGTCATTCAAAGAAAAGGAAGGGAATTTTTTTATATGAACACATCACACCCAGTTTTCTAAATATTTACACAAAACCACGTCTCTGCCCGGAGGGCACATGGCCTCTTGTTCCCCATTAAAAACACATCTCTTCTGTTTGGCTGATCAGAGGGACCCAGCCATGCCCTATTCTCTGCCCCCAGAACACTTGGAACACCGAAAGCAACTGCCCAATGGCGTGTGGGGCAGCCCTGGGCAGGGCCCTTGAGGCCAGGGGCACCTTCTAGTATCTGGATGACTGCAGATGTCTCCCAGCCCATTTCCTCCCACCTGGCAATCAGAGTGTCCTTTAAAAATGCACATCAGATCCCACCACACCCTGCTTCTTATCCTGCAATGGCCACTCCTCTCACTGGAGTCCTCAAGGTGGCTTATGAGGCCCTGTGCAATAGGCCCCCACCTCTGTCTCTGATCTCAGCACCCACCACTCACCCCCATGTTAGTTTCCTGGGGATGCTGTAACAAAGGACCTCAAACGTGGTGATTTAAAGCAATAAGAATTCATCCTCTCACAGTCAAATGTCAGAAGTTCAAATTCAAGGTGTCGGCAGGGCTGTGCTCCCCACAAAGGCTCTAGGGAAGGATCCCTCCTGTCTCTTGCAGCTTCAAGTGACTGTCTGCAACCCTTGGCTTGTGGCTGCCTCACTCCAGTGTCTGACTCTGTCGTCACATGGCCTCCTGCTCCCCCTCTTTCTCCTCTGTGTGTCTCTCTTATAGGGACAAATGTGATTGCACGTAGGGCCCACTCAGAGAGTCCAGGATAAACTCCTCATCTCAAGAGCCTTAGCTTAATTATACCTTTTGCCATATGAGGTAATACAGGTTCCAGGACTGGGACATGGACATGTCTTTTGGAGGTCCACATCCAACTCCATTTACACCCCAGTGTTCACACAACCCCAGCTCCCTGACCCCTGTTTGTTCCTTGACCACACGAAGCATATTTCCAAGACCCTCCTCCACTCTGATGGACTTTATGCAGGACTTAGAGGACTTTCACTCCTTCTAAAGCAGCACAACGTGGCTACTCTCCATCCCTTTCTTTGGCTTTATCACAACCTGACTTGAACACATTCACATGTTTATTGTTTTATTTTCTGTCTCCCTCAACCAGCATGAATGCTCCACAGGGCAGATGATCCACTTCTGCAGCACAGGTGAGCATTCTGGCACTGGTGTGAGGGTCTGTGGTCATCAAGGACTCTGGTCCTTTCCCTTTCTTCTCCTCACTCTTCAGCATGGAACTTCCTTTCTCATGACCTCATGATCCAAGATTGCTGCTCCAGATCCAGCCACCCTGTTGGCATCCCAGACAGAGGGAGGAAGATGGAGGGAAGGGCCAAAAGAGTTCCTTAAGAACCCCATCTGATTACTTCTGCCTGCATTCCATTGGCCATATCAACCTACAGGGCTTCTGTTCTAAAGAAAGGGAGGAGGGAAATGGAGGAAGCAACAGGCAGACTCCACACATCTGGGGATCTAAGCCTAAGGCATCTAATTCTGGGTATCCATGAATCTCGGGGACACAATTAAGGATTAGACCAGTTGCTTCAGTTCAAGGTGGTATCAAGGGATGTGGAGTCAGGGGAAAGAGAACTGGAATGGGAGTTAGGAGCTTAAGATGCCAGGTTGGGCTCTACCATTAATTGCTTTGACTTTGGGTTAGTTCCTCCCTTTTCTGTGCCCGTAAACAGAGAATTGGAATAGATCTCCAGCAGTATTAACATCCTAATCTTCACCCTCTTCATTATAATCCTCTTCAAGATCATCATAATCATCTTCTCCAGCTTCATCACCATTATCATCTTCACCATCATCATCAACTTCTTTACCATCTGCATCATCATCTTCTCATCCATCATCATCTTCATCTTCACCATCATCATCAATTTCTTCACGATCTTCATCATCATCTCCTTCACCATCACCATCATCATCTTCATCACCATCTTCTTCACCACCATCATTATTAACTCCTTCACCATCTTCATCATCATCATCATCTCACCATCTTCACTGATATCATTTTCTTCCTCTTCATCATGGATATAATTGTATCATCCATCACCATCATCGTCTTCCTCACACCACTAGCATCATCTTTGTCATCCGCATCTTCACTGACATCATATCTTCGTCATCCTCATCATCACCACTATCACCATCACAGCTCCTGCTGAGCACCTACTGTATACCAGGCATTGTATGCATCATCTCATTTAGCCCTCACTGCCATGGTGTCAGGAGGTTTGATTTTCTATCACCACCTTCATTTTTAACATGAGGAAACTGGGGTTCACGAAGGATAAGTGACCTGCCACAGGCTGGAAAGCGCCAGAGCTGAAGTGCAAACCGGATTTCCTGACTCCAGAGGCCCCGTGCTGGGTTCCCTCTGGGAGGTTCCATCCTCAGCTGCCACCTACCGTGTGACCCATGGGACCTCAAGGCCCTAACCTCACCCAACTGCTGGCAGGGCCTCTATGGGATTGCTTCATAGCCAGCCAGCCCCTCCACCACCACTCCTTTGCCCCCCAAGGCTTGAGAGAGGAGCCTGTTCCTTTCTTGCCATTGGGATGAGAGGGCTCCCTGCTTCTAGGCCAGCTTCCCTGTGCAGGGCCTGCCTGTTGATGACCCAAATCACCAAAGGGCCACGTCAAAGCTGGCCGTGGCGATTTACAAAAACCAAAAAGATAGCTGGGCTGTGGGGAGCAGTGGGGGCTAGGTTGGGGAAGCCTACTTAAAATGTTGTCTAAGGGGCTTCCCTGGTGGCGCAGTGGTTGAGAGTCCGCCTGCTGATGCAGGGGACACAGGTTCGTGCCCCGGTCCGGGAGGATCCCACATGCCACAGAGCGGCTGGGCCCGTGAGCCATGGCCGCTGAGCCTGCGCGTCCGAAGCCTGTGCTCCGCAACGGGAGAGGCCACAACAGTGAGAGGCCCATGTACCACAAAAAAAAAAAAAAAAAAAAAAAAAAAAAGTTGTCTAAGAAGTTGGTTTTGCTGCTACAAGTAAGAGGGTACAGAGCCGTTTCCACCTCCCCAGCATAACCAGCTCCCTCAAAGGCCAAGACTTGGGCTGGAGGCTGCTCCTGCCCACACAGGGCTCGGGTACCCAGATGAGACGGGAAGCTCTAGGTCTGGGGCAGCAGATGAACTGAGGAAGGAGCAAAGCCTGTACCTACTCAGGCACCCAGAAGGGTGTCTGCAAGTGCCCTCAGGGTGCAGGCGGCCCGGGAGTCCCAGGACGAGGACCTGAGGCTCTTTGTGGTTGCCACCGGGCAGCTACACCGCGGCCACTCAATTCCCCATCTCCTCTGAGCTCACAGCTGGGCTGTTGAAGCCCACCTGGCCCCCTGAGGGAGGAGCCGGCTGCTGCTAAGTCCTCCACCCTGAAGGGCAAGTTTGCCTTGTAGCCCAATGCGACTTGCCCTTCCCAACAACTGTAACTTTCTGAGAACTTAAGTTAAACATTGGGCTCATCATCATCCTGTTATGATTATTGTTGTTGTTATTCGCTAAGATAGGGCTTGCTCTCTGCCAACACTATTCTAAGGACTTTTTTTTTTTTTTTTTTTTTTGCGGTACGCGGGCCTCTCACTGTTGTGGCCTCTCCCGTTGCGGAGCACAGGCTCCGGACGCGCAGGCTCAGTGGCCATGGCTCACGGGCCCAGCCGTTCTGCGGCATGTGGGATCTTCCCGGACCGGGGCACGAACCCATGTCCCCTGCATCGGCAGGTGGACTCTCAACCACCGCGCCACCAGGGAAGCCCTATTCTAAGGACTTTATATGGATTAACTCATTGATAACAGCTCCGAGAGATGGGTGTCATTATAATCATCCTCATTTTGTACACGAGGGACTGAGGCCCAGAGAGGGTGACTTACTTATCCAAGGCCGCTCAGCAGCGTCATGACTGGGACTCAGGTCTGTCCGACTGCAAACATGTGCTCTCTGGGTTTTGGAGTCAGCCTAAGTCAGCTGGCCCCTAGGGACGTCATGGCGACCTTGACTCTGGGTGGAAAGTTGGACTCAAGAACACGAAGGCATCTGCGGAATCATCCTCTCTCATCCTGAAAGGGCAAAGGGCGTGCTGTCCTGAGCATCAGAGACTTAGAACCTGGTTGAGGACACATGGACCTCAGGTTCCTGGGGTCTTATGGGGACTGCTTCTTGGTGAGAAATGCCACAAAGTGGCAAAAGCATGCATTAGTCACCTAGGCTGGGAGCTACAGCCTAGACTCTAGGAACCCATCAGTTTGGTGGCTGTGTGTTGATCACGGAGAAAAATGATCGTGCCACTGACCCAGGAGCCAGGCTGAGTCATGTCAGGATACATAGTACATCTCCTTGATTTATCCAGGAATTGGCTCCTGGGACTGTGGTGCCAGCAAGTCGGAAATTCACAGGGCAGGCCGGCAGCTGGAGGACTGTTGCTGCCTTGAGATCACGTTGGAGCACTGCTCTGAGTCCAGCCCCTGGGCAGATATTTCCTGTGGGCCCTGGAGGTGCAGCGCTGGGCCTGCCCCGGGCAGGGGCTCCGGGTCAGCTCTGCTGGTGGCCTCGACCTTCTTCGCACCCTGGGCCCTCCCAGCTCATCCACTTGAGAGGCAGCCTGGCAGCCTGCTTTGGGCACAGGCTCTGGAATCAGATTGCCTGTGTTCAGATTCTGGGGGCCCGACATCCCAGCTGAAGGCAATCTCCCAAACCTCTCCAGGCCTCAGCGTCCTCATCTGTAAAGTGGGAATTATGACAAGAGTGTCACCCTCTGGAGGAAATGCCTCACGTGAGGCATTTAGAGTGGAGTCTGCCCCAGGGCAAATGCCTCCTAAATGTCGCTTGCCCTCTGCCCACACGATTCTAAGGACCTTCTCTGGATGCACTCATTTAATCCTGACAGCAGCTCTGCAAGGTGGGTACCACGGCATCGTCCTTATTTTACAGATGCGGGACTGGAGCTGGTGATGCTCTTGGCATTGTTGGTGCTGCTGGTGTTTCCTTTGTTGGTATTGCTGGTGGTGAGAGTGCCATTGATGGTGCTGGCATCGCTGGTGCTGGCGGGAAGCTGGTGCCAGCTGCCCCCGTGGGCACACCCCACTCACACCCGGTGCCAGGGTCTCGAGGGTGCTGCTGTTTGGCTCCATGTGAGACCCCAGCCCGTGCTTGTCTGCCTCCCACTGCCGGGCTTCTGGAAAAGCCCAGTGCTGCCAGGGGAGCGGTGGAGGAGGGGCCGCCCCTGCCAGCGGGCGCTGCGGGCCTGGCACTCCGTGCCCTTCAAGGTGCGCCAGACTGCAGCTGGCCCCTCCACCCGGCCCTTTCTTTTCTCCCTTTTGTGTTCAGGCCCTTTTGATTTGCGAACAAGGCCCCTTTATGCAGCGCCGGCCTCACCAGGCCCCGCCGCCGCCCAGTCCCACCCTTGGCCGGGGATTTCCTTTTCATTTGGCGCTAGGAACCCCGCTCAGAGCGAGACGGCAGGAGGGCTTGGTGGTGTCACAGAACCTGGGTGACTCAGCTTTCAGTGGGGCATTGTGGCCCCGAAGCTTTGATATTCTAAGTGGGAATCTCAACAAAGGGGAGGCCGGGGCCGCGGGAAGGTGATGCTCCTGAGAGGGCCCTTCGTGGGACGGCCTCCCGTCCTCACCCGCCAAGAGGAGGCCCCTCTCCCAGGAGGACGATTGCATTTCGCCGGGAGGACTGGCCTGTGGCCCCAGCCTCTTAAGGACGACACTGAGCAGGGCAGCTGTCTCGGGGTTCGGGATGGGGGCAGTCAGCCCCTGGCTTCTCACCTGCCCTTAGTGTCTGCAGCTTCCCACGGGGAGGTGGCAGCCAGGTGTTTCCAGGCAGGGAGGTGCTTGGCGGGGCCTCCAGCCAGGGCCCAGGTGAGCTAGCCTGGAGGGGCCGGAGCTCTGGGCCCCCAGCAGCTGAAGGAGCCTGACCAGGAGGCAGAAACATGCAGGGGCTCTGCCAGCCTGGACACAGAGACTCCACGTGCAGACAAGACGCGAGAAGACGGCTCTTCCCCTTTGCTTGGCAGTCAGCAGTGCGGGGCCGCCTGGAAATTAACATAGACAGGACCTGAAATCAACTCTCTAGATCCTCTGAGCCTCAGTTTCCTCATCTGTAGAATGAGATCCTGGGTCTGCTCATTTTTGCAGGGCGCCGTGAGGGTCAGGACTGATGCTCATCAGCTCTTAGCCAAGCACACGATGCGGCCACGACACACGTGAACTAGTTTTAGAATATGGTTACTTTGTGTTTTTAAATCTTCCCTTCATTTGCGTGCTGGATGTTGGTGCAGGATGGTCCCGAGATGAATCACGCGTGAGCTCAGGCCATCCAGGTTCGAACTGTGGCAGGACTTGGGGCTATTTAGCCTGTCTCTGCTTCGAGCTCCTTCTCTGCTAAGAGGGCGTCATGATCAAATAGACCCCATGGGTTTGTTGAAGGATGAGATGAGATGGTCTGCAAAGAGGGCTTGGTGCCCTCCTGGCCCGTCGAGGGCACTCGACCCACACACTGCTTCTGTGACCGATTTTGGATGTGGTTCATCTGTGATTGGCCAGAGACAGAGCAGCCAGTGGCTACGTGTGCTGACTCTGGGATCACACCGTCGGTTTCTGATCCCGGGGCCTCCTTTCCGTGGCAAAGCGACCTTGGGTAACTCACTTCACACTCTGAGCTCAGTTTCCTCCTCTGTAAAATGGGGGCACTGACGCCGCCAGCGCCTCGATATGACAGGAACCAGGTGCCCCAAGGGTCTCAAGACCAGGGGGTGTGGGATCGAAGGAGTCCTGGGTGAACTGCCCCCAAAGCAAAGGTCCTTCTGTTAGGAGCCTCTTCGAGGCAGATACCTTGCTCCAGAGAAGGTTATGGATTTAGGACAGATGGGGGATCGTGGGCAAGGGTCAGGGGAAACTTCAAAACTTTGATCTTTCTGATGATAATAACAGCTGACGTCTGGCACTTGCTGTGTCCCAGGCCATGTGCTAAGCAGTTCACGCTTAATCATCCCCAGAGGGAAGAACTGTCATTATCTCCATTTTACCCCGAGACCCCTGAGGCTCTGGACTGAGTGACTTGGGGGAGAGCTGTGAATAGCAGGGCTGGGCTTAGAACCCAGCAGAGGGACCCGGAGTCTCCGCTTAGCTGGGAAGGACCGTGGCACCAGGCAGTCTGTCCTGGCTGCCTATTTAAAACAGGAAGGCAGGGCTCACCATTTGCTAGGTTGAGCAAGGGAGCACCCCAGGACTGGCAAAATGGAGACCCCATCTCCTGGAATGGCGGTGGTCAGGGAGGCTCAGGGTGCCCTGGGAGCCAAGCCTGTGGTGGTGGCCCGTATCTCTGGGGGTCTGGGAAGCGCTCTCCATCAGCTCCCATCACCCTCAGTGGGAGATGCTGAGTGGGTGCCTCTGCCTGCAGCTTGCCCTCGGAGAGTCATTGCCAGGCTTTAGAAATTGCTTCAAGGTGATTGAGAAGGCTTCCAATGAGAGGAGGGCTCTATGTCCCCTCCCCTTGAGTCTGGGTGGACTCATGCTCACCAGAAGAAAGTGGTGGGTGTGATGCTGGCTGATGGTTGGGGGGAAAGGAGCTGCATTGGAGGGCGCGTATTTCAGTCACAAGAAGAGTAATTGCTGAGGCTCTAACGCACGGCATGGAGACCACAGCTGATAACTCGGTGTCATAGACTGAACTTTGCTCAGAGTAGATCTTAAGCGTTCTCACTCCACACAGAAGAAGAGTTCAGTGTGTGAGAGGCATGTGCTGATTATGTCCATCTTGGAAATCATTCCGCCATGTGTGTGTATGTCACGTCATCATGTTGTGCACTTTAAGCATACACAATTATATGTCTCCCCAGCTGAAGCCTGGGGAGACAAGCTGCCTACACTCTGTGGCACCCGGGTCTGACCCACAGGACCTGAGAGCATCGTGGGACAATGGGTGTGTGCCCCTGAGTGTCGGATTGTCTGTAACACAGCAACGGGAACTGGGACTGTCTTCCACTGGGGAGAAGAGGGTTAGCCACCAGCGCTCATCAGGGCCCCCCAATGGCCCCCTGATGGCTTCAGCCCTGATGCCCAGGGCTGATTCACCCTGGAGGAGCCTGCTGGCACACAGGGGAGTTCCACGGATGGACCAGAAACAAGGGTGCATGAACACCCTAAAATTGTACACAAAATGCTGTGTGTACACGCACGGGGGTGTTGGGATGAGGGCAGGTCCACAACATCCTTCAGAGTCTCAAGATGCTGCGTGGCATACATGGTATACAAAGAAGCAGCACCTCCACACCTGATTGGCCCGTTCCTGTAGCCGCAACCCTTTGCCATGTGGCTTTGAAGCTCCTCCCACAGGAGGTAGAGGCTATTTCCCCGCCCCCTGAATCTGCTCAGGACTATGGCTTTTTTTTCCCCGTCATTAATAAATGACTTTTATTTTGTAGCATTGCATAATAGGAGAATTTTAGGAAATATTTATTCCAATAAGTATTTATGGTCCAAGATGAAGAGGCTTAAGCCCAAAGAGATTAAATGCTTTTACCCAATGAATAGTGAAAGATCAGCCTAGAATCCCGTTTGCCTGGATGCTGTGTGAGTACTCCACACATCGCATTTAACCACGCTTAAAGCAACACTCTTCACTAACAAAACACCAGGTTGGCTTAAGCTATCTTTTCTAGGCATTACAGACTCAGCACAGTAAACTAATTCTTTGAATTGAAGTATAGTTGAGGTATAATATTATATAAATTACAGGTGTATAATAGAGTGATTCACACTTTTTAAAGGTTGTACTCCATTTATAGTTATTATAAAATATTGGCTACATTCCCCGTGTTGTACAACATATCCTTGTAGATTATTTTTTACCCAGTAGTTCGTACCTCTTAATCCCCTACGCCTAGCTTTCCCTTCCTCCTTTCGCTCTCCCCACTGGTAACCACTATCACACCTCCCTCTCAGGCTGCTTGGGAAAGATTCTCTACGGTGATGCCCGCAAAGGGATTTGCCACCGTGAGAGGGTAGAGGTAGAATTGTGTCCCCACAAAAGATATCTCCAAGTCCCGACTCCTGGAACCTGTGCAGGGGACCTTATTGAGAAGTAGGGTCTTTGCAGAGGTGGCCACGTTAAGATGAAATCGTGCTGGCGTAGGGTGGACCCTGATCCAATGACAGAGGTCCTTGTAAGAAGAAAAAATACAGACACATAGAGCAGGCCATATAAAGATGGAGGCAGAGACTGGAAGGATGCAGCCACAAGCCAAGGGACACCTGGCGCCCCCAGATGCCAGGAGAGACAAGGAAGTCTCCTCCCCCAGAGCCTTTGGAAGGAGCTCGTTCCTGCCAACACCTTGATTTCAGACTTCTGCCCTCCAGAACCGTGAGAGAATAAATGTCTGTTATTTAAAGCTGCCCAGTTTGTGGTGCTTTGTTACAGCAGTCCTGGAAAGCCAAGACAAAAAGCTGTTATTACAACCCCCCATCCCAGCCGGTACCCACGACTGCAGGGCCTCCCACCCAGGAGCCCAAGTCCAGTGGGGCTCACTCAGGGCACCTGTGGTTTCCCAAACCAAAGCTGGAATGTCTGACTCGGGGCTGTGGACACCACTTAGCTGGGCTGTGGTGCCCTCGACTTGCAGCTGGACCAGCTTGGGAAGGGGACACGCCCGCCTGCCCACCCGAAGGCTCCTCCAGGTGCAGTGCTCACAGTGAGAGCACCACCACCCCCCATCCCACCCCCCGGGTTCCAATTAGTCATCATTTCAAGGACTTAAACCAAGTTCTCCCAGCCACTCACAATGCCCACTTGGCCCCTCTGGAGCCTTTTCTCTTCCCAGCTTTGAAGATGGATGATTTTTAAAGACCACAGAATTCAGACAAATTGGGGGGCGGAGATGGTTGGAGTCCAGGATGCTCTGAAGAGAGAGTGTGCTGGGCTCCACTGATCCCAACAGAACGCCAGGAAAAGGCTGTGGGTGGGCGATGAGCAGCCAGCAGTGCGGCTCAGAGAGGGCGGGGCCAAGGGAGGATGGGGGCCAGGGCAGCAGGCCTGGATTCAAATCCTGCACCCATCACTCAACCCTCTGAGCTGGTTTCCACCTCTGCACAGGGTGAGGGGGGATTAGATACCATCACTGTGTAGCTAAGGTCGCTGCAGCCATCATCAATAAATAAAGAATCCAGCCCCTTGGGGCCCCTAGCCCGCTGTGTGACCTTCAGAAGCCTCTTGCCCTCTCTGGGCCTCTGGCTCCAACTGTAAATAAGGAAGCTAGTGGAGGTGGTAAAGGAGAAAACCTCTGAGGAGGGAGACAAGA
Source organism: Hyperoodon ampullatus (assembly GCF_949752795.1). Classification (NCBI taxonomy): domain Eukaryota; kingdom Metazoa; phylum Chordata; class Mammalia; order Artiodactyla; family Ziphiidae; genus Hyperoodon; species Hyperoodon ampullatus. The sequence continues at coordinate 6,488,004 of NC_136920.1, forward strand.
GGGGCAGTAGGAGGCCCGCCTGGCCTTGTAGAAGGCAGCCTGGGGGGGCACGAGACCCAGGCCCACTGGGGGGACCTCGGGGCAGACACTTGGATGCTTGTACCACTTTCCCGTCATCCCAGCCCAGCCCATAGGTCCAGGGCTTGGGACATCGCTGGCATGAGGAAGATGCTGGCTGTGGGACAGGGACTCCAGTGGACCGAGGAGGGATGGTGTAGCTGAAATAGCATAAAATGGTGAGAAAGCTCTCTTCCTTCTCTTTCAAGTTTTCTTTTTTTTCTTTTTTTTTTTAAGATGTTGGGGGTAGGAGTTTATTAATTAATTAATTTATTTTTGCTGTGTTGGGTCTTCGTTTCTGTGCGAGGGTTTTCTCTAGTTGTGGCAAGCGGGGGCCACTCTTCATCGCGGTGCGCAGACCTCTCACTATCGCGGCCTCTCTTGTTGCGGAGCACAGGCTCCAGACGCGCAGGCTCAGTAGTTGTGGCTCACGGGCCTAGTTGCTCCGCGGCATGTGGGATCCTCCCAGCCCAGGGCTCGAACCCGTGTCCCCTGCATTGGCAGGCGGATTCTCAACCACTGCGCCACCAGGGAAGCCCCTCTTTCAAGTTTTCTTAATCGCAGTTGGCCTTTATACCACCCCCCTCCCCTTTTACAAAGGAAGAGCAAGTGCCTGCGTCTGAACCTGCGACTTGGTGAGAACTTAAGAATACCGTTTTTTGCAGTTACTTTAATAGTTACATAGCAATGTTTTATAGTTACATTGTAATCAGGGCAAAGGATGCTGGTCTCTATTCTTGACAAAGGTGTGGATTTTCCTTTGAAATAAATGTAAGTAAAAATAAAAACGAATCCATTTGTTCTTGTCAGATCTTTTTGTCTGAGAGATCGTCGGTGGATGTTTCTCAGCTGCTGGAGTTCTATGGGGGAGACCCTGCCACGTCCCAGGAACTGGGGGGTCCAGTGATGACCCGGGAGATGGCGTGACCCCACGAAAGGCCCAGAAAGGAAGCCACCCCCGGGGACCCCGGGCCAGTCACTTATGCTCTCTGTATGTCAATTCCTCCCTGCAAAGCGTGGGTCACAGAAGGCAGCTCACAGGACTGCAGCAAGGACTGGAGAGTGAAGGCTGCAGACGTCGCTCCAATGCTCACTGCACTTGGGGGGTCATCGTCACAAAGACCCTATGAAGTAGGTGCTGTTATGTCTCCATTTTACAGATGAGGAAACGGAGACACAGAGCTGCTAGGTCTGAGGCCAGAGTCTGACTTCTGAGCCACTACGTGTGCTGCTACATCCAGGACCACATGGCCTGTGGTGCTCATCGTGGCAGCGAGGCAGCTTCAGTGTGCGACCCCGGCCACGCACCGGCGGCTACGGCAGGAGTGTCCCCAAGCTCTTCCGCCCTGTGTGAACAGCACTGATGGCCGCAACCCCCAGTCCTCCCCGACCCTCCACCCCTGACAACTCGGGATGTGGTTGTGTGTAGCACACTTTTGCTGGTGGGTTTGCAGCTGGGGCATCTCGGGCGAGGTCGACTGCCTCGCTGGTCCAGGACCCTCTAAGGGTCCCTACGACGGGCTTGGGGGAGATGCCTGCGTGGAAGCACTGCTGGGGAGCTGGGGTCCGTGGGAGTCCTGAGTTCCCGGCCTCACACGCATTTCTGCACGTGGGGTCTGGTTACATCCGGATGTCCTAGCATCCCAGAGAAAGGCCATTTTTCTTTCAGGTGATGCATTCTGAGATCAAAGCCCAGCAGAGATGGGACTCCTGTCCCTGTGTCCCGAGCCCCGGGATAATGGGCCCCCTTCCTCTCACTCCAGGCACCTGAATGAGCCTGGAGAATCCGAAAGGAATTTTCTTTAAAGTGACACTTTAAAGAAACCCACTCATGGGGAAATGAGCTATTTTTGTTGTAAAGACAATGGGGTGGATCAACATGGGAGGAAAAAAGGTCCCTCCTCACCCCCATTCCTCCACGCTAATCACTCTTGTGTCCTGTGTTTTATGTCTGCCCCCTGCCAGGACCAGGCCCCAGGTAATACATGGCTATCAGGTTTTCCATATAAAAGGATGCCTATATTTTTTCTCCTATTTGCAAACAAAATACACATACAATATTGAACGCTGCTTTTTCACTTAATATTTTATCACGAGCTTTTCCCCACTCAGCACATACTCGCCGTAATTATCCTTCAAGGTGTCCTGAGTTAGGCAGCATCACCTGGTGGTTCAGACAAATTCCAAAGCCCGGGTCCCTGCCTATGAATCCTGGCTCTGCCCCTAGGCCGCTGAGCACCTACAGGCAAGTTGCTTGACCTCTCTGTGCCTCTGTTTTCTCATCTCTGAGAAAATCCACTAGGGTTGTTATGCGGCTTAAAGGAGTTAATATTTATAAAATGCTTCAAAGAGCACGTTGTCTATAAGCAAGTACTATATCAGTGTCTAGCAAATAGATTTTCTGTTTTTGTCAAACTCTGGGTGTGACCACCCCCTGCGGGCTACAAATTACATCCAGAAGAATAGCATTGCCTGCTTGGCTTTCTCTTTCTCGTTGATGGTTACTAAAGGGAGAGCAGTGTGTGGGCTTGGGTCCTGGATTCAAAACCCAGCTCATCCACTCCGCCCGTGTGCTCTGGAGGAAACTGGTTACGTTCTGTGCCTCAGTTTCCTCACCTGTGAAATGGAGCCAGTTGTCTCTACCCTGCCTGTTGCACAGAACTTGGGTTCCAGGCAAAGAGGGTGTGGGGTGAAAGGGAAGACATGCCCAAAGGTGGAGCTCTTTGGGGAAAATAAAATGAGAGAGATTTGGAGTGTAGGAGGGACCCATGATGCTTACTGAGTGGTTAGTTAGGGTCCAAAGCTACCAGCATGAGGCAGGGAGAGGCTGCTTCCTGACCTACCCAGGCTCAGTAAGGGGCCCCCAGCTCGTGCCCAAAGGGCCTGAATGTGTTGTGGTCACTCACTTTTGTCACCCACCTGCTCCCTGGTGGTAGGTGTCTCCTGGCCCTCCCCACCGCCCCCCCCACCGGCCTCCACCAGGAAAGGAACGTGTCCTCTTCCAACGGCATCCTCAGCTCATGGCCTGGCACGAAGCAGGAATTCACAATGCTGTTGAATGGTTGAATGAATGAGAGAAGGAATTAATGAATGAGAGAGTGAGAAAATGTTTATAGAGGAGTTCCCAGACTGTATTTGATCTCACAGATGGTCTAAGACAGCAATTTCCACAGCTGGTGGATGTCAGATTTGCCTTGTTGGACATTTGGAAGCAACTGAAGCCTGGGCGGGGCTTATGGTGAAGATGGCCATGTCTCCTTAGTGCTCATGACACATGCCGAGCGGCTGTCAGGGGTCTCCAGGTAGGCATGTGTCCTCCAGGTGGATGTCAGTGTCCTCCAGGCAGCATAAATGTCCTCCAGGTGGATGTCAGTGGTCTCCAGGTGAATGTCAGTGGCCTCGAGGTCTGATTTGTCTGATTTCAATCAGTCACAGATGAGCCACCAGTGGTTTGAACGAATACTCCCAAGGCCACCTTGATGGGTGGTACGGTGCAGAGTCATCCCAGCGGAAGATGCACAGAGACACAGATGCTGATGGACGGGCTCGCAACGAACTTCTTTTGGGAAGGAATTAAGGCCCGATGTTTTAAGAATACTTTTACAAGAGGTTTGTGATGTGAAAGCAGGTTCCTTCATGGGTTATCTCCCAAAATGACCTTGCGCCATCAGGGCTCCCGGGGCAGGTCCCCAGAGCTGGTACTGCCTCTGGCTTCTGGAGCTTTCCTGTCCTTTCCCCATCCCAGGGCCAGTGATGGGGTTACATCGCAGGACAGAGAGCTGGGAAGAAGGTTCTGGACTAATTGCTGGCCCTGCCACATCTAGCAGAGTGACTGCAGGGCCTGAGCCGGTGAAGATTGCAAAAAATATTTACGTCCAATTGCACTCCTGGCCCTGCACACAGGGGCTGTAATTACACTCACTGTTAGGTCTATCACTGCTATTTCCTTTGGAATTCAGCCAGCATGATCTGAACCGGGCAGCTCCTACGAGCCTCCCTATGGGTCTCGCCCTCCGATTTTCAGAGTCTAGCTTGAAAGAAATGGCTGAAAAGCCTGCTGTCTCCACACCAGGTGGGAGCTGGGGCCCTACCTCTCACAATATACTATGTGTGGGTGGTTAGCGGGTGCTAGAGGGGGTCGCTCAAGAGAGGAGGGTACCTTTGCTTTGCTTCAAAAAGACATTTCTCCAAAGAAGTCATCCGGATGGCGAACGGGCACATGAAAAGATGCTCAACATCGCTAATTATCAGAGACATGCAACTCAAAACTACAGTGAGGCATTACCTCACTCCACTCAGAATGACCATCATCAAAAATTGTACAAATAATAAATGCTGGAGAAGGTGCGGAGAAAAGGGACCCCTCCTACACTGCTGGTAGGAATGTAAATTGGTGCTATGGGGCACAGTATGGAGGTTCCTTAAAAAACTAAAAATAAGGTTGCCATATGATCCTGCAATCCCACTTGGGCATATATCTAGAGAAAACTCTAAACTGAAAAGGTACATGCACCCCAGTGTTCATAGCAGCCCTATTCACAAGAGCCAAGACATGGAAACAACCTAAATGTCCATCGACAGATGAATGGATAAAGCAGATGTGGTACATATATACAATGGAATACTACTCAGCCATCAAAAAGAATGAAATAATGCCCTTTTCAGCAACATGGATGGACCTAGAGATTGTCATACTAAGTGAAGTAAGCCAGGCAGAGAAAGACAAATATCATATGATATTGCTTATATGTGAAATCTAAAAAAAAAAAAAAAAGATAGACATGAACTTATTTACAAAACAAATAGACCCAGAGGCATAGAAAACAAACTTACAGTTACCAAAAGGGAAGGGGGGGGAGGAATAAATTAGGAGTTTGGGATGAACAGACACACACGACTGTGTATAAAAGAGAAAACCAACAAGGACCGACTGTTGAGCACAGGGAACTCTACTCAATATTTCATAATAACCTATAAGGGAAAAGAATCTGAAAAAGAATAACTGAATCACTATGCTGTACACCTGAAACTAACACAACATTGTAAATAAACTATACTTCAATAAAAAAAAAAAAAAGAAAGAAAAAAATAGGTGTGGCCCATCACAAAAGACCACCTATTGTATAGTCCATTTATGTGACATTTCCAGAATGGGCTTGTTTATACAAACAGAAATCAGGTGAGTAGTGGTCAGCGGCTGGGGGGTGGGAGAAAAGCGAGCGATTCTTATGGGGGAAGGCTTTCTGAGGGGTGAGTAACATGTTCTAAAGTTGATAGTGGTGATGGCTGAGCGTCTGAAAACGCTAAGACCCGCTGAACCCACTAAAAAACCTTAAGTGGGTGAATTGTATGACATATGAGTTATGTCTCAATAAATCTCTATAAAAACAAATAGCTTTGTGAGTTGGCACTGAAGAAAGAGCCCAGGTCTCAGCCTGTGGCAAAGTCCCATGGCAGCCTCAGCAGGGCTGGGACAGTGGGTATCCCGGCCAGGTTGTCCCCGGGTGCCAGACAAGGCACTTAGGACCCTGGATCTCTCTTTGCTGCGGAGTCAAGTTGTCAAAATGTGGCCTCATCTAGGTACAAGAAAGACTCTGTTTAAAAGCTCATCAGGACTTCCCTGGTGCCGCAGTGGTTAAGAATCTGCCTGCCAATGCAGGGGACGCAGTTTCGAGTCCTGGTCCGGGAAGATCCCACATGCCGCGGAGCAACTAAGCCTGTGCACCACAACTATTGAGCCTGAGCTCTAGAGCCTGCAAGCCACAAATACTGAGCCTGCGCTCTAGAGCCTGCGAGCTACTGAGCCCACGTGCCACAACTACTGAGGCCCACACGCCTAGAGCCCGTGCTCCGCAGCAAGAGAAGCCATCGCAATGAGAAGCCCGTGCACTGCAATGAAGAGTAGCCCCAGCTCGCCCCAACTAGAGAAAGCCTGCGCACAGCAACAGAGACCCAACACAGCCAAAAATAAAATGTAATTTAAAAAAAAAAAAAGCTCATCACTGGTGATTTATAAGGGAGGCTGCAGCAGCCGTGTGCCCACCATGGGGCAAAGTGCTTGTCTTCCGCCTTTACCAGGAGCTCTGTTTTAGGGGCCTACACTCCCCAAACTCCCGTGATCCCACATTCGTAGCCGGGCGGGGGGGCAGTGGGAAGGAGCCTAGGGCTCTGGCATCTTCACTAGTCCAGGTGTGACTGGGTCAAAGCCTCCACCCCATGCCATGGCCCGGCGCCCTGGAGACAGCATTGGTGGGACCCCGCGGGTCAGGGAGGGTCAGGTAAGAGGTTGCAGGGCATGGGGTGGGGGCAATGGCTGCCAGTTTGCAGGCAGGTGAGATCAAAAGCCGCAGGAACGAAAGGGGCCGAGGTGATTGTCCAGCAAAGTCAGGGTGCTCTGGGGAGCGATGCAGCCCAGCCCGGCCTCGGGCCCACACTCCAAAGGATCCCCTGCCCCGGGAACAAGTGCCTGTACAGGACAGAGGTCGGGGTTTGACTTGGATTCTGGTGCCCGCTTTTCACTCAGAGCAAGAGTACCAAAGAGCAGGCTGGCCTTCTGGATTGCAGGTCCTGAGCCGCGGGGAAAGGCTCCTTTGTCAGGATGAAATTGGCATTGTGGCTCTGAGACGTTCCTTACGTTTGTGTGCACGTCCCCAGGAGAGACACCCACACCTCTCAACCACCCGGTAACGAGGCTGGCCCAGGGACAGCGAGCCCGCGCTGTCCCCCAGCCTAATGACAGCCCCGAGAATTCAGCCCATTGTCCCATAATCTGTGGCTAAAAGGATTTAAAATTCAAGAGAGAGAAATGCGGAGGCCAATTAGCTACATTGTGTGGGCCTCAAGCCGGCCGTGGCCACATCTATTGGGCCCCAAGGCCCCTCTTAAGTCAAGTGGGGTCTTTGCTTAAATGCCGCCGTCCGTCAGTCCCCGAGTTGGACCTACTTTCATCTCCCTGTGTCAGGGTTTTGTGTGTGAATTGGGAGAGTGGGTCTAGGGCCTGGGGTCTCCAAGGAGCCCTGCCCAGGTCTACACTGTAGTTCATTACTTACAGTGCGGAGGTGGGCGGCGGGAAGGTTCCTGTTTGTGCTGAGACATTCACCCAAAATAATCTGCAAGGGGGCCCTTGGTGGGTCTGATTTTCTGCTCGCAGGTCCGGTTGATGAGTGGAAGAGAGCGAGGCTGTGGAGTCTGAGTCCAGCCCCGCCGTGCACACGCACCGAGCTCCTGCTGCCTGGGCTCCCACCAGTTGCAGCATCCTTCCTGGGTGGAGCTGCTGTCAGAGGAAAATGCACGTGTACAGGGCACAGGGCAGGACCCCGCTGCCCCCCGTCTGCTTCCTTCCTTCTCGTCTTTGCAGGCGTTAATCCTGATCCCTCAGTGTCCCCTCTGCCCCAGCCAAATGGCCTCGGTTAAGCACGTCTCGAGTACCAACTCCCTTATGAATTACCAAAGCAATACCTGCTCGCAGTAAAAATCAAAACAACGGTGAAATCAACACCAAAGGGTGATAGTGAACCGTCCTCTTCCCACTCATCCCTTCCTGGCATCCTCCTTCCCAGAGGTAACTAACCGCTCCTACAGCTTCCTGTATCTTTCAGAAACATTCTGCATATCCACGAGTGTGCGCAAATACTAATAACGCAGTAAGCACAGGTCCAGTACCCAAGCATGCCAGACACTGCCCCGAGTACTTTGCCTGTGCTAACGCATCTCAGCCTCACGGTAATCATCCCATTTTGCAGATGAGGAAACTAAGGCTTGGAGAGGTTCACTTGCCCAAACCCACACACATGGTAAGTGGCAGAATTTGGATTTGAACCCGGCAAGTCATAAATGGGATTGTAGTCCCCACTCTGTGATGCTACTGTGTGGTTCCCGTACAGGCCACCCCAAGAGCCTTCCGTCCAGGGAGCTCTCTGTCATGGTGACGGCTGCACGCCACAGTCTCCACGTGGGGGTGGTTTGCATTGTATCTGGGTTGATATCCTGGTGAATGAGGCTGCAGTGGACGTTCCTAGGCATATTTCTTTATGGACTTTGTGAGATGAAGTGCCACCTGTGGGATTCCTAGAGCAAGGGGCATTCCAGTGACCATTGTCACAGATCCTGCCCGATGTCTTTCCTGGAGGTGGCCCTGGCTTGCATGCCTTCCAGCTCTGCAGGACACGCCTGAGTGCAACTCTTTTCTTTGCAGCTACCCGGACAGTTCCGTCTGCTGGAAAGACTCCCTCCCGTTTGAAAACTGCCTCAGAATCAGCTCCACGCCTCTGATGAGTAGCTCCATATGACGGGTCATTTTCTAGTCTACAAATTTTCTGGAGTTTTGCCAGACCCGATGTTCTAGAAAACCCCCTCTATCCCTATTGGAAACAGTGACTCCAAATGGGCTGCCCACCCTGCCAGGCAGTGAGATGAGATGATGCTGTTTTGTTCCCTCCCGCCCGCCTTAAATGCCAGCTTTGTCAGGACCCATATTTCCAACTTCTTTTCTGCACTTTTTCACTCAAATGACCAATGTTAGCAGATCAAAGGATGCTGTGGGGATTTCATTCATTCATTCATTTATTCATTCATCATCTCCAGGGGGATTGATTCAGGCCAAGCCCCAGGTGGAGACATCGAGGAAGCAGATAACAGCAGACCAGTCCTGGCCACCTTAGAACCTCACGGCCCCGTGGGTGAGATGCACTCGGGGAGCGGGGAGGAGGGACTCCTGATCCAGCCAGGGAGTGTGGGGAGGGGGATGCAGGGACACCCCCCTGAGGAGGGACCTTCTGAGCTGGATCGCCAAGAACAGGAAGAATCTAGGCAAGTCAACAATGGGAACAGAGAGGGGATCGGGCGCTGTAGGTGGTGGGAACAGCCAGCGCAGAGATCCCAAGGTCCAGCAGAGCCCGTGCTCCCAGGGGGGCGCTGGGAGCAGTGACTAGTCAAGGCCGATGGGCAGGGGCTGGACCATGCCTGAGGTCACGGTCCTAACCCTGGAGGTGAGGAGTTATGGCACCGGCTATGCGTGGCAGGCACAGCGGGCTTGCAGGCAACACTGGCAGCTGGCCAGGACGGAGATGTCAGGGGAGCCCTGGGGGGCTGTCTCGCTCTGTGGAAGGAAGCCCACCCAGTAAGGAGAGGGGAGGGGAGTGTCCTTCCGCGGCCTCTTGAAGCTGGGAAATAAGAAACGTTTCCTAACAACAAAAGTGAGCGTGCGCCCAACCAGCCCCTTCCTGACCTGACTCCCTCGCATCTTTGCCTGATCCAGGATTTGGTCCCACAGTGAGGAGAGACTGTGATTCAGAACCCACCGGTCCACTGATGCCATCTGGCAGCCTGCCCCCTGGCAGGCAGTCTGCTGGTGGGGGGTGGCCAGCCAGTGAAGGCCCAGAACACAGCCCCTTCTCTCTGCAGACTTGGGGTCAGGCAGCAGTGCCCAGAGGTCCTGTGGGAAGTGAAGGCGCACACGAGTAGCGTGCCAGTCCCTGAGGGCGGGGCCAGGGCACTCCTCCCTGCCAGCGCCCTGAGAGCACCTTTCACGCCACGCCCTCCACTGGCCAGCGCCCCACAGCTCCTGGTGGCCATCTACACCATCCTGGCCATGGGACACAGGATGGCACTAGGACAGAGACCGACAGGGCCTGCCTGCCTTCCCAGCTGGGAGGCACGGGCCTCGGAGTCAGGATGGCACGTGGGAGGTGAGGGAGACTCACTGTGCCCGGGGAGCTGGGAGCTTCCAAGTGCCGTGCACTGGGTCTTGCAGGAGTTTCTAGAAGGAAAAGGCTAATGGGTGGCCCGGGTGGTGGAGGGACCAGCATGTGTGAAGACCCTGGTAAGGGTGGGGCAGGGGTGATCTTGTGGGTGTGGGTTTGCTTCCATAGCTCTTACCAAGCTCTGCCAGGCGGTGATGGGGGTGGTGGGCGGCAGGTAGAAATCACAGGCCAAGCCCCTGACTCCACCTCTCCCCATCCACAGACCTGGGGGCACACCTCATTGCTGGCACTTATCATGGGCTATTGTGTACCCTCAAATTCATATGTTCAAGTCATTAACCCCTACTACTTCAAAATGTGGCTGTATTTGGAGATATGATCTTTAAAGAGGTAATTAAGGTAAAACGAGGTCACCAGGTTGGGGCCCTGATCCCATAGGACTGGTGTCCTTATAAGAAGAGGAGGTCAGGACACGGACACACACAGAGGGACGACCCTGTGAGGACACAGGGAGGAGACGGCCGTCTACACGCCGAGGAGAGAGGCCTCAGGAGGACCAGCCCTGCCCACAGCTGGATCTCAGATTCCAGCCTCAGGACTGGAGACAGGGACTGTCTGTGTGTGAGCCCCCCGGGCTGCGGGACTTTGTTATGATGGCCTGAGCTAACTGATATGGCCTTCGCTGCATGGTTATCATCCTGCCCTTTACCCTGAGTCACCTTTCAAGGTGAGCTTCAGAGGCACTGGTCCCTTCTGGTCGCCAGGGGGGTGTTGATGGCTTGCAGTGGGCACTGATCTGAGCGCTCCCTCACTGAACTCTCACACCCAGTGTGTGCAGGGGCAGGGACGGTCATTCCTGCTACAGAGGGGGAGACTGGGGCATGTAGAGGTCTGTCCAGGCACCGGAGGGCACGGCCACAGGCCACGTCTCCAGAGGCCACGGTCCTGGTTGTTCCAGCTGCCCCGTGTGTGGCCCCATGCCAGGCACTGAGGGGGCACAGGGGCCGGAGGCTGCCCTCGGTCTGGCGCGGGCAGGAGCGGGGCCAGCTCACAGTGTGTCTCCCCTCCACCCCTCAAACCTGAAACAATTCCTCTTCCTCCTCCTTTCAGACTCAGCTTGGAGCTTCATAAGAGCCAGGAAACAAGCCAAAGGTCCATTGACAGAAGAATGGATGAACAAAGTGGGGTCCATCCATACAAGCGACTATAACTCAGCCATGAAAAGGATGGAGGCACTGACACTCGCTACCACGTGGATGAACCTCGAAACATTAGGCCAAGTGAAAGAAAGCAGACACAGAGAGATAGATAACGTACGAGTCCACTTCTATAAAATGTCCAGAATAGGGAAATCCATAGAGACAGAGAGTAGATGTGTGTTGCTTAAGGCTGAGCAGGGAGGGAGGAATAGGTGGATGACAGCTAAGAGTTCAGGGTTTCTTCTGGGGTGATGAAAAGATTCTAGAGTTGACCTGGTGATGACTGCACAGCAACAATGTATTAAAAGTCATTGAATTGTACACTTTAAAGGGGTGAATTGTAGGGTATGTGGATTTATATCTCAGTAAAGCTCTTTAAAATTAAAAAAATAAAAGTAAATTTTTTAAAAGACTCAGCTTGGGTGGTTGTAACCCTAGGCCCCAGACTTCACGTTACCCTCCTGGGGTCTCCTTCCCCTCCACTGGTGCATTTGGGGTGCTCCTGACCCATGAGCCGGTACTGGGGCTGACCTACCCCAAGGTCCTGCCGGCTTATAGGAAAGGGGCAGGTCCCCTCCTCTCCGCACCCAGCAGCCCTCACTCTCTCTGGGCACAAGCAGTGCTCAAGGCCCCTTGGGTGCCAGCAGACTCACCACCCCTGCAGCCCAGTGGTCCTGGGACATTTGGCGAGAAGGGGGCCCCCAGCCAGGTGCATCCAGGAGGACCCTCAAGAGGGAGCTGTGCCCCCCAGTTGGGGGCTCCTGCCTGGCGCTGGGACCAGGCCCTGCCCTTAGGAGTGGGGCGGCCTTGGCTGGGGAGGGCAGCCAAATGGTCTACCCAGAGGCAGTGTCTATTGGCAAAAACTGGCCCCGGTTGGGCTTGGAGAGTCTGCCCTCAAGGACCATCCCCGTGGCTCCTTGGCTTCTGACTTTGCTGGAAGCAAAGATGGGGCCTGAGAGTAAAGATTCCCCTGCTCATCCCTGGACACTGCAGCCTACTGGGGGGGGTCAAATGGCCAGGTGCCCACACTGAGGCAGGTGGAGGTTCCTGTCACCTCACCTCACCTCCCAGCTGTGTGACCTCAGGCAAGTCTCTTCATGTCTCTGAGCCTCCGTTTCTCACCTCTAAGGTGGGGTTGAACAGGGCTGTCCGTCGGGTTTCAGGGCCCCCTGGCTCTGAGCAGGTCCTGTGCAGGCCAGGCCTCTCTCCCCTGCTCTTGGGGAGGGGGGGTAATTAGAGTGAGTTTGGGGCCTGAAGCCAGCACCACATCTGATCGTCACCCCGGTGGGCAGGCTGGGACCACGTCACAGAACACTGTTCTTTGTCCCCTCCCCTCCCCTGCTCCCTCTGCAGGGGAAGGGCTGGAGGTGTCGGCCTGGACCTAAGGGGGGTCACAGAAGGTCACCCAGGTACGAGATAGGGTTGGGAGGGGATCTGGGGGTGAGGACACCCAGAGCAGAAGTCCCAGAGCAGTGGTGAGGCTGGCAGGGGCCAAGCCTGAGGGTGTCCAGGCTGGGGTCTGGAAGAGACCAATTAGTCAAATGGATGCAGAGACCATTTGGAAGCAATTAACAGGATGGCTATTACTGCATTGCCCCCCAAGCTGGTTCCGTATGGAACGGGAGGTCGCCGAGGCGGGGATGTGTGAGTGCACCACCCAGCCCAGCACGAAGCTGCGAATGACATCTCTGCCCTGCCCGGAAGTTTCCATGAAATCAGGCACCCTTCCCTCAGCTGGGCCCCAGTGTCCGAGAGCCTGGCAGCCCAGCGACATCCAGAGCCAAATCCAAGTGTGTGGGAGTGTCCAGGGGGCAGGAAAGAGGGGGCCAGGGAGATTTTGATGAAGAGGAGCCTCAGCGGGGGGGGAAGCAAAGGCACGGGGCCAGGAGGGAGAGGCCGCAGGTAGTGGGCTGGGGGTGCAGGCAGGTGGGCGAGTGCCCCCCAACACTAGCGGAGGATGGGGCTGCCGCAGGGCCCGGTGCGGGGCAAGGCGGGGTGCGGCGCAGATGGAAGCTTTGGGTTTTAGACACTACCTCTGACTTCAGCCTGGAGGCTACGGCCAGGGCCCAGGGAGCTTAGCTGCCTTGGAGAAATCCCCCTAAGCTGTGGTGAGCCGGGCCCACTGGAAGGGACCTGGGGAAGAGGGGCCAGCTGTCCAAGCTTGTCTGTTCACAGTGCCCTGTTTCACTCTTGGAGGCATCTTGGTTTGCATAATAAACCGTGGCTCCCTATTGATGGGGCCAGATCTGTGCTGACATGGTGGTAGGACCCTTGCAGGGGTACTTCTATTGAGTTTCTCTCACTATATTTGAGGCATTTTATTTATTGGCCTCGCTACGTGGTATGTGGTATCTTAGTTCCCCGACCAGGGATTGAACCCGTGCCCCCGGCAATGGAAGCGTGGAGTCTTAACCACTGCACCGCCAGGGAAGTCCCTATCCGAGGCATTTTATATACGAGAAGGCAGCATCTCAGAGGGGTGATGCCAAATGGCCAGGGTCACAGCGCTAGAAAGCAGCCAAGCCATTCACTCATTTATTCATTCATTCAAGGAATAGGTTCTGAGAGGCTTCTGTGGGCCAGGCACAGTCTAGGAGCTGAGGGTACAACAATGAACAAACCCAGCAGAACCTCCTGCCCTCCTGACCTCTCACCACCCTTGGACCCCTGCTCTGTGGAGCCCCCTCTCCCCACCAGTTCTAGGGTGGAGGCAGACTGGGGTGGGTGCAGGGTGACCCACCATGAGGTTTGAAACTGGTCCCAGGGCACTGTTGGGGCCCCAGGCATGGGGCAGGAAGGAGGCTGCAAACCCAGAGCTTCCCCAATTGGAGTTTTCTGGCTCCTCCCATCTTCCCGAGGTACCTGACCCCCAGAAGCAGAGCAAATGGCGTTTAGGGCACCTACAGCCTTCACTGTGTCTCTCCTGTGTTCTCATTGGAAGTTCAAGTGACCAGCAGCCCCAGGCCAGCCCTGTGGGTACAGCTCCAATGGGGGCCCCTTGGCTCCAACCTCGGGGGCTGCCTGGGGGCTGTCCTCTGTCCCTTGTGAAACAGGCTCCACCATTAAGGGGCTCTAGCAATCAGTGGCCTGGTCTTTAAGTCTAAAGACAGACCCAAGCCAGAAGCCACCTTCTCTGGGACTGGGGTACCGAGTGATGCCTCGCAGCCACTCAGGCACTGAGTGTGCTGGGGAGGGCTCACTGAGGATATGCTGCCCTGTCTGTGTTAGGCCAGGGTGGTGAGACATATCCCAATGGGCTGTGCTACCTCCTGCAGCTCAAGAGAGTCCCTGGTGCCCTCCACACATGCCCCTCCCCTGGGAAGGACCAAGGTTCCAAATCCTGACGTACGTAGAAGGGATGGGAGATGCCAGCCCACCTGGCTCACCCCTGAGCTCCTGGACTGGGAGCCAGGCTGTAGCCTAGACTACTGGACCCTACAGCCCCAACCCCCCCGACCTCGCACGTGCCCTTGCTTGAGCATGGGTGTCAGTATCAGGCTGGCTGCTGGCCAGGGGGCTGCTGGGGCAAAGAGGCTGCGGGAACAAGAGAGAGAGTGGGGATGTGGCTTTTCCCAACACTCCATGCTCAGCCCCCTTTCACTGGGGTCCCTAGGGGAGGGGCCCCCATGCAGTCTCCAGGGGCATCTACACTGCTACTTGGAACCCACCAAGGCCGGGATATCCACCCACCTTTGCCACTTTCCTCCCATCTCCCTTCTCTGTGGCCACCAGGCTTCCCGTGTTTTTCTCTGGGCATCACTCCCCTGCTCTCTTGGTCTGCATCTCTGTTTCTCAGTCTCTCTTTCCTTTCTGTCATACTCTCTCCCGTTCTCTGAGATCTTTCTCCCTGTCTTTCTGTGTCTGTCTCTCTTGCCTTAGGGCTCTCTGACTCTGTGCCCCTTTCTCTGGCTCTCCTGTCCCCCTCCTACCTCCCCAGCCCGCTCTCTGGCCGACCTGCTGTTGGGACAGGACCCTCCAAGCGCAAACCTCACCCTTCCCGATCTGCCCGGTCGGGACGCGCGACGGGATACGGCACCTCCCGACAGGTCCCGCCAAGCCTCGGGCCGCCGAGAACAGCGTCCTGGCTCCAACGGGGAGCCCTGGGCGCAGTCAGAACCTTGGGGTCCCCCACGCGCGCCCGCGCCCAGGGCCCTCCCCTCCGCCGTGCTCTTCAGCCCCCTTCATTATGCGCCGCCTTTAATGGGCGTTTGTCAGCGCGACTTCCCCGCAAGTTGTTTTCGCGGACATCAGTCACCGGCGGCGTCCCCATTGTGCCCTGGGATTGATGGGGGGCGGGAGGGGGTGACAGGGCCTGGGGCGGCCGCCTCGAGGCCTCGGTCTATAATTTTCGGAGGCATAATTGGTCTGAGGGAGGGGGCGGGGGAGGGGCGGGGAAGGGACCTTTCAGAGCCGGGAGGGCGCACGGCGGCGCGGGCCGCGCGGCGGAGCGGAGCCGCGGCTCGACGGCTGGCCGCGGGGGTGGAGTGTGCGCTGGCGGCGCCCGGCCCGAACCCCGCGCCCCGCCGGGCTCCCCACCCTCCCGGCCGCCCGCCCCTCCCGCGCCTCCCGCGCCTCCGCCTGGGGACCACGTCGGCCTTTTGTTGCCCAACCGTCTTTTCTTTCAGCTCTTTGCGCAGCAACGGAAATTTCACCCGATCCTGGGTGAAAATTAAAGGATCTCTCTTTCTCTCTCCCTCCCGCCCCCGCCCCTCCTCTTCGCTCCCCTCCCCCCACCCCGCGGAGCCGGCTCCGAACGCCTCGCCCCGGCTCCGCCGCCGTCCCTTCCATGGGCGCCGCGCTCTGCTGCAGCCGCCGCCGCCGCCGCGGGGCGGGCGCGATGCCGCGATGGGCCTGATCTGGCTTCTGCTGCTCGGCCTGCTGGAGCCCGGCTGGCCGGCCGCGGGCCCCGGGGGGCGGCCGCGGCGCGATGCGGGCGGCCGCGGCGGGGTCTACGAGCACCTCGGCGGGGCGCCCCGGCGCCGCAAGCTCTACTGCGCCACCAAGTACCACCTCCAGCTTCACCCGAGCGGCCGCGTCAACGGCAGCCTGGAGAACAGCGCCTACAGTGAGTGTGCGGCCCCGCGGCGCCGCGCGGGGCATCCCCGGGGAGGAGCGGGGCCCAGGACGGGGTTGGTGCGCGAAGGGTGCCCAGGGACGCAGACCAGCCCTGCTGCCAGAGGGAGGCCGCCGGGGTCCCCGGGCCTCCCTCAGCGTCCGGGAGGAGAGCGAGAGTGGAGCTGGGGTGGGGTGGGGCGCGGGACACGTCCGAAGAGGGCTCGGGGCGGTGGCTGCCCGCTGTCGGGCCGGCTGGCCTGGCCCAGCCTGCCCCCAACCCCGCCCGTTCGTCCGAGGGGGTGCGAGGTAGGCCGCCCGGGGACTCCCTGCTCGGCTGGGTTCGGAGGTCCTGCCAAGTTTGAGCCCTTGGAGTTTTTCGGAGAAAAGGCCCTGGGCAAGGCATTTCTCATCCTCTTTATTATTTTGACGATTTCTCCTCCTGCTGCCCGCCCCGGGGCGCCCCGTCATCCCCGCCGCCCTCGCGGCTCGCGGCCGCCCCGCGCCGCCTCTGCGCGGAGGACACTCGCCCGGACAGAGCGGGGCTCTGGGGAGGCGGCCGCAAGGATAGAGAATCGTGTCCCCAGACCGGAATCCCCAGCCTTCCCGCCTCTACCTTTGGCCGCAGAGAGACAGGCCGGGTGCGCGCCCCGGCCACCGGGTGGGGGGCCGCGGGTTGCGGCTTAGGAGCACGCACGGGCGTCTGCCTGGGTCTGGGGGCGCAGATACACTTTCACCGCGCCCAGCAGCCAGGACCCGCGCCCGGACTGCGCTGGAGCCGGAGTCCCGCGAGGCTCCAGGGTTTGGTTCCGTCGGCCAGGGGACCCGGGCTCATGCTGAGCCCTCCTTGCAGGAGCGCAAGGCCAGGGGAACTCGAAGCAGCTCCGCTCGCTGGGGAGCTGGAGGCCCGAGGCAGGAACTCAGTGGGGAGCGTGGGAGTGTGGCGAGGGTCTCGGGGGTCCTCCGTGCGACCCGCGCTCTGCTCCCTCCCCGGGCGCAGGAAGTGGTGCGGTGGATTCAAGGCGGCGGCCGGAAAACTCTACTTCCTCCAAGAAAGCCGCAGTCGTGCGAGGGCGTCTTCGGCAGACGCCTCCGGAGCCGCGCGGTGGGAGCCAAATGTTGCCAGGACGTCCTTGCGCTCAGGACGGGGTTACGGGAGCGCCTGCGCTCGCCTAGTAGCGATACCTCGTTTCTCTCCAAATCCAGCCTTCCCCTTGAGGCATCCAAGGCGGGCAGCCCATAGGCTGAGGGAGGCGGGCGCGCGCCTGCAGCCGCCCCTGTCCCGCATCCAGATGCGCGCTTCTCTGGTTTTCGGGCCGGTGCCGCGGAATCCGCCCAGCCTGCGTCCCGGGGACGCGAGAGGCCCTCATCCTGCACCCCCGTACGCTCCGCACAAGCCTCCGGCGGCCCGCGTCTGGGCCCTAGGATGGCTGACGTGTTCGGGGCCAGACGCACTGCCAGAGATGCGCCCCCTGGAGAGGGCACCGGCTGTTGCCCCAGCCGCCCTTCCTCGGAGCCATTCTCGGGGGACAATGGCCCCACCTGGGGCTTCGTTGCAGGCCCCCGGAAAAAAGTGCTTTCGGGTCCAAAAGGGAGGCGTTGGGGGAGATTTCACCTTTCTTACACTCAGTGGAGAGCGGTGAGCGCAGGTGGCTTCCCTTTGTGAGCTCCGGGGTCTAATCCGGCCTCCTGCCAGCATCCTGTAACCTGCATACAGGCCCGAGACAATGATCTCACGCCCACGTGCATTGCCAGCGGGTTTGGGTGGCACCCAAAATGCACCAGTGGATTCCATTATCAACTCACCTCAGCAAGGGCCCAGCTCCCTCTCCGGGGCCTCTCCTGGCACCCCAGTGCTGCCCGTGAGCAGGGGCGTCCAGACCCCGCCATCTGCAGCAGGGCTTTGAATCCCAGTTCAAACACCTGTGCGCGGCCTTGGGCAAGTCACACAGCCCCGCAGTCTCAGCTTGCTTGTCTGGCCCATCATGAAACTAGCTCACCGAGTAGCGGGAGAGGCTCCAAGGGGCTCCATGTCCTGCAGAGAGTCAGCATGGAGAAATACTAGTTTTATTATTTCCCTCCCAGGTTTGAATTCTTCTCCTGCACCTCGCACCCAGGCGTTTCTCCCTCCCCTGAACTTCCAAAGTCACCCCCTTTGGGCGTGTGCTGCCCTCACCTCTCCCTCCCGGAGCTGGGCTTGGCTTTGGGCAGGGCCATCAGGGGCTCAGCCCTCACCTCTGGGCTCTGTGGGAGGTGGAGGGAGTGATGGGCCTTCCTGACTCTTCCCAGGTATCCTGGAGATAACAGCGGTGGAGGTGGGCATTGTGGCCATCAAGGGGCTCTTCTCCGGGCGGTACTTGGCCATGAACAAGAAGGGACGGCTCTATGCTTCGGTGAGTCCAATTGTTCATGTGGTGAGGGTGGGCACAGATGGAGCAGCCATCTCCCTTGAGCATCACATCAGAGGACATAAGGGGACATGGGCAGTAGAATGCTTTGTCCGGGGATATGCAGGACCGAGCTGGGACCAGAACCCCAGGTCCCGTGGCCCCTCAACCAATGCTCTTATGGCTGCTTCTGTTTAGAGGCAGCTCTTGGCTGGGGGGTAGACACGTCCTATGTTCTCCAGTGCTGTCTGGTTAGAAAATGTTCCTCCAGCCATTCTGTGGTCACCTTCAAGGTAGCTGAGGGTAGGGGAGAGATTGTCCCCCAAATTTCTACCAAGATAAATGGACTCTAGCAGGCCTTGGGATGAAGCAGGGATGTGCGTTGGGCAAAAGCTCTTCTGTGGGGCTTCCGTGGTGGCGCAGTGGTTGAGAGTCCACCTGCCGATGCAGGTGACGCGGGTTCGTGCCCCGGTCCGGGAAGATCCCACATGCCGCGGAGCGGCTGGGCCCCTGAGCCATGGCCTCGGAGCCTGCGCGTCCGGAGCCTGTGGGCTCCCCCAGAGCTCTCCTGGGGGTGAGGAGGGGAGGAAGCAGGGCACGGCACAGCCAGGTCTTCCCAAGGGTGGAAAGGCAAGAGCTGTGAGTTCATGAAAGGGAACCAAGAGGAAGGGAGACAGGACCCAGGTCCCAGACACACGGTTTTGGAGCCCAGTCCATGCACCGCCTGGGTCTCTGCAACAAAAAGTGTCCTGTAACTCTGTGGCCATTGGCAGTGTCCCTCCCCCAAGGGCGGGGAATACATGGAGTAAAATACATGTACTGGGAAATTTGCTGCCTGCAACTCGTCATTACATGCAATTTGGCTGATATTCCCTGAGCAATGAGAGGTTTTCCATCCACACATCACCTAGACGAAGCAGCCGAGGACCATCTCCCTGCAATTACCTTTCTCCATTCAGTCGTGTTTGCAGGGGAAACACACCAACATTTCCCAGCCCCTCTGAAGTCAGGCAAAGTGCGATCAAGAATTGCAGGGGAATCCTCCTTGAAGCAGATTATTTCATCACAGATTTTTCACGGCTTTGCTAAAGGAAATGCAGAAGTTGGAATGTACTCATTTGTTTTCTCTGACCCCGAGGCCCCTTGACAGAAGCTGTGTCTGAGAGGAGGGACCCTTGGATGCCCAGCCTTTTCTGAATGTGCTTCTAGAGTCTGCAAACACCACTCGTGGTTTATAAGGACACGCCCTTAGACTGGGGTCTGGTCTGACTTTTCTTGAGGTGGACGGTGGCTCTCTAGACCCCTCGGGCCCTGCGGCCCTGGTGTCAAGTGAGCAGAACTGACTTTCTCTTCCCTGAAATGGTCTCAGACCGCCC
Source organism: Hyperoodon ampullatus (assembly GCF_949752795.1). Taxonomy (NCBI): domain Eukaryota; kingdom Metazoa; phylum Chordata; class Mammalia; order Artiodactyla; family Ziphiidae; genus Hyperoodon; species Hyperoodon ampullatus. The sequence continues at coordinate 6,507,776 of NC_136920.1, forward strand.
ACAGTTGCTCCCATCCCTTATGGAGAGGGCACACCTTGCTGGCCTGCAGTCCTTGTGCAGGTCTTACGGACCAGAGAGGGCCTTTGTTCACGCTGGGAAAGTTCACAGAGTGGGGCAGGTAGGGCTGAATCAGGAGGGAAGCTTCAGGTCTCTGCCGTCTCTTCCATGGAAGACCCAGGCCCAGGGCTTTGGGGGTCTGAACAAGGCATGCCCTGGGGGATCCCAGTGGGTCAGAACCTCCCTGTGGCTTCTGTCCCTGAGAGCTGATGGCAGTGGCAGAGAAGAGGTTCTTGGGCCCACCCGGGATAGCCAGGAGGTCTAGCTGGATGGGGTGGGACTTTTCAGAGCACCTGGACGGGAAGACCTCACCGCTTTGCAGATAACCTGGGAGGTGAGGCAGCCTGGGTGCCATCCCTGCCACCTGCCCTCCCGTCCCCATCCTGCCACCACCAATCTGCCTGCAAGCGCTACTCCCACTGCCCTGCCTCTTGGCTGTCTGAGGTCCCTGGTCTTTGCCATCACCCTGCTTCCCACCCTTCCAGACTAGCTCATGCACTCTGTGAGTCAGTGGCCCTTGCACCCTCACAGCCCCCAATTCCAGCCCTGATCTCCCTTCTGAGTTATAGGTGCCCCCGAAATGTCCTGACAGCAGAGGACAGAGACCACCCTGGCAGAGGGCAGCGTGCCCCCAACAGAACCCAGCAACTCCCCCGACTCCTCTGCCATAATTGTCACCCCACCGGCCACTCACTCAAGCCCAAGGTCAGCTAGGAGTCCTGGTGGGCACCTCCTTCTCAGCCCCACATTCAGTCCATCTCCAAGTCCTCGAATATACTTCCTGAATCTCTCTCTTCAATTTCTGCCTCCCTCTTCCTTATTCCTGTGGCCAGTGCCCCTATAACTCAGGCCCTCATCATTTCCCAGCTGGACCATCACAACAGCCTTGGGACCCAGCTACTGGACACCAGGGTCTCCCTCTTCCAGTCCACCCTCCCTCCCTTCCCCATCCATCCATCCAACCATCCACCTCTCCTTCCTTCCATCCATCAGCATCCATCCACCCGTCCATCCATCCACTTACCCTTCCATCCATCCATCCATTCATCCATCCATCCATCTGGTATTCATTCCTTCATTCCTCACCGTCCTAGGCACTTACCATATGTCATACTCTATGCTAGGTACCTGCTCAGGGATCTTCCTAAAATGAAAATCCACTCATGTGATGGCCTCTGGGAACTCCCCATTACCCACAGATTATCACCCGGATTCCTCAGCTCAGCTCACGGAGGAACCACCCAGGGCACCTCCTGCCCCCATGTCCCACCATCACTGCACAGCTCGTGCCCCCACTCCAGGCTCTGGACCCCTTTGGCCCTCCAGGGCAAGCACTGCCGCTCGCCACCCGCTGCCCACGCCTTTGCCTGTACTCTCACTGCCTGCAGTGTCCCTGCTCCCAAATGCCCACCAGAAAATGCCCTCCCCTCCAAGTGTCACCCCACTGGGAAGGTATCTGGCCACTCTGTGCACCCCTGCCTGGTCCCTGCCTCCGCCCTGCCCGGCCGGCTCTCCTGGAACAGCTCCAGGTGCTGGCAAGGCTGAGGCCCAGCTGGAAGAGCAGCACCCCCCGGGGGGCGGAGTCTGACAGCAACAAATAGAATTAGAGCTGGTGGAGCCCAGGGCTGGGGGACTCTGGGGGCGGCACGTGTGGAGCAGAGTCTGAGGTGGGACCGCAGGGATGGGACTGGCATTGGGAAATGTTGTCACGGTGAGTCTGTGATGCCTTTTTCCAGGTGATCTTAGACCCCCCCCCCAAAGCCAGGAGCCCCTACAAGATGCAAACAAATGCCCTGCCCCCGAGGACCCCTCCATAGGACCTGAGCCCCTTACCCTTTGAGGCTCACAGGACTGTACCCCTCTGGTGGCCCCCCAAGTGTCCCAGCAAAGAGCAAGCCCGTCAGGCCCCCTGGGCGATGGGCCTCAGCCCTGGAGGACGTACCTTCTCCAGGACAGAGGGGCCTGGGAGGAGAGTTGGTTCGGCGGCTGAGTTTTTCACGGAAACTCAATGCGGTGGGGGGGGGGGGTGGAGGGGTGGAGGATAAGATGCTAATGCAGCGTGCCCGGCATGGGGGTGGGGCCGGTCTGCCCTGAGCCCACCCACCCCAGAGGGCAGGGCATCAGACCCCTCTGTGATCTGGGGCCTGGCACCACCCCTGGGCCTCAGTTTCCCCATCTGTAAAGTCTGGAAGTTCGTCTCGGGCAATGGAGTCCGTACTCAGACCCAAGGAGCTCTGGGCATCCACCGAGGGTCTGGAGAGCAGAGAGGAAGGGTTGGAGTTATGGGGGAGGCACCACCCCTCCGCTTCAACCAAAGCTCTCCGGCCTTATCTCTGGGCTCCCGTGTCATTGGGAAGAGGTGTTCGGTGCTTAACATCTTGCTTCCTGAGGTCTTTTGGGGTCCCAAGCTGCCCAGTGCGTGGAGCTGGCCCCGAACAGCCTGTGACCCCTGAGAATGGAGCTGCAGGCCGCTGGGCCACCCGCGCTCAGTAGCTGCTCCCCTCCCCCTCTGCAGATGGGCACAGGCCCCGAGGGTCTCCTGCCCCGCGGTCAGTCCCAGGAGGGAAGGCCAGTCTTTCTGTGCAGCTTTCCCTGTGCCCCCAGCCCTGCCCTTTGAAACAGCGCAGGGAGGGAAGCACTTTGGGGGATGGCCCTTGGCATGCGCGTCCATCCACGGCTGAGCTGGCATAAGGCATACCCGCCCCTCCTCTAGCCCCTGACTGGAGAGACCCCACAGCCACCTGCGGGGACACTGGTGAAAGCTCCTTACATTCTGGGTTTGCACCTTTGTCCTTCCAGACACCCGCCTCCAGGAGGGCAGGGACCCGCCTTCCCCACCCTGCCCCAGACTGGCACAGACCCCTGCTAAGGGCATCCCTCCCTGCCCACATCCTTGTGGCCTCTGTGCCGCTGACCTTGGCCCCTGCCCGCCCCACAGGAGAGCTACAACGCCGAGTGCGAATTCGTGGAGCGCATCCACGAGCTGGGCTACAACACGTACGCCTCCCGGCTCTACCGCACGGTGCCCGGCGGGCGTGGGGCCCAGCGCCAGCCCAGCGCCGAGAGACTGTGGTACGTGTCTGTGAATGGCAAGGGCCGGCCCCGCAGGGGCTTCAAGACGCGCCGCACACAGAAGTCCTCGCTGTTCCTGCCTCGGGTGCTGGACCACAAGGACCACGAGATGGTGAGGCTGCTCCAGGGTGCGGCCGGGCTCCGCGGCAGCCAGTCCAGGCCTCCAGGCAGGGCCACCCAGCCCTGACGGCAGCGGCGGCGGCGACAGCGGAGGAGGCTGCGGGTCCGGGGGCGCCGAGCTTAGCCCCGGCCTGGGGAGCGGAGGCTTTGAGCATCCCTGCCCCACGGCTGGGCTCCGAGCTCAGGCCGCCTGGTTGGAGGGTGCAGACCAGCCGACAGACACCTAGTGTCCACGGTCAAAGCTGACCCAGTGTGTGCAGGGATCCGTCTCAGACTCTCCTCTGGCCTGCCCCTGGCTGCATCAGAGCTGGCTGCTGCTTCCAGGGCCCAAAGAACACGTTCCCAACTCTGCCTGCTTCTCTCAGACAAGGGTCACGTCGGAGGTAGTGTCCCCGCGTCGTGGCTCGGAGGGGGCCACTTTAAACCGGGACACCTGTGGGTTTACGTCGGCCAGGAGGACCCCAACCACCCACGTCAGGCCGACCGAGGCATCTCCCTGCAGGGCAGCCGTGGGACAATGGGGGCGAGGGATGTGTGTGATCAAAACATTAAAGTATTTTATTCTACTTTGTTATTTAACAGATAATGATGCAGCCTGAGGAAACGCTTGCAGTTTTTACTTGCACATATTTGCTTATGATGATGGCAGAGTCCATGCCAAATCGATGTTTTCAGATGTAAGATTGTATTCTGAGAAACTGGGAGAAAGATGCATTTTAATCCCCTGGGTATGAAAGGCAGTATTGTTTTGAAACTGATAGACGGTTTGTGTGGATGGAAAGAAGAAGCTAATGCGCGTGTGTGTGTGTCTGTGTGTGTGTGTGTGTGTGTGTGTGTGTGTGTGTGAATTCCCCTGGGTGCTTGCGTGTGTGTGGATGCGTTCCTGTGCCTGTGTGTGTGTGTGTATGAGTGTATGCATGTATGTGTGTTTGTGTGTTCATGTGTTCCTGGTTGTGCATAGATGTGCACATGTGTGGAGAAAGAGAAAGAGAGAGATCTACTTTGTTTAGAAATCCCCAAAACTCCGTCTCTCCTGAAGCTGTGTGCTTCTCCGTGGACTATTTTGAGCACTTGGGCTGCAGGCCAGGTATGGCCATCCCCCATCTCCTTCATCCTCGCAACCTACCACCAGGGCCTTGAGCATTCCTGCCTTTGCCTAAGAAGTCGAGGCTCAGAGAGGTGATGCGATTTGCTGGAGTCCGCGGCCAGTAGGTGGCCCGACTAGCTGCCATCCCTGCCCGCCCCCCAACACCTTGCTTCCCCAACAGTGCTGGTGGGCGGGGGTCGCCTGGGGCAGGCCCAGGTGAGAGCCAAATGGCGTGGATAGTGCATTCACTCTTCCTGGACCCTAAAGGGGGCAGCCCTCCCTGACGGCCGGGGCTCAGGTGAGGGGTATGGCCTGAGCCTGTGCCCACAGAGGACCTCGACACTGCTCCCCTGCTGGGGTCACCCACACGAGCCAAACACACAGGAAGGCCGGCTCAGCACTGACACCTGTGCAACATGTGAAAATCCTGGCAAAGAGCTGCTGGGCATAAAGACAAGGATGCTGCTCCCCACCACCGCCCCCTCGGCAAGTCAGATTCCGAGGAATTGTCCCCCCACCTCACCTGCAGGAATGAACATTCACAGCTACAATCATGAGTTCATGCTGGGCTGTCACCCTTGAGTTTTGTCATTTATCTAGAATAAGATGCAGAAGGTGCTACCTTTGCTCCCATTTTGCAGATGAGGAAACTGAGGCTCAGCAGGTGAACTGGTCCCCGCGCGTCCTTAGGAGGATGCAGTGGCATCCACCCCAGCACTCATTGCTACACCATTAACCGACAGGCCCTCAACAAGGCAGAGGGAGACATTTGGGGTCTTGGTTAATATGGAAAACGAGTTAGACAAGAGAACGTGTGTTTTCCGTAGTTGACAGGCTGTGCTTGGGTCAGTCCGGAGCCCTCTGCAGGCCAAGCAGCTTCATTTCGGGTGTGGGTCAGGAGAGAGTTACGTGTTGAATCACCCCCCACCCCCAAAATTCATATGCTGAAGTCCTGCCTAGTACCTAATCGATGCCTCAGAACGGGGTCTTATTTGGAAATAGGGTTGTTGCAGATGTAGCCAAGTTAGGATGAGGCCGTGCTGGAGCTGGGTGTGCCCTGCTCTGTGTCCCTGTAAGAAGGGAAATATGAGGGCAGACTTGAGCACAAGGTCAACGCCGTGTGAAGATGAGGGCAGAGATTGGGGTGATGCTTCCACCACCGAGGAACGGCAAAGATCGCTGCAGATCTCACCAGAAGTTAGGGAAGAGGCCTGGACCAGATTCCCCGCCACACAACACTCAGAAAGGGCGCACCCTGCCCACACCCTGACCTTGGACTTCCAGCCCCCAGAACTGGGAGACAATAAATTTCTGTTGTTTATGCCACCAGCTCTGTGGTACTTTGTTACAGCCGCCTGAGCAAACTCATACAGGGGACAAGGTGCCCAGCTGCCTATCCGCTCAGGTGACCCCCCCAAAGGGAGAGGGACCCTGCTTTTATTGAATGAGGAGAAAGCAGGGTAGGCCCCCAAGCTTAACCTGTGGTGTCCGCCAAGCGGCCAACACCAGGCCCATCTAACACAGGCTTTGGGGGGCCTTGGGGTGCTCAGGATGGGGCCTCGGAGGATTTCCAAAGAGGAGCCTTCACAAGTGGTCCCATCCCTTTCTGTTCTTGAATGTCAGACACTCCCCTGAAACCAGCTTTTTGTTTCTTAAGCAATACAAATGAACCCCAAAGGGAAAAAGCATTTCGTGTCAGTTTACAAGCACTTAAGTAAATATAGTGGGACCCAGGCTCCGGCCCCCAAGTCACTAAGAGCTGCTGCGTCCCTGGGACTTTGGGCGGACGGCCTTGTACCTGAGAGCGCTTTGGCAGGTTGGGGGAGGGGGCTCACCCATGTGGCAATGCCACAGCTACGCCCGTCTCACGGAAGGGAACACTGAAGTGTGACTTGCCCGATGCTGGGAGGGAGGCTGAGGGCTGGCCAGGTGTGGTCCCCACGGAGTGGGTGTCTACCAGCTGCCAGGGCTCCTGGACCCAAGTCGGGCTCATGGGAAAGGTTGCTTTGTCTCTGCCCTTCTCCTCTCTGCCTCCCCTCCTGCCTCACCTGGCCCCCAGGAGGCCCCAGGGGCCCTGCCAGGGGAGACACTGCTTCCCCCCACCCAGGGAGCGAGGCCCACCCACCCCAGAGCCACCGGCCGCCCTGGCTTCCCTCTGTCCGGTTGGCATGTTTGCAGGACACCGAAGCTGGTAGGGGTCTGCCCTGGGCGACCCTCTGGCCAGGCACCCCCAAGGGACGTCTTTGGCCATACCCAGCATTTTATTCCTCCTCCCATCTCCTTCCACTGAGGAGGCCCCGGACCCTCCAAGCCCACCTTCTGGTCCTGTGTTAATTGCTGCCTTCTCTCCTTCATGAGACATCAAGTCCCCAAAGGGACCTCATGGGGGAGGGGCTGGGGGCTGCGTGCAGGAGGGGATGGGAGCAGGCAAGGTCCCCGGAAACAGAAATCAGGACGAGGGTGCAGCCCGGTGAGCCCAGCACCCTGGATTCTCCTGCTTATGCCTGGAGCGGCAGAGGCTGCAGACCGGGTCCCTGAGCTCCGAGACGTGATGCCACCTGAGCCAGGACAGGGCGTCCCAGAGGCTCCAGGAACAACAGCCTCACTCCCTCCCCCACACCTGCCCAGCCAACAGGGAAAGAGCTGGGCCAGGGGGAGAGACTGGAGGGCATGGGGCACGTCTGGGGTCCTCAGGGGTCTCTGGGCCTTTGGGTCAGAACCTGCACGAGTGGGAACCTAAAATGGGGCAGATGCTGTGGAAGACAGGACAGCAGTTCCTTGAAAAGTGAAGCACAGAATAAGCATGTGGTCCAGCAGCCCCACCTCTGGGTACAGGCTCAAACGGAGCAAAAGCAGGACTCCGATGGGTATTTGCTCACCCTAGTGCATGGCAGGGTGAATCACAATTATCAGAAGGTGTCTGTGGAAGGACGAATGAATGAGCAAAATGTCATCCATCTGTACAACGGAATATTACTCAGCCTTGAAGAAGATGGAAATTGACACAGGCTACAATGTGGATGAGCCTGGAGGACATCATGCTCAGAGAAAGAAGCCAGACACAAAGGGACAAATCCTGCATGATGCCATTTACTGAAGTCCCTAGTGTAGTTAAATGCATAGACACAGGAAGTAGGATGGTGGGGGCCAGGGGCTGGGGGAGGGGGAGGGCGAGTTAGCGGTTCATGGGGACAGAGACTCGATCTGGGATGATGAAAAAGTACTGAAAACAGATAGTGATGATGGTGACACAAGCTCGTGAATGTGCGCCACAAAACCGTATGCTTAAAAGTGGGTAAAATGGCTCTTGGCCTTAGAGCCGCCTTCTGAGAAACGTCCGTGCCATAAGAGTGAAGTGGGGGAAGAAGTGAATGCACAGGCTGAAGTGCAAAATAAAAAGATGAGTCAGAGGTCCAAGTAAACTTGTTCACCCGTGGAAGCCACAGGAGCAGAAACACGGGACGCCAGAGGCCAAGAACACTCATACAAATTGTTGGACTGCATGCCCACTGTCTAGAACTTGTCTCAGTGGATCTAGAACATCTATGGCCATTCTGATCACCTCAACCACCTTTGAGAGACCCACCTTGCTTGTATCAAAATGGTCCCTTGGGGTCCTTTGCCCTGAACCTGTGACATTCTGGACTAGTTCTGTTCTCAGTTGTGGCTGAATGTAAAATGTGTACAATAAATCATCTCTTTTGCTGTCTTAGCTGAAGAAAAAGAAAAGTGGATAAAATGGTAAAAGAACATCAGAAGTAGTTGCAGCACCTTGATTGCAGGACCCGTGGTATTGGCCTTACTGTCCTCTCTACCAAAAGTCAGGAAGAGCATCAGAGGCATTCAATAAACAGTGCTGAATAAATTGGGAAAAAAAAGAATCTTTAGGCTGTGGCCAGTCGGTCACCCCTGCCTGCACAGAGCTGATGGGAGAGGCCGCCACTGGCCTTGGGGGCTGTGAGCCGCTCTGCTTGCCCAGGCCTTGTCCACCCGCTGCCTGCGTGAAGCCAACAGACCAGGGACCCACTGCTGGCCCCTGAGCCCCGGCCCTGGACGGCCCTGTTGTCCCTCTCCGCCTCTAATGGGCAAGGCAGGACGGGCCCTGGGTAACCAAGCTTCAGCTGCTGGGAGCAGGCCTTTGAACCCCACGGCGGGTTCAAAGGGGGTTGAAGGACTCTGAAAGGTGAAGAAGCGGGTCTATAATTAGCGCCCACCCATTGGAGGGCGACCCTGCCTGGGCCACATTCCAGGGAGAGCCAGATATAGCCCTGGAGCTGACCCCCCAGCCCCTCTCAGCTGCAATAGCTGGAATGCCCGGGCGGCCACACTTGTGCCTGAATGCCCGGGTCGGGCGGCACGTCCATCCCTTGGAATGGGATTTGGGAGACGGGCTACTGAGTGGGGAGAGAGGGAGCACAGGTGTTGGGTTCAGACGCACCAATTCAAACACGGCCTCGGCCACTTCTGTTGTCTCATGATTGGCTGTGGGAGCCCAGGATCTGCTCTGTCTCCCCATTCCAGCCTCGATCTCCTCATCTGTCAAATGGGCTCCCACAGTGATCGTCCAGATCCACTGAGGAGACACAAATGGTGACTGGTCTCTATAAATAGCTGCACAGCCATGAGCGGGTGGAGGAGAAGGCCAGGCATGGAGCTTTCCAGCAAGATCTGGGAGACCCACCAAGAACGGAGCGAGCCTCCCCAAGGTCCCTGCTATGCGGTGCTCTCCTCTGACGGGCTCAAAGGTGAGGAGTGGAGGGAAGGTTTCGTGGGGCAACACACAGTGAGTGTTGATGGCAATGCGGGAATTCCTGGGAAACTCTATGCCTTGGGCAGGCTATTCATCCACCCAGCCATCCATCTCTCCAAACATCCATCCATCAATCCATCCATCCATCCATCCATCCATCCATCCATCCATACATACATACATACATTCGTCCATTCGCACATCCATCCATCCATTTATCTACCCATCCATCCATCCATCCACCATCCATCCATTGAGCATACACCAACCAAATGCCAGACCCTTTGCTAAGCAGAGCAGCGACACAGGTAAAACAGCCTAACCTTGTCCAGCAGGAGCTTGCAGCCTTGTGGGGGACAGAGCCACCTCTCTAAAGTAGTGGGTTAGGAGCAGTGACCTGGAGAAATTCAGGAAAACTAGAGCAGCTCCAGTCAGGACAACGGGACACCATCATTCAGAACCCCTTTCTCGAGAGCCAGTGCCTTGTGACCAACCAGCCACCAGCTAGGTGATAACCTGACAACATCCCCATCCCCCTTGGGAGCCACCCTGGTACAGGGAAAGGTCAAGACTGGGCTGGGGGCATGGAGGTGGGAGATAGGGCAGAAGAACTGGCTTCATGGCACGAGGGCTGTTTAGGACCTTAGGCCTTGGAGTTGGGCCAACCTGGGTCTCCATCGAGGCCCACCCAGTCTTGAAACCCCATTCATAGGCTGTGGAGCCGGGTAAGGTGCTCTACCCTGTCCAAGCCTCAGTCTCCTCCTCTGTGAAATGGGGACAATAATGACACCAATGTCACAGGGCTGTCTTGAAGATTCAGTACAGCTTAGGAGTGGAGGCTGGTGCCTGGCACACAGGTGGCAGGGCTCTTATGTCAGCTGTGATGTCACCACCTGGCTGTGGTGTGGGTCGGAGACCGTCGTGGTGAGTATGATTAAAATCTCCCCCTCACTGAGCACTGACTCAAGGCCAGCCCGGTCCAAGCAATTCACCTGTTTTCCAAACTCCCTCCATCTAATGACTCAGGTTGTCTGCAAGCAACCCTAGGGGACAAGGGTTGTGTCTCCACCCGTCGGTGAGGAAACTGACACTCAGGGTGGATGCAGAACGAGGGCAAGATGGCAAGGCTGGACGGATGGGACTTGGGGTTCCTGCCAGACAGAAGGCTCCAGAGCGTGCCCCTTCCCCCACAGAGAACTACTTGCCAGGCACACCTCCCAGTTCTCCAAGGAGGATGGGGCCATCCCTGGAGCCCCTGGGGAATGCTGGCTGAATACGTGAAGGGAAGGAGACAGTCAGGGGAAACCTGCCCTACCCCATTTGATTCTTAGGTCTGGGTTCCTTTTTCTTTACAAGACATTCCTCCTTGACCTCCTGTCTCCATGAATCTTCCCACGCAAGCTCAAATTCTTGTCTCAGGAGAGCAGACTGAACCTCGAAGCATGCAGCAAGCATTAATGGTTTTTTTCAAACGGGTCATCTCTTCACCAGGATGCTCTTCTAGCCTCTGCCTGCCTCCCACTTCCTCTGTTCTTTCTCCCTTTCCTAACTCCAGACCCACTGCTGGTCTGTACCAGGCTCTTCCCCACCACAGGACCTTTGCACATGCTGCCATCTGGGACTATTCTTCTCTCCGCTCTTCACCTCACTGGTTCCTTGATGTTCACTTCTCAGGGTGTCACCTTCTCAGAGAGACCTTCTGTGACTATTCTACCCAAAATCGGGGTCCCCTCTTACTTTTTCTCACAGTGACTTGTTATTTTCGTTCAGAGAACCAGACGCAATCTGTACGTAATTGTATACTCACTGCTGGCCTCCCACCTATCACCCACCTGAGGGGTGAGGCACTTGGCCTATTTATCCGCCAACACAGAGACAGTCACTCCCTGAACTTCTGGCCCACTCTCCTCAGACAGAGAAACCCAAGGGCTTGTGATAGGAAGCCCTGGGGTCCAAGTGCATAGGACAGTGAGGGCCAAGTGGATATGGACGGAACACCAACAGCATCTGCTACATCCTGTCATCACTTCTGCAGATGAGAAAACTGAGGCTCAGAGAGAGTAAGCAATTTCCTTGAGGTCACACAGCCAGTGAAAAGCAGGTCTGGGCTGGTCCCAAGGTCTCTTGGGCCCCAGTGCTTGTACTACTACCCCGCATGGTCCCCAAGGACAGGCAGGACATCAAGGGGTGGGCACAATGGTGCAACCGCTATGGAAAACAGTAGGGCCATTCTTTACAATGTTAACACAGAGTTACCTATAACCCAGCAATTCCACTCCTAGGTAGGTACCCAAAGGAATTGAAAACATATGCCCACTTGAAAGCCTGCCCACACAGGAGTCAAAGAATGGAAATAACCCAAATGTCCAGCTGAGGAGTGGAGAAACAAAATCCTGTAGTCATACAATGAAATAGTATTTGGCCATAAAAAGGAATGATGTTCTGGTAAATACTACAGCGTGAATGAAGCCTGAAGACATTATGCTAAGCAAAGGAAGCGAGACACAAAAGGCCACATACTTATGATTCCGTTTATATGAAAAGTCCAGAATTGGCAAATCCATAGAGACAGAAAGTAGATTGTTGGTTGCCAGGGGCTGGAGGGACACTGATGATGGGTATGGGGGTTTCTTTTTGGGAGTGATGAGAATGTTTTAACACTGACGTGGTGATGGCCGCACAACACAATACAAGCCCATTGACACCTCAAATGGGTGAATCAATAAATCAGGGGCTTCCCTGGTGGCGCAGTGGTTGAGAGTCCGCCTGCCGATGCAGGGGACACGGGTTCGTGCCCCGGTCCAGGAGGATCCCACAGCCATGGCCGCTGAGCCTGCGCGTCCGGAGCCTGTGCTCCGCAATGGGAGAGGCCCCAACAGTGAGAGGCCCGCGTACCGCAAATAAATAAATAAATAAATAAATAAATAAATAAATAAATAAATAAATAAATAAGTTTGATCGTCACAGCCAGGGGCTGCAAGTCCTTCTAGGAGAGTGGGGCTGATCGCGCCCTCCTATGCTTTGGCAGCAAGTGGGGACTGGGTTGTCCCAAGTGGTCTTGGAGGGCACCCCTGTCTGTAGTACCACTGCCCACCAGCAGGTGGCAGTGACCTCAGAGACAAGCCCTAGGTGGGCCCAGCTGACTGAGGACCACAGGGTCTGCCCAAGCCTGGTGGGCGAAGGTGGTGCCTCTGCTTGGTGACGTGCCCGCAGCACCTGCTGGGTCACACCCTGGGTCAGGCAGTCGGGAAGGAGTCGGTCATCAGTTCAGGACTGACAGGACCTGGGAGAACTGGACTATGCCAGGCCATCCCAACCTGCCCGCCTAGGATGATGCTTGGAGGGCAAAGGGCCCCTTCCCCAGCCACAAAGCAAGGAGCAGGCAGTGGACGTGGGTTCTGGGTAAGGTATGCAGCAGGCGCCTACTATTGCTGACTGGACGGGAGACAGAGAGCTGCTCCCCCTGCCGAGAAGGTGTTTACCTGTACAAAATGCTGATGGTGATGGTGATGACAAACGTGAGGGGTGGGAGGAGGAAGAGGAAGAAGAGAAGAGCATATCGGGCACCTCCCACATCACTTTGATCTGAATTTTGGCTCTGAGTTGGGTTCTAATTCTCTCCATGTGATAGGTGAGGAGCCAAGACTCAGAGAAGGAAGGCTACTTGCCTAAGGTCACACAGCTTCACAGCTTCCAAGGGTTGGCGCCTGCATTCAAACCCAGCCACCTGGTTCCAGAACCTCGCTTGGGCTCAGGTGGTCTTTAAAAGGGCCTCGATTTCAGATTTTTGTCTTAGGGTCCTTGATTAAACCAGTGGTTCTCAAAATGTGGTATCCTGACCTGGGATTTGGCTGGAAATGCATTCCCAGGGGAAGCACCCAGCAGTCTGTGTTAACCAGCCCTCCAGGTGATGTGCTAGCGTTTGGGAACACTTGAGTTAGAGGGACATCTCCATGGGTTGCTCACATGTATTAACTTAGCATATAAAATACTGCTATGAGCTGGGTGCTTTCCACCCATCACCACACTGAATTGTCCCAGTCACTCTGCAAGGCTGGTGGTTATGATCCCCATTTTACAGGTGGAGAAACTGAGGCTCAGGGGTAAAGCCCCAAGTCCCTAGTGGTGAGGCATGGGTCTGAGAGTTTAGACAAAGCTGGGTCTGAGAGGTTGCTGTGCCTGCTGCCCTTTGGACACACGATGGCCCTGGGGTACGTGGCTGCCCCCCGCTATTATGCATACTCTCTCTCTCTCTGTGGGCTAGAGGGCAGGTGGAGAGCTGGGGAAAAAGTGCTACCTTCACCCAGGTACGTGGGTCTTGAGAAAGTCATTGCCACTGAAATATGGGCCTCATTGTCCGGGGCTACCTCGGGCCTTCTGCTGGAAGGAGACAGGCTGGAGTGGGAGTGGGGATAACAGTTCCCCTATAGCTCACCAACACCTAGTCTGGGGCATCCCCAGCTCCAGCAGCATCAGATTGGGTCCTTCCAATGCTCACTTTGTGTCCCCACCTTGAGGCTGCTTTTGGAACCAAATGGATTCGGATTCATAGCTCATCTTGGCCCCAGTTAAACTTCCCAGAGTACCTGTTTTCCCTCTGGAGTTAGAATTTAGCTCAGCTACAAAGGCCAGAAAATTCAAGATAAATGTACTTTAAAGAAGATAAAACCATTTATCTCTCATGTAAAGGAGGTCCAGGGTGACAAGGCTATGTCACATTCATCAGGGACTCAGCTTCCTCCCATCTTTTTCCTTAATAGTAATCATCTGGGTTTGACTTCATGGTACAAAATGGCTGCTCAGGCTCCAGCCATCCCATCCACATTCCCTGCAACAGCAACAAAGAAGACAGGCATGTTCCCAGCCTCAGAGGACATCTCCCAGAAGCCACACCCACTAGTGTTGCTTACCTCCCATTGGCCAGAATACCCACTAGTGTTGCTTACTTTCCATTGGTCAGGCTTTAGTCACATGGCTGCTCCAAGCTGCAGGGGAGACTGGGAAATGTAGTCTTTACTCCAGACAGTATTACAGCAGGCAAAACTCTGAGTTTCTATTACCAAGGAGAAAAGAGAGAAAGGATAGCGGGGGGTCTCTGCTTCCTTAGGGTGGACACCATGATACCTCCTCCACCTGTTTGCCTCCTGGAGCCGTCAAGTCCTTCCTCCCTGGCGGCTTCTTCAAATGTCAGGAGCACGGGAGAAGAATGCGTGGCCCATTGGGTGTCCTCCCTGCTGCAAGAGTGGAGTTAAGATTTATTGCCAGCCCAGCCCGAGGCCACCTGCTGGAGGTCAGAGCCCCTGCCGGTCCCACCCCGAGCCTGGCCATGGGAGCTTCCCTACCCAGGGCCCAAGGGATGCATAGAGGCTTTTCCAACAGGACACTGAGCGGCTGTCATCAGAGGCCCCTCCCTGGACAGGGGCAGGGGCTGGTGCCCTCACCTGTCATTCCCACCCTCCCCCGCCCGGTGGGGCCATTTAGAGGGCCACCAGCCAGACCAACACCTTCCTTAGAATCACAACCCAAGGAAGTGGCAGGGGGCAGAGCAGGGGAAGGGCAGGGAGGGGCTGCCAGCCCTTGAGGGAGGCCACGTGCAGGGCCCAGGAGCTGACCCCCGCCCCCCGTGGGTGCTGGAAGTTCTTACCTCCGGCCACCTCCTGCGGGGGACAGGTGTTAGGTCTCAGCCCCCGGTCTGGCTCCTCCTGGGCCTGGCTCTCAGCACCCCTAGGTGATGCTGGCAAGGCGGGTGCAGAGTAATGGCGGTGTGTGATCTCTGGACAGCCCTCCGTGGGGCAGTGGTCATGGGGGCTCAGCTGGGGCCTGCAGTGGGCACACAGCTGGACTTTGGCTCCAGCTCAGTAGTGTCTCCCTGGCAGAGAGAACCAGGCAGCTCCATTCCCCGTGAACAGAATGCACCACGATTAAAGAGGGCTGGAGGGCGGAGGGCTGGGAGGAGGAGGGCACTGGCCCAGGAGCGGGGTTTCTTGTCCTGCCAGCTTGGCTACCAGCCACATGAGATGCTGGCCTCACTGAGCCCTGGGCACATGGTCTCTCGTTTGGGCCTCAGGATTATCCTAAGAAGTATGTGCTGTTATTATCATCCTTGTTTTTCCAGTGAGGAACAGTTCAGAGAGGTAAAGCCATCTACCCAAGGTCACACAGCACTGGCTCTTAATGGTCAGAGCACGGGCGTGAATTCCGATCTTTCCACCTCTTACTCACTGCTGTGTGGATGGGACAGTTGCTTTGCCCCCGAGCCTGTTTCTCCCTGTAAAATGCCCCACCCCCGGGCCTCCCTGGTGGCGCAGTGGCTGAGAGTCCGCCTGCCGATGCAGGGGACACGGGTTCGTGCCCCGGTCCTGGAAGATCCCACATGCCGTGGAGCAGCTGGACCCGTGAGCCATGGCCGCTGAGCCTGTGCGTCCAGAGCCTGTGCTCCGCAACGGGAGAGGCCACAGCAGTGAGAGGCCCGCGTACCGCAAAAAAAAAAAAAAAAAAAAAAAAAAAAAATGCCCCAACCCCCTTAGACAATCTTGTAAACCAGGCAGTGTGAGACACTCGGGTGAGAAGGTCATTGTGTCCCCAAGGCAGGCGGACCCAGAGGTCACTGGTTCCAGTCCCTGTGTGATGTCCACAAGGGCCCAGGTGGGTTTCTGGAGAGCTGGCCCACCCTAAGAGTCTGGGGTCCTGTAGGAGATGCTGTTGAGGGGGATGAGGCTGGAACTGCAGTCCTGGTCAAAGAGGAGGCAACCCCTTGTCACTGGGAAAAACTCACCCCTGTCCGGTGCTGGGCCCCCCTCACTGTGCCCACCCCCGAACCCACCCCAGCGTCCCCATCACAAGGATGGAGTTCCGTCCCGAGGGCTGGCGCTCTGCGGCGGCCATCGCTGAGGCCTCCCCCAGCAGCAGGTGGTGCTGCATCCCTGACAGTGGGGAAGGCCTGCTTGGTGCCATCTACACTCCCCGCCCGCTGCCCACTCTCGCTCCCTTCACAGCTACTCACTAACCTCCTGTTCATACCAGCCTGGCGCCTTCCTAGCAGAGAGAGGACAGCGGGCCAGGCCAGCTCCCCAACCTGTGCAGCCAATGCTATGGAGGCCCCCATACGATATACAAGGGACAAATAGCTACTTTCAGATCTGCCATGTCATAAAGTATAGCTCGGAGAGTGATGTGATAGGGGAATAGGTAATACTTTGACCAAGAAGATCTGTCTGGGGAAGAGACATCCAAGCTGAGACCTGAGTGATGATGGGGGGGCGGGCAGCAAGTGCAAAGGCCCTGTGGTCGGGAGAGTCCTGGCCCAGGCCCCAGGCAGCCAGGCCAGCTGAGGGGCCACCCGGAGCATGGGCAGAGGGGCACGAGGTAGGGGGAGACAGGGAGGACAGCCCGTGCAGGGCCATGCTGGGGACTCTGCATTTTGTCCTGTGTGTGGTCAGGAACCGGGTCTGGGGCTGTGGCTCTGAGGGCAGAGGCAGAGGTTGGGGGAACTTGCCTTGGCCTGCCCTGGGAAAGAGACCCCCACTGCTCCTTAAAGGCAACTGGTGCCACTCCTGTAGCTGCTAACGTCCCACCAGCCCCCTGATCAGGTCTTCCCTTGCTCTCCTCCAGAGCTGAGGGAATCAATGTCAATATTGCCTCTGCTCCTCGACTACCCCAGCACCATCTACCTGAAAGCCCATCCCCAAGTTCTGCCAAGTAACAGACCCACTTGAAGAAGAAAACAGGTGTTGGGACTTCCCTGGTGGCGCAGTGGTTAAGAATCTGCCTGCCAATGCAGCGGACACGGGTTCGAGCCCTGGGCCAGGAAGATCCCACATACCTGGAGCAACTAAGCCCGTGTGCCACAACTACTGAGCCTGTGCTCTAGAGCCCACGAGCCATAACTACTGAGGCCACGAGCCACAACTGCTGAGCCCGCGTGCCACAACTACTGAAGCCCGCACTCCTAGAGCCCGTGCTCCACGACAAGAGAAGCCACCGCAGTGAGAAGCCGGCGCACCACAACGAAGAGTAGACCCTGCTCACTGCAACTAGAGAAAGCCCACGTGCAGCAACGAAGACCCAAACACAGCCAAAAATAAATAAATAAATAAATTTTTTTAGAGGAAAACAGGGCTTCCCTGGTGGCGCAGTGGTTGGGAGTCCGCCTGCTGATGCAGGGGACATGGGTTTGTGCCCCGGTCTGGGAAGATTCCACATGCCGCGGAGCGGCTGGGCCCGTGAGCCATGGCCGCTGAGCCTGCGCGTCCGGAGCCTGTGCTCTGCAACGGGAGAGGCCACAACAGTGAGAGGCCCGTGTACCGCAAAAAAAAAAAAAAAAAAAAAAAAAGAGGAAAACAGGTGCCTATAGAGTGGGGGGCTCAGCATGCTCAGCGAGGTTCGTGTTCACCATCTCAGGGTCACCCAGATTTCTGGGGGAAGCATCGAAACCCCAAGAGATAAAGCGGCCTCGAGGAGGGGACACCCACAGCAAAGCAACTCATGGCATCAGCTCAGCGTCAGCCCTGGCCACTGTCAAAGACAGTAATGAAAAATCAAAAACCATCTCAAAACCGTCAAGGTCATCAAAACAAGGCAGGTCTGAAAAATTGTCACAGCCAAGAGGAGCCTAAGGAGAGGGGTCAACCAGATGTGATGTGGGCTCCTGGGGCAGAAAAGGACATTAGGGAGAAGCTACTGAAATCTGCTTAAAGCTTGGACATTAGTTAATAACGATGCGTCAGTATTGGTTCATTAATTGTAACAAGTGTAACACACTCATGCAAGATGTTAATTCTGTAATGGGAAGCCTGGGTGCGGGATATAAAGGAACTCTCTGTACTATCTCTGTAACTTTCCTATAAATCTAAAACTACTATAAAATGAAAAGTTATTAACAAATAAAATTAAAAATCCAGTATCATTGCTTGCCTGTCAAATTAGTAAAGACTAACAGGAAAAAAACAAGAACAAAACCGACTTAACCCAGAGCTGCTGAGATGTGGGACAGCTTCCGACATGGTGCCGTCAGCGCACATGGGTGCTTTCGAGGACCGTAAACTTCAGGCCCAAAATTCTTGGCCTGGATCCAGAGATTCCGCTTCTGAAGATCACACCCCAAATGCAGAAAAAAAAAGTTTATCCACGATGGTCATCACAGCATTGTTGATAATAGAAAAGCAAAAAGCAAAAAAACAAAAACAAAAACAAAACACCTCAGAAACTACCTAACAGAGCAGAGTGGTTAAGTAAACCATGGTACATCCATCCTCTCTACAGACGTCAGGAAGTTTACAGAGACCACGCAATGATGTGGGACAATGACAGGGTATATTTATTAAGTGAAAACAAAAGTTGTATTTGCAGGGTGGTTCACACATTCGTCTGTTTATTCAGCAAATAAATATTTATTGAGGCCTTAGCTGTGCCAGGCTGCCCCTACGCTTAGGAGGGGACCAGGGAGCCAGCAGTTATCAGCCCCTGGGGTAAGGGTGTCAATGGACATGACCATGCTGGACCCTGGGGCGGAGGAGGGACTTTCCGATGTTGAGTCAATCGCCTCCTGGGAAGGTGGGGATGGGCTTTCCAGGGAGAATGTGGAGCGGATGGAGTCCCATCTGGTGGGGACTGTGCAGGAAGACAAGACCTAAAGGCACAGGCAAGGCCTTCAGATCTTTTCCGTCTGGCAAGGGGAGACATGGAGGGTAAAGGTGCAGTGACCACTCCATCGACAGACAAATGATAAAGAAGATGTGGTGCATATACACAGTGGAATACTACTCAGCTATAAAGAAGAATGAAATAATGCCATTTGCAGCAACATGGATGGACTTAGAGATTATCATACTAAGTGAAGTAAGTCAGACAAAGACAACTACCATACGATATCACTTACATGTGGAATCTTACAAAATGATACAAATGAACTTATTTACAAAACAGAAACAGACTCACAGACATAGAAAGCAAACTTATGGTTACCAAGGGGGAAAGGCGGGGGAGAGAGAAATTTGGAACTTGGGATGAACAGACACACACGACTGTGTATAAAATAAATAAACAACAAGGACCTACTACATAGCACAGGGAACTATATTCAATACCTTGTAACAACATGTCACGGGAAAGAATCTGAAAAAGACTATATATATATATATAACTGAGTCCCTTTGCTGTACACCTGAAACATTGTAAATCAACTATAGCTCAAAAAAAATTTTTTTGAATTAAAAAAACTAAAAGAGGCAGTGACCAGATCAAATTGCTTCCGGAGCCACCGCCTGGGCTCTGGCCCCTGGCCGCCCCTCTCGCATTGTGGCAGCCCATCCACCGTGACCTGCGTCCTCGGTCAGAGGAAACGGCCCTTCCCCTCAGAACCTATCAGAGCCTCCATCTCATGGGGTCTTTCTGCTGCTGCATTCCCGGCCTGGGTGATCAGGATGGACGGAGGCCGGGCCCCTTCTGAGTGCACGGTCACTGCTTCTGGCATGTCCACATCCCCTGCCCCCTGGGACCACAATGGCTCATGAGAAACCAAACATCCCGGGCTGACTTGATGCCCAGTCTCACCGAAGCTTGGGTCCTGGGAAGCAGAGTCACACGGGGGCCTGGGCTGTGACCGAGGTCGGCAAGAAGCCCGTTTCACCCTGGCCCGGAGCATCCGTGTTAAAGAGGAAGCTCTGGGCCCCTCCGCTGCATTGCAGTGCAGGATCCTTCGGCCCACAAAGGCCCTCGCCGCTCTCAAAGGCGCCCATGAAGAAAGATCAGGGCTCTTACCTTCCTCATTCTTGCTGAATCCCTACCAGGAGGGTAGGAGGGGACTGAGGCTCAGAGATGGTGAGCGACTTGCCCGGGGTCACACAGCAAGTGGTTAGCAGAGTGGAACCCCATACAGGTCTCCCATTAATATGTTCCCATCCCCTCCAGTAACAGTTGCTGGGTTTGTTCCCGAGTCGCCTGGGCCCACTGTCCTTGTCCGGGCAACTGGGAAATTAAAGGAGTGTAAAACACATGGATGGAACACAAAGGCAAAAAGAGAGCTGATGGCCCACGGAGACTTGGCTTTGGAAAGACTCACTAGAGACGACTTACTACAAAGTAACGCGGTCAAATCAGGTGTGGGCGGGGCCTTGGGAAACGATGGCGGAAAATCACAGCATCAGATGTCTGGGTTTGCCCTAAGCTCCTGCGGCTAACTTACATGTGGCAGAGCTGAGCAGCAAGGATAGAGACCATGTGTCCATAAGGCTGCGAATACTTCCTGCCTGGCTTCTTCTGAAACTGCGTGCCTGCCCTGCCCTGCACCGTGGCAGCAAGCTCTCAGAAAGACAGACGGGAGCCATACTCCAGCTTCAGTGCTCCAACCGCTTCACTCTGTGGTCAAGATAAAAATGCCTCTCCGGGGCTCAGGACACCCCCACGACCCACCTCCCATGTCTCCATCCCACTGTGTGCCCTGAGCCCCTGTTTCCTACATGCGCTCCTTCAGCCATGGGGTAAAGGGCAGTCCAGGCTGGCCACGGGTGAGCAGGTCAAACACAGATTCCAAGGCCCAGCTTGGACCCTTGGGGCCGCCCAGACACTGCAGGGAGGAGATGGGCTGACAGCCCTCAGAGTGTCAGAAGCTGCTGGGGATTTGGTTTAACGTGGATGAAAGGTAAAGCCTTTTCTGCTGCCCCTAAGCCAGACTCCTTTGAGCCCCCTTCCAAAAGTCCCGCCACCCCCACCACGAGGGCTCACAGAGGCCAGAGGTCTCTGCCCTGGGGCCTTTTCAAAGCCCTGCTAGTCCCTACAGCCCCTTGACGTCAGCCCCCCCAGCAGGCCAGAGGCCCCCGTGTCTCACCTCCAAGCCTTGCACTTGGCCTAGGTCGCCTGCCCCACCCCGAGCAGAGCTTCCGGACAACCAGCTGCCACTTCTTTAGGGATGCCTCCCTGACCCCCAGACCAGGTCAGGGCCTCTTGCCCCCATCCTACCCACCTGGAGGAACTTGGATCCTGTTTCTAAATTCCCGCCCCGTGGGGGACTCCTTGCTCAGTGTCTCCTCCCCGTGGAAAGGCAGCTCCGAGAGGCAGGGGTGGTGACGGCATCTCTGCCACGTCCCCGTGCCTGGAACAGAGCCTGCACCTGCAGGAGCACAGTCAACGTTTGTTGAATGACTTAGTGAGCTTCAACCTCGGGCAAAATACTCCCTGCCCTGCTGGCCTGACGCCATCACAAGACCATCTTACCAAGGTCAGAATGGGAAGGAGGGCACGGCCAAGACTGGGGAAATACTTAGGAAAACCACTCAAGCCGAAGGGGTGGAACCTGTTTAGTCAATGGCCAGCATTTCAGGTACCAGGTGACAGGATGCGCACCGGAGCTGTTTTGCAGTTTGATGTCTTTGGGATGCGGCCGCATGAGAACTTTAGGAAAATTAGACGTAGCATCACTTTATAGTTGGAATTCCTTTCCATATTTTTTTACATCTCCTCCGCTATTACATGTGTATGATCTTAGGGGACCAAAAATATTTAGGTGAGCAAACTCGTTCCTCTGGCAAAGGACATGGAGGGGAAGTGGGGCTCACTGATCAGAGCTCCGCTCTGTTCAGAAACTCAGCTGCCATGTGGGCTTCCTGGGACTCAAGGCGCAGGAGACTTTTCTCCCCAGATGCGTGCTCATGGGGTGACCCCGAACTGGAGTGGGCTGGGCTGCCATGGCTGTTGGATTCAAATTCGCTCCGGCCTCCTGGCCGCCTCCTTGCCTGGCCCCTGTGATTTCACAAAGAAAAGCAGAGCGTCTGTGAAACTGAGACGCCAGAGGCATCTTGGGGGGTCTGCCAGATTTTATTTTGGCTTCTGCTCCACGTTTGCTGCCGGTATTTCAGTCAGGCCCTCGTCCTAGCTACGACATGCCAGGGTCTGGGTTTAACTTGAATGAGCTGCTGGGAAGAAGTCCGGGCCTGATCTGACCTGGTTCTCAGGGAATGACCTCCGGGCTGGGAGCATTCTATTTTAAAGAAGGCTGCCATTTGGTCTTTGCCAAAATAGTTGAAAGAAGACCCCAGAATAGCAGGCTGGGTCTGCCCCGGCTTAGAAGCGCATCTCAGGCTTAGAGGCAGGCGCGTGGGATGTCAAGGAGCAGGCGGCAGAGGCAGAAAAAGGCCTCTTGTCATCGAGACCGGGGGCCCGGGAAGGCCTTTGGGCTGCCCTGGAAGGTTAGCATCCCAGGCCTGGAGCTGCGGGAAGGCCCCGTGGGGTGAATCAGTAGCAGGACTGGCTCAGGAGAGCAGAGGCAAACAGAGTGCCTGTTCCTTTAGGCATTAACTTAAATCTTCCTCCCCATTGTTACCCATTTTGCAGATAGGAAGGCTGAGGGTAAGAATGTTCCCAAGGTCTCACAGCCAGAGTAATGGATAGAGTCAGACGGTCCTTACAGCCCCCAGGAATGGACCACAGGAGGCTGTGCGGCCTCCCCCATCAGTGGCAGCAGTAATGTAACAAGGGTGATGGGGAAACATTAGTTTACCCACTGCAGGCGGGCGATGCTTTCTGCTGTTTACTGAGCCTGGAAGAGGCAGGGGATGGGGGAGGGATTCCCTCGTCCCTGCACCTGGGGGCTGGGCTCCGTGTCCCCGTGTGCCCCGAGTAGGGACTGGTGAGCAGCCCAGTGTGGGTACCAAGGACACAGCCAGTGAGGCCGAAGCTGGAGGAAAAGCTGCCTCTAGGGGTTGTACAAGCGCTGACTTCTGGACACTTTTGACTCAGTGAGGCTGTGCTCTGGCCGCACCAACTGTAGCCTCAAGTGAGACAGAACTCAGGGTCCAGACCAGCCCTACCGTGGCCAGGCCACCTTTCTCAAGCATCCTTGCTCCCAGGCTTGTTGCTGGATCCTGTCCAGATTTGGCCTCCGTCCCCTGCGTCCCTTTCACAGGGCCAAGTACAGCCCTTTATACTGGTGTCTTGTAGCCAGCATCCCAACTGGCCAAGGCGAAGCCAGCCACCAGGGGGGCCGAGTGCACTGCGCCCTCCCCAGGAGCACCAGGGTCCCCGCCTGGAGGCAGCGTGAGCACAAGCCAGTGACATGGGCCACTCTCGGGGACTCAGTGGGTGGAAGATGGGACACAGGCAAGGTGTCCGTGTGAGTCCCCGTCTGCCCAGAACGGCCCAAGTGTGCCTCTTTCGTCCCAGTGCCAGAGTCAAGACCACCTCGTTTTTCTAAAAGCCCCAGGATGGACTTTCTTATGGCCACCCTGTGATGGGGGTTGGACTTGAGAGGTCAGGCAAGGCTTCCCTGAAAGGTCAAGGTCGAACTGAGGTCTGAAAGGTGAGTAGGGGATAACCAGGCCAGAAAGGGAAGGAATGCCTTTCCAGAACTTCTCCTCCGCTCCATCCCGGGCCACCCCTGCAGCCCAAGCCCCCATCACCTCTGGCCTGGTGAATAGGAGAAGGCCCATTGCGAAGCGTGTGCTCTCCTAGGATGGACCCCTCCCATCTCTGTTCACTGGGTCTTCCCCCGACTTTGCAAAAGAAAGGCTCAGCTTTCTGCGCCAAACCTCTCCAGGTAGCTATAGCTCCGGGAGCTCTCTTCTGGTGCAGAAGCCTCAGGGCAGCAAACAAAGGCACAAGGTGAAGTACCAGCTGATACTCCTTCCTGCTCTCCCTGACCTGGAAGCAGCCTCCTGCTAGGGTCAAGGGTGGCTGGAGAAAGGCAGTTTGGCCTGCCCTGGGGGGCAGAGGGCCAGAGGCAGGACGATTCCATTCGATGACCCTGTTTCCCTAATCCCACAGTTGACAAAGATGCACTTCTTCTGACAGAGAGGTCCCTGAGACCAGCAGGCTCCCAGCTCAAGGCAGAGATCTGGCCCTTTCTCTCTAGTTACAGATGTGTCCACCTATGGCCTTTCTCAGAGTTAAAAGTCCCAAGTAGGAGGTTTGCTATAGAGACGCATATTAACTCACTTGTTTGAACTGAAAAAATGCAGTTAGATGTCTTCTGATGATAATCTGATCTCTCCCCTGATCATCAGTAAGGTCAGTAAGGGACTGACCTTACTGATTATGTTGTTATATGGTGGAAATTTCCTATATGTTGGATGAATGAAGCCCATAGCTTCTGGGTGTGGAAAGAAATATGTGTAAACATATGATACGTTGGAAGCTTTTTATCACCAGTGTTGGCCAAGCCATATTGAAATCAGCAATGGTCCCACTTCCGCTCTTTTTTTCTTTCCTTCCGTGATAATGGGTTTAACAGTGTACTTCTGAGTAAAAGAATAACTGGCAGAATTAATCGCCCTTTCACAGGTCTTGGTGAAAAGACCTCTGGATACACTTCCCAGAAGCTGAAGAAGTGTGACTCCAACGACTGATGATACACCCTTTGCTGATTCAGGCAGCTTCTGAGTCTTTGCCGTCAACAAATTTGACTAGGATCTACTGGACGTGTCAGCAGACAGGGCAAGAAAAAACGTTTTTGATGATAAAATAGCATGTGATTTTGAACATATACTTTGTTTGGCAGGTGTTCAAATCCCCGGGTGACATCACCGTAACAGATCTTCCATTCCATCGAGTCATTTCTGTAAATAAGGCTTCTTGGCTTTTACATCAACAGAAATGGAAAATGAGAATGAAATTGAGGTCAAATTCCATGTTATTCCAGCAATAAGTAATAACGATCACATGAAATAATTGAAAAAAAAAAAACCCCAAAGTCTGTCTTCTATCAAATTAAAAGATTCATTTCCAACAAATTTTATTTGTGCTTTTTACTTGTCCATTATTTGATATCATACACATGGTATTTTGATCGATCATGTATGATAATAATTGTGATGAAAACAAAATCCTAAACAAGAATGTTTAATGCTAAAAGTCACAAGAGGGACTTCCCCGGTGGCACAGTGGTTAAGAATCTGCCTGCCAATGCAGGGGACACAGGTTCGAGCCCTGGTCCAGGAAGATTCCCACATGCCGCGGAGCGACGAAGCCCGTGCGCCACAACTACTGAAGCCTGCACACCTAGAGCCCGCGCTCGGAAACAAGAGAAGCCCCTGCAATGAGAAGCCTCTGCAATGAGAAGCCCGTGCACTGCAACGAAGGGTAGCCCCTGCTCACCAAAACTAGCGAAAGCCCGCAGGCAGCAATGAGGACCCAACACAGCCATAAATAAACAAATAAACAAACAAACAAATAAATAAATAAAAATAAAGAATAAAAGTCACAAGAAACTCATTTTTAAAATATTTCAATTCACGGAAATATTTTGGTTCCAGAGAATCATGATAGGACGATCAAAAAAGATTTTCAAGGTTAAAATTACCTTAAATTTGGATAACACTGGTGGGGGAAATATAGATGCAAAGAAAAAAGGCCAGGAATGATGATTTTTGGCTGCTAGTGTAAAGCTCATTAATTTTTTTTTAAATAAAGGATGGAAAAAATGGAAGATAAATCATTTGGTTTTTTAGGCTCCGTTGGACACACTAAAAAGAGTAACAGAAGAATTTTATTTTAAAACGTCAATATTTAAAACATACTAGAGAGTACATTCTTTGCAAGTAATTACGACAGATTTTGGATTTCAACTTGGAAAAGTACAAGGGAGCCGGCTCATTCCCGCACATGAGGGTGAAACTGACACTGAGGACAGTGGGCCAGAAAAGAAAAGGAGCCGGGGTTCCCAGTGAACACCTGCCTCCCTGAAGGAAAGAAACCTGGGCTGAGCGAAGCTGCTCTGGGCAGGCTGCCCGCCTTGAGGGGTGAGGCCCAGACACGCTGGCCCTCTTCCCCACTGAGGTCCTCACCCCTGATTGCCTATCCCTGGGGACAAAGAAACACACATGTCTCCCAAGAAAAAATAATCATTTCCAGACTGAGGTCAATCGAAATCCGTTTTGGGGGAGGGCAGACTTATCCAGGCCTTCAGGGTACACTCCGCAGGCCTTAAACAGCCGGAAGCATCTTAGGCAGGTGACACACCAAGTTCAGAAGTGCCCGGGGGCAGAGGAGACCTGAGGGAGGGATCCAGGGAGGTATTGGCCCCAAAGCTGAAGTCTCGTTTCTGCCCTAAGATCACATGAGCCCGTCCCCCACCCCCAGGGCAAAAGTGTCTACACTAAGCAGGATGCTCTGACCAGGTATCACTGTAGACAGCTTTCCTAGATTTCCCCCCAATCTGGTCCCTGGATGCCCCTCTCCCAGGGAGCAGGATGGAAGTAGAAGGGAGAGTGCCGCCAGCCTCCCCATCAGCCTCATGTCCCACGGCCTCCGAAGACCAGGTGGGCCGTGGAAAGTGACACCAGGGGTTCTTAAAACGCCAGGTCACGGCTTGTTCCATTTTGGCCCTGAGAAGCAGAGGTCTGGCGGTGGAAACCCACCTTCTCGGAGAACGCAATCCCCCTGCTTCACTCCCCCATCTCCCCACACCACTTCCATTCATTTCATTCAATCCACCCAGAAACCCTCCCAGGTGAGCACCATTATAGGCTCAACTTGACAGAAAAATCAGCAGAGGCTCAGAGAGGGTAAGTGACTTGCCGGAGGCCACACAGCCCCTCAGAGGAGGGGCCAGCTGCTGGAACCAGCTTGGCCCACACGTCCCATCACCTGAGCAGCCTTTGGGAAGTCACTGCTCCTTGATTCGGGGCCTGTGATTGATTATTGCCCTGCAGGATAGGCGAGTAAGGGCAGGTGATATTTTGAGGATTTTCCTGGCTTTGCTGTCCTGGAGGGGCAGGAAGGGAAAGAAAAGAGACCCGTTTGGGGCACAGATGCCACACACAGCCTGAGCATGAGGTCCAGAGCCTTCCCTGGGCCCAGAGAGTCCGTCCAGGGTGCTGGAGTGAGAGGCATAGGAAGCGGGAGAGCAGAAGGGAGGAGTGGAGTGGCCTGAGCTGGCCTTTCAAAGGGCCTTTCTTCCACCCCCAGCGCCCCCATGGTGATTCCTCTGAGGGCCGCTGAGGGCCCCTCGTGGGCTGGGGAGCAGGGAGGAGGAAGGGCTTCGTCCACCTTCTCACACTGAGACTGGCTCAGTCCCATGCGTACTGCTGCAACTGACCCCGGGGGCTGTGGGGAAGAGGATGCACCCCACTGTCAGGGCTGCTGGGGGACCCTGAGCCTGGGGGTGGGGGAGCCACGCCCTCACCACACCACTGATGCCCGCATCCCAGCCTTTCCGGTGCTCAGCCCGCCAGGCCCACCGGCCACGCCCTGCAGGGTGAACTCAGGCTTGCCCTGAGCACCCCTGGAAGGTTATCCAAAGCCCCCCCCAGGTCCACAGTCCTGTCCACCTCTCCCAGCACAGGCTCCCTCTTTCTTCTTGAACAGCCAGATATCTTCACCTGTGGCTCCTGCCCCCTTGACCCCTCTACTGGGGGCACCCCACCTTTCCATGGAGGCGCCTTCTCATCCTGCAGGTCTCAGCTGTACCATCCTCTCCAATGACCCTTTGTGTGTGTCTTTGGAGCGTTTCCCATGGTCTCCACGCTGCAGCCTCTTGCTGGTTTGCTGGTTTGGGATCTCTCCCTCCCCAAGATGTAAATTCTGGGAGATCAGCATCTGTGTGACTCAGGCAGGGACGCAGCCTTGGGACCTAGAATGCCAAGTAGATGGACCTGAGCCAGGGGGCTGGGCGTCGGGATAACCCTGGGTGGCCCTTTCCTTCTTTGGTCTTCTGCTGACTGCCGTGAAACCAGAGGGTCGGATTCAATGCCCCTGGGTGGGTCTCTGTAGCTCTGTTTTTGATCTGAAATATTAAAAGGAACAGGTGGGGAGCTGGGCACTTGACTATGTGTTCTATGATTTTCTTTTTCTTTTTTTGGCAGCACTGAGCAGTTCACAGTATCTTAGTTCCCCGACCGGAAACTGAACCTGGGCCCCCGGCAGTGAAAGCACCGAGTCCTAACCACTGGACTGCTTGGGAATTCCCTCTGTGATTTTCTGAGTGAACAAATCTATTGGGGTCATGGTACCAGCATGCGGAGCTGGATCTCCACCCTGGAGTTGACAAAACGTTTTCACCTGCATGGTTTGGACCTCTAACAACCCATGAGGCTGACAAGGCTGGGGACACGAGCTCTGTTTTACAGATGAGGAAACTGAGCCTGGTTTGGTGTCCAGGGCCCAAGTGTGCGTTCTGCCTCTGCTATTTGCCACCTTGGTGACCTTAAGTGCGTTGCTCAAAGGCTCTGAGCTTCGGATGATTCTTCTGTGAAATGGTGACCGTAAGCCCAGCCCCACCTTCCAGGTCTGGGTGAAGAGAAAAGGTCATCGGGTGTGCAAAGCCCGCCAGAGCCATGCCGGATTCCTGGAGCGCCCAGTGCCGGGGACACATCCCAACCATGACATTATCTGGAGAGATGCTGCCAGTCCCCAGTGGCTCACACTGGGGACAGCACGCCCAGCACTTCACAAGTCTGATTCCTCCGGTTCTCTCCACGACCATGTGAAGGTGGACACTGGATGCTAAGGAGCTAAGCAAACTGCCCAGGGGACTCGGGTGAGGGCAGGGCTGGGCTGTGCTCCAGGCACCTGGCACCCTGCCCCGCGCTCCTATCAACCCACTAAGACTTTGTGTGATGCTCGGTTGGCGTGCGTCAGCCCGTTCTAAGTGCTCAACACCTATCACCTCATTTAATTCCCCCAGAAGCCCACTTCCCCAGGCTCGAGTATCTAATATGTGCAGAGACCTGCACACGCATGTGTCTGCCTGGTGAATTGCTCTGTTGAGTTCCAGCTGTAAAAACTGGCCCTGTGCCTGTCACTCAGACCTGGCTGGGCTAGCCCAGGGTTGAAGAGGAGACAGAAGAGAAACAAAGAGGGGGGATCAAGTGGGCACAGAGCCACCTCCGAATCCCATTCCCTTGATGCCCTGTGATCAAGGTGACCAAAAAAAAAAAAAAAAAAAACTATGAGAATGTATATGTGTATAACTGAATCACTTTGCTCTACAGCAGAAATTAACACAACACTGTAAGTCAACTAGACTTCAATAAAATAAAAGTTTTATAAACCCTATCAAAAAAAAAAAAAAACCACAACAGGGAATTCCTTGGCAGTCCAGTGGTTAGGACTTGGTGCTTTCACTGCCATTGCCCAGGTTTGATCCCTGGTCAGGGAACTAAGATCCCCTCAAGCTGTGCGGCATGGGCAAAAACAAACAAACAAAACAAAACAAAAAGCTGTGGAAAACAGTATGGAGGATCTTCAAACAATTAGACTTAGAATCACCATGTGATCCAGCAATTCCACTTCTGGGTCTACGCCCAAAAGAAGTGAAAGCAAGATCTTGAGCAGGTATTTGCATACCTGTGTTCTGAGCTGCATGATTGACAGTAGCCAGAAGGTTGAAACAACCCACGTGTCCATCAACAGAAGAATGGATAAACTAAACGTGCTACATTCATACAACGGAATAGTGTTCAGCTTTCAAAAGGAAGGCAATCCTGACACAGGTGACAACGTGGATAAAACCTGAGGACATTATGCTCAGTGAAATAAGCCAGACACAAAAGGACAAATACTGTGCAACTCTACTTATGGGAGGGCCCTAGAGGAAGCAAATTCATGGAGACAGGAGAATGGTGAATTACTGTTTGATGAGCAGAGTTTCAGTTTGGGAAGAAGAAAAAGTTCTGGAGATGGATGGTGGTGGCGGTCACACACATGTGGTTCTTCTTTTTTTTTTTTAAATTAATTAATTTATTTTTGACTGCGTTGGGTCTTCGTTGCTGCGCGCGGGCTTTTCTCTAGTGGCGGCGAGCGGGGGCTACTCTTTGTTGTGGTGTGTGGGCTTCTCATTGCAGTGGCTTCTCTTGTTGCGGAGCACGGGCTCTAAGAGTGAGGGCTTCAGTAGTTGTGCAACATGGGCTCAGTAGTTGTGGCTCGCGGGCTTCAGTAGTTGTGACATGGGCTCTAGAGCGCAGGCTCAGTAGTTGTGGCGCACAAGCTTAGTTGCTCCGCGGCATGTGGGATCTTCCCGGACCAGGGCTCGAACCCGTGTCCCCTGCATTGGCAGGTGGATTCTTAATCACTGTGCCACCAGGGAAGTCCTAACTACAATTTTTAAAAGCTTTAAAAAATTGTCTTAATCTCTCCTTTCTTTTGGAGGTTCTAAAAGAAATTGTGTTTCTTGGGTTGCTGCAGCCCGTGTAGACATGTCTCTACCACCGGCCTTACCCTTCTCCTTGAGGCCATTGTGAGGGTCTTCTCACCAAGGCCAAGAAAAGGAAGTTCAACAAGAAAACAGTTGAGCCATTTGCAAAGTTTGCAGCCTGGGAGCCCTGCCCCAGGCTGAGCCCTGTCGCTCCACCCTAAGAACTAGAACTGAATTTTTATGCTGCACTTTTTATTATTATTATTATTCCTATGAAGCCAAGTAAGTTCTTAACAGCTGGGCTGGTTGTTTTGAGAAGCTCTGTCACTGCTTCAAAGGAGAAGAAACCAAGAAGATAATGACATTGCAATTTTTCTGTAGGTTAAAAAAGGTCACAAGAAGGTTGTAGGCGGGGACTGGCCGGTTTCAGTTCTGAGCCTTTGTTCCCGTCTGACACTTTACCCCTCCATCACGGCTGGCTGGTGTTGTGATGTAGGGCCTCCCGTAGGATAAAAATGTGGGTTGCTTATTTCACACACTCTGGGTATGGACTGTTAGCCGGGGGCAAGGGGACTGGGGTCTGAAGGGCTGACTATATTCAGCCTTTTCCTACGGCCCACGCCCTGTTGTTGAGGTTGGCGACCCCTGAAAGGGGTAACTGTCGTGCCCATTTTACAGATGGAGAAACTGAGCATGATCAGAAGCTAAAGGCTAAAATCGTATGACCAGCAGAGATGGACCCACAGTGTGATGCTGAAGCAGGGACCACAGGGCCCAGAACCTCCGCTCCGCAGGCTCCCCTGCACCCCAGGTTCTTGGTAAACTAGGCTCTTCAGGTGCAGCAGGGACTATTTCTAGTGGAAGGGAGGGTCAGCAAGTAAAGGAAGATTCCTTAAGGGCTGAGAAGAAGCAACAACCAGATGGACTGGGCAGAGGAGACCGCCTTGGGGGTGGGGGTCACGGCTGGTCTCCCGAGTGGCTGATATTTGAGGGGAACCCTGAGTGGGGAGCAGCCATCATCTTCCAGTGCGGAGGTTGGAGAGACGGAAACAAGACCCTGAGGACAGTGGCCAATGGGGAGCATCTGGGAGAGGCGGGGGAGGTGAGGAGGGGGCCAGGGCAGGAGTCAGGTGAAAATAACCATCCTGTTACATCCTCCACCTGCAATCCTGGCGGATTAACCCTCATGGCTTCTGCTGGCTGCTTTGGACAGTTGAGGAAGCCAAGGCCTGACGGGCTCAGGGACCCACCGCGAGTCGGGGTGAAGGGGGAACCAGGGCTCAGCTCCTAACACCCCTGCTGGCTGCCAGCCCTTCAAAGGACAGTCACTGAGAACACCTGCCCTGAGGGTGGGACGGCAGTTCTGGGAGATGAACCAGCACGGGGTCCTTCACTGAACTTGCCAGCAAACAGGAGACGTGGAAAGGGAGCTCCCTGTGGCGTTGCTGGGAAGAGAGGGGCCACACCCTGCCAGCAGCTGGGGGGAGACCTCAGAGGGGCTGGATCCCACCGCCCCAGAGGAGGTGCCCACGTGGACGCGGACTGAAGGAGGGGAGCCCGCCTTCCAAGCAGTTTTGCAAATGGGGGTTTAGGGGCCCAGAGGTGGCAGGACTTGCCCAGGCCACATGGAGAGTGAGTCACAGGGCTGGGGCAGGCTCTGGTCTCCTGTGCCCCATGGGGGTGAGGGGGCCCGGGGTCCAAGCAGCTGCAGAGCTGACCTCATAGCCGTGACTGGCAGCCCTGAGCCGGTACCCGGCCTCCCAGGAAGGCTCGGCCTGGACGGCCACTGCTTGGTCAGGCTGCAGGCCCAGAGGGAGCAAAGGCTCTCACCGAGAAGTCTGGAGACCGGGTGCTGGTCTGGCCAAGGCCACTCACTGAGCCCTGGGGGCCCCCTTTCTGGCCTCAAGCCAGAGACCTCCACCCTCCTAGGTCCCCTCTGTGGTCTGAATGAGCCCCAGCAGGGTTCAGAGGTCGGTCCAAGGGCTCCTCAGGCAGGAATGGCATG
This sequence comes from Hyperoodon ampullatus, assembly GCF_949752795.1. NCBI lineage: Eukaryota > Metazoa > Chordata > Mammalia > Artiodactyla > Ziphiidae > Hyperoodon > Hyperoodon ampullatus. Next base: position 6,539,928 of record NC_136920.1, read on the forward strand.
GGAGGTGGGGAGGCTGAAAAGACCTGGGGATGATGCCTCTGGTCACAGGTGCTGGTGGCCACAGGGGGTAGGGTGGGCTCCAGGCCCCCTGCAGCGGTGGCTGGGCGGGACCTGCTGGGAGGTGACAGCAAGGCTCCTCAGGTACAACTGAGAACAGGGATTTTCACACCTAGGTGAGCCAGCATCTAGCTGGACCCCGCCCCCATCAGGCCATAATGGGCACAGAGAGGGGTGGGGACAGCAGGTGGGGGGAGGGAGCCTTCCAAAAGCCTGGCCTGGGTCCGTGCTAGGTTGGCTTCTGACTATGGCACTTGAATATTCCTGCTGCAAAATTAAAGGGGAGGGGGACAAAGGGTGTCCCCTATGGCCCTGGCCCCTGCCCCTGTCCTTGCATGGGTGTGTGCGTAGGGGGTGCAGTGCCGTGGCCTCCCAGGGTGCACCAGCTCACCCCCTGTCTTCTCTTAGCACCGCCCACTCAGGCCCCCTGCTCAGATGATGCCTCCACCTGGTATACACAGCTCCATCCCTGAATCAGCCAGACCGCAGGTGGCCAAACCCAGGCCCTCGCCTCCCTCCACCCTGTAGCGCTGGGTTCTTCCTTCCAGGCTCAGGCGCTCCTGGTGCTTTACTGCCCTTACCCGCCCCTCATTCCCAGGTGGGTCCACAGGGTCCCAGCGAAGGAACAGGTTCCGGGGAGTCCCTGAAAGGCTAGGCGCAAGGAGTGACTTCTCTGAGCTGAGGGTACCAGGTGAGGGCGGCACCCAGGCCGCTGGAACAGAGGCGGAGAAGGGGCCCCACAGAGACGGGACAGGCAGGGACAAAGTGCAAGAAGCAAAACTTTGGCTGCAAGACGAGAGTGGAGGAGACGCGAGGGTCTTCGGGACCAACAGGTCCATGGGCCCAGCGAAGCCAGGGGTGGGGGCCGGGGACCCTCCAGGTGGCACTCGCGGCGCTGGTCCCCGGCCTCCTCCCCTCCCCCAGCCCTGATTGGCAGGCGGCCTGCGACCAGCCGCGAGCGCCACAGCGCCCCGGGCGCCCAGGCGAACGCAAACGGCCCCCTGCGGGAGTGGGGGGGGGGGGGGCGATCTGCTATATATAGCGGCTCGGCCCGGGCCGGCCCAGCGCGCAGGGAGGCGCGCACCGCTCCGCAGGGTCCCAACCCCGGCCGTGCGTCCTTCCGCCACTGCCAGCCTCTCCATGCAGCCCGGGTAGCTCCCGGCGCCTGGGGGCTCCGTCGCTCGCCTCCGGCTTCTTCCCTGGCCGTGCACTCCCTGCCCCGGCCCAGGCCGTGCACTCCCGCAAGCCCCCACCGGCGCAGCTCTGCCCCCGGCTTCCCGGGCGCACCGACCCACCCACGGACGCACGGCCCGAGGGCGGGGATGGCGGGGCCCGGGGCGGCCGCGGCAGCGCTGCTCGCGGCGGTGCTGCTGGCCATGCTGGCGCCCTGGGCCGGCCGAGGGGGCGCCGCCGCGCCCACCGCACCCAACGGCACGCTGGAGGCCGAGCTGGAGCGTCGCTGGGAGAGCCTGGTGGCGCGCTCGCTGGCGCGCCTGCCGGTGGCCGCGCAGCCCAAGGAGGCTGCCGTCCAGAGCGGCGCCGGGGACTACCTGCTGGGCATCAAGAGGCTGCGGAGGCTCTACTGCAACGTGGGCATCGGCTTCCACCTCCAGGTGCTCCCAGACGGCCGCATCGGCGGCGTGCACGCGGACACGAGTGACAGTGAGTGGGACGGGGCGGGCGGGAAGGGTCGGGGCCCCGGGGCAGCGGCCGCCCCTTCCAACTCGCACGCGAAGGTCTCGGCTGACACCTGCCCGCGGGCTCTGGGAACCGGGTTCCGGTCCCTCTGGCGTGGGGACGCCGGGGACGCAAACGCGCTCGGCTCCTGGAGTCGCAGCAGCGACCGGCTTTGCGCAACCGGGCGGCCGAGCCCCGCCTCCCCGCCTTCAGAAGTCCGGGCTCCGGGTGACGCATTCCAACGCCTTCGCCCGTGGGCACTGGGAGCGCGGCGCAGCCACCGGCACCTGCGGGGGCCCGGGACGCGCGCCCGTGTTGGGGCCGGACTCGGGGGCCGCCGGGGCCGCCGCTCTCCTGCCGTCCCGGACTGGGCGCGGCCGCCGCTGGGTCGGCCCCTGGGGGCGAGCCCGCTGGGCTCCGGGGGCCCTTCGGGGGCGACCTGCGCCGGGGACCTGGGTCCTTTACACTCACCTCCACCCCAGAAGTGGACGTCCCGGAGGCGCGCAGGCAGAGGAGGGGGCCAGGTCGGGCGGCGAGGGCCGAGGGTCCCGTGCCCGGGAATGACCCGCGCCCCGCCCCCAGGCCTGCTGGAGCTCTCGCCCGTGGAGCGGGGAGTGGTGAGCATCTTCGGCGTGGCCGGCCGCTTCTTCGTGGCCATGAGCAGCAGAGGCAAGCTCTACGGCTCGGTGAGTACCGCGGGGCCCGGCCGAGCAGCCGGGCAGGATCGCGACGCTTCCAGGCCACCCGACGCCGGGATGTGGAGCTGCGGTGGGGTCACGGGATTGGAGACAACCCCCTCCAAGGCCCTGAGGCGGTGTGGCTGACCCGGGGCCAGCCCAAACGAGAGGCACAGTCCCAAGACAGGGACAGCGTTCCTGCCATCCTTGAGTGGGCCCTTGCCAGTGGGTCAAAGGGTGTCATTGGGAGCCCCTCACTGTAGCCCCTTGAGGGGGGTGGTCCCGGTGGGCAGGACTGCAGTCTTCAGGGTGGACACAGTGGTGATGAAATTTTCTGGCTGCCAAGTGCCGGGCAGGTGCCTGGAGCAGCAGCTGCCGCGGGCTGGCCAGGTCCCTCTAATCACCCTGTGAAGGTCTTGGCACCCTGACTTCCCAGGAGAGGCCTCGCAGCCAGGGTGAGACGGGGAGAGAAAGGACTCCCTGACCACCGCCCACAGGGGTCCCTTGGCCCAGAGATGGCTCCACCTGACGCCGCTTCTCCTTCCCCGCCAGCCTTTCTTCACCGATGAGTGCAAGTTCAAGGAGATACTCCTACCCAACAACTACAACGCCTACGAGTGCTACAGGTACCCCGGCATGTTCATCGCCCTGAGTAAGAACGGGAAGACCAAGAAGGGGAACCGGGTGTCACCCACCATGAAGGTCACCCATTTCCTCCCCAGGCTGTGACCCTCAGAGCCCCCAGGAGGGGAGTGCCAAGGGCCACCTTGGTGCACTTTCTTCGGATGGACAGTTTAACTCAAGAGTAGGTGTAAGATATTTAAGTTAATTATTTAAATGTGTATATATTGCCACCAGATTATTTATGGCTCTGTGGATGTTTTGTATTTTTCTGAAAAAAGCAAACGAACAGAAAAACCCACCAAACCCTGACTTTTCTGGTAAAACAGTAGAGACCCTTCCACTGGGTTCATTTAACTTGTCAAGAAGTTGTCACAAGTGACTGCTGCTATTCCGTGTATTAAAAACCGGTGACATCAGTCTGTGACATCAACCCTGCTTTGCACTGTCCCCTGTGGTTTGGTGGTGAGCATCTCTGTGTCTGGAAAGGTTTCCTGGGGCTTTAGAAGCCAGTTAAGGAAGCTCCCAGTCTTGGCTTCATTCCTAGCATCCTGCAGCGCCCCACTCCCTTTGTGTCCTGAAGATATTCCTCAGGACATATCGGTTTACTTCGGGTGCAGAAAGCGCACTGTCGAGGCCACCACTGCCACTCTGTTTTTAGATCTGCCAGGAATGACCTTTGAACTTTGCTGCAGTCAATCTTCCTCGACCTACCAGATGGGGGAGACCCGTGGGCAACTTTATAAACTCCTGTTTTCCTTTTTTTGGATCAACCACAGCCCGTGTTTCTCTGTGGCCACTGGGGCAAAGGCAAAAACAAAGCAATTTTGTAAAATCCGTCGGAGAGGAATTGATATTGCACTGGAAGGCTGGAAAGGGACAAGACTGGGTGGATTTACAACCACTGCCAAAACCCGAGGGGTGAAAGACAGTTTGCGATAGTGGAGACTTCTGATAAGTAATAGCGTATGCGTGTATGTATTTTTTAAAAACTCAAAAACCAAAAACCACACACACTTCCCTGTGTTTGGGAAGCTTCGGGCTAGAACTAGCTGTTCATTTTAGGTGACATGTCCTTGTCATTGTACAAAAACACTTAAGGCAGTTTGCGTGGAGGAAGTCACTGCTTCTCTCCGTTGCATTCCTGATTAAGTGGATTTAACATCTACCTCGAAAGCCCTTAAACCACTCATCTGGCAAAATCTGAAGACAGCTCAGACCGGGTGTAGGAGTTTGCCATCCCAAGTGGCTTTTTTTTCCATATGTAGCCAAAAAGGATTGCAGATAGTGTTGGTGTGCCCCATTCGAACCTTGTCACGTTTGAGCTATCTTTACCCCGTGATTTACTTTTAGTAAGCATAATCATGGTGAAAATATTTGCAGACAGCTGTTAGAGTACACTATATGGTCACCAAGTAACCTTATATTTTTCTTTATATATTTTACAAATGTAACCCCTGTCGTGGAAGCAAAGATGGAAGAGGCAGGGTCGGTGAGGTTTAAAAAAAGTTCCGAGGTGATGGCAAACATTTAATTTTAATGAATGACTTTTTCGAGTTTATACAAAATGACCTTAGCTTGCTACCAGAAATGCTCCGAATGTTTCCTCAAGACTTTTAATACTCTCCTAAGATGTTTCTGAACTGTCTCCCGAATTAACTTTATGGGAGTCTACAGACAGCAAGACTGGAAAAATCTGATTGGAGTTTTTGTCTTTCACATTCCTTTTTAAAACTCTTTGTTCGAATGCAAATCATCTACTTAAAATACTATTCTTAAACTGAGGCCTAGAAGAAAGAAGCCACTTAAGACAGGACCTTACTTCTCAAACTGTTGTTCAGGCCAGGCCGTAAAAATGTTTTTTAAAAATTTTAAACCGCGCCCTAGACTCCAGGAGTGCTGAGCCATGCTCAGAGATCTCGGTGCTGATTGCGTAGGGGTGGGAGAGGGGTTGGGGTTGGGGGTGAGGAGCTGGGATTTGTGGCCGTTCCTGTATTTACTGTTTTCACATAGTAACAAACCAGATTGTTTCAGATGCCTTAAATATGGGACGATGTCTTGTCCCAGAGCCCAGTCAGATTGTCAGGAACTCAGATGTCTTAAGGGCAGGACTTGGCCATCCTTGACCGTGTGCATATATTCAGCGGATCGGATGTGAAGCGTGTAGAGATGTCATTGAACCTTTGAAATAGTGTAAAGTGTTTCTATTGCTGTGATGGGGATTTGAGGTTTCTGTACTTACTGCTGTTTTCAGAATCTGTCTGTAGTTTTATACAGGTGCTGACCCACATTGTGATGTATGTGCTGTGCACATCGAAATACAGAATAAATGGAAAACATTTATCACGTGTAAAAAGAACCCCATTGGACTTGATGGACATAGCTGGGGAAGGTATCGCAAATGATTAAAACCTGCCTTGAAATGCCGAGATATGGCTCCCTCCTCCTGTCTCCCAGTGTCTATTTGAGGCCCTGAGCCTCGCCTGGCCGGGGCTGGGGGTGGTGGTGGGGGGCGTGGAGACAGATTTTAGCCAGCTGTGTCCACACAAATGTGGCCTTGAAGACAGGAGCCTCGGGGGCGGGGCCTGGGGGGTGTGAGTGTCACAAAGTTTTGTGATGACGCTGAATCTTGCAGTTTATTCTCCTGATGGGGCTAATTCACACTATTCCCACCCAGGGACTAACCAGTGCCCCTCACCTTGGCCTGGTCCAGGCTAAAGCAATTTGTATTTTCCTGTGGGTGGAGAATGCAGCCCCCAGAGCTGATCATCAGAAGACTGACTCAAGTATATTTTTCAATCTCCCACCCATGAGTCTTGAAATCAATACAATGAACCCCAACTAGCCTTTTACAAAAAAGGAAATGGAATAAAATCATATAGAATAGAGCCTTCCAGATTGTGTCAGTCACAGTAAGGGAACAGATTGTCTTGTGGGCACTGCGTCTACTATATGTATCCAACTGGTCTCTAATAGGATGTGATATAGGAGGTCTTAGTAGTGTTGACGGCAATTAAAAAAAAAAAATTGAGCACTGACCTAACGGGCCTAGAATCTGTGTTCCCCTCCCCACTCCAGAATAGATCCAGTCACTTGGCAAAAAGACCCAGAAAAAGCCATCAGGGCTGCGGGGTCCTTAATGGTACTTATTTTGCCCTCTGAGACATCACTTTCTTCTGGATGCCCATGATCTAAGGAGGACCAAGACATCCACGGGCCGTGTTATGGGTTAAATTGTGGGTCCCCCAAAAGGATACATTGGAGCCCTACCCCACCCCACCCCATACATAGAATGTGACTTTCTTTGGTAATAGGGTCTTTGCAAGGGAATTGAGTCAAAATGAGGTCATTAGGGTGAACTCTAGTCCTCTGTGACTGGCGTGCTTATAAAAGGAAGGTTGTGGCAAGAGACAGCCACAGGGAGGAGGCCTTGGATGGAGGAGGGCTGGGGTGATGCGTCTGTAAGCAAGGAGATGCCAAGGAACAGCGTGAACCCCCAGGAGGTGTGCAGAGGCCTGGCCCAGGCTCTCCCTCAGCCTCAGAAGGAGCCAAGCTGCCCACACCTTGATCTAGGACTTCTGGCCTCCAGGCCTGGGAGACAATACCTTCTCATTATTGGAAGCCACCCGGTTTGTGGTCCTTTGTTGCTGCAGCCCTAGGGGAACTTAGCGGGGTAGCTCTTCATACTCCTTGGGGTGGGGGGTGGAAAAGGAGTGAAAAGGCCCAGCCTTGGCCTTTTCTCCTGCTGACCCCTGTGGTCCCCAGTTCCATATCTGCCCTGGCCAAACACGGAAGGCTTCATCCAGCTTCTGAGGCAAGAACCTGCCCATGGTTGGCAGCAGAATCTGGCAGTTGAACCGCTTGGCCTTCCTGCCTCTAGACTGATGTTGGGTCCAAACAGGGGGACTGAAAAGTCATTCATTCACTTAACACTTGTTTGTTGCATGCCTACTGTGTGCCAGGCGCAGCTCTTAAGAGCTCGGGATACCCCAGTGAGGAGAACAGAGATCCCTGCCCCGGTGGGGCCCTCATCCCGAGGGAGAGGACTGTACATGACGAGCCGGGAGGAGACAGAGAGGCTGGGCCATGGGGTCCGTCTCAATGCCCCGGGGACAGCGGAAAAGGGACACTGGCGGCCAGGCTGAGAATAGACAGTCCAGAGGAGAGCAGGGGGCCCTGCTGGGGTTTCTCAAAATCCTCCTGCCTTCTAGGGCACCTCCTCCTCAGTTCTGTCTGTCCTTGGTGACCCAACAGGCCCCGCTTGCGGGCCAACGTCACTGCCTCCCGGCTGGCTGTGTAAACTGGGCCGAGCCAGGTGACATCTCTGTGCCTCAGGGGCCTGGTGTGTGGATTGAGGATGGGATGCGTGTGAAGTGCTCGGTACAGCAGACAGTCACCCTTCCCTATCGTCACTGTTTTTCTCCTAAGAGACTTAATTATAGTCTTAACGTCCCAATTCTTTTTATCTTCCGGGTGCTGATGGGCTGATTTTCTGGCCGGTGTTAGGAGCTGCTGTCATCAAGAACAAAGCCCCTCATCTGGGTGTGGTGGGGTCTTCTCGGAGGGAGGGCTGCCTCGCCCTGTTTCTGAAGGGAACTCCGGGAACCCACCTCCCTCCTACCTGGGAGCCTGCACTGGTCCACTCCTGTCTGTTCTAGAATGTGACGGGGCAAGGGGTCCTACGCTCAGCCTTTCTTCAGTGTGAATACATTGTAATTGTTCTTGATTTAGAATCTGAATCCTAAGTGTTTCTTTAAAAAAAAAAAATAAGTGGGGGAATTCCCTGGCTGTCCAGTGGTTAGGACTCGGCGCTTTCACTGCCATGGGCCCGGGTTCAGTCCCTGGTCAGGGAACTGAGATCCTGCAAGCCGTGCAGTGCAGCCGCCCCCCCGACCCCCCGCAAAAAAAGAAGTGGGATAAACAGCAAGGTCCTACTGTATAGCACAGGGAACTATGTACAATATCCTGTGGTAAGCCATCATGGAAAAGAATATGAAAAAGGAAGTCCATACGTGTATAACTGAGTCACTTTGCTGTACAGCAGAAATTAACACAACATTGTAAATCAGCTGTACGTCCATTAAAAAAAACATCATGGCCAAAAGAAGGTGGGGAGAAGGAAGGGTGCCCACGCTGGGCCATGTCCTCGCTGGGGACATGCTGGGCACACAGGGAGCCGAGCTGCCAGAGGAGACCTAGGAGCTCGGGCACCTGGCTGGACCATTGAACAGCAGCCCTGCCCAGCCTCCACCCCCAGTACCGCCCATCCCCGAGCCTCACCCTCCTCCTACCCAGGTGCACAGGCCGAACCCTGGGATGCCCTCCCCACCCTTCCCACCGGCCTGCGGTCCCCCACTCAGCAGAGCTGGTTTCGCCATCCTGGCTCTGAAATCTAACCATCTCCCCACCTGCCAGGCAGTGACCTTTGTGCCTGTCACCTCTGCGTGGGCCCAGGTGGCTGCAGCAGCCTCTCAGCTGGCCTCCTACCTCCATCTACGCCCAACGGCCCGTCCTCTGGGGCCTTCTCAACGCACACATACGATCCCTGCCCTCACCCTTGCTGGAAGTCTGTCCACAGCCTCCTTTTGCAACGAGGGTCAAGATCACAGCCCTCGACGGCATGGTCCCAGAGGCTTTTCTCATCACTTACTGCTGCATTACAACCTACCCCAAAACTCGAGACGTCAGACAACCGTTTTATTAAACGTCCCAGTTTTGTGGGTCAGGAATTTGGACAGGACCCTGGAGGATGACTCTTCTGCTTTACATGGGCTTTTCAGCCTTTGGATGGGCTCAGCTGGGGTAGGGAGGGTCATAATTCTTCCCTGGCAACTCAGGCTTCAAGGGAGAGTGCTCAGAGAGGTCCAAGGCTTCTTATGGCCGGGCCTGGAAAGTTCGAGAACATCACTGCTGCCACTGGTCATGCAAACCACCCGACCAGCTCAGATTCTGGGGGGGAGAAAAGCACAGAACTTGCAGCCTCTTCAATCGAATGCAAAGGCCCAGTTTGCTCTCACCCACAGCCACCCCACTGTCTCCCCCTACCCCTACCCCGGTGCTTGGCCCTGCTCCCATCACACTGCTGCTGTCAGAGCCCAAAGTCACCATCTATTCAGCCACCGGGCTTTTGCACGTGCTGCCCTCCTGGCCCCCAAGCTCGTTACCCAGGTGTGTCCAAGTCCTGGGGCGGCCCTAACAAATGACCACAAAACAGGTGGCCTAAAACAACAGAAATTTATTGTCTCATGGTGTGGAGGCCAGAGGTCTGAAATCAAGGTGTGGGCAGGGCTACTCTCCCTCCAGAGGCTCCAGGTGAGGGTACTTCCTGCCTCTTTCAGCTTCTGGGGGCTCCAGGTGTCCCTGGGCTTGTGGCCACATCGCTCCAGTCTGTGCCTTTGACTTCATATGGCCTCCTCTGTGTCTCTGTCCCCCTCATTACAGGAACATCAGTCGCTGGATTTCAGGCCCACTCTAAGCCAGAATGACCTCCTCTGAACTTGAATAATTACATTTGCCAAAACCCTGTTTCCAAGAAAGTTCTGGGTGGACGTGAATTTGGAGGGCACTAATCAACCCAGCACATCCGTTAACGCTGATTTATTATGAAAATCACAACTCAAAGGCCATTTGCTATACGGACTAAAGAAACGAACACCTGTCCTGTGTTGGGAAGGAAAAGGCCTGGCATACAGGAGACGCTTATACAGGTTTGCTGGTATCGTCATTGCCCAGAACCTTCCCTGGCCGATTCCCACCCCGCAATGGAGCCACATTTCCAGCGACTTGCTCCTTTGTGTCTTAGGTCAGGTTCCCCAGAAGCCAAACCTGGACAGAGATTCTTTTCTTTTTGAATTTTATTTTATTTATTTTTTATACAGCAGGTTATTATTAGTTACCTGTTTTATACATATGAGTGTATATATGTCAATCCCAATCTCCCAATTCATCACACCACCACCACCACCCCTGCCACTTTCCCCCCTTGGTGTCCGTACGTTTGTTCTCTATATCTGTGGACCGAGATTCTTGAGCAAGGGGTTCATTAAGGGAGGAACTCTTGGAAAACCCTGGAAGAAAATGAGGGAAGCAGAACTGGACCAGGAAAGAGACAGATGTGACAGCAGGGAGTCTGGCCCACCTGACCCCACGGGGCGCTCTGGACGTGAATGTCCCACCTGAAAGCATGGGGTCCCTGCTTTGCTCCTCTTGTCAGTCTGTTGCTGCCTGCAGCCTGCCCCAGGGGACAGTGGACCCTCCCGGGCACAGACAGGCGAGGTGGCGCCTTTCCAGGAAAGGTAAGGGGCAGGGGCTTATGAGGCATCAGCAGCTTTGGGATAACGGCACCATCCCGGGGAAGGGGTCTGGGTGGGGACCACCAACATCTACCACACCGGCACTTCTTTGTAACCTTTCCACAGTTATGAACTGATTAAAGAATTATGTAATTATTTGCTTGGGCCTGCTTTCTCTCCCCAAGACGGAATCTTTGAGGGCAGGGCCGAGCCTGGATTTGCTCACCATCTATACATCCCCAGGACCCAGGACGGCCCTGGGTACCTATGAGGTACTCCTCGCAGGCGTCGGGGCAGGGGGAGCCTTTCCTGGGGTCATACATGCAAGTTCAGTGTGTGTGCCCTCCCCCGAGTCGAGTCCACACTCCACCCGCTGGACAGGAGACCAGGAGCCAGTTTCAGCTGGTGAAGGAGCCCCTGGGGGATAACAGAAGGGCTGCCTGGTGTCCACCTCAGCTCACTGAGCAAGCTTGGCTTGCGGGATCTTAGTTCCCCAGCGAGGAATCGAACCCGGGCCCTCGGCAGTGAGAGCGCAGAGCCCTAACCACTGGGTCACCAGGGAAGTCCCTCCCCTTTCTTTTTAACTGTGGAAAATAAAACATAAACCTATTACCTTAACCATTTGTAAGCGTATCAGCTTGGTGACATTAAATGCCTTCATAATGTTGTGTAACTATCCCTCCCATCCATCCCTGTAACTCTCTCGTCCTCCCCAACTGAAGCTCTGTCCCTGTTAAACACTAAGTCCCCATCCCCCTCCCCCAGCCCCGGGGGCCCACCACTCTCTCAACTGTCTGCGTGGATTTAACTCCCCTAGGGACCTCCTACAAGTGCAATTTCACAGTATTTGTCCTTTTGTCACTGGCTTATTTCACTGAGCATCATGGCCTCAAGGTTCATCCACGTTGGTGCCTGTGTCAGAATTTCCTTCCTTTTTAAGGCTGAGTAATAGTCCCATTTTGCCTGTCCATTCACACATCAGCGGCCGCTTGGGTGGCTTCCACTTTTTTGGCTGTTGTGAATAACGCTGCTATGATATCTCTTCAAGACCCTGCTTTCACTTCCTTTGGGTATATGCCCAGAAGTAGAATTGCTAGATCCTATGGTAGTTTTATTTTAATTTTTTGAAGAACCTTCATACTGTTTTCCACAGTGGCTGTAACATTTTACGTTCCCACCAACAGTGCACAAGGATTCCACTTTCTCCACATCCTTTTCAACATTTTTTTTTTTGATGGTAGCTACCTAATGGGTACGAAATGATATCTCATTGTAGCTATGATTTGCATTCCCCTAATGATTAGTGACGTTGAGCATCTTTTCATGTCCTTATTGGCCATTTGTATGTCTTTTTTGGGGGAAATGTCTATCAAGTCCCTTGCCCATTTTTTTCATCATGTAGTTTCCCATTGAGTTTATGAGTTCTCTATATATTCTGGCAATTAATCCCTTTTTAGATAGAGGATTTGCAAATATCTTCTCTTATTCTGTGGATCACCTTTTTACTCTGATGACAGTGTCTTTTGATGAACAAAATTTTTAAATTTTCATGAAGTCCAATTTGTCTATTTTTTATTGAATGATTCTTTAAATTCTATACAGTGTTTTACAATTTTCAAAAGTTTCCCTTCCATGATTTCATATAATCCCACAATTATCCTTTCTTTTCTACTTTTTCTTTTGTTGTCTGTGTCTTTGTGTCATACCCAAGAAGTCATTGCCAAATCCAATACCGTGAAGATTTTACCCTATGTTTTCTTCAAGAGTTTTATAGTTTTAGGTCTTACATTTAAGTCTTTCATCCATTTTGAGTTTGTTTTTGTTTATGGTGTTAGATAAGGTGACCTTATTTATTTTTTAAATTTATTTTTGGCTGCATTGCGTCTTTGTTGCTGTGTGTGGGCTTTCTCTAGTTGGTGGCAAGTGGGGGCTGCTCTTCGTTTCGGTGCACAGGCTTCTCATTGCGGTGGCTTCTTTTGTTGTGGAGCACGGGCTCCAGGCACGTGGGCTTTAGTAGTTGTGGCACACGGGCTCAGTAGCTGTGGCTCACGGGCTCTAGAGCGCGGGCTCAGTAGTTGTGGCGCACAGGCTTAGTCGCTCTGAGGCATGTGGGCTCTTCCCGGACCAGGGCTCAAACCCGTGTCCCCCGCATTGGCAGGCAGATTCTTAACCACTGCACCACCAGAGAAGTCCCATGATCTTATTTTTTTAAATAGCAGATAGCTCACTTATTTCCAAGTCTTTCTTTCCCCAGATCTCTTGCATTTAAAAGTGAACTGGGGGGACTTCATGCCACAACTGAGGAGCTGGCGAGCCGCAACTAAGGAGCCTGCTTGCCGCAATTAAGACCCGGTGCAACCAAATTAATTAATTAATTAATTTTTAAAAACCAACTTTACAACTCCAGCTGAAATGGAAAAACGTCATCGCTTGCCGTACACAGAAGGTAACCCAAGAAAACAAACACAAAATGATGCTGAGAAATTCTTGCAAGATGCGGTGTTCTGCCGAAAGCTCTGAGCCTGGGGCGCTCCCTCTTTTCTTTTTTTTAAGGGAGATTTGCAAGTGTTAGAGATGTGTGAAGGGCTTTCTATCACCAAACAGAAACTTTCTCCTCTTAATGAAAATGGCTGAAAGGGAATAACTTTCTCCCTGTGGGATTCCTGGTGATTTAATGCCACCCCTGTCCCACCTAAAATCCCCTCTCCTGATGGAGGGAAGCATGACACTCTGTGCTTGTACAACACCCTGTTAATAGGCAAAAAAAGGCAAAACCAGCAGAGACTCTGGGCAGACCTGGAGCCAAACCCCAGAGCACCCTCTCCACTAGGATCTGCCGACATGTGCCTCTGTGTGCAGAAGTCCAGACTCTTGGATAAAATGATAGAGGAGGTTCTGTGAAGGTTTTAAAAATGGGCGTGACTTTTTAGGTTCTCCTCCCACTGAGAGGCGGGGTCTATGACTCCTCCCCTGTGACTGAGCGGGCTTCTGACTTCTCCCACTAGTGGAAGTGCCACTGTGCCTTCCGGGGCTGGGTCATGAAAGGTGACTCAGCATCTGTGCCCTGGACCTCTCATGCTTACAGCCCTGAGCCACCACCTTGAAGCCCAGCCACCCAAGGCTGCCATATTGAGAGGAAGCCCAAGCTGCATGAAGAGGCCATGTGTCCTTGCCGTCTGGCAACAGGCCTGGCCATGTCTGGAGTTCAAATCATCCCAGCCCAGGCACCAGACATGTAAAGAAGCCTCCAGATGATGTCAGCTCCCAGCCGTTTGTCCTCAAAGCTGAGGCTCCAGATATCACGCCACGGAGACAAGCCATCCTGTGTGTCCTGTCCAAGTTCTTCATGAGAATTGGCTAGCTCAGTAAAACGGTTGTTGTCTTATACCGCTAAATTTTGGGGGAGTTGATTATACAGCACAAGATAACAGGAGTAGGCCCTGGCAGAGAGGCAGGGAAGATGGATTGAAACATGCACCCAGCTCTCTTTGCAACCCATTCGTTCCCTGGAACCACAGGACATCCAGGGCAGGCTGCCCAGCTGGGCATTTTGCTTCTCGGGTGTGGGGAGGGGAATAGGGAACGGGGTGGAGAACACTGCTTACTTGTCTGGGAGGCTTCTGGAAGAATCTAGGATTTCCCTGTGCCCTGGGGGACCTCCAGCATCAAAGTCCAGTGTTCCTTGATGGGTCTCCTGGATGGCAAACAGTCCCTTCTGAGCCCTGGGCACCAGGAGGGGGCCAGTTAACAGGATGAATTGTTTCTGGCCCCAGGAACTGGCAGAGGGCTGCTACGTGCACCGGAGGCCCAGGAACTGACTCTCTCTGCACGGAGTCAGCAAAGAGAGGATGGTTGGAGGCCCTCCCTTCTGCCTTCCTGCATCTCCTGCCCTCGGGAAAGTGCTGCTGGGCCCTCCACGGTCCCTGTCGTCCTTTGCTATTCAGCCTGAGCAGTTAAGGGCTGAGGGAAGACAAAGTCATGAATAGGCAAAGAAAAATGACCACATGTTCCAGGGCCCTCAGCTGCCTGGGGAGGAAGACCTGGCCAGTGCATGAGGGAGACATGACTGGAGACTGACCAAAAATAAGAAAGACATCTCTTGAAGAGATGCGTCTAAAGCACATGGAACAATTACTTTCTAAAATGTTCAGTAGATGGATTTGGCAGGGGAAAGGGGTGATGGCTGAGTCAGAGATCTGAAGGCTCATCCAGAAGAAAGAGCTCACAGGCCTCTCCCTGCTCTGCTCTGACTCCCCACTCCCAGCCTTGCCCCAGCCTCCCGGCCTCCATCCTGTCCTGCATCTGGGCCTCTGCACACTGCCCCTCCTGGGCCTTGAGTGACTGACACCTCCTTTCAGCATCCAGCTCTCAGCACCAGCTCAGGGGCACTCTCAGATCACAGCAGATAAGCTGGCCTGCCAGTCACTCTCCCCTTGTGTGTAAGTGTCTGAAATGACCGTAGTCGTCTGGTTTTGCACATATTTGTTTGTTTCTGCCTCCTCTCAGTGGTGAGATCCTGGGTCAGGCCTTGCCTTCCCGGGTCAGGGCTGTACCTCAGAAGGAGGGCTGTGCACACAGGGGACCCTCACTGTGTACATGTTGAATGAATAACTGAATGAATACTTGGAACCTGAACATCTGAAGAAAATTGGACTGGAGGTGGTTACATATGGTTAAGAACAGATCTTTGAAACAGAAGAAATCTGACTATTTACTAATGTAAATAATCACCTGGACTGATGGTTGCCTTTTCTGCATAATCTGTTCAATTATTTACTTCATTTTTTCTTTAAATCCACTCAGTTTGCCTTTAAAGGAAACTGTGTATCCATCCTGTAATTGGAAAACTGCTATCCCTTGATATTAACAAGGAGTACCATACACATAGATCAGACTATGTAAAATCCTGATTAAATTTTAGAGGGAACTGGTCCTCCCTAGAACATCAGCCTGTGTCTTGTCTCTCTCCATGTTAAAAAGTGAGGATTGGCAAGTCCTAGAAAGATCTGAGAGGTATATTGGCATCGAGACTTCCCATTGGAAGGATGAAGGAGGATGAAAAGGCAATCCCTGCACCACCAGGTAATTTAACATGACTCAATGCCGTTTCCAAACCAGCAGGCATACGTGGCCCACGCTTTGGGAAACACTGGAGGAGGACCCCCAAAATCAGCAAAGACATAATGGATATGAATTTGAGTAATTTATCCACAAGAGAAACCCCTCCACTCTAAAGAAAGAGGTAACACATATGGAATGTATTCCACAGAATACATTGATGGATTGCCTATCCAGCCCCAAAGAAAGCTTAATGAGTCCCCTTACCCCAAGAAAAGTATAATGTTATAAGACAATAAATAAACAAATCTAAGATGAATCTTAGGATTTCTATGCCTTGAAAATTAAAAAAAAGAAAAACAACAAAGGAACTCTGGTAGATGGCTACAATAGCCACAGATTCTTCCCAATCCTGTAGCATCTGCCTTTGAAATATGACTTTTCAGTTTTCCCATTAAAGGGTGGAATTCATCTCTCCTTGAATCTGGGCTTGGGCATGTGACTTGCTTTGGTCAATGAGATAGCCAACATGATGTAAGTAGAGCCTTGAAAGCTGCTTGGGCATCAGAGCATGCTTTTTCTTACTGCCCGTGGGAACCTTGTGCTCTCCCCAGGAAGAGGCCCAGACGAGCCTGCCGGAAGAAGAGTTATGCCTACTCCCTCCAACAGCCTGCCAACTGCCAGACACACAGGTGAGGCCATCTTCCATCATGAATACACTAGCAAGTTCCAGGTTGAGATGAAGGACACACAAATCTACCCCGAGGGCAGAAGCCCAGATCCAGGTGTGGGACCACAGGCTCCAGGGCCAAGCCATGGGCACCCAGACACGCCCCCGCTGCGTAGATGGTCTCTCTCCCTGTCTGGTCTGGTCCGTGCCCCCTACGCACACTCACACTTCCTGGGAAGGCCCCTGGCCTCTTCCCAGCTCCTTGACACCAGCCCAGGAGCCTGTGGATTTCAAGAGAGGAGCAAACAGTGCCTGGAGAAAAACCCAGAACCTGCCAAGCCCCTGACTCTTTGAAACCGGCTCGAGGGCCGGACCTGATTTGTACTTCAGAGCTAATGTGATTAAGGTCGCGTTTGTCGCCAGAATATGTTAATGGACCCAAACAGCCCCCAATCACCTTCCTGGGGGGCTGCCCAGGATGACCGGAGCCCAGTCCCGCCATCCATCCGCAGAGCTCTGAAGCTTTGCTGAAATCCTTGCTTTGGGGTCTTCCAGAGAGGCAGGTCCTGCAGACCCTGTGAAGCGTGTGCTATGGTCACCTCACTTCACGGGTGAGGACAGTCAGCTTAAATTTACCCGCCTGGCTGGTGGTAGGGCCCTCATTTGACCCTCAAATCTCTTTAACCCTAGACTCCCCTTCACCCCTTCACCCCAGTGAAGGGCTCAAGAGATTGTCCAGGCTGGAGAGATGAGGAGGGTCACAGGTGTTTGAGCCTCATCTCCAGTGATCAGGTCAAAGAGAGGTCAAAGGCTGGCGTATGAGCGTCCCCAGCTGCTGTAACAAATGATGACACACCAGGTGGCTTAAGATGACCAGTTTATTCTCTCCCTGCTCTGGAGGCCAGAGTCCAAAATCAGGATCCTTTCTGCCTCTTTGAGCTTCTGGGGGCTCGCAGTGTTCCTGGGCCGTGGCTGCATCCCTCCAGCATCTGCCTCCGTTGTCACCTGGCCTTCTCCCCTCGGTCTCTGTTTCTGGTTTCCCCCTTCTCTCCTCTTGTAAAGACACGTGTCACTGGATTTAGGGTCCACTCTAAATCCAAGATGATCTCATCTTGATATCCTTACCTTAACTACATCTGCAAAGACCCTATTTCCAAATAAATTCACACTCACGGGTACTGGGGGTTAGGACTTAGGCATATCTCTTTGGGGGCACCATTCAATCCAACACAGATGGGGAAGCAAAAGCCCATCCCCACCTCGGCCAGCCTGGCTGGACCAGGAGCCAGCCTCTTGGGCTCTGGAGGAAGACAGAGAGAGCTGGCCTGGCTGGCCCCATCCAGTGCCATGGCCCAGACGCAGCAGACAGAGGAGCAAGTCCAGGCGTGGGCAGTGTGTGCCCTTAGGGCCTTGACATAATGCAGAGGAAAGCAGATCCGGCCAGCCAGCATCACCCAGCCCTCAAGGTCCCTGCCCCTTCCCCAGCCTCACCTTCCTTCCACCCTATGCCCCTCATCTTCCTGCAGCACTCCAAACCATCCAGCCCCAGGGCCTTGGCACTTGCTCCCACAGCCTGGAGTTTCCTTGCCCCAGATCTTCCCAGGTGAGTTCCTCTACATCTGAAAGCCACCTCCCCGACCCCAGCTAGAGCAGCCTCCTGGACGTTCCCCGACAGCCCCCCAGCAACCCAAACCAACGTGCGTCATGTGTCCACCTCCGCCCCCCGCCCCTGACTCCGAGCCCATGAGAGCAGGTCCCTGCATCCCCAGCATCTGGAAGAGCACCCAGCACTCGGCAGGGACAGGACCATCGTTTATTGAGCGAAGGAATGAGCGCAGAGAGCATCACTTTCTAGTCTATGGTTCACCTCTAGCCCTGAGGATCTGCTCCCAGGCAGGGCCCTGGGGACATTTGGGGACCTCCAGTCCTGGCTCCCACAGATTCCCAGGTTGAGCCAGGCAGACCCCTGGGGACAGGATCAGCCGTGCTTGCTGCAGTGCCTGACTTGGAGCCTTTTGGTGAGAAATGTGCATTTCTGGGGGCAAGATGGTCTCAGGAAATCTCCACCTATTCATGTGCAAACACAGGGCCTCTGGGATCCCCAGAAGCTGGGGCTTTGACAAGGAAGCAGCAGAGGGAGTGAGGGGCACAGGACCCTGAAGGCTGGCTCAGGGGCCAGGAGCCAAGGCCGGGCAGACAGACAGGGCCCGGCAGGTGGGTGGCCGGCCAGTGGGTCCTGGCCAGCAGTCCCTCTCCCAGGGAGCTCTCACCCAGCTGGTGTGCGAGGTGAGGCAGCTGGGTCCCTGAGGGCTACCTGGGTCCCCACCTCTGGTCCCGTTCACACTAGGCCTTGGCCCACACTCCGTCCAGGCAGTGGGTGTGTGCAGAGGGCAGGGAGGCAGGACTCAGTTTCCCCATCTGTAAAATGAGTCTCGGTTGTTTCTCCCATCTGCTGCCGACCCTGAAAATCTTAGAATTCCAGGACCTCAATCTCTTGCCCCAGGAGGCTCATGTACCAGCCCCTCCAGGGTTGTTAGAGAAAATCCAGGATGCCCAGTTAAAGCTGAGTTTCAGGTAAACAACAAACATTTTAGTGCATGGGATATACTCATACTGAATTTGGGAAATACTTATACTAACAAATTCTTTGCTTTGTATCTGAAATTCAAATTGAACTGGATGTCCTGTTCTTACTTGCTAAATCTGGCAACCCTAATTCCCAGCTCTTCTTTCTGGGGCCTTAGGGACTCTTCCGCACCCCTTTCTCCAGGGCAGGTCTTACAGGGACACTGTGACCTGCAAGACCAGGACAGGATGGGCAGGGTCCAGCTCAAGCTTTGGGTTTGCCTGACCTGTTGGGGTCCCACTTTGGGGTGGTCCTGACCGAGGGGCTGTGCATTAAGTCCTTTCACAGCTCACTGTAGCTTGGGAGAAATTCACGTTTCTCAAGGGGCCGTATTGCGGAAGCCCTGGGATCACATGTCTGATGCTGTCCGGCGGAGGTGTCCCGAGGGCTTGTCTCCATCTCAGTGCCCCCTTCTCCCCCAGGACCACCCAGGCACAGGCGTAGGGGACCTTCGCTCAAAAGCTCAGCTAATTCCTGCCCCTCTGCCTTCTTGTCTTCTGGAGTCTCTTTCTCTTTGCCTGGACCACAGTCCTCCAAACACTGGTGGTGATGGAGGCATATCCACAGTCAACCCTCCCTTGCCCTGAGGACGAGGCTCTGGGTGGTCCTGCCTGCCCCTGGGGTGCTCGGGGTCTGGCTCTATCCCTGACCCTCTCTTCCCTCCCTGGGCACCTCCCTGATTCATGATTCTGAGCAAACTGCTCCACAGCTGGTTCTGAATGTAACACACTGAAGACCTCCTCGTCTTCAGGCTGCCCACTCCTCTGAGGGACCATGGGGCACTCAGGATCGAGCAAACATCTCCTGCTGCCCACTGTATGCCAGGCACTATTCTAGTGAAGGTGCAAGCCTCCTGGACCCAGGAGATTACATTTCTAATTTGGGGGACAGACAATAAACAAAACAAATTAGAAAATAACATAGCAAGGAAGGGCCATGGGGAATGCCGGTGTGTGCACGGGCTGGGGGCGGAGGCTGCAACTTTAATCCGAGTGGTGGGAAAGACCTTGCTGGGGAAACAAAAAAGGCCTTTGAGCACTGATATGGGGGCAGGACCAGCAGGTGGACCTAAAGTGAGGGTGTGCCAGGTCGAGGGCACAGCCGAGACGAAGAAGCCCAGTGGCTGCAGGAGGTGGTGCGGTAGCAGAGGGCAGAGGCAGACGTTGGCTTCTACTTGGAGTGACGTGGGAGACACCGGGCCACTTAGGGCAGAGCAGGAGCCCGACGTGATTGTACTGTAAGCAGGTCACTCTGGCCGTTGGGCTGGGAACAGACCGTGGTGGAAAAAGCAGCAGAGAGCAGCCTGGTGGCCCCTGAAGTCACGCAGGCAGCAGGTCAGTGGCCGGGGCCAGAGGAGAGCTGGGAGGTGGGTGGGGCAGGTAGGCGGGCCGGGAGCTAGTTCTTTGCGAATCCCATGCTGGCCCAGCTCGTGGAGACACAGCCAGGCTGCCTCCCCGTCCTTGACTTTGATGGCCACTGACCCTTCAGATTGGAAATGCATTTGTTTTTCTGCTTTTCAATGAAAGATTTATTTTCCGGTCTATAAAATGCACCCACCACACTTGCTCATGAGCTCACAGACCCAAAGAAAGAACGTCAGGGATTTCCCCTCCCCACAGCCATGCCTCTCTGCCCGGCCCCCCGCACCCCTGCTGGGTCCATTGCCCAGAGGTCCCGAGCCAGCAGCAGCCCTGTGGGGCCCCATAGGCCCCGTGAGAGCAGATCCCAGGCCCAGAGATCCTCCCTCGCCTTTGGCCACCCCATCCGGGTAAGGTCTCCTGCCTGGCTCACCCGTGGGCTAGCTGTGGGCAAGCAGGGGCAGCGTGGATTTCCAGGGGCCGCAGGCCATCAGCTGAGCACTCAGGGCCTAGCGGGACAAGACTCAACAAGAGGAGAGAGAAGGCGGCTGGCAGAGGCCGGGAGTGCCCACCCCTTACCCCCCACCATATACCCTGACACCTCCCCACCCCCCCACCGCCAGGGACAGGAGTCTACCCAGCTCTGCTGTGCAATCTTGAACAAATCACTTAATCCCTCTGTTCTGTATGCCATCCAGCTGCAAAACAGCACTTAGGAGGCTGGGGTGCTGGGAGCCTTAATTAAGCCAGGCTTGCAAAGCCCTCCAAGGGCTGCAGATGAAAGGGCCTCTTGAAGTACAAAGCCTCAGCAACCCTCTCGGGCCCAGGTGGGAGCGACAACCATGAAAGAAGGAAGGAAGGAGGCGGCCAAGGTCATCTGGCTCCTGGCACCCAGGCCAGCCCTCTCCTGTCCCCTCCCCGGGCCTCCCCGGGCCATGCCGCGGGTACCGCAGCCTCCAGGGCAGGCTGTTCTCAGGGCAGAGCGAGGGGATGCTGATACGCTGCTCGGATGCTGGGGAAGGTGCCTTGGACCGGCATTCCAGGACCCACACGTGGCCCCAGGCAGCCCGGCCTCCTGCCCTGGCGCAGGCCACCTCTAGGCCTCTGCCCTGCCCTTCTCCCGCCCGGATGTCACTCTCCTCTCCTCCCTTCTGGTGTCTGCTCTCCTTCAGGGCCACCCGGGGAGACTTCCTCGCCCCTCTGTACTGGGTCCTCCTGGGCGTGTCACGCATGTATTTCCTCATCCCTGGGGTCCTCAGGGGTCGCATCCCAACCCCAGACGCGGACTGGCTACCCCCGCTCCTGGCCTGCCCACACCCCCATCACAGGGGGTGTCCTCTGATGTTCTGGAAGCATCTTGCCACCTCACTCCCTGTCTGGAGGACTCCAAACTCCCCTCTTCGTCTCTTTTCCCGTGATCCTAGCCCAGCCTCCGAGGACCACACTCGAGAAATGTCCACTGAAACGCCTCACATGTCACCCCTGGCATCAGTCAGCTCCGGTTCCCTCCGTGTACCCCATCCAGAGGGGCTGGGGACTCCTCCCAGCCTCCACACCAGTGACTTACAGAAAGCGGCATTCTGAGCATGACCAGGGCTTGCCCAGGAAGTCTGGGCACAGAGGGCATCCCCCCACCCCACCCCAGGGACCCTGACAAGGCCGGCCTCCCTGCCTCCAGCTGGGCCACCTGCTGGAGCTCTGACCCTCCAAGTTCTCCCCCAGAAGCACTGATTTTCGAGGCAGACTCGGTACATACAGCACCAGCCCAGAGGCTGAAATGAGGTCCCTGAGAGGGGCAGGATGTGCCCAAGGTAGCCCAGGGCTGTCCACGTGCCCTCAAGATGCCTGTCACCCAGAGGGGTCCTGCGAGGACTGAGTGTGACCTGGAGCAGTCTTTCTGGAGAGCATCGTGGCGGTGAAAGCAGATGTTCCCCCCTCCCCCAACGTGGACCTCAGCCTCCAGGCCGGTAGCCCAAGGGCATGATCGGGACACGGAAATTGTCACACTTTTCCTGGAGGGAATGTGCAGCGGGGCAGCCACTGTGGAGAACAGTCTGGCAGCTCCTCAGTGAGTTAAAGGTAGAATTTCCATATGACCCAGCAATTCCACTCCCAGGGATATGAAATGAAAACAAGGAAAGAAATGAAAACCTACGTCCACGCGAAAACCTGCACACAGATGCTCATCCAGCCCTATTCACAGTAATCAAAGGCTAGAAACAGCCCAAATGCCCAAATGATGGACAGAAGAACAAAATCTGGTCCATCCATGCAATGGAATATTACTCAGCCATCAAAAGAGTGAAGCACTGATAGAGGTTACAGCACGGATAGACCTTGAAAACATTCTGCTACGTGGAGAAGCCAGACACAAAAGGCCATATGGTGTAGGGAATCCCATCTCTATGAAACGTTCAGAACAGGTCAATCCAAAGAGGTAGAGAGCAGACAGGTGGCTGCTGGGGGTTGAGCAAGGTGGGGGCAGGGAGTGACTGCTACCGGGTGTGGGGTTATTGATTTCTTGCAGGGGGTGAGACTGTTCTGGAATTAGATAGAGGTGGTGGTCGTACAACATTGTGAATAGACTCAGTACCTGAGCATCATGCACGTTAAAATGGTTGAAATTGTCAATCTTGTGCTACCAGTATTTTCCACAATCAGAAAAATTGTTACATCCGGAGAAGCAAACGACCTCAGCGTCCACCTGTAGGGGACGGAGAATGCCTCGGAGTTGATATTCTGTGACATTAAAATGATGCAGAAAGGTGTTCCCCAGACATTAAGTGAAAGAACAGGTTAGCAATGGTTTGAACAGAAAGGTGTTTGGAAAATATAAATAGATGTGATTATGCATAGAAATTCTGGAAGGACAGACTCCCAAAGGCTCGTGGAGACCGTCTCTGGGTTGGGGGGATCACAGATGGCATTGTGTTTATGTGTCTGTGCACCTTTGTTCTCGGTTATTTCTAAAATGTCCACAGCAAACTTTGGGAACCAGAAAACATTTCAGAGATGGAAACAGAAGAAAATCTCAAGATTTCTCGGAAGTCTTGCCAGCCCATCTTAGGATACAGATGTGGGAGACTCAGCACGCGCCCCCTCCCCTGTCCAAGTGGGCTGCACATCTCCCAGCCACTGTCCCTTCCTGCCCAGGAGGGCCAGAAGCCAAGGAGGGATTTGGAAAGACTGGGGGAAGGTATGCCAGGGCCTGGGAAGCCGGATGAATTTCCTCCGTAGACGAGCATTCACTCATTCACTCATTCATTAACTCAAGCCTCTGTTGGACCTAACGTAATACTCGCTGGGTGTATTCTCAGGCTCCACGTGAGGGTCTGGGAAGCCCAGGAGACTTTATGAGGCAGGGAGGCTGAAGGGAGAGACAGGAGGACGACAGGGATGCTTCCGCCTCTCTGCACCAGGCTCCATTCCCTCCAACGACCCTGCACTGTTCTGGTCTCCTTGGTGGCAGCAGAGTGCTGGTCTGTACTGGCCAGGGCTGAGAGGTGATGCTGGCTGCATTGCCGCGGAGGAGTCCAGGGTGTTCTCCCAGGGAGGCACTGCGTCTTCTCCAGACCAGCCACATCTTCGTCCCCTAACAACCTTGGAGAACACTTCTGGGTCCATTGGTGCCTTGCCCCCTTGCTGTGGACTTGACTAATCCGACAAACGCCGAGGCCCCACTGTGTGCCAGGCCTGGGGATGCTTGCTGGGGGGATCGGAACAAGAGTCAGACATGGCCCCTGCTTGGAGGTCCCTGTTCAATGGTGCTTTCCGGGAAAGTCATCTGAGAAACTAGACACTCACAGGTAATGCGCTTAAAACTTTAGTCACTCCTCTGGTGCCCCCAAACTCCAGTGGTGCCCAACTAAGACCCATGCATCCTGGGGGAATGGGCCCTGCCATAGACCCCCTGTCCCGCCTGCACCCCCTTGCTCACCACCCTCCAGCCACACTGCCCTTTCCGTCTGGCTCTCCAATGCACCTAGCTCTCTCTACCCCAGGGCCTTTGCACTTGCTGTTCCCCATCACCTAGCACATAGTAGGCCCTTAATAAGTATTTGTTAAATGCATGGATGATTAGAAAACGGGGGGTTGCTTATCCCTAAAATATTGCCTAGACTCCTGCAATGGGGCTCTGATCTGGGCAGTTCTCTGGTCTCAACTGTTGTGAGGTTGTTTTAGCCGTTGTGAGAATCTACAATAATCGCCTCGCTCAGCACTAATCCTGAATTAATGAGGCAACCCTGGTTCTTTGGTGTTAATATTCTCTGAAGTTCGGCTCAGGGGAAAATAAAAAGAAAGACCCCCCCCACCCACCCACCCACCAAAGCAAGGTACAAGTGAACAGCCAAGAGTTTGGGGCGAGTCAAAACCAAAGAAAAAAGCAGAACCTGGCCCCAGTGTTTGGCCCGGGCAGCCTTTGAGGGCCAGCTGTGCCCGGCGTGTTTGTAGTGTGGGCCGCCCAGCCTGCCAGATGTTCCCCAGGAGGACTGCCACTTCAAACGCTGCAGCTCAAGCCCATTACCTGAGCAGGCTTTGTGTATTTCAAAGAGGAAGCCTGTTGAACTTTCCCTGTAATCATGAGGTCCCAACTTGCTTTTAATGGACCATTAGGGAACTCTGCAAGGAGAGCTCCCTGATCATTACCAGGTTCTGATGGCCTCGGAGCCCACCTGGAGAGGCCCCCCAGCAGCCACCTGCAGCTCGAGCTCTTGCAGGTCCAGGGAAGGCCAGGACCCTATCGGGCCACAGCCTGGACCAGGAGTGCACAGGATGCCCGGACTCACCTGTGAGGCCACGGGGTGGTATGCCTGGGGTGAAAAGCTCGACTCCACCACCTGCTGGCTGGGAGACCTGGGCCCGGTCCCCGAGCCACACCAAGTCGTCTTACCACTCTGTGTCAAATAATGCTAGAACATACCTTGCAGGTTCACTGAGAAGCTCTGGCATTTTATGAACAGCGAAACACCAAAAAATTGTGCAGTAGGTTGAATAATATCCCTCCCCGAAATTCATGTCCACTTGGAACCTTATTTGTTTGCTTTTCAATTGAAGTATAGTTGATTTACAATGATTCAGGTGTACAGCAAACCATATATATATATATATATATATATATATATATATATATATATATATATATATATATATATATTCTTTTTCAGATTTTTTTCCATTATAGGTTATTATAAAATATTGAATATAGTTCCCTGTGCTTTACAGTAGGTCTTCGTTGTTTATCTGTTTTATATATAGTCGTGTGTATCTGTTAATCCCAAATTCCCAATTTATCCCTCCCCCGCTTTTTTTTTTGTGTGTGTGTGGTATGCGGGCCTCTCACTGTTGTGGCCTCTCCCGTTGCGGAGCACAGGCTCCGGACGCGCAGGCTCGGCGGCCATGGCTCACGGGCCCAGCCGCTCCGCGGCATGTGGGATCTTCCCGGACCGGGGCACGAACCCGTGTCCCCTGCATCGGCAGGCGGACTCCCAACCACTGCGCCACCAGGGAAGCCCCCCTCCCCCACTCTTCCCCTTTGGGAACCATAAGTTTCTTTTCTATGTCTGTGAGCCTATTTCTGTTTTGTAAATAAGTTTATTTGTATCATTTTTTTAGATTCTGAATGTGACCTTATTTGGAATAAGAGCCTTTGTGGAGGAAACTAAGGTAAGGGCCAAGATGAAATCATCGTGGTAGAGGGTGGGCCCTGAATCCAGTGACCAAGAGATATGAGAGGAGAAGAAGACACAGACACACAGAGGATAGGCCTGTGAGGAGGAGACAGAGGCTGGAGGGATGTGGCCACAAGCCCAGGAACACCTGGAGACCCCAGAAGCTGGAAGAGGCAGGAAGAATACTCCCCTAGAACCTTCAGAGGGAGCACGGCCCTGGGACACCTTGATTTCAGACTGCCCTCCAGAACTGTGAGAGAGGACGTTTCTGTCTTTTTAAGCCTCTAAGTTTGCAGCAGTTTGTTCTGGGAAACAGAGAAAAAAATCGAGTTGTTCTTACAGTTGTTGTTACTCTGAAGAATCCTCGGCACCACTGAAATGTCCCAACGGAAACCCGGGCCTGACATCTGGCAGTGACCTCTGTAGATGGACAGCACCCTCTGCTTCCAAAGCAAGTGAGGAAGGAAGGGACGGAGCATAAGGGAAAGAGCTTTTAGAGCTGACAGATCTGGGTTTGGAGTGTGGCTCTGTGCCCCTGCCCAGGGCACAGACTTTGACAAGTCACTGCTCCTCTCTGAACCTCGGTTTCTTCATCTGTGAAATGGGCACCATTATATCAACCTTCGGGATTTCCGTGATGATGAAACTCCTGCAGAATGAAAACATTCTACATGTAGTGAGTGTTCAGTAAATGGAAAGGGTGTCTGTATTAGTCATCTACCGTTGCCTAGCCCACCACCCCCGGGACTTAGAGGTTGAAAATAGCAAGGACCGTCCAGTATCTCACACGGCAGCTCTGCATCAGGAACGTGGGAGCAACTTAGTTGATGGCTCTGGCTCAAGGCCTCCCACGATGTTGGTGTCAAGCAGTCGGCTGGGGCTACAGTCTCATCTGAAGGTTTAACTGGGGCTGGACGCTGAGCCTCCAGGTGGTTCACTCCCATGGCTGTTGACACAGGGCCTCAGTTCCTCCTGAGTGGACCTTTCCATGGGGCTGTTTGGGTCACCTCACAGTAGGGCAGCCAGCTGCCCTGGGGAGCAAGCGACCCAAGAGCAAGGCGGCAGCCGTACTGCCTGGGGAGTCATACACCGTCATTTCTGCCATGTTCTACTGGTCGTACAGAGCCACACTGCTGCGGTGTGGAGACGACCTTGCAAGATCACAGATTCCAGGAGGTGGTATCACCGGCAGCCGTCTCGGAGGCTGGCTTCCAGGGAGTCAGGCAGACCCAGGTGTTCCTGGGGACACTAGTGGGCAGGATCCTGCACTCACAGGTGGCTTCGTTCTCCAGACTTGCCTTTGGGTCCAGCCTCCTGGGAGCCGGGAGGCTAATCTGGCCATGTGCCCCGGCAGCTGGCCTGTCATTTTATTCATCTGAATCCTCTCCACGTCTCACGGTGTCTCCCCCATGCGGACACACAGGGCCTGCACTTTCCGCCCTGTTTCATAGGGTCACAAAGCTCATGATTGCAGACAGCCGGCCCAGGGCCTGAGTCAACAGCCCACCCAGGGACCTCACCCCCTCTCAGGGGAAGCGGCCTAAAGATCCGAGGTGCGTCAGGCCTGGGGCCTGGGAGACCTGAGACATCCTTGGGGGGCAGTGGGCAGCCTGGACGCCAGGGGCAGCAGCACCTAGGACACTCGCTGCGGCCCGACAGCAGCCCCACCGGACTGCACGTGTGTGAGTGCCAGGGCACACGTGTGCGTGCACGTGAAGGCGTGTGCAGGAACCCATGCGCACATGTGATTTACACACAAGCCTGACCACAAGTGCCACCGGAATCTGTTCAGTCACGAACATTTCCACGTACAGTCAGCTTTCTGGATCACGGGTTCTGTCTCCATGGATTCAACCAATAGAGGCTCAAAAATATTCAGAAAAAAAATTCCAGAAAGTTCCAAAAAGCAAAACTTGAATTTGCTGCATGCCAGCAACTATTTACTCAGCATTTACAGTGTGTTCGGTATTGGACCCAATCTAGTTATGATTTAGAGGATTCGGGAGGAGGTGTGTAGGTTAGATGCAAATTCTACGCCATTTTATATAAGGGGCTTGAGCATCCAAGGATTTTGGTATCTGTTGGGGGGCGGTCCTGGGCACATGCAGATACTGACGGGTGACTGTACGCAGGACATTGCACATGGTACACATGTAGGTGTAAAGAACTGCAAAAAAGCAAATATTCAAGTACACACCCCCAAGCTTAACAAGCAAAATACCACCGAGAGCTGGGGGCATCACTCCCCTAGAGTAAACACCGTGCAGAGTCTGGGGACTTGCTTTTCTCACCCGATATTCCGTGTGTGAGATCCAGCCCTGCTGACGGCTAGAGGTTCATCTTTTCACTTCTGCCCAGTGAGCACAGCACAAACCACGTAACCACTCTCGTGGTGGGGGTGGGCTGGGGAACACGCTCAGATCTTGCTCTCTTCCCAGCAACACTGTCTGCGGGACATGGATTTCTCCAGGGCACCAACACCTAGGGTTTGAGTCATCGGGTGGAAAGATGCACACACCTTCGCCTGGATCAGATAACGCCAGATCGTTTTTTCCAAATCAGTGGTGCCGGTTTAAACTTCCATCAGCTGTCTCTAAGAATCCTGAAGGGCATGCATTTTTAAGGTCCTCTTGGGGGGCTAATCCTTGGGTGGGTCAATCCTACCCCTCACCTGCTGTTAGCTGTTGAGCCCCCGTGGAGGCAGCGAGTGATGGGTGAGAATGTGGGCTTGGGATTGAGGCGGCTCTGGCTCCACATGCTGTGTGTTCTCCAGCAGGTGATGGCGCCTCTCTGAGCCTCATCGGAAACTGGGGAGGGCTGCTGGGGGCTTAAAGGAGACAATCGACCTGCGGCATTTAGCACAGCTCCAGGCCTCCAGGCTGTGCTCGGAAAGGCCACTGTTATCATCCTCATAGCGCCTGCAGGCTCCTCTTCATTCATTCATTCATTCATTCATTCACTCACTCGACAGTCATTTCCTGAGCACCTACTATGTGGGGCTGCAGCAGTGAATAGACAGACAGCAATTTCTGCTCCTCCGGGAGCTGACATTTTGGTGGGGAAGACAAGTAATGAACACGTTTTTAAAAACATAGAGTATATCAGATGGTACCACATGTCAGACGGTAAACTAATGCCAGGGAAAGGCTTGGGACTCTGAGTTAAAGGGGCACAGCTACAATTTCAAATGCGAAATTTTGTTTTAAGGTTTCATATGATAAGGAAACTCTCTGCCCCCTCACCCCACGTTCAGTTTCATGGTAAATCATGGGATCCAGGCCTGGCCGACCAGCACATGCCAGCTCCCCAGCAGCAGTCATTGGTTCAGAGACGGCACGTGACCCAAGCTTGTCCAAACAGGGGGAACCCTAGGACTTGGGGAGGTGCTCTCTCCCTGTCCACTGGGGCTGGGGGCTGTGCCATCTAGAAGTGATTATCTGGGCCTGGAACCAGTCTAGAGGAGCCAGAACCAAGAGACTGAGAGAAACAAATAAGGTCTTAGTGATACCCTTGAATTCCTGGAACAAACCAGACCTGAAGGTTTGGGTTGAGTTTTCCTTCACTTATTAGTGAAAAGATTCTAACTAATTCACCCTTGACACTGGCCACCGGGCTAGTGTGTCTTCTTAAAATCTTACAGCTTAAAATCTGTAATTGTCCAAGGCAGGCGTTGTGGACTGAATTATGTCTCCCCAATTATAGGCTTGAATCCTAAGCCCAGTACCTTATGTGACCTTATTTGGAAATGGGGTCTTCGCAGATGTAAGTAGTAAACTGAAGTCATTGTGGAGTCGGGTGGCTCTAGTACAATGACTGGTGTCCTTATAAGAGAAAACAGAGACTCAGACACACTGGGAGAGCACCACGGGATGACAGAGGCAGAGACTGGGATGATGCAGCTGCAAGCCAAGGAACGCCTAGGATTGCTGGCAACCGCCAGAAGCTGGAAGAGGCAAGGAAGTACCTTCCCGAGAGCCTTGAGAGAGAGCGTGGCCTTGCCGATACCTTGATTTTGGACTTCTGGCCTCCAGGACTGTGATGAGCCAGGCAGGGTTGGCCTAGGTCCTGCAGGACCAAGAAGGCTTCTGAGATTCCCAGGGCTGAGCAGAGTTGATGGGTCCTCGTTCGAACCTCCCTGTGTACCACTGTGAGTCCTCCGTCCCCTAGCATCTGATCTTCCCTTGGGAACCTGTAGGTGGAATTCAAGGGGCTTGTGACCTGGGAAGAGAAAAAGATGACATATTTATTCTTGCTAACCATAATGAAATTTAGCATTGTCTTCATTTATGAATGTGGGAAACCACCATATGTTAATACCACTTACTGCTATCGTGAGATCTTTTCATGTCATATTGTAGTTGGTGTATTATCTTGAAACATCAGTTATCCACGTCACCACTTCAAAATGTTGTTTCTGAGATCCACCACTAGATCTTGCTATTGAAGGTATCAATAATGTAGCATGGATTTTGCTATGTCACAAATGTACATTTCAAATATTTTTGACAACTGCATTTTAGTATAATTGGTTACCATGTTCAGCCTATGCCATTTACTTTAAACATTTAAAAGCATTATTCAGAGAAGGGGTCCATGGTATCTGTCAGGTGCTAATGGGGTCTGTAATTCAAAATACACCTCTGTTATAAAGGCATAGACGTACCCACTTTGAGCTGGGCACCAGGCCACCCAGAGTGAAGGTTATATCTTCCAACCTCCCATACAGTTATATGGCCATGAGACTGAGTTCTGACCAGAGGGCCAGGAACAGTGATAACTTCTATGTTGTATCCTTAAGAAGCAGGAGATATTCTTGCCATGGCCTGGCTCCCGTTTGTGCATCCCACTGCTTGAAATGTGGTTGAGTGGCTGAACTGTCTTGTAACACACAGATGAGGATGCAATGTCTGAGGCTGGGGGAGCGGTAAGGTGGAAGGGACCTGGGTCACTGGGTGGTCCCGCCATCCTGCCTCAGATGATTCTGTGAGATGGAAACAAACTTCTGACTCAAGCCCTGGTGATTTCGGAGACTTTAAAAAACAGAGCAGAAACATTAGCCTCATCAATGCAGAGCCTGAGGCAGGGATTCAACCCACCTTTCAGAAAACAGATGATGCTAGAATTGGGCCCCCTCCCACATCTGCCCACCCTGGCTCCTCCTACCCTTGCAGCCAAGGTGAGAGGTGTTGATTCTCGTAAGCCCCACTTACTTTTGGCCTTTTGGACCTTCACACTGGGGTCAAGAGCCAACAATAGTGGGCCCCTCCGTTTAAGCCTCATGCTAACTCTCTCCCTCAGTGTAAGGGCAATGCAGTGGGGGAGCACAGCCTCTGGGGCTCCCCAATGTCTATTAGGTGGTGGTGGAACATACTTTTGGCAAAGTGGGAGGCCTGCCAGTACCCAGATGGAGGCACCCATGGGAGTGGCCCGGCCCATCTCGTGGAGTGGACAGGAGCCATCCCAGCCCTGCTCAGATTTCAGGATAGCGAACAAATAAATAGACAATGTTTTAAGTCCCTAAGCTTTGGGGTGGTTTGTTATATAGTAAGAGATTACCAAAACATCAACCATCCCGTAAATATCCCAAGAGTTTGGTCAAGAAATCAAAGAAACCGTGATTTCATCCTGCATCGGACATCACCTCTAAGTGTATTTGGTTCCCCTTTGTCCCTTCACCAACTAAATCCCCCACCCATGAACACTCCTTTTGGTGCGGGGAGCAAGGTGGGCAGCAGAGCCAGGTCTTGCCTGGTCTTCCAGGAGGACATCTACACCCCGAGTGAGAAGCTGACATCGGGTGTTGGCTTGATTCATCGTCAAGGGGGGGGGGGGGGGAACCTGAGAGGGTCCCTGGCCTGCGCCCCTGCCTGGGGGTCCCCAGACAGAGGCCTCTCCCTCCCAGATGTTCCAAATGGAGGGAAGGAAGTGGATCCAAGGGAACTCCTGGAAAAGCCCCAGGAAAAGCCAGCAGAGTCTTGGGTGGGCCGGGAAGGGAGGATTTCTGCAAAAGGTCACCGTCTTCTGCATTCCTCCACCGTGCTTGCGGCCCGCCAGTGCTGCTATGAAAGGTCCTTATTCTTCTCTGCCTGGTACCACCCAAACAGCCACTGCTGTAGTGGAGGGTGGCCTCGGGGGGCCGGGGGAGAAAGAGGCTAGCTTTCCTGTCTTCTCTTTTTCCTGATAGATTTTTGGTGTTTGTACACTTAAACGGCCTGGGGCCTCCAGCTTCGGCAGAATGTCTTGGAAGATGGGCTCTCTCCCCTGAAAAGCTGGGAGAGGCCACAGGACGTCATCACCCATCCACCCCCAGCCACGGAGGGGGTGGGGACTGGCTGGCAGGGCCTGGACACCGTTGTCCCCCAGCACAGACGCAACTCCTCCCAGCGCCAAGATGCCTGCCTGCCTGCCTGCCTGCCGTGCCCGACGCCACCGCCCTCTGGGGATCCTGGACACTCCTGACATGTCTGGTTAACAGAGGCCTACCTGCTTCAGACTCTTCTCACGCTTTGCTACTCTTTGGAGCCCAGACGTTTGTGCGAGGTGCTGGGACTATCAGATCTGGCCAGTGAGCCGTGGGCCTGAGTCCCCTCGGTAGGTGTCCCACAAACACTCCAAGGCTGAAACCACTGGGCCCACGCCTGGAAGTTCACTTTTTCATGGTCTCATGATGGCATGGGGGGTGCTCGGGCCCAGGTCTCAATCCTGTTATCTTCCACGTCCTCTCTGGGGGACCTGGGCAGGTCTTCTCACCTCTCTGAGCCTCAGTTTCCTTACCTGTGAAATGGGCACAAATTACCCTGCCTCAGGGGTGGTTGAGAAGATTCAGGAGACCGTTTCTAAGGACCTGCCCATTTTAGGAGCCTAATGTAGGGGACGGTGGTCAGTCATCTGGGTGCTGCCTGTAGAGTCTGGTGGTGGAGACTGGGCAGGACTGTAGAAAACCCCGCAGAGACCCGGGGTTCCCAATTAGCAGGCATCTCACCCTGATAAGCCGCAGAGGCCTGGGCCCAGCTCCCCATCACCTGTGTCTGACACTTCAGCCACCATTTAACATCAGAAAGTTTATTGCAGCCTGCGGGGGCTCAGCCCAGCCCTAATGGGCCGGCCTGACGGGAGGGGCCTGCCCTTTGAAGAGGATCTTTATGGTAATTGATGGTAATGGTGAGCAGCCTGGGGGGGACAGTAGGAAGCCCCCCCAGGAGATAATCAAATTAGCCTCCCAAACAAATTACTTTCAGCCAAAACCAAATCACTTTCAATTACGGAGCAACTGATAAGACCCCATGGCCACAAAGCCACAGGCGGGCATGGGGGGACCCCACTGGTCCCCGAGTCCTTGGGATGTGGGGCTGGGCCCTGGCCTCCTTCTCCCATCCAGTGGCCAGAACTGAAGGCCACTCTTGGGACTTTACCTGGAGACCCCTGTCAGCAAGGTGGGTTGGGGGACACCTGTCACAGAAGTAGAAGAATAATGCCTTCATCTGGGGCTCAAGAGTGGGTGTGTTTGGGGGGCAGGGGCGGCATTTCCTGGCCAAGCTGGGGTTTAAGTGTTGACTGAGGGGACCTCCCTATTTGGATAGAGATGGACTTAGGGTCTCCCTCTCTCTGTAGGCGTATGAGGCTCATAGGCACAGCCCTGGTTCAGGACAGGAGAGGACCGAGGCTCCCTGGCGATGTCACCAATAGGGTGACCAACTCATTCTGGTCTTAGAGCGGAGCCCGTGTCCTGGGGAGCCCCTCAGTCCCTCTGGACAGTTGGTCACCAGAGGCAAAGTTACACAGCTGCAGAGTGGCTGGGCTGAGGCCTGCCCCTCCCCCTCCCTCTATGCCAAGCCCTCCGTCTCCCCAACCCATCCATCTGTTCATTCACCCAGGAAGCACCCTGTGCACTGTGTGCACAGCCCAGCACCAGGCTAAGCCAGGTCGGGTGAATACCTTGTGGCTTCTGCCCCCAAGGCCCCTGGCACATGAAGGAGGGGCCTGGCATCTGTAGGAAGTGGGGGGCATAGGACACCTCACCTGGTGGCTGCCCAGAATCTTCCGCTCCTGGGCTGGGGTCTGCCCTTTCCTCCATGCGTGGCTGGTGCTGGCAGTAGGGGGCGGGGAGTGGTGTGGTCCATGGCCAGGACTTGTCCCCATTCCTGTCTCAGTGGATGGTGAGGAGGCTGGGGATCCCGCCAAGAGCAAGGACAGGGTGAGGAGGTGCTGGGGTGGGGCAGAGGGGCTGCCATGATCCCTCTGAGGCTCCACTCCCAAGCTCTCCAGGGACAGTCCCCAGACCGGGAGAGTGACGCCCAATCCGCACACTGTCCTTGCTGTGTGACCTTGGGCAAGTGACCCAACCTCTCTGGGCCCAATTGCCTGGTCCGTAGACCCTTCTAGAGGAGCCTTTCCCATCACGCCTCCTTTCCTCAGTCTCACCTAATAACCGTGAGTGCTATTTCATGGAGAACACTGAGCCCTCGGAAGAGAACCCAGGTACGGCCACTCCCCTCCGTCCCTCCCTCTGGGCCCAGACGCTAGGCCTCTCAACCTGTCCAGCCCCTTCCCTCGCCCGTCCCGTCCTCCCTCCCAATGGCTCCAGGACACACAGCTCCCTTCCTGCCCCCCGTCTCCCGCACCCCCCGTTTCTCCTCCGTCCTGAGCAGCAGATGTGCTCTGACGTCCCATGTTAAGCACAAACTAGCCCCTGGACCCCTTCCTGCAGCTGCCTCTGCCTCTCCGCGTTTACAGAACATGCAGTGGCCCCTTCTCAGCCCTCAGCTTGCAGGACCTCTACTACAGACCCCCCACCCCGCTCCGTCCACCTGCACCTCCTCCCTGTGGATTCCCTCCGGCGGGCTGCGCTGGTTCCCTCCTGAACTTGACCCTCTGAGACCCCCTCCCTCACCCCCGCCTCCCTCCTCAGCCCCACTCTTCACTCCCCGGCTCCTTCTCATCCTGGACCTTTGGGCTTCCCTGGACCGGGCACCCCGGGTACCTGGGGGGTTCATTTCTCCTCTCCTCCAGCTTCCTGCACAAGTGTCCCATCGCCAGCGGCCCCGGGACTGTGGTGTAGATGGAACACCCCGCTTGGGTGGACTTTTTTCTAAGATGCCCACAGTGCCCTGCAGAAGTGAGGCCCACACCCCTGCCCTGAGCACCCAGGACGTGGGGTCCCAGGTCCAAGGAGGCTTTGCTGCTGTGGGGAGAAGCTGGGGGAGGCCGAGGCCCCTGAGGGGAGGCAGCTGGAGGGTGGCCACGTCGGGGCAGAGGGGCTGAGGCACCTGGGCCCGGTCTCGAGGGTGGCCACGGGCGCCTCCCAGCCTCCTGTGCGTCGAAGCCACCTTGGGGAGCCCAGTGGGCCACAGGAACAGATGCTGCAGAGTCCCCAGTTCCTGGGTATGGGATTTCCAACCAAGAGCCAGTTGCGTGAAGCCACTCAGTTCAGGGCGCGGCACCATCTGATGTTTCCACTGATCGTGTATTTCTTGTTTGTTTCTTGGATTCACCGGGGCGACACACACGCACGTGGGCACACCCATCACACTCACACCCTCCCATTCAGTCTCTTGCAGTCATGCACACCCACACATACGTGCATTGCACAATCGCGCACAAACCCACACTCACACACGTGGATTCTCTCGTACACGCACACCTGTGCGCGCTCACACACATTCATGCTCGCACGCACGCATGCTCACATGCATGTGAGAGCTGATGCTCCACAAGGGCGGGGACTCTGCTTTGTTCAGACGGAGAGGCCCGGCACCTGGCCGCTTGGGCGCCGCTGAGACACCGGGTGGGCGTTCGGACGACAGGGAGGGGACAGGGAGGGGACCACTGGAGCCAAGCGGCTGCAGGGGGCTCACTTGGCAGTGAGCCTCATGGGAGTGCTGCTGTCGGGACTCTGGTGGCCCACGGTGCCCTCGGCAGCCACGGGTGGGGGGACAACAGGTCTCCAGGATCCCCTGATGCCAGGAGAGGAGGCCCTGCCCTCCCTCCTGGGCGGCACCCCGTGACCAGCTCTGATGGCGGGGCTTCAGCTGCGCTTCATCTGTCTGCTCCATTCATCTTCTGCTTCTCTGACTCTCAAACGGGCCCTTAATTGGCCATTTGGCCCCGAAATTAGGGGTGATTAGGATCAACCCCCAAGCAGCATTTCAGATGGCGGCCAAGGGTCTGAAGCCCCTCTTTGGGTCCCAGGGGCCTTCGACTTGGTCACATAAAGGTCAGCCCTCTGGCCTGGCATGGGTGCCTGGGCAACCTCTGACCTTCAGCTCTTAAACCTGAGCCTGGTGATTCAGACCCGAGGCCCTGAGTACAAACGGCCGAGCAGGAAGGGCTCAGGGAAGCAGCCTGCGGGGGACCTCCATGTGCTGGAGCCTTCTGGCCTTTTGCTGCAGCCAGCGTTTTGCTGGGCACTGTGTCCTCTTGCGCCTCTGCAGGTGTTTGTTCTAGGGGTACAGAGACCCAAGCAGACATGCACCCCAGCCTGGGCCACAGTGGCCTCTGTTACGGACGCAAGGCAGAAGCCAGGTGCTGTCACCACCTCTCACCTGTCGCTTGGACCTGGGCAAGTTCACACACTCCTCCAAGCCTCAGTCTCCTGTCTCCAAAATGAAGGTAACCCCAGAACCCGAGGCTTTTCAGGGTCGCTCTGAGGGTTATATGACACATGGTACATTGTTCTTTCAACAGATGGGGAAGAAAGGATCAGCTCCCAGGGAGTCTGCAGTCTGAGGCAGGCCTGGCACACTGGGCTGGGGAAGCCTTGTTGAGCTTAAGTGGTGCTCAGGAAGCTGCCAGCGGGGGGCGGTGGGAGGCCCAGTGTTCTGGAGATCCTTCTTCGTTTACCAGGTCACAGACGCCTTTGAGAACCTGAGGAAAGCGACAAGCAGGCTGTCCAGAGAAGTGCACGCACACACACATACACGCGCACACACACACACACACGAGTGTACAACCTTGCGCACAAGGCCAGGCAGGTCTGCCTTGTACAGCTGTGCGTGTTGTGCACTGCACAAAGCTTCGTCGAGCCTGAAGTCCGGCCTGCCACCCAGCCGGATGCCTGGCGTGGGGCTGCGTCTGGGCAACGAGGATGCCCTTCTTTCAGTTGCAAGAACATCTTATAAGCTAGTGGGGGCACTGGCTGTGGTAGGAGCAGGGCGGCCTTGGGTCCCAAGCCCTGCTGGGCTCAGTGAGCCAGGCTTGCTCTCTGGGCCTCAGTTTCCCCCTTGGAAACAGGAGCTTGCAAGGCTCCCTCCATTCCTTAAACGTCAGGATGACCGGGATGCAGCACACAGTGGGTGCTCGGGTGCTGAGTAGGACAGTGGTGGTATTTCCGTACACTCCACAGGCAGGCAGGGCAGGTGCCTGTTTGTTAACATAGCCAATGATCCCGGTGGGCTTGTCCACACCTGGAAGGCATGGTTGCTTGCGGTGGCCCCTCTGACCTCTGTGCCTAAGGCACCTCAGCTCGGGCACCTGGGAGGCCCCCCACAAGGCTCCGGGTCCACAAGCCCACCCTCAGCAGCCTGCGCCTTGAGACACTCCCACTCCCCTTCCCTGGGGGTTGATCCGCATCCACCTTTGCTCCAGGGCCTCTCCTGGAGGAGCCCAGAGGGCCGGGGCCCTGTGGAATGCTGCACTTCAAGAGTCACAGCCCCCAGCGAACTGGCTGCGTTGCTCCCAGCTGCCTCCCACCTTGGGGCAATTTATGGGGTCACAAACCACCTCAAGGGTGCAATTCCTTGCCCTGGTGCCAATTGGCCCCCAAAGTGCTTTACAACCGCTTGTAGCACCGAGAAAGGGAGCAGCCCCTGGATAGCCCTTAGCCCCTGCGGCCCCGCCATTTGGCCCCCAGACCGGGGCAGCCAGGGTAGCCCAGGTCCAGCCACCTGGAGCCCCAGCTCGGCCGGGCACGGTGGCCCTTCCTCCTGCCCAGCTTTTCTGGCAGTGTTGACAGAAGTCACCTACGGTCATTTTTGAAGTAAAGCCATCCAAGTGCCTGGCCCCCCAGAAGGATGGGAGCGAGAATCCCACCTCTCCATGTAACACCACTGACCTCTCTGGGCTTCAGGTCCTTTAGGTGTGAAAGGGGGGTCATAAAAGCTAGTTTCAAAATTGTTGTGAGGATTAAATTAGATGACAGATGTCAGGGACCTAGTGGATGGTTATGATTTTACTAACATGAGAGTGGAAATTACCCAGAATCTCACCTTCAAAAGATAAGCCTGCTACTATTTGGAGCCACTCCTTGGGGCCTTTTGCTTTCTTCTTCTTGTTATTGTGGAAAATAGCATACATACTAAAAAGTGCATAAAAGACAAAGTAGAGTTTCACTAATAGTTTTTTAAATTGAAGTGTAGTTGATTTACAATGTTGTGTTAGTTTCTGATGTACAGCCAAGTGATTCAGTAATACATAATATATATATACACATATACATATACATACATGTATTCTTTTTCATATCCTTTTCCATTATGGTTTATTACAGGATATTGAATGTAGTTCCCTGGGCTATATAGTAGGACCTTGTCGTTTATCTATTTTATATATAGTAGTTTATATCTGCCAATCCCAAACTCCTAATTTATCCCTCCCCCCACCTGACATCCCAATGTTCACAGCAGCACTATTTACAATAGCCAAAACATGGAAGCAACCTAAGTGTCCGTCGACAGATGAATGGGATAAAGAAGATGTGGTACATATATACAATGGAATATTACTCAGCTGTAAAAAAGAATGAAATAATGTCATCTGCAGCAACATGGATGGACCTAGAGATTACCACAGTAAGTGAAGTAAGTCAGAAAGAAAAAGATAAATACCATGTGATATCACTTATATGTGGAATCTAAAATACCACATAAATGAACTTATCTATGAAACAGAAACAGACTCACTAACAATTTTAAGGCAAAGACCCACAGAACCAACACCCAGGCAAGAGGCAGACCCTCGGCACCCAGAAAACTCCCTCCTGCCCCCTGGCAGCCCCAGCCCAGACTCCTCTCCCCAACGTAACCACTCTTCTGCTTTTGCCATAGTAACTTCCTTGCTGTAAGCTGGACACACCTCTTAGGCCAGCTGCCCTGTGCTCTGCCCTCTGCCCTCTTTGTTACGTTTGTGAGTTTTGCTCCTGTGGCCCCATGAACTTGCAGTCATTCAGCCTCCTTCGCTGTGTAACATCCCACGGTGTGACTGTGCTACACTCCATTCATCCGTCTCCCTGTAGAGAGACATCTGGACCATTTCAGGCTGCAGCTGTAGGAACGTAGCTGTTCAGAGGGACGGTGGGAGGGCGATGGTCCGGGCAGTGGGACTGTGGGTTGTAGCGCACTTGGAGCTTCCACACTACCGAATGATCCCAACTGGTTTTCCTTTCTTACCTTTTTCCTTTTTTTTGGCCGCGCCTTGTGGCATGCAGGATCTTAGGTCCCTGACAGGGATGGAACCCGTGCCCCCGGAAGTGGAAACACAGAGTCTTAACCACTGGACCGCCAGGGAAGTCCTGTCGACTGGTTTTTAAGTCAACGTTCTGCTCTGCGTCTATGCAGAGATCTTTGAAAAGTGGCCGTGGGGTCAGTGTGTGCCCACGCAAAACCAAAGGCTCCCCTATAAGTGCTTGTGTGTGCAGAGAACATTTCAGAAAGGTGATGTCTCTGTCAAAATCTGTTAGCAGTCAGACTGCTGGGCCTGGGAGGGGAACTACGTTTATGCTTCATTTTACGCCCTCTCTATTGTTTAATTATGTTCCCACGGGCATGTTTGCTTTATAATCAGAATGGGCTCATATGCCGGTGTCGTTCGGAAGCCTGGGATTATTAAGTGCCGAGGCTTTCTGCAAACCCACCTTGTTCCCGATTGGCAGGGCTGCCTATGCTGTGAGGTCCAAACCATCCCCAGGAGTTGGACGTTGAGGTTGGTTTCCATTTCTCACTATGGTGAACAAGACTAGAACAAATTTACCTGAATATCCATTTTTACCCATTTCTACGATCTTTCCCTCCCTTCCAACCAGGTCTTTAAAAAAACATTATAAAAGTAGTGCATGGTCTTTAGAGAAAATCTGGGAATTGGTAGAAACGAAAGAGAAGAGGGCAGACAGAGCCCACCGCCGGCCTCCCCCACCCAGTGCCGGTGCTACCGGACTATTTCCTCTGGTTTTTTTCCCTGCCATGCTGGGCTTGTGTTTGCCCTGAGTTGGAAGCCCCCCATACATACACTTCTGCAATGAGGGTCAGCGTTTGGGGTCACACAGTCTTCCCTCAGCTACTTAGAACCCAGGCACAGGTGGAAAGCAAGGCCACCATCTTACTGCTTTCCTCCCGGCCAGAGACAGGCCAGCGGTTGTGCTGTCTCTGACAGCCTGCCCAATCCATGCTCCAAACCCCTGGCTTCTTCAAACCTTATGTAGGAGAAGTGGGGTGGGGGGGTACGCAGAGTGAAAGTGGTCCACCCCTGGCTTCTCAGAACGCTGGGCTATAGCCTGTAGCTTGTACATTTCCCTTTGCCCACCTTCACCCCCCCCCACCCCATCCCTGACTTCATTCACGCCACAAATATCTCCTAAGCAGCTACGATGTGCCAAGAGGATGCTAGGTGCTGCAGAAACAGCAATATTCAGGTGGACGAGGGCCCTGCGCTCGTGAGCCATGAGCAGGGGAAGCATACTAAGTCAATGAACACACCAATAAAGAAGTCACGCTGTGTCGTGTTTTGTTCGGGTAGAAGGTCTTCTGGCGTCTGTTCTCTCCCCTACCCCACCCCTGTGCTGAGCACATTCATCCAGATAGTGCTGCCATAGTGTATCACCCCGGGATCTGTGGAGTTGTGCAGTGCACAACCTGGGCCACTGTGCATGGTGGCCTTGTGCCAGGGCCCCCCACTCACAGAGACCAGGAAGCTGCTAAACAGAGCCTCCTAAGGCCTGGGTATCTTTCCAATCCTCCTTTCCTAGGAATATCTGCATAATGGAAGAAGCCCTTAGGGAGGGCAATGCTTTTTCTCCAACTGCCTGGTTGGGTTGCCGGGAGACAGAACCAGAAAATAGCAGCACCAACTGTGTGCCAAGCACTGTGTACGGTGTTTCCGGGCATCATTTCATTTCCTGTTCAGAGCAGCTCTGATTCCCAATGAGGACACCGAAGCTCGGAGAGGCGGGGGAGCATCCCAAAGCAGGTCAATGTCAGACCCCGGAGCACCTGGGCTTTGCCGACCTTGGAGTAAACCGGCCCTCGAACTGTAAAGGGGGTGCCCCCTCCCCATTTGGAAGAGCCACAGGTGGCAGCCCCCAATTTGTTCCCTGCCCATTAACAGCCCCGACCTCTGAACCACACTGGGCGTCAAGGAATTAGAGCAGAGATATGCCACCTTTTGGGAGCTGACACCCCTCCTCTTATTTAATTCCTCCCCGCCTCCCTCAGCCTCTCCAAGTGTCAGTTGGCAAGCATCTGTCCCGTAAATCAAAGCACTCCCGACTTGCTGGGTGCGACAGGTCTCCGAGAATTTCATGGAGCCCTTTGGAGGAGGCATCGTTGTGAACCACGAAAGCATTTGACAAAGTTAAAAGTGGCCCGGAGAGCCTGGCTCTGGAGGAGCTCAGAGCCTCGGGCAGGCACAGATTCCATCCAGGAGGGGCAGCTCCTCTGACCCTCTAAGGAAACCTGGGGAAGGTTCCAGCTGGTGGGGCTGGAGCAGCAAGGCCATTGTGCTGGAGCCCAGGGATTGTTTGGGAGGAAGGTGACCCTTGGGGACGTGTAAGACAGCGCCGTCTGCACACCTTTGACCACTGAAGCCGCACGGACGTCCCCGCATGGGGTCACTCACTGTCGACCGGAGTCACTCAACCACGCCACAGGGATCCTTTGTCTGCCGGCCGGAGTGAACATCTCAGAAACAGCAGATTCAATGGCTTCTGTGTTGCGATTATAGAGAAGATCCATTTCCAGTGTAGAAAACGTAGGGAAAAGCAGAGACATAT
The DNA here is from genome assembly GCF_949752795.1 of Hyperoodon ampullatus. Lineage (NCBI taxonomy): Eukaryota > Metazoa > Chordata > Mammalia > Artiodactyla > Ziphiidae > Hyperoodon > Hyperoodon ampullatus. Next base: position 6,581,609 of record NC_136920.1, read on the forward strand.
GCAAATAGAAATAAAATGGGTGCATTATTCCTTGTAATGTACCTCGATGCATGTTTTTGTTCTTTTTTTTTCTTTTCCCCTCTGGCTTTACAAAAGCAGAATGTTGCTGTGCATCCAGCCGATGTCTTGCTTTGCGCGCTCAGCATCCCACGGTGACGATTTCAGCTGGGGGCTCCCTCGCTCACCTAACTGCTTCCTTAGCATTGAGCACGTAGCTTTCCCCACTGTTTCAGACTCATGGATTCTCTTGCCAGGCCTCGCCTGCTATGGGAAGCCCAGGCCCAGCTTCCAGTCATGGGGTTTGGCCTGATGGGACTACGCCAGCGGTGTGCTGGGGCCAAGGGTGGACAGGGTCTGGGGAGGGTGCATTTTGAACCTGCCAGGCCAGAGGGAAGCCAGGTCAATGAGCCCATCGGCCCCCAGGGTGCCTAGAGGGGAGCCCCTTAGTGAACTAGTGTCGAGAAGCATCGCTGGCCCTCCGCCAGGATGATCAGCCCCCAGTCTTGGGGGCGTCTCTGCTGGCTCTCTCCATGTCTTCTCCAGCAGACCCCCTTGACCAACCCCCGGTGCACGCACACAGGTGTGTGTGTCCCCTGTCTCTGCTGGAGGACACTCTGAGACCAGCCACCCACTACCTGTCTCTCGGGGCAAAGGAGGAGCCGTCTCGGTTGGGGGTCATTGTGCTGTAGTGGGACAGTTGGGACAGCATGGACCAAGGGGCCCGCTGATGGGGGGCTGAATGGTGTCCCCCAAGGGAATGTCCAGCTGGAAGCTGTGGATGTGAACTTACTTAGAAAAAGGGTCTTTGCAGGTGCAATTAAGGATCTTGAAATGAGATCATCCTGGATTATCCAGGTGGGCCCTAAATCCAGGGACAAGTGTCCTTACAGGAGAGAGGCAGAGGGACATTTGAGACAGAGAAAAGAGGAGATAGAAGCCACGTGAGGACAAAGGCAGGGGCCGGAGAAAGGCGGCCACAGGCCCAGGGATGCCTGGAGCCCGCAAAGCTAGAAGAGGTAGGAAGGGCCCTCCCTCAGACTCTCGGGAAGGAACCAGCCCTGCTCACATCTGGATCTGGGGCTTCTGGCCCCCAGATGGTGGGAGAACAGACTGTGTGTGTAAGCCGCCCACTTTGTGGTCATTTGTTACAGGCACCCCAGGACACTGATGCGGAGTCCCGGGCTGCTGCTTGGAAGTGGCATGGCCCCGGCAGGGATACCCGTGTCCTCGAGTAAGGGTGAGGACCCGGGGTCTCGGTAGATCCTGGCACGGCAGAGGTGCCTGGAAATGGCCATTGGGGGCTGCAGGGACTTGTAGTCAAAGAGGACGGGAGGCCAAGGGCCACCCCTCAGAAACATCTCGTGTGACCTGGTAGGAGGCAGGCTGCTGCTTAGCAGCATCCAGGTCCAGAGCAGCCCTGGACGGGGCTTTGGAAAAAGGCCCCTTCCTGTCGCAGCCTAAGTGCAGCAAATGGTCGGGACTGGGGCCGACGAGACCAGCCCTCCAGACGTGCCCAGTGCCTGCATCCCAGCCCTGGTGGCTCGGCTCCCAGCAGCCCTCCGTTCTCACGCATCCACTGCAGCTGAGTCTTGTCCCATTTCCTAGATGGGGAAACCAGGCCCAGTGCTGGTCCCCAGCACTCAGCGGGAGCCTTTGGAAGGAATCTCCAACCCCCTTGATCTGTGGTATGTGAAGCCAGAAACCCTAGCCAGAACTGAGCTGGGAGCATCTGTTTAAATGCCTCAAAACAGAAATACTTCTGGTCTCTGCTGACCTGCCAGAAAGGCAGGGCTGGAGGCCTGGGAGCTGAGGATGCCGCTCTCATCCGTCCTCCTCCTCACCTGCCTCCCTCTCTCCTCTTTCACTTAACAGACGTTTATCAGGCCAGGTACATGCCAGGGCCATGCTGGGCCCTGCGGGTACGGTACTGACCAAGATCTCCACAGCCCCGCCATGGAGCTTATAGACGCTGCACAGAGGGAAATATGGAAGCAATGGCAGAAACCATCATTTGCTGACGATTATGGTAAGTTCTGTAAAGGAAGCAAGGGTCCCTTCTGAGCTTCATTTCCTCAGCTGTGAATGGGGACAGCACCCTCAGGGCTGCCATGGCCAGAGGCACAGGCCACAGGCACACGCCCACACAAGCACATGCCCACGCATACAGGTACACACACATGCACACGCTCACACACGAGCACGTGCACTCATAAACACACACACATGTGCACGTTCACGGGTACGCACATGCATGCATGCAGTGTCTGACCCAGAGCTGGCACTCCGCTCCACGGTGACTACCATCAGTAATAAACGGTGCAGAATGCTCTGGAACGCTCGGCCCAAGTTGGACTTCTCACCATCTTCCGATTCCTAAAACTGCTGTTCCCTGTGCCATGGGCTTGGGTTTGCTTCTCAGGTAACCCTTCAAAGAGGAGGCTGACACCCCCAATGGAACGAGACCCAGCCCCCAAGTCTGTAAACATGATCTCCCACTTTTAAAAATGGCGTTGCTTATGACCGAAAGGAAGCTACCGATTGAAGAGAGAACTGAGCCACTGTCTACTGGCAGGGAGGGGGCGGGGGAAGAGCTTCTGAGGAATGGGAGAGCTTTTGGGGTCATTCCCTAGGGAACGGCTGCCTCGGAAAATATATCCTGTGACATCAGGGAGACCACGTGACTCCCGTTTATCCAGGAGATACGCCCCTGGAAGGCCCAAAATAGCCCGACTTCTCTACACCCTACTTGGTGCTGCGCTGTGGCACCGTGGGTCGGCCCCATGGCCTCCCGGGCCTCAGTTTCCTGCTCTAGAAAATGTGGTGATGATAGCGACCTTGACGAACCCACGGTGCTCTTACTGTGCTTCAACAGGAACAAATCTGGGAACCTGGTTTGGGGCTGGAAATCCCTCCCGATGCACCAGCCACTGGCTCTACGATAAGCCACGAGCAGGTACCAGGCAGGTGGGTGGGGCTTTCTCCTCTATTTTTTTTTTTTTTTTTTTTGCATTTTATTTTATTTATTTTTTATACAGCAGATTCTTATTAGTTATCTATTTTATACATATTAGTGTATATATGTTTATTTTTTATTTTGAAAAATTCCAAACCTCCAGAGAAGTTTCCAGAACAGCATAAGAAACCCCCATACTCCCTTCCCCCGCATCACTAACATTTGCCACGTTTGCATCCTTACTCTCTCCTACATACGTGTTTTTCTGAACCATTTGAAAGTTGTGGATATGACAGTTTTATTTCTAAATACTTCACAAGCAAGGACATTTTCTACAGAACCACGAGACAATGAGAAACCCAGGAAGTTTAACCACCACAGACTGTTAACCAGCAGACAGTCTGCATTTACATTTCTCCAAGGCTCCCGGTAATGCCCTTTATAGCGGTTTACTTTCTCTTGACATTCTTTTTTAAGATTTAAAAAAATTTTTTTATTTCTAAAAAACTTATTTTCTATTGGAGTATAGTTGACTTGTAACGTTGTGTTAGCTTCAGCTTCAGGTGCACAGCAGTGATTTATTTATACATATACATATATCCATTCTTTTTCGGATTCTTTTCCCATGTAGCTTATTACAGAGTATTGAGTAGAGCTCCCTATGCGATACAGTAGGTCATTGACAATTATCTGTTTTATCAAAATATATATTAGTGTGTATCTATTAATCCCAAACTCCTAATTTATATCCCCCTTTCCCCTTTGGTAACCATCAGTTTGTTTTCTAAGTCTGTGAGTCTTTTGTAAATAAGTTCATTTGTATCTTTTTTTTTTTTTTTTTTTTTGGCTGTGCAGCACAGCTTGCAGGATTTTAGTTCCCCGATCAGAGATTGAACCTGGGCCCTGGAAGTGAAAGCGGTGAGCCCTAACCCCTGGACCGCCAGGGAATTCCTTCATTTATATCATTTTTTTAGATTCTACATATAAGTGATATCATATGGTATTTGTCTTTCTCTTTCTGACTTACTTCACTTAGTATGATAATCTCTAGTCCATCCATGTTGCTGCAAATGGCATTATTTCATTTTTCATGGCTGAGTAATATTCCATTGTGTATATATAATATATATCACATCTTTATCCATTCATCTGTCGATGGACGCTTAGGTTGCTTCCATGTCCTGGCTATTGTAAATAGTGCTGCTATGAACACTGGGGTGCATGTATCTTTTCGAAGTATGGTTTTCTCTGAATATATGATTGGGCAGGTGTTTTTAATAAGGGACTTTCAGAGTGTAGACTTTATCACAAATCCAATGTTGCACAGGGCAGTGTGTGTGTGCGTGTGCATGTGTGTTTTGGGACGGAAGGAATGTCGTTAAAATAGTGTGTTCCTGTCCCCTCTCTGCTGCCCACAGGCTGGATGTCTTTGGGCCCATCCTTTCCCCTCCCTGGTTCTTATTTTGTTCATTTAGGGATGAGGGGCTTCTAGGAAATCGTCTTTGCAGGTCCTGCCCAGCCCCAGAATTCTGAGCCCATCCATTTCAAATGAGCTGGAACAGCGCGTTCAATGTCCATAGAAGCTTAGCCTCGGGGAACACCTACCTGTCCTTCCTGATGGTCTCTGCCCGGGCCAGGTGGGAGGAGACCGCCCTGAGCCCTGCTCCCTGGGTGACCTCATTAGGTTCCTTTCCCGGAAGCTGCTCGCCATTCCCTTACGCATCAGCGGGTCTTTACTGCCAGCCTGGCTTTGAGCCTCAGTCTCTCATCTGTCAAATGGGTCAACAGCTGGCTCTCAATGCTGCTGCAGGAATTCTGTGTGATAACGGCCTTGACTGCAGAGCAGAGACGAGGTCTTACACGTGAGCTGAGGCAAAGGAACCGGATCTGATCGTGGGTGAAAGTCTGCCCCTCCTCCCCCAGTGCTGGTAGGTTTCTCTCTTTATCAACTTCACTCCAAGAGGAATTCCAGCATTCCGAGGGTCACGATGAAAATGACAGCGGGCATCTCAGAGTCCAGCAGTGCTCTCTGAAATGTAATTACGGTACAGGGGGCTATCCTGTTCCAGACTTCTGGAGAAGTTCTCATTTATGCTACCTGGCTGGCCCAAAGCATCCTGCCACTGAAATGCCACCCACACCCGCGCGGGGCCTCCCTGCCTGCATCTCTGGATGCCTCAAGTACATCCCCCAGCTGCAGGGGAGGAGCCCTGCCTCTGGGGAACCATAGGGCAGGAAGAGGCTCTGGCACATGAGGTCTGACTCATCAGAAGTGCTCAGAAAGGTTGGCAGATCAACAAAAAATCAATACGGTAATGAAAGCCAGGGCAGGGTGTAAGGAAGGATGGATGGAATGAACAAGGAAAGGATTGACAAACTGTCGAACCCAGTGAATTCGCGGCCACGTCAACACCTCCTGGTTCCTTTAAATGATTCGCGCAATATTTCTTGACCACCAACTACGTGTCAGGATCTGCACGAGGCGCTGAGGGCTCGGCTGTCAACTGTGCAGACACATCCCCCACCTCCGCAGAGATGTGTCCAGGAGGAGACACATGACAGAGCAATAATCGCACCAAGAAATGACAACCAGGTGTGACTGAACCAGGGCTGCTCTGAAGGGGCGGGGGAGGAACCTCTCTTGCTGTATTACAGGGAGTCAACCCAGGGGCTCAGATGACCACTCTAGGAAAATATCCAGGCAGGTGATGGGGCTGAGAAATCGGAAGGCAGGGTCCTGGCCCCGGCTGAGCCTCTGAATTTGGGTGGGCCTCTCAACTTTCTGAGAGAGTCTGTATTGGTTTTCCCTTCTTTCCTTCTTTTTTTTTTTTTTTTTAATATAGTGCAATAATTAAGAGTTTTATGACTTGAATTCAGACAGAACTGGATTCAAACCCAAATTCTGCTTTTATTAGCTTTGTGCCTCTGGGCAGAGTACAGTTTCTGAGCCTCACTTTCCGCATCTTTAAAATGGGTGCTGGGATTTCCCTGGCGGTCCACTGGTTGACTCCGCACTTCCACTGCAGGGGGAGTGGGTATGATCCCTGGTCAGGGAACTAAGATCCTGCATGCCCCAAGGCACGGCCAAATAAATAAATAAAAATAAAATAAAATAAAATGGGTGCTGTGTATTCACAAGCGCCAAGACATGGAAGCAACCTAAGTGTCAATTGACAGATAAATGGGTAAAGAAGATGTGAGATATATATATATATATATATATATATATATATATATATACACACATACACACACAATGGAATATTACTCAGCCATAAAAAGAATGAAATAATGCCATTTGCAGCAACATGGATGGACCTAGAGATTATCATACTAAGTGAAGTAAGTCAGACAGAGAAAGACAAATATCATATGATATCACTTATATGTGGAATCTAAAAAAATGATACAAATGAACTTGTTAACAAAACAGAAACAGACTCACAGGCATAGAAAACAAACTTATGGTTAGTTTGGGGAGGAGGTGGGAGGTAGGGATAAATTAGGAGTTTGGGATTAACATATACACACTACTATATATAAAATAGATAAATCAATAAGGACCTACTGCATAGCACAGGGAACTCTATTCGATACTCTGTAATAACCTATATGGGAAAAGAATCTGAAAAAGAATGGATATATGTATAACTGAATCACTTTACTGTATACCTGAAACTAACACAACATTGCAAATCAACTACCCTTCAATAAAAATATAATCGGTGCTGTGAAAATTAAATGTAAAAACATAAAGTGCCTAGCACACTTCTTGGTACATACTAAGGGCTTAACAAGTGTCAGCCATCCCCATCCCCATGCTCATGCCCATCCCCATGCCCATGCCCATCCCTATCCCCATCCCCATCCCCATCATCATCATCATGACCAGCACAGCGTCTGGTATATAACAGGCATACAGCAAAGTGAGCCCACTTTGTGTATCAAGTTTGAAGAATAATCAGTTGGTGGAGGCTGGGTTAGCAATCACAGGTCTGGGGTCCTAGTACTTTCCAATTTCAATATTTTAATTTTATCTGAAGGACATCACTACCAGCACAGTTAATGTTTTCTCATCAAGCTACTTTTTGTTTTCTTTCGCTGGGTCACATTTACACCGTTGCTGCATTCTTACATCGCTACACTGATGGGTCCAAATCTTTTCCGTTGGAACATATTTCTGTTTTGATGATGGAGGCAGTGGGAAAACAGAATTCATGGGCAGGAATCAATCCCAGGAAAAACTTGCCAGCTCCTATCATCACAAATGACAAAAGTCAGGCACAACCACACCCAGGCCCCGCCCGATGGGGGTGGGGGAGGAGCTGGCCAACTTGTGGGGGGGGTCTCAGGCCCTGGGGGGGTCGGTGCGGTGGGTGTCTGAATCAACAGCAAGAGAGGCTGCCAGTCCCGGCTGCTGTGCCACCTGGGTGGTGGCTGGTGGTGGCCGTGACTTAAACACCGTGTCAGATTCGCCCGATGATGTCTGGAGGAAGCTGTACCTCCCTCAGTGTAGACAGGACAGGGTAGTTCCCGAATTCCAGGAGAACGCCGCTCCAGCCTGCCCTGATCTAGCTGCCTCACGCTGATGGAACGCACATGGGAAGAGAGACCACGGGCCCAGTAATTCCCCTTCCGAGAGTGGGTAGGTGTGAGATGTGCCTCCACAGATGTCCTCCCCTGGTTGATGTGGACTGGGAAGTTGGAAAAAAGATAAATATATAGCAACAGGGGACAGACTGCACGCCCCATGGTACACCACTCAGTTCTGCTGGCACCTAGAGAGGCCGCCTGCAGGATATTTAATGCCACGGGAAATGTTTACAGTAAGTGGGGCAACAGGAGGATACAATTCAAATACTTAAAAAAAAAATATGAACACACTTTCAAAAGTCTGAGGAAGAAATTCACCCAAATAGAAACAGTGACTCGTGATGCAGTCATGATATTCCAGGTTTCAGAATTGCCCTTTGTGCTTTCCTGTATCTTCCAAATTTTCAACCAGGAACAAGGACGACTTTTGCACTGAAAATGTTCAAAATCAACTTTACTGAGGCATAATTTACAATAAAATGCCGCCTAGTTTCAAGGGCATCGTTCAAGCAGTTTGGACAAATGTCATTGCCTGTCATTATTCACACCAATCAAGAAAAAGAACATTCCCATCATCCCAGAAAGCATCCTCTGGGCCTTTCCAGTAGATCCCCAGCCCCTCTCCCGCCTTGGGCAACCACCGGCCAGGATTTGTCACCATAGGTTGGACTGGTCTTTTCTTTAATGTTACCATTACATTTTTCTTTTGGATTTTTTAAATAATAATTTTAAATAATATTTTTATTTCAATTCTTCAGTACCATTACATTTTTAAATAAATAATAGGGACTTCCCTGGTGGCACAATGGTTAAGAATCCGCCTGCCAATGCAGGGGACACGGGTTCGATCCCTGGTCGGGGAAGATCTAAGCCCGTGCACCACAACTACCGCGGCCGTGAGCCACAACTACCGAGCCCATGTGCCACAACTCCTGAAGCCCGTGCACCTAGAGCCTGTGCTCCACAACAAGAGAAGCCACCACGATGATCAGCCCATGCACTGCAGCCCCCGCTCGCCGCAACTAGAGAAAGCCCACGTGCATCAGCGAAGACCCAACACAGTCCCCCAAAATAATTAATTAATTTAAAAATAAAAATAAAATAAAATAAATAATAAATGTAGCAAATATAGCCCGTCTGTTATACACCTACATTTGCCAGGCAGTCTCTGTGTAAATATGGATCCCGTGTTTGATAGGGATATCTTTTATCTCTAATGTGAGTTAATTCTCACATGAACTCTTTTGGAGTTTAAAAACTTTCCTTTTTCTGTTTCACAAATAAGGAAACTGAGGCTCAGAGAAGACTTCCCTTTTCTAGGCTACCAGGATGCCCTGTTTTCAGAATAATGATCCTAATAGGGGAAAAGGGGCTTTGGTGAAGCAGAACGCTTTGGGGAAAAGGATGCATGTTCTAGTAGATTCTAGCAAAAATATGAGGCTGAGACTCAGGTGCCCCCCGCTCCCACCCCGAGTTCCAGTCTCAGCGAGGCCAAGAACTGGCTGTGTGGCTTGTCCCCCGCCCCTGCCACCTCCATCCAAGTCTTCACCATCCTTTCTGTCCCCAAAGTTCTTATTTTTTTCTGATGAAGATTTTTACCAACACCCAGAAGTTTCTGTAATTACAAAGTACTTCTCAACTAAGGGGCGGGGGCGGGGGATTTGGGATGGGCCCAGAGAATTGCTTGTGTATCTAAGAAGGCACTTTTGACATTGTAACGTAAATTTCTAACTGTAAAGTGAAAAGAAAAGGGATTACTTCCACAATGCAAAGCCTGGAAGTCAAGCTAAAGAGATTTTCTTAGCTGTTGGGATGTGGGTTTAGAAACAATGGAAACTGACCACGGTCAGAAGAACAACACCAACAAGCTCAGATGCAGGAGGGAGACCCCAGGAGAAGGGTTTAGGGCAGTTAAAAAAGACCCCAGCTAACATCAGATCCAGAACAAAGCCGCCAAGCCAAGCCCTTCTGGCCATCTGGGCCTGAGACCCCTGGGGCCCTGCGTGGGTTGAGAGAGTGTGGGGATGATTGGCCCTTGCTTGCATTGCCGCATTGCCCGCTCCACTCACCAGGGTGAGTCAGATGGCTCAGCCACCTGGACCAAATCAAATGCAGCCCGAACGCTGGAAATCAGCCCCACCCAGCACGCTGGGGGTTGCAGGGGTCGGGGTCTGCCTGGAGCAGCTCGGGAGCTGGCTGGTCCTCACCTCCGGGGCCATCACCGCTCTCACCTGGAGAGCCCCACCGTTAGCGGCAGCGCCCCCTGCTGGCCAGCGCCGCCTCTCCTCGGCCCTTTTTGGCTTCCTGCCACCACACGGACCCAGGGTACCAGCGAGCCAGCCCAGACTCTGCGCCCCACCGCCTGGGTGCAAACCCTGGCTGGAGGTCTGGCCGAGTGTGTAAGCCTCAGTTTCCTCACGTGTAGCACAGATTAACCACCGAAACTCGCAGACCATTGCTCTGACCATGAAATGTCACGTACACAGCAGCTCCTCAGGCGATGGCTGTCCGTCTCCATGAACTATATCCCAGGCACTATCTGTCCACTCTCCCGTACGACCCAGGACAAGGCTGAAAGCAGGCAGGAGGAGGCAGGAGGCCCAGCAGGCTCATGACCTGTCCAGGGAGCAGCGGGGCGTGATCTGTGCTGCAGAGGGTCTGACCCTGGGACCCGCGCCCCTGCTAGGAGGTCACACTGTCTCCCTGAAATGCAGCTTGGCCTAGATTTACAAGCCCGGACAACAAGAACGGCCTGGGTTCAAATTCCAGGTTCATCACTTACAGGCTGTGCAGCCTTGGGTCACTGTGACCCTTTTCTGGGGTCCCCTCTCTGTTCAGTGGGGGAGGGCAGAATGCCGTGGGGGGAGAGCACCCATCACACGCTTAGAACAGGGCCTGGGCATAGGAAGCTGCCACTTTCCCAGCTTCCTGTGCTCCTGGCTCCCGGTGGCCTCTCTTTTCCCACCATGGCCTTAGGAGGGGCAGCGGAGGGGTGCGGGGGGAACCAGAGGCCTCCCCGTCCTCCCCCGGCCCAATGTGGGGCACGGCCCCCAGTGCAGCCTCTGTCATCCTCCTCAATGCCCTGCATTTATCCAGGACCTTTAAAACGAAAGCTGCAGGGGAGGGTAATTAAGTTTAATAGGGGCCGCTGTCGATTTAAAGCCACAGGGGGGAAGTAATTAGATTTAACAGAAGCCGCGGCTTTCTGAACCAAGACACTCAGCGTGGGGGTCCCTGGCCTATAAAGCTTTCGAGATGATGTCTTTTTGTAAAGACTTTCCTGGTGACGTTTTCTGCACGCTCCGTCATTAACGCCAGTCACCGACTGGGGTATGAACATGGCCTTTGCTCATTGAAATTCATTAGGCCTGGCATTGCTTTCTCCCTTGTCTCCCCTGTTTGCCCTCCCGTCGCCCCTGAGCTCAGCCAGTGTGGCTTTTCCCCAAAACCAGCCTCCTGGGGCCCCTCACCCGGAGCTGGGGGCGGAGGGGTTGGAGGAACAATGAGAAAGAATCCGTGTTGGGCCAAAAGCCCGCTAGGAGGACCCCTCTTTTTCCCGCCGGGCATTCTCTGGATGCGGTCTCCTTTTTCCGAGCCTCATCAGAACAGCCATCCCGTTTGCGGGAGCCACTGCATTGAGTGGCCCCAAATTCCCCAGCTGGTGCCTGTCCCCAACCCCGCAAACAGCGCACCCTGGCACTGCAGAAGCGCTCAGGGACCCAAGGACCGGACCTACGGCAAAAGGCCCCTCAGAAACAAAGGAGTCTCCCTGCGCCGTGCACCCTGGAAAGTCAGTTTCCCAACCCGCAGCTTGCGAGCCCACCCTGCCCCCCGAAAGGCGCCTTCACCACGACGGCCCTTCCACGCTCTATCTCCGGGGATTGCCGCGGGCCGGGCCGGGAGGAGGCGGGACGGCGACGGGGCGCAGAGCCCAGCCGGGCCGAAACCGGGGCTGAAGCGCCATCTAGCGCTCGCCCGCGCGACCCCATTGTTCCTCCGAGAGTGGAGGTCGCGCCCGGTCCCCAGCCGGGGGACAATTTACTGGGGTAAAAGCGGGGGGGGGGGGGGGGCGGGGGTCGGTGCGGGCAGGGATCGGGAGAACAGAAAGCCGGAGAACGTGAGAGGGTCTGAGCTGCAGGGAAAATTCTAGTGGACGGCTTTAGCTCTGGAGCTTTGAGGGTTGCTTGGGACCGTGGCAGGAGGGAATGGATGTGGAATTTTCGGGGAGAGGACCCCAAAGCCGAGGCGAGGCTTTTCCGACCGGGAGTAAAGGACGGAAAGCTCAGCGCCATCCCCCCCGGCCCCCGATCTTTGATCCCAGGATTCCTGCTCCGCGCCCCTGCTAGCGCCCCGCGACCGGCGCATTCCCCGGGGAGCCCGTGGCCTGGGGGCTGGGCTCCGTTGTCTCCTTGATTTCTTTGCAAAACCAACGTCGCCCAGCCGAGAGCGACCTGGCCGCAGGCTCGCCCCCGCGACGCGGGGAGGAGCTCCCCCCAAGTCTCCGGCGAAGCCGGGCCTCCTCCTCCCCCAGATCTGGGCGGCCTGGGCGGGGTCACCCGGGCGGGGCCCAGGGAGAGGCTGAGTCGGGGGCGGGGTGTGAGTGGGTGTGTGGGGGGGCGGCGGGCTGATGCAATCCCGATAAGAAATGCTCGGTGTCGCGGGTGAGACGCGCTATATAAGGTCGCCGGCCTCGAGCCGCCGCGCCGTCGGAGCTGGAGAGCCGAACGCCCAGGTTACCGGAGCACACGGCTGCCTCCTGTCTCGAGGGCCGCGGCCACCCCGCCTCCGCACGCTCCGCTCCGCAGGCCCTCCCGGCTGCCGCCCAGCCTCCCACACCCTCACCACCCGCTCTGCGCCCAGAGCCCCGAGCCCGAGGGAGGTGCCATGCGGAGCGCTCCGAGCCGGTGCGCCGTGGTCCGCGCCCTGGTCCTGGCCGGCCTATGGCTGGCTGCAGCCGGGCGCCCCCTAGCCTTCTCGGATGCCGGGCCGCACGTGCACTACGGCTGGGGCGAGTCCGTCCGCCTGCGGCACCTGTATGCCGCGGGCCCCCAGGGCCTCTCCAGCTGCTTCCTGCGCATCCACTCAGACGGCGCCGTGGACTGCGCGCCGGTTCAGAGCGCGCACAGTGAGTGCCCGCCGGGTCCCCCACCCGTCACATCCCCCCTTCTTCCCTTTATCTCCTTGGGCTCCCGCGAGCTCCCCACTCCCGGGAACCCCAGGTCTTGGCACTTCGGCGTTCCACTCCCTCCCCGGACCCCCCCGACAGCGGGAGGAGCTGGCGGAGGGGGAATGGGTGCAAGGACCTACTGCACCCACGCGTTACCCTCCCCTTCCCCCCTTCGGCTCCTGCGGACCCCACCACCACTCCCGGGAACCCCAGTTCTTGGCCCCTCGGCATTCTACTCCCTCCCCGGGCCTCCAGACATCGAGAGGAAATGGGGGATGGGGGGGCACGGGCCCGCGCAGCCACCAACCATTTCCACGTGTTGTGGGCCCCGCGGGCTCCGGCTGCAGTTTTGTGCTGTCTTCCCGCCCAGGTTTGATGGAGATCAGGGCAGTCGCTCTGAGTACCGTGGCCATCAAGGGCGAGCGCAGCGTCCTGTACCTCTGCATGGGCGCCGACGGCAAAATGCAAGGGCTGGTAGGTGTCTCCACCCGGCAGGACGCGCTGGGGCGCGGGCCTGCGGACGAGGGGGGCGCGCTGGATCAGAGACAGGGTTTTCTTGCTTTCTCCGCCGCGGTCCCCATGGAGCTCGGAGGGGAAGGCTGCAAGGGCCGGACTAAGCTAATGTCCGACTTTCTAATATGGAAGTTTATGGCTGGAGAATGCTTGAGACCCGCCTTTGCATTTCCACTTGAACCAAAAGCGGGTCCAGTCTGACGAAGGAAACCCATTTCTCGGCTCTTTGACGTTAAACGGGGAAACCCCCCCTCGGGCCTTTTCCTCTTCTCCCTGTGCGTGTGTGGTGCTCGGCCCCCTCCCCGCTCCCTGCGGTATTTTAAAAGAAGGGGGTGGGGAGGAAGGAAAGAAGGGTATAGCCACCACTTGGGTTTTTTTTTTTTTTTAAGTCAACCTTCAAATAAGTCAGAAGAAAAACCGCACTTGGGGTTGAAGAGTTTTTTTACATTGAATTTTTATCCACTAGAAAAACAGATTTTTGCAGCCGCTTTAGGGTAATATTGCAGTGGCCGTGCTCATCCTCCTGTCGGGCTCACCTGAACTGCAAAGGCTTTTTTGGGTGGCGGGGACAGGCTGGGGAGGCCCAGGTAACCACAGAGGTCTCAGGGCAGGAAGTGAGCAGATGCAGGGTCTCTGGTCGCCGGAACAAAGGCGGAGAGTTCAAAGGGAGCCCGCGCCCCCGGGCGCGCAGAGGAGGCTGTGTGAGGTCCCGGCCTGGCGCGGGGCCTCAATGCAGCCCCGCTGGGCCGGGGGCTGGGATGGAGGGGCAGGGGCCAGGGGGTAGGGAGGGGACCGCTCCTCAAGGGATGCCCCACCATCCAGAGAAGATGGATGCAGATGCCCGCCTTTCCGCAGCGCAAATCTTTTTTGTGTCCCCAAATTTTGTGGTTCTGGTGCCCGTTTATTGTTTATCCATAGGTAAATGAACCTGCCCGTTGCAGGCTTTATTGGCAGTCCTGCGTGAAAGGACAAGAATGGAGGCAAAGAAAGCTGATACCCAAAGCCACTCCAAACCCGCAGTTACCACTTTTGTGACGTTTACTTATGGGGGTGGGGTGCGGGCGCCTGTGGAGGGAGGGCCGGCAGGGGCGGATGGGTCTAACCCACCATTCTAGTCCAAACTGGGGGGTGAGGGTCTCCTCACCTAAAATCCTGTTCTGCCTCTAGATCCCGTGGTCACGATTTAGCAAAACTTGAGGATTTTTTTTTTTTAAACAAATTCCACATTCTTCTAGAAACTCGAAATCATTTCATTTCCTCTATGGCAAATGAGATGCTAATTTCTCCCAAAGAACCAGCAGAGTGGAGTAGCTGCTCCATTTGGTTTTAATTCCCTTGTTTACCAATTTGCATTTCCCCGGCAGTCTGGTGGCCTTATCCCCGCATGGGTTGCTTCATTAGATGCAGGCCTTATCAGGGCCTTATCTAAGCACAGTGCTCACCCACCTGCAGTTCAGTGACCTTTGTAGGCTTGGGCAGAAATGAGACTGGGTGCCTCCCAGCGTAGTTTATGGCCCAGCCCTCCTGGCTCCCCGCCTTTGGCTGTCCTCTGTGTCCCCAAGACGTAATGACCCTCTCCAGTTTGGGACACGACTTGCTCATTCTCTGTGTTCTGGAACCAGAGACTGCTTTCCGGTCCTTCTGGCCACCCACGGGGTGGCGGCTTCTTCCTGGCCTGGGGGGAGGGGGCTGCCTTTATCTCCCCGATCCTGGCAGGCTGCCTGGAGGGCCCCAGCTACTGAATAAAGGAGCCAGAGGGGCTGAGGTTTCTCTTACCAGGGCACCAGACAAAAAGGCTCAGAACCCGCAGTCATTTGGGCCTAAATGGGGAATAGGTTCTTTCATCTGGGCCCCGGATTGGATTACTCCTGATTCTTAATTAAAAGACTGATCCAAAAAGGATAACCTAGCTCAGCAATGTCTCCCAATGTGCCAGTGGAATACAAGGGACTTTTTCATGGCAATAATTATATAGTCAATGTAAGGGGAAGGGAAACATGTGTGCCTATCGTGGCTGTGATTTTATGGATATTGCTCAGAGCAAGACTAAGTTTAAAAAGTGACATGATTTAGTGAAAAAGATAAGGGATCTATGTAAGGTATATATAGATATTGAGAATATACATAAAACACATGAAGTATGTGTGTATAGTTGAAGGTTACAAAGTATAAAGGTACATAAGGTACATATATATGTATAATATATGTTTAGTATATAGGTTTAATGTTATATTTAACATGTATTTAATATGATATAATTTATTAAGTATTTACCTATTAATACAATGTGATGTATGTTTAGTGAGTATATTAATATAACAAAAAGGTTCCTACTTCGTATATGTGTATATAACATATTAAATATATATAAGTACCTATATATTTATATATAAAGTATATGTTTAGTATATATGTTTCATGTTATATTTAACATACATTTAATATTATATAATCATATTTATATATTAATAAAAGTAATATGGTTAATGAGTATATTAATATAACACATGCTATATACTTTATATAAGTATATATACATTATACTAAATACATATAAGCATATATATATAAGTATGTGCTTTATACACCTTCATAGTTTATAACCTTTATATAACCTTTAACTGTGTACACACACACACACACACACACACACACACACACGGCTAATGGTGTGGACCCAAGTGGCGGTATGTAGCACGCATGCTCACCTGGCTCTGGTCTCTCTACTACTTCTGCCGGTGTCACACCCTGGTGGGCACCCGCTGATGCTCACAAGCTGCCTCTTTGCTCTGCAGAGTCAGTACTCAGCTGAGGATTGTGCTTTTGAGGAGGAAATCCGTCCGGACGGCTACAACGTGTACTGGTCCAAGAAACACCATCTCCCGGTCTCCCTGAGCAGCGCCAGGCAGAGGCAGCTGTTCAAAAGCAGGGGTTTTCTGCCGCTGTCTCACTTCCTTCCCATGCTGTCCACCATCCCAACAGAGCCCGATGAAATCCAGGACCACTTGAAGCCCGATTTGTTTGCTTTGCCCCTGAAAACAGATAGCATGGACCCGTTTGGGCTCGCCACCAACCTGGGAGTGGTGAAGAGTCCCAGCTTCTATAAGTAACTAGAGGCTCTGTCCTCCCACCCCAAGCCCCCGGAGACCAGGACCCCAGGCCCGTGGTGCTTGCGGACTGGGTTTTCTACAAGTATGATCCTGAGTCCAGGTTCTATTTAGCTTTAGGAAGAAACATTTAGAACTTGTACATAGACAAAGTTTTACATTGGCTGTGCCAGTTTCTAGTGGATAGACTTGTATGATCATAAAATTGTAAGCCTTCCATACTACCCGTCCAGCTGCTACCTACCCCAGCCCCCCAACCCTGCTGGACAAGTCGCTGTGCTGCCCTGGTTCTGCTTGAATACCTCCACTGGTGGGGAGCTCACTACCTTTGGCAACGTTCTTATGCCAAGCTGACATTCTCTGCAGTTCTCTCCCATCCTTTCTAGCAGGGGCAGCCAGAGGAAAAGCAGTCATTTTTAACTCATGTACAGGTGAAACCTCAGGTAAATTGGACTCGACTGCATGTGAAAATTGTTCCAGATCTCAACTCCAAGGAGGCCCACTGGCCCTCCCCAAGCCCCTCTGGCAGAGAAGTAACTGGGTGCAGGCACTGCCCACCACGCTTCAAGAGCAGGGAGAGCGCAGAGGCCCCCTCCAGCCTGGGGGTAAATCTTGAGAACTCCCTGCTATGGCTGGTTCTGGGATGGGTAATCTCCACGGGACCACTTTGCAACCTGCCCAGGGCAGATAAGGCAGTCTACCCACCTCCTTTCCCTACCCCCTAAAGTGCCGGTCCCAGCAGCCCGTCCCTGTCACAGCCGCTGGGGTTTCCAGGGAATGGGATCTCTCGTGTGGATTTCACTTGAGGTCCCTTAGAGATGGAACCCCACTGCCCGATCCCCCCCGCCACTCCTCGCTCTCACCTCACTTTGGGGGCTGACTCCCTCCTTACGCGCTGGGATGTTGGCCTGAAAAGGGCAAAACGCTGTCTTCCGGCAGCTGCTTCCCTTTTTCCAGCCCGTGGCCCCTGGTGTGGGGTCATTCTGTGAATCGGGACTCAGCAGCCTCCCGCCTTAGATAAACCCAAACATTTCATCTCAAAGCCAGAAAAAGGAAGATCTGAAAGCCCCCCATCTCTCCAGTAACTTGTAAAAGCCGCATGGAGATCAGGTCCTTTCCCCAGCACTTGGTTTCCACTGTGATATTTATGAGTAATTTATTGTGTTTGATATGTACATCTCTTTATTTTCTTACTTTATTTATACCCCCAAATGGTATTTATGTATGTACACGAGGGTTTTTTCTACATTAAAGCAGACTTTGTATCAAAAATTGTTTGGAATATTTGTGGAGCTGAGACATTTGGGAGGAAGCCGGGGGAGGGGAGGAGGCACTTGCTGTGTGTTTGCTGTGTCTGGGACTCATATTTGGGGGCACGTGTTCCTGAATGTTCTAGGATGATGAGCAACATCTCCCTCCTCTACTCAACAACACATAAGTAACCTCCCCTGCCCCCCGTCGCGACAACCAGAAATGTCCAAAAGTTACTGCGTGCCTTTGGGGGACAAGATCACCCCCTGATTGGGAACCACTGGCCTACACATACAGGGTTTCTTTTGTCCAGTAACAAAGCAGGTGGTCATGTCTATTCACGGCCCAGCAATAACCCAGGCTGTTTTCTGTGACCCTCATGGTGTCTCTGTCATGTGGCTTTGTGGTCTCAGCATGGCTGTGTGCCTTCAGCTGAAACTTTTGTCTGTTCTCCAGCCAGGGACAAGGACTCATTGCTGCCTTGGCCTCTCATCTGCAAAGCCAAAGCTTTCTTAGAAATTTCCAGCAGATTCCACTTACATGCCAGGGCCACCCCCAGCTGCAGGGCAGGCTGGGAAAGCAGGTGTTAGGTGGGGCACACTGCCATTCTGATCAAACGGGGTGGGGGTGGGGGTCTGTTAGCAAGAAAGAAGGGGGGTGGGCGACAGTCTCCATGGGGCGACTAATTCAGGACCTACCTCCTAAATGCAAGTACAGATACATGGATTCAGCTGCTGAAATGTGCGTTAAAAGTCAAGATTGACGGGCTGACAGGGGTTAGGGGTGGTGTGAATGTAAAGGTGGTGCT